>NC_132921.1:12592906-13799906 GCF_047675955.1 Chlorocebus sabaeus | reverse complement strand
TTTGGAATTCAACCTCTTAAGAATTATTTTAGTTTCAAATTGTATAATATAAAATTGAATGTTTTAGTCTCTCTTTCAAAAAGTCTATAATGTAAAAACTGGTATCACTTGTTTTATGTTTATTATTTTGTGTTTTCTGTATATTAACTTAAAATAAATTCATATTTTTAAAACTTAATTTTGTTGAGTTTATTCAGAATATTGAATCATGGAAAGGTATTGTGAACATATTGTGATGCCAGATGGACTAGGTTAGCACAATGTTTAATGCTATTATTGTATATATTTTGCAGACACTGTTTTTTATTGTCTGCTATTAGCTGTATATTAAGAATGACTACGTAATATTTAGCCAAGCACAGAAAGAGAAATACCACATTTTGTCACCTTTATGTAGAATCTAAAACAATGGAACTCATAGAGGCATAAAGTAGACTGGTATTTACAGAGGCTGGGGGGGTGGGGCAGATGAGGAAATGAAGATCAAATCTCAGACAGGAGGAGTATGTTTAAGGGGTTCTATTAGACAGTGTGGTGAATACAGCTAATAGTAGAGAATTGTACATTTCAAAATTTCTACGAAACCAACAACTGTTCTTACCACAAAAAAAGTGTTAAATATTTGACGTGATGGATATATTAACTAGCCTGATTTAATCATTCCACATTGTTTTTATGAATTCTAACATCAGTTTATGTCTCATAAATTTATTATATTATAAATTGTTCATTTTCAATAAAAAATAAATATTGAAAATATCCTATAAAGGATTAAAGAGATTAATAAATTAATAAATTTATTAAAGAGATTAATAAATTGTTTTAACATGAATGCATGAATATAGGATAAATTCCTACTGTTTAATTCCCAAAATGAGAAATTTGAGTATATCACCTTAATTATAAATAAAAATGTGTATGGCATAAAATAAATCAGAAGTGTTTTGAGTTTTTTAAACACAGATGACAGTAAAATATACCTCCGAGGGTTGTATGTAATGGGTTAAAAATATGTATCAATTTAAGGAAGGAAAACAGTCATGTTTATGAAACAGTCATGAATATAGTTAATTCATATTACAAGCTGGATTTAAAAACAAAGATAGGATATCTTACATTTGTAAATCCTTTGAAATTGTTTCCAGATAGAATAAACATACTTTCTTTTAGTACTTAAATGTAACAGCATTTAGTATAATCTAAACGCATGACTGGGATTATCGAATAAATAAATGTGTCTTTATTCCTTAAATTTTAAATTATGTGGACTCTGAAGCTGCTCCAAATTGTTAATAAGTATACAGACAGCTAGTATATGCTGCTGAAAGAGATGAAGTTTTATATAAAAAAATTCCTTAATTTTTTAAAAATCTGGCAACCCTAATGTTCTAATATTTTGTTTCATAATGTTTAAGAGTCAGTTAAGTAGTGTCTTGCTGAGATTTTTAATATTTAACTTATCCTTGTAAAAGTCTATTGTTTTTCCTTTTTTATACACAAAAAAAATTCCCAATGACATAATTATAATCTCATAAAAATCATATTTATGAGTTAAGAATTGTGTGTTTTAAACACTGGTTTTAACTTTTTAAATTATTATTATTATACTTTAAGTTCTAGGGTACATGTGCATAACGTGCAGGTTTGTTACATATGTATAGTTGTGCCATGTTGGTGTGCTGCACCCATCAACTCGTCAGCACCCATCAACTCGTCATTTACATCAGGTATAACTCCCAATGCAATCCCTCCCCCTCCTCCCTCCCCCCTCCCCATGATAGGCCCCGGTGTGTGACAGAATGGGAGAAAATTTTTGCAATCTATTCATCTGACAAAGGGCTAATATCCAGAACCTACAAAGAACTCAAACAAATTTACAAGAAAAAAACAAACAACCCCATCAAAAAGTGGGCAAAGGATATGAACAGACATTTCTCAAAAGAAGACATTCATACAGCCAACAGACACATGAAAAAATGCTCATCATCACTGGCCATCAGAGAAATGCAAATCAAAACCACAATGAGATACCATCTCACACCAGTTAGAATGGCAATCATTCAAAAGTCAGGAAACAACAGGTGCTGGAGAGGATGTGGAGAAATAGGAACACTTTTACACTGTTGGTGGGATTGTAAACTAGTTCAACCATTATGGAAAACAGTATGGTGATTCCTCAAGGATCTAGAACTAGATGTACCACATGACCCAGCCATCCCATTACTGGGTATATACCCAAAGGATTATAAATCATGCTGCTATAAAGACACATGCACAAGTATGTTTATTGTGGCACTATTCACAATAGCAAAGACTTGGAATCAACCCAAATGTCCATCAGTGGCAGACTGGATTAAGAAAATGTGGCACATATACACCATGGAATACTATGCAGCCATAAAAAAGGATGAGTTTGTGTCCTTTGTAGGGACATGGATGCAGCTGGAAACCATCATTCTTAGCAAACTATCACAAGAACAGAAAACCAAACACCGCATGTTCTCCCTCATAGGTGGGAACTGAACAATGAGATCACTTGGACTTGGGAAGAGGAACATTAAACACTGGTTTAAAAACACACACACACACACAAAATGACAATGCTCTATATCTTTAAAAATACTTTAGATTTCATATAAGTGGTTTATTAAATCCATATTGTATAAAATGACATTAAAGTTTTATAAAAAATTCATATGGTCTTGAAATTATCAAAGGAGTATACACATACATTCAAAATTATCTGTTAATAGAGAAATGTGTAGCCAGGTACACATATGTATATGAAAACATCAATATGCTTATTTATTATTAACCAATAAATTTGGAGTCAAATCTTCATATGCCTACAGAGTTGGGTTATTCTATAAGCATTCGATAAAAGAGAGAAAATAATCAAAAAGCAACCAATGTCTTATATAATTCCCCAAAGAAAAGTCTTATTTAGAAGAAGGGGATTTATATCCACCTGACAAGTGATATTGTAGCCCATTTATTTCTCATCAAATACTATGGGGAAAGAGTTATATTTTGCTTTACCAGTTCAAGAGCAATTTCAAGCACTGTCAAGAAGTATTTGCTTAGTGACAAAGGATACTACTGTCTTGAAAATTCAGATGTATCTATACCTTTTCTCTTTGCCTTTATTATTATTACAGTTACATTTTATGTTTATCGTTATGTTTAGTGGTATTATCTCTTCATCAAAGAAAGTCATATATTCTCCATTAGACCTTTTTAGGAATAAAATAAATGACAATTTCTCTGACACAATTTAACTATAAAACAACTTAGAGGCAGAAAAATAGTGACTTTTCTGTGATATATTTATGGTTTGCTCATTTCCACAGGAATGACATTTCTAAATTTTGCACACAGATAAAATTGCCTAGGTTACTTTAAGAAATGACTGATGCGCCAAAATTATCCCCACTTTAATACAATACCTTGCAAATTTGCAAATTTCATTTATCATGAAACTTCTTACAATTAAAGAACAGCTAAACTGTGGATCTACTGCTCTGGTATGTTGAAAAGCCACTGTCCTACAACAACATTTCAAATTTCCCTTGTTGTGCCAAAGCAGGATTTCTAAAAATGATGTTTTGCTCTAATCTTAAGACATACTTTGATGATTCTGAATATAATTATTGAATAATTAATGTGACAAATTTTGACAAAAGTATGTGTTCTAGAACACGTTTTAAAGTCAGACAAGCATTCTCTTAATGAATCGTATCAGAATATTCAAGAGGGTAGGCATCACTTGAAAAGGAAATTGATTGGTTACACATTTTGACAGGTTTTAGAACATTTAGCTGTATTCTCTCAATTGAAAGGTGGTGAGAGTGGGTAAAAAAAGAAAAAAAAAAGACTCTTAAAGGGTGCAGTTTATCTTGTTTTATTTTGATTTGATTTTAAAGTGGCAAACATCTTTTGCAAAGACACCCATTTTGTAAATCAGGGGCTGTCTTCACCATTGACAGAAAGGATTCCTGTGGGATTATTGTTAGGTTCCATACTTAGTTATGTTTCAACCTCAATCTGTTTCACCAAAGCAAAGATACAGGTGATAGAAGATCATGGATGTTAAAGGAAATCATCGTGACAACAAATTCTTATTCACCAGCATGGTTCTCAAACTCTTGGTGAGGAGCAATACATTCTCATGTAAAAGAAGATATATAGAAAGATCAATATCTCCTTGTAAACAGTGTAACATATTTGTTCCTATTGCATGACTACTCACTAACATGCTGAATACTGCTATATAACGTTTTAAACATACATTTAAGAGTACATGCTAAGATCATGCATGGCAAAAATGGTCAGTTTATATTAAGTTATAGATGATCATGTATCAGATTATATGTAGCTCTGTTATGAGAAATTCCTGAAAGATGGATCTGGTTTCTTAAGAATGCATAGGAGGCATCTCTGCAGATCATTTTAAAGCATCTTCAATTTATTATAATGTAATCAAAATATGTTTTTATGTTTCTTAAGGAAATGTACCTTACAAACATTCCAAAGTGAAAAACACACCAAAACAAAAAATATAAGTAGAAGACATATGCTTTTAGATATATGCAGATGTGTGTGCCTAAAATTTTAAATATTTCACTGGAGCATGAATAATTTACTAATGTGTGAGACTGTAAAAATCGGATATTTATATAATGATACAAGCATTTCATTCACTTCTACAAAGACTTGGTGAAGTGGAAAACATATGTAAAGGAAAGGAGAGCTGGTGGTTTCTAAATGACATAAATTGATTGCTTAAAAATTTTGAATAACTATAGACAATAATGAAATGCTTATTCCTTTTTAAAATAAATTTGTTAGTTACTTTATTTGGTCAATATAAATGTTCACATTACATTGAAATTTAAATTCTTTCAAATTAAAAATTATAGTAAGTATGCATGCTGCTAATTACAATATTAAGAATTTGAAAAAAAGAATATATTAATGCATGTAATGTTACTTAATATTGTAACTACATCTAAAACATAAATATATATTACTAAATTTTCAAATATTTTATCTAAATAATGTCTTTCTTACAGATGTATTAATTCAACAAATGAATTAATAGAGCTAAAATATAAATTGACATAATCTGAAGAAAGCCTTTGCCACTTTAGGTATTTTTTGCTGCTAAATATTTCATGTGTTTTTATATTTAATAGACTTATTAAATCCCTTTGGTAAACTTATTCTGAAATATTTTATCATAAATATTAATTCAATTAAAATTACATGTACTAAATTAGATTTGAAACAATATGTCTTTTACAGTATCCATTTTCTTAATTTATACTTTTCTTAATTTATACTATCTTTCATATTATTACCCTTTGTGTTATGTATAAATGTTATAATACATATAGGCAAATTAATATGTGTGTACAAATTTAGACGTATATGTGTTTTTATTCATATTAATGCTAATATTTTAATGTTATTGGAATTATTATAATATACTTAAACTTTTTCACATTTATTCTGTATATAAATATTTTTTTCTTCTTATACTTAAGGATGACAACTCTACTGTTCATATTACCTGATATACATGGTAAATATACGATAGATAATAAATAAAACCCTGAACAAAGAAAAATGTGCAAAGAAAGAAAGACATTCAAAGAAAGATTGATTCATTTCTTCTAAGAAACTGGAGAAGTTTAAAATATCCGAACATAGGTGTAACTTCCCCCCCACCCCAACAATCTATATTACAGAGACAGAGAATTGTTCTCACAAATATTTGTTTTGAGAAAGTTCACTACACATCATGCTTTTAAAATTTTTAGAATATTTTCCCAATTTCCCATATATTTTCCTTAATATTTTTAGCATATTTTCCTAGCAACAACTTAAGTACTTTTTGACCTATTGACTCATTAAAGATGATGCATGTAGTTTATAACATGCCTGATTATCACAGTCTTACCTTTGTAACTTCAACTTCTAGGAGCTCTGTGAAAACTGAACAGCAGACTTTGTGTTGGACACATGAGGAAGTGTAGGAAAAACTTTCTTCTTTTTGCTTCACAGTCTTCTCAGCAAACTCTCGATGTGCCCCATTGCCCGGAATTACAGAAGCTTGTGCTTTTAGTACCACAACGCTGTCAGTATGTCACTGCTTACTGAATGCTATTTTGAGTTCTCTGAGTAGAGTCATAAACACTGAGCCTTTTGTGCAAAATATCATAAGGGCACTCTGATGCTCGTTCATAGTCTGGAATTAAAATGCAGACAGCTAAGCAAGTAGTATGAGCTGATTATCTTTTTTTTTTTTTCCCTAACAACAAGCAAAAACAAAATAAAGTACTTATTGGCCTGAGTTGATAAAGACAGAATTCAACTTATGTACAAGAATCTGGTAAGTAGAGAGGACATGCCCTCTGTTTGGGGATTAGCTGATGAAACAAATGATCAATTTAAAGCAGACACAAAACTTACTAAAAAGGGAAATGATTTTCCACTGTGTGTCTATGCCTTCTGGCTATTTCTTAATTCGATCAGTTCTCCTCAGAAATCAAGTAAAATACATAATGAGAGAGCAATGTCTAAATTTTAATTTTAATAAGTCATTTTCTTTTCCTTGGTTTACTATTACCTAAAATGTTTTATTTTATTCATATTTATAATTAGATTTTGATATAAGCTATTGTTATTTAATATAAAATACATATGTATTCTCTATGCTGTTTACTCAAGCTGCTATTTAGTTAAAAATCATTTTTGAAACAAACTAGAGAAACATTAAAATATTAAAAGTTTCTTAAATTATACCTATTTAAAAAAATTCTAAGTGGGTCAGGATTATTCAAACATCCTATTAATTCTGATAGATATTTTGGTCACTATCCTCTTAGTTTTTTCATTTTCTCTTATTTTTTGAGGAAAGAAATGGCAAAAGCTATATGGGCAGTAAAGTAGTTAAGATACACAAGCACACACATATACACACATGCACTTGTGCACACACATACACATACATATTCATGCACACACATGCACAAATGCACCTCCTATGAGGTTGTGAATGTTAGGAGGAATCAGTAATTTATGAATAAATATTGAAGAGATGAACCTGGGCGAACAGATCTGTGGATAGCAGGAACAGGATAATGTGGAAAGTTTTTTTTTCAGGTTGAAAAAAAACATTTCTAGGTGTTTCAAGATGTTAGTAAATAGGGAAAAAAATAAATTTTACAAAGAACCTCTGAAGTATTCTTATATCTTTTCCCCTTCGTATTTTTTACAGTATCAAAAAAGGTGGAGATACGTTTTTTAAATATTTATTTACATAAGTCACTGTTCTATCTATGACCTAATCTAGGATTTCTGTAAGAATCTAACATTTTATGAGACGCCAATTTATACCTTAATGTTTATAAAATATCCAGGTACACTTAGGATTGCAACCACAGTGCACCTGTAAACATGACGTCCCAAGGGCTTATTTTAGAGCCTAAGGGAGCAAAGGTGGGTCAGCATTTGCTGTCCTGATTATGACAGTACCAACAAAGAGCAATGAGAAGTATAGAAACCACACTGAGACAGGATTCAATTGTCTAAAGAAGGTACAGTGTGAAGCTACATGTTTTATGTAGAATATCATTAACAGCAAACTGATTTTATTAAACAGATCATCTATTATCAAACACGTAGAGGCACTAGTTACTGTGAATTACTTAAGGAATGCATGCCCTTCCTGGAAGAGAATATAAGATGAACAGCCGATAGCCTAGGATCCAGCAAGTTTCATCCACTATGCCACAACCAAGAATGCAGACTTGGCAGTACTTATGGGACTGGTCATCAGATAAGCTTAGGGATTACTTCCACATCATTTTCTTTATAACATTATATATATATAGATATATATATATATGACTTTTTTCATGTATGGGGGGTAATGCATAGTAAGTGAAACATGACTGTATAAGAACAGAGGCTCAAAATTAAATACACTACTATCCATGTGTGAGTCAGGGTTATCATACTCAGAGTTACCTGAGGTCCCCACAGCAGTAAACATGTGGCAGGATGGAGAATTCCTGAAACACAAGTGGTGTTTTATAGCTGTACAGTGACATTCTGGTCTATTTTCACATACAGTCTGCGGGCATTCCACAGTTATCACCTGCCAGCAGGCTAAGGAGCAGAGCTTGAAGTTGCAGAAGTCAGGATTTTATTGAGTTACTCTAAATAAAAATTTGAATTCAAATATTAAAATTTAGAGCCATCAATTTTTTAAGCCAGTTGATTAAGAAATGTATATCTAATAACTAACTGCAGATAAGACTGGCTAATGAAGTATGAGTCTAACTAACTGAGCAGGCAGAAATAGACAGTCAAATGTTATGCAAGCTCTGGTCTGTCCCTTGAAAATGGACATTCAGAAAGTTTAAGTCTATCTACTTTATATCATAGGCTATACATGTGCCTTCAATTAGATATTTAGGCCTTGTCCAATCAGGTGTAATCAGGATAGCATAATCTAAGGATTACATCCTTCTCACATGGTCTGGAAGCATATTAGTTCTTAAAAATATATTAAAGTTGTTTTGGTAAAAGCTTATATGTTAATACAGAAACATTTAAAACAGGTATTTACTGTATGCTACCACCATATCAGTGGGAAATCTATTGACTAGCTAGCAGATAGCAAAATCAAACAAAATCAAATCCAAATGAATAGAATAATGAAGAAATTAAATGTATGCATAGAGAAAGAAAGTAGGGTTAAGGGCTAGTTGATCCAGTGGCTTCCTCCTGCAGTCAGTTATCTAGGTTCTTGGGCTCTGCTTGGTTCTCCAACTTTTCCTCAAAGCCCTCAAAAACACTGGCACTTTCGTCTTATTCATCAAAACGATCACTTGTCCTTGTATGAACAAAGAATGGCAACAAGAAAAGCTCAAAATAATAGTCATTCCTGAACCTGAGAGAAAGAATTAGTTGGTAGAAAAACAGATTCATTTCCCCAAATTAGAGTGGAATGGTTGAATCTAGTTGATAACCAACTAGATGTCCAGTGTTCACTTTAGATATTCATGTAAAATAGCTTTTAAAATGCTGAAAATAAAAATAATAATTTTCTCCATGGATTGCCATTAAATGATATTCTTTTCTTACAGTCCAATTTGCTGTGTTTTCCATTCTGTTTTTGACATTGAACATACATCACAATGATAAATATGGGGAAATAAAAAAATGCACAATGATAGAAGAAACAATAAACAAAATACTCACTAATCTATATCCTTCTAACCATGCTAAAACACTTTGTGTCAAAATTACACAAATTTTGCTCAGAGTAAAGAAATATTGTCTTGAATATGGCAACAATTTGCATGGTTTGGAGATTTATCTTTTAAATTCTAGTTACAGTAGCCACTTGTCTAATATAATAAAAAATATTATTGTCATATATATATATCCTTATTTTCTTATTTTTGTATTCATTTTATTCTTTTTCTTTTTTTGACGGAGTCTCACTGTCACCCAGGCTGGAGCGCAGTGGGGCGATCTCGGCTCACTGCAAGCTATGCCTCCTGGGTTCATGCCATTCTCCTGCCTCAGCCTCTCGAGTAACTGGGACTACAGGCACCTGCCACCATGCCTGGCTAATTTTTTGTATTTTTAGTAGAGACGGGGTTTCACCATGTTAGCCAGGATGGTCTCGATCTCCTGACCTCGTGATCTGCCTGCCTCGGCCTCCCAAAGTTGTTTTGCTTTTATTTTATTTTCTCAGAAGACTTTTTTTCTGGAGCACTATATTGAAGAAATATTTATACATATATATATATATATATTTATATTTATATATTTGCCAAGTTGCAACATAATCTCCATGATAGAAGAAATCCATTATAGTAATTAGCAATGAATAAATGCACAAATAACAAATATGCTCATTAGAAAAATAATTTAGTAATTGTCAATATACAAACAACTCCAAATACTTAAGTTCAGACATAAACATGTAGAGGTATGTCAGCCATGTTTTCTGTTTATATTACCAGACTTTATTAGAAATATCTCACCTAGGCACCAACCTCTCTGAAACTGTAGATTAACTCTTACTTTTTCTTTCACAGGACAGTATTAATATGAACATTTAATTTCTGGAAGAGTTTCCATGTTTTTATGAAATTTTGGTTACTTATTAAATTTATAGATCATACACATCAGCACTATAAACATTCTCTCTGGCATCATTTAGAATTGTAGTATTATAAAACATGTGAAGTTATCTATCATCTGTCATCTATTTATCTATCTATTTCTCTATCTATAGTCTATTATCACCTATTATGTTTATGCAATGCATTGCTTCATGAGTCAAAATGATGGAAAGACAAGACTCTGACCAACCATGTATTTGACTACACATGGTTGACCAGCATCTTGTGTTTATATCATTAAAATGCCTAGTCTAATGTATTACATAAAGCAAATTTTTATTTAATTAAATTTTTATTGAGACTTGAGAAATCACAGGGTTATTATAGTAATGTAAGGGAGTTACTTTGTACTGTTCTTGACAAATAACTTCTATATTATATTACTACTAAATAATAATTGCTATTGTTACTATGCTTAATGGTAATAATAAAGTTAGTAGTAGTTGATAGAGAGATGAAAATCATATTTCCAATAAAAGATTTAAACCAAAACATTTAAATAATGCATTAAAATAATACACTAAAATTAAAATAATTGATTTAAATCAAAAGTAGATAATAATGCAGTATTAATATATTAAATAAAATAGTGTTTCAAACTATTTTTACTCCATATTATTGTAGAACTGTGTATGTATGTGTGAGTGTATATATATATCTCTATGTATATATTACACACCACCCCATATATATATACATATCAAACCAATCTTATTGAGCTTTTCTTCTAGTTTTAGAGTTTCAGGTCTATGTCTAAGTCTCCAATTCATTTTGAGTTGATTTTTGTATAATGTCTAATTTCATTTTTCTACATGTGGATATTTAGTTTTCTCATCAACATTCATTGAAAAGACTATCTTACCCATTGTGTGTTTTTGAAATATTTGTTGAGATTCAATTAGCTGTTAATGTGTGGATTAATTTCTGGGCTCTCTATTGTGTTCCATCAGTCTATGAGTCTGTGTTTATGCTCATACCATGCTGTTTTGATTACTGTAGCTTTATAGTGGACTTTCAGATCAGGTAGGATGATGCCTCCAGACTTTCTCTTTTGTTCTCAAGATTGATTTAGTTATTTGGGGTCTTTTTTGGTTCCATTCAAATTTGGGGGTTCTTTCAATTTCTCTGAAATATATCTTTGAAATTTTAATAGGGAATATATTAAATCTGTAAATTACTTTGGGTAATATGAATATTTTAACAATATTAACTCTTCTCATCTATGAACATGGTGTTGGTCAACAGGCATATGAAAAAAAAAAAAAAAGCTCAATATCACCAATCATCAGGAAGATGCAAGTTAATAACACAATGAAGTACCACCTCAGACCTAGATTGGGTTAGGTTAGATTGGCCATGAAAAAATACAAAAGATAAAAAGTGTCGGTGAGGATGTGGAGAAAAGGGAACTTTTGCACACTCTTGGTGTGAAAGTAAATTAACTCAGTCATTATAGATTGCAGTACGGAAGTTCCTCAAATAACTAAAATTAGAAATAACATATAGTCAGCAAACCTAGTACTGTGTCAATAGCCAAAGAAGCAACAAATCAGTATGTGGAGGAGATAGCTGAGCTCCCATGTTCATTGCAAAATTATTCACAGTAATAAAGGTACAGAAAAAACCTAAGTGTCCATCAATTGACGAAAGCATAAAGAAGATGTGTTATACATACATAATGAGATAATATTCAACCTTAAACAAAATCCTGTCAACATGTACAACGCATTGGCAACAACATGAATGAGCCTAGGGGACACTATGTTAAGTGAAACATGCCATGCACAGAATAACAAATATCCTAAAATATCATTAAATCACAGGATATAATGAGGAATCTAAAAATGTGGAATCTAAAAATGTCAAACACAGAGGCAGCATACAATGGTGGCTATCAGAGGTTTGAGGTGGGGGTATTTGGGAGATGTTGGTCATTTTTTTAAATTCACTTACAAAGGTGGAATATCCTCAAGATATATATTACATGTTATGGTAACTATAGTTAAAAATAATATATTGTATACATTATTAGAATTTTTACATTCTCGTCACAAAAAAAATAGGTAAGTGAAGTAATCCATGTTGATTAGCTTGACTTAGCTATTTCACAATGCTTACATATATCAAAACATGTTTTATGCCATAGTTATACAATTTTTGACATTAAAAATGAATAAATTCATTAATCTAATACTTATATCTAATAAAAATAGCTAATATATGCTTCCCCCCAGAGAAAAGTTCAACATATTTTTACATATTACTTGGTTTTTCCTTTTGCTACTTTTCACTATTTTACTAATACAAAAGGTAGTTCATGTCTGTATCATTTCGGCAAACTTTTATAGCACGATGAAACTGTCTTAAAGGCAGATTGAATTCTGCTAAAACTCACTGTTAAGAAATTTACTTATGGCTAGCCAATGTTCCCAGCACCATTTATTAAATAGGGAATCCTTTCCCCATTTCTTGTTTCTCTCAGGTTTGTCAAAGATCAGATGGCTGTAGATGTGTGGTATTATTTCTGAGGACTCTGTTCTGTTCCATTGGTCTATATCTCTGTTTTGGTACCAGTACCATGCTGTTTTGGTTACTGTAGCCTTGTAGTATAGTTTGAAGTCAGGTAGCGTGATGCCTCCAGCTTTGTTCTTTTGACTTAGGATTGTCTTGGAGATGCGGGCTCTTTTTTGGTTCCATATGAACTTTAAAGCAGTTTTTTCCAATTCTGTGAAGAAGCTCACTGGTAGCTTGATGGGGATGGCATTGAATCTATAAATTACCTTGGGCAGTATGGCCATTTTCACGATATTGATTCTTCCTATCCATGAGCATGGTATGTTCTTCCATTTGTTTGTGTCCTTTTTTATTTCACTGAGCAGTGGTTTGTAGTTCTCCTTGAAGAGGTCCTTTACATCCCTTGTAAGTTGGATTCCTAGGTATTTTATTCTCTTTGAAGCAATTGTGAATGGAAGTTCATTCCTGATTTGGCTCTCTGTTTGTCTGTTACTGGTGTATAAGAATGCTTGTGATTTTTGCACATTAATTTTGTATCCTGAGACTTTGCTGAAGTTGCTTATCAGCTTAAGGAGATTTTGGGCTGAGACAATGGGGTTTTCTAAATATACAATCATGTCATCTGCAAACAGGGACAATTTGACTTCTTCTTTTCCTAACTGAATCCCCTTGATTTCTTTCTCTTGCCTGATTGCCCTAGCCAGAACTTCCAACACTATGTTGAAATGGTGCTGGGAAAATTGGCTAGCCATAAGTAGAAAGCTGAAACTGGATCCTTTCCTTACTCCTTATACGAAAATTAATTCAAGATGGATTAGAGACTTAAATGTTAGACCTAATACCATAAAAATCCTAGAGGAAAACCTAGGTAGTACCATTCAGGACATAGGCATGGGCAAAGACTTCATGTCTAAAACACCAAAAGCAACGGCAGCAAAAGCCAAAATTGACTAATGGGATCTCATCAAACTAAAGAGCTTCTGCACAGCAAAAGAAACTACCATCAGAGTGAACAGGCAACCTACAGAATGGGAGAAAATTTTTGCAATCTACTCATCTGACAAAGGGCTAATATCCAGAACCTACAAAGAACTCAAACACATTTACAAGAAAAAAACAAACAACCCCATCCAAAAGTGGGCAAAGGATATGAACAGACAGTTCTCAAAAGAAGACATTCATACAGCCAACAGACACATGAAAAAATGCTCATCATCACTGGCCATCAGAGAAATGCAAATCAAAACCACAATGAGATACCATCTCACACCAGTTAGAATGGCGATCATTCAAAAGTCAGGAAACAACAGGTGCTGGAGAGGATGTGGAGAAATAGGAACACTTTTACACTGTTGGTGGGATTGTAAACTAGTTCAACCATTATGGAAAACAGTATGGCGATTCCTCAAGGATCTAGAACTAGATGTACCATATGACCCAGCCATCCCATTACTGGGTATATACCCAAAGGATTATAAATCATGCTGCTATAAAGACACATGCACACGTATGTTTACTGCAGCACTATTCACAATAGCAAAGACTTGGAATCAACCCAAATGTCCATCAGTGACAGATTGGATTCAGAAAATGTGGCACATATACACCATGGAATACTATGCAGCCATAAAAAAGGATGAGTTTGTGTCCTTTGTAGGGACATGGATGCAGCTGGAAACCATCATTCTTAGCAAACTATCACAAGAACAGAAAACCAAACACCGCATGTTCTCACTCATAGGTGGGAACTGAACAATGAGATCACTTGGACTTGGGAAGGGGAACATCACACACCGGGGCCTATCATGGGGAGGGGGGAGGGGGGAGGGATTGCATTGGGAGTTATACCTGATGTAAATGACGAGTTGATGGGTGCAGCACACCAACATGGCACAAGTATACATATGTAACAAACCTGCACGTTGTGCACATGTACCCTACAACTTAAAGTATAATAATAATAAATAAATTAAAAAAAAAAAATTTTACTTTGAATGAACCACTCTACCTTATTAGTCCCATTGTAGGGACATTTATCGTGTCCAGGTTGTATACCTAAATTTAGTGTGGTGATAAATTTGGGATCTAGAGCTTGATAAGCTAACTTGAGATTATGTATTCGTAACCAACTTCACTGAGGTAGCTGAAGTTCCCAAGCATTTTGTCATTTGTTATCTAAAGCAAGACACATAAGAAAAATCTGTCAAAACATAAAACAAATTAATTATTATTAATTGAAAAGAGATAAGAGGGGTAACTAAACTATCAAATGTCACTGCATTAATGCAATAGCAATAGAGAAGAGGGAGCAACAGAAAGAATAAGGAGGCTGGAAACAGATATATGCATGTGTGAGATACAAGATATGACAAAATTGGTGTTTCAAATAACTAGGGAATGGTTAGTAATAGGAAGAACATTTTCTATACTGACAATTTTTTACACCAAATTTTTTCACACCAACAACTAATTTTTTTTTCCAACTGAGGACACCAAATGAGGGTCCAAAAATTCCATTTAATTTTGACACTGTCTACATGGAATTAGCTTCAGACTCACAAGTAAAGTTCTCAGTCCCACAAGATGGTCCCCACTTAAAACTGTAAATCACCAGTCTCGGGCCTCACATACTAATGACCAGCTTAGCTGCAAATCACAGATTCCCACAACCTACTCTTCATGTTCAATAATTTGCTATCATGGCTCAAACAACTCAGGGAAACGCTTTATTTACTATTACTCGTTTATTAATGAATACAGATGAACAGCCAGAGGAACAGATACATACTATGAATTATGGAAGAGTCTTGAGCACAGCAATTTCTGTTCCCTTGGAGTTTTAGGGTACCCCCCTCCCAGCATGTGGATGCAATCACCTAGAAGCTCTCTGAACCCCATCATTTATAGGGTTTTATGAAGGTTCCACTATATAAGCTTGATTGATAAAATCACTGACCACTGGTAATTGGACTCACTCTTCAGCCCTCCTTCATGCATCCTGAAGAGAAGTCAGGACTGAGACCAAATAGTATAACAAAGGAAGCTTTCCTCTTTATTGTACAGGAAGTTACAAGCGTTTTAGAAACTCTGTGTCAGAAACTGGAGTGAAGATCAAATTTCTTATTATAGCATAGTTTGGTCATTTAATAAACGATATTTGAAAAATTATGGTAGAAATCTATATGGACAAAAATGCATTTAAATTTCTGCTTTATGTAATAGCAGAGAAAATTCAGGCAGATAACATTAAATAAAAATAAATAAAAGTGTGAAGAAAATATGAGTTCATATTTTAAAAATACTGGATATGAGATATGATATCTAGGACTGACACAGATGACAGGTACTATAAAGATAAGCAATGTTTTTTTATTTATCCTAATGCTATCCCTGCATGCGGGGCTTAAAACCTAGATGATGAGTTGATGGGTGCAGCAAACCACCACAGCACATGTATACATATGTAACAAACCTGCACATTCTGCACATGTATCCCAGAACTTAAAGGATAATAATAAAAAAAGATAAGCAATGTTATATTTTTTACTACAGAAAAATTTAAAATGGCAAAATAAATAGAAACCATTAACTTAGAAGACAAGTGTCTGAAAAAAACAACAACAAAAATACACAGACCAGCCAAAATTGCATCTGTCATCTGTAATTACACCCAAATAAGAAAATCAGAAGAAAATAGTAGCAAAATTGAACAGTGATCTCCAATAAACATATTAATATACCTTCCACACAAATTATAGTAATTTGAATTAAAAACAGTAACTAGTAATTTTATTTCAAGTTCCTTCTAAAAATTACAAAGATTGACAATATTTTTTGTTGCCAAGGGAGTAAATATACACTTCTGTCATAGTGGCGATGAAAAAGTTTTGTGGAAGACAATTGGACAGTAAAAATTTCACTAAACTTTCCTATAGAAATAAAATCTATTATAAACCCTATGTAAAAACACATTTATTCCAGCATTTTATTAATATAGAGGATCGAGTCATAATTAAAATACCTATCAATAAGTAAATATAATATATGCATTTATGTTTTGCCCGTACTGTGGGAGCCTAAGATGCAAATAAAAAGACTGAGGTCATTCCTTGGGCACTGACATGGAGGGCTACCTTAATAACAACTATGCAGTATTTGAGAAAATAACTCAAACTTTCAGTGGCTTATGTGGTGGTTATTTTTAATGATAAAATATTACTGGTGTTGTGTGTGTGTGTGTGTGTGTGTGTTTCACTCTTGTTGCGAAGGCTGGAGTGCAGTGGCACCATCTCTGCTCACCACAGCCTTCACCTCACAGGTTCAAGAGATTCTCCTGCTTCAATCTCCTGAGTCATTGGTATTATAGGCATGAGCCACCACACCCAGCTAATTTCATATTTTTAGTAGAGATGGAGTTTCTCCATGTTGGTCAGGCTGGTCTTGAACTCCCAACCTCAGGTGATCCACCTGCTTTGGCCTCCCAGAGTGCTTGGATTACAGGCATGAGCCACTGTGCCTGGCCTGGTGTTTAATGTTTTAGAAAGACTTCTTTAAGTGACCCGGCCCTAAGAGTACAAAGTTCTGACCTGTTCCAGGAACTGGGTAACTCAGAGCAAACAACAAAAATAAAAAGGGAGCAAAACAAATCAATCTTAAAATAAATGTTTAAAACTGTAATGTCACTTACTTCCAATTATTTTATTATCTGTGATGATAAACCAATAATTTTTAAAATAATTTAGCATATTAAAATTTACTGATGTTTCACTGATAACAAGGCAAGTAAATAAGCCCCTCAATCATTGTACTTTTCCTTTCATTGTCTTGTCTACTGTACATGAGATATTAATTAAGTTTCCCTTAATATTTTATTACCTCATGGACATAAAGAAAGGCAGGAATTGATAGTCCTTAAATTCATCTTGGGTATTGCTGCATTCATTTGGACTTTTCAAGGTAGTTTGGTGCTATATGACTTGCTAGTCATCAGAAAGCTAGCATAGAGCTATCATATAGCACAGATCTGTTTTTTTGAATGCATATATTTCTATCTTACAAACACAAAACAGGATAAAAGTTATTTGCATATCTTTAAAACAGGGTATTAAAATTGATAACCCAAAACTATAAATCTATATATTTTGCAGACAATATTAAAGTGAGAATAGGAAAAAAAAAATGGCCAGGTGTGGTGGCTCATGCCTGTAACCCCAGCATTTTGGGAGGCCAAGGAGGGTGGATCACCTGGAGGTCAGGAGTTCAAGACAAGTCTGGCCAAAATAGTGAAATCTTGTCTCTGCTAAAAATACAAAAATTAGCTGAGTGTGGTGGTGGGCGCCTGTAATCCCAGCGACTTGGGAGGCTGAGGCAGATAATTGCTTGAACCCAGGAGGTGGAAGTTTCAGTGAGCCGAGATTGCACCACTGCACTCCAGCCTAGGCAACAGAGTGAGACTCTGTCTCACACACAAAAAATAAATAAATAAAAAATTAAAATAAAAAGTAAAAAATTCCAGGGTAACAACTTGCAATGTTGAGCTGACCCAGAGAGGCATTATAAGTTTGATTTCAGTTAAAACCATTTTCATGTTATCCTTGTCTCTGGATAAATCCTAATAGAGAAGGATTTTGGAGAAGATCATACCTCGAAACACTAATTTTCAGACAATAAAATGTGATTTTCTCATTTTATATAAAGAAACTTAATTATGAGACAGAAATATAAAGAACTGTCTTGAAAGCAGTTCATGTGGAAAACATATGTTTTCTAGCAAGCTATTTAATAAATGTCAATGGTCTTATGAAGCTAGCAAAACGCATTAATAGAAATACATTGAACTCAAATTCCTTAGATGTAAGAAGATGTAGAACGATTACCACGTAAAGAGAAGTTAGACTTCCTTTATATTTTCCAATTTTTCTGTCTTGCTATGAATAATATTATGGGAGGACCTGATCACTATTCTTTTCATCACCAGATATTAGCTCTCAGCAGCCATGATTGGGATGCGTAAAAGCTATGCTTAGCCATAGCTGATGAAATTAGAGTTTGACATCTGCCTCAAACTGTGTCACTCACTTGTCTCTCTCTTAAAGTATGAGTTGAATGTGTTAAAACCTAAGTGATAGACAATATTTTATAAAACTTTGCATATTTTATCCCATTTAAACAATTACCAATACCCAGGAAGGTATTCATTTCTTATTATTATCTTATAAATGTGGAGAGTGAAATTCAGTGAAGTTCAGTAACTTTTCCCAGGGCCCTAAATCTGAACACTCTGTTTCTCCATATCCAAAACACTTATCTTTTCAGCAGTATCATACCAAAGCTTTATAGAAAGTCGTCAGAGCCAGCTGGCTTGTTTACTGCTTATTGAAACATCCTGTTTAAAAACACGTCAGCAGTTATTTTGAGTACAAAATGTAAGCATCTTTTCAATGAATGAAAATTTAAAAACTGATTGTTGTGGCTGTTCTTAAAATTGAAATAATACTTAAGGAAGAAGAGCAAACGTGACATATATAGATATCACACATAACCATGTACAAATTACCTACCAAATTGCCTTAAAACTTAAATGAATATATTGTCTTAATTATTAGTGACATATAATTCAAATCCACTAAAATTAATTTGACCAAAATGCATTATCTAATTGTCATTTGATAAAAAAGATTTAACTACCAAATACAATACTCAATATTATGTATATTTTCATTACGTTTTTAGTATTAATATAATTATTTTTCTTGACCCTAGAAAACTACCGTTTAAAAGAGAAGAAGAAAATGTCCTAACACAGTATAGCACTATAGCAATTCCAGTATTGCTGCCAACTTATTAACTCACTAATGTAATTAAAATGAATTACCTTTTTTACCCCAAGGTGGTGGACTAGAGGCTTTTAGCATGCCTCAGCCACTTGGAAATACCAAAATAGTTCATAAAGATGAATTATTTAGCTTTAATTTAAGAAGTATTCATGAATGGGAATCCACTGGTACCATGAAGAACACCCCAGATTCTCAGGAGTAGGATGCAGGTAAACAGTCTCCATGACATTGTCCAGCTGATAAAAATATCCTGGAGCAAGGGCGACCGCTCCACTCCACACCTCAGCAGATCTCCAGGCATTTGGAGCATCCACTCACCTCGTCCAACAGCCTGAGCCACCCCACCCTGTAGAGATTGTGGTGCAGTGGGGCCTTCTCCGCTTGACACCTAGTGAGATCTCAGACATTGTGGTGAAGTGGGGCCCTGTTCACTTCACACCCAGGCAGATCTCCAGGTGTTCAGAGCACCTGCTTGCCCAGATTGGTAGCCTGAGGTGCCCAACCCTTACTGCACAGAGATCATGGTATAGCTGTTCCCTTTCCACTCCATGCCCAAATCTATCTCGAGACAGCCAGAACACCCTTTCCTCTGGATTACCAGCATAAGCTGCCCTGCCCGTGCTGTACAGAGATTGTGGTGCAGTGGAGCCCTTTGCACTTCATACCCAGGCATATCTCCAGACACCGAGAGCACCCAGTCTCCTAGATTCGGAGTTTAGGCTGTCCGCCACCTGCCGGTGCAGTGGACTTGGGGCCAAGGAGTTTTCCCAGCTCCACATCTAGGCACACCTTGGGTGCTTGGTGGTCACCCACTGGAAATTCTCTCAGTGCTGATGCTAGTGTGTGATCTCAGGGGACCTGTAAGCGGGCCTGCCCAGTCCAGTCCTGCCCACCTTATGCCCCACCACCTGGGAGCCGAGCAGGGAACTCAGACCACTGTGCACTGCACTGATCATCCCACTGACTGAGACAACAGAGACCTTCACCTGGTAAACAAGGATCAACTATAAACCCAGCCACATTGGCAGCAGTCGGCTCTTACATATAAGTGCCATTTACTGGCTTTCAGGTGGAACCACAGAGCCCTATATAAAATCTCCCAAAATAAGTCCATAGGGCAAAAGCAAAGCCAAAATACCCTACCCAACATTATCTTCAGTCACACCCCCTAGAGAAAGAGAAAAAGAAAAAAGAAAAAAACGCATCAAATAATATTACATAGAAAGGAAAGGAAAAAATCCTACTCACACAGAAAATAATTACAAAAATTAGAAGTGCTAGTATCTTCAGAGGAAGGAAACCAGTGAAATAATTCTGCAACCATGAAAAACTTGAATGTAGTGACACTACCAAAGGATCACACTAGCTCGCTAGAAAGGGTTTATAAACAAAATGGAAACTCTGAAATGACAGATAAAGAATTCAAAGTGTGAATTGCAAGGAAGCTCTATGAGATCTAAGACAATGTTGAAGATCAATACAAAGAAACTTCTAAAGAAATCCAGGAAATAAAGGAAGAGAAAAGCATCACAAAAAATCATTCAGAGCTTCTGGAAGTGAAAAATTAACTTATGGAATTTTAAAATATAATGAGAGCTCTCTAAATAGACTGGACCAAGCAAAACAAAGAATTCCAGAGCTTGAAGATCAGTTTTTTAAACTAACCTAGCCTGACAAAAATAGAGAAAAAATAATTTACAAAATAAAATATATCAAAGATAGAACAAAAAAATAAATAAAATTGGAGTGGAACAGAATGAAATTGAGACACAAAAATCCATACAAAAAACCAATGCAACCAAAAGATGGTTTTTTAGAAGGAATAAACAAGATCAACAGACCGTTAGCTAGATTAATGGAGAAAAAGAAAAAAGATCCAAAACGCAAGATCAGAAATGACAGAGGTGGCATCACAACTCATCACACAGAAATACAAAAGGTCCACAGATGTGATTATTTACACCTCTATGCACAAAGGCCTAGAAAATCAAGAGGACGTGGACAAATTTTGGAAACACATAGCCTTCCAATATTAAATCAGGAAGAAAAATAAATCTGACTAGACAAATATCAAATTATGAAATGGAAGCAGTAAACCACTAACCAAGAAAAGACCCAGATCAGATGAATTCACAGCCAATGTACCAGATGTACAATCTACCAGATGTACAAAGAAGAGTGGGTATCAATTCTACTGAACCTACTTCAAAAAATTGAACTAATTCTATAAAACCAGCATAACAATAATACTAAAACTCAGCAAAGACCCCCCACTAAAAAATAAAACCTCGGGTTAATATCTCTGATGAACCTAGAGAGAAAAATTCTCAACAAAATACTAGTAAACAAAATGTGATAGCATATCAAAAAGTTAATTAGGCAGGATTGAGCAGGCTTCATTCCTGAGATGAAAGGACAGGTCAACACATGAAAATCACTAAATGTGATTCAGCACATAAACAGAATTAAAAACAAAAAAACCCCATGATTTTCTCAATAGATGTGGAAAACGTCTTTGATAAAATCCAGCATCTCTCCAGTCTTTGATAAAATCCAGCATGATGAAAACCCTCAACATAGTAGACATCAAATGAAAATACATTTAAACAATAATATAAGTCACCTATGACAAACCAATATCCAGCATCATACTGAGTGGACAAAGCCAGGAGCATTGCCCTTGAGAACTTGAACAAGACAACAATACCCATTCTCACTGCTCCTACTCTCCATAGTACTGGAAGTCCTTGCAAGAGCAATCAGACCAGAGAAAGAATTAAAAGGTATACTAACAGGCAAAGAAGAAGCAAAACTGTCTTCTCTAACAACAAAATTCCATACTTAGAAAGCCCTAAAGATTCTACCAAAAGGCTCCTGAAACTGATAATGACTTAAGTAAAGTTTAAGGATACAAAATGAATGTATAAAAATCAGTAGTATTTTACACACCAATAACGTTCAAACTGAGAGCCAAATTATAAATGCAATCCCATTTACAGTAGCCTCAAAATAATTAAATACCTAGGAATACGTCTGTACAAGGGCAATCATAAAACACCACCAAAGGAAATTAGAGATGACGTAAACAAAATGAAAAAAAACAAAAAACAAAAAACATTTAGTGCTCATTGATTTGAAGAATCAGTATCATTAAAATGGTCATACGTCTCGAAACAATCTACTGATTAAATGCTATTCCTATTAAACTTTCAATTTTTTTAGAGAATTGGAAAAAAACTGTAAGTTTAATATGAATCCCAAAATAACCTGAATATCCTAAGTAATAATAATAATTTTAAAAAGCCACAGGTGTCATATCACCTGATTTCACACTGTACTAGAAGGCTACAGTAATCAAAACGTCACGGCGCTGGTACAAAAACAGACAAATAGACCAATGGAGCAGAATGGAGAACCCAGCAATAAAGCCACACACTACAGCCATCTGATCTAACACAAAGTTGACAAAAATGAGCAATGGGAAAAGCATTTCCTGTTCAATAAATAGTGTTGGTATAGCCATATGCTATACCTAGGAGTACAGTTGATGGGTCATATGATAAATCTATGTTTAAACTTTTAATGACTTGCCAGAATATTTTCAAAATTTAATGGTTGTATCATTTTTTATTCTTGCCAGCACAGCTTGAGTGTTTCAATTTCTCCATAACCTTTGTAAAACATTATTATTCATCTTTTTATTATAGCCATCCTAGTGGACATGTGGTGGTATCTCATTGTCTTTTCAAGTTGCTTTACTCTAAGAACTAATGATGTTGAGCATCTTTTTATATTCTTATTGGCAAGTTGTTTGTCTTCTAGATACATGTCTATTCAGATACTTAACTGCTGTATTTAATTAGATAAATTTTCCTTTTCTTATCAAGAATTCTTTATATATTTTAGATTTAAGTCCCCAATGAGATATAGCACTTGAAAATATTTTACCCTAAGTTTTAATTTTCACTTTCTTCATAATGTCATTTGCAGGCAAAACTTACTAATTTTGATGGTATTATCCAATGTTTCTATTTTTGTTTGTTTGTTTTCTTGGTCTTGTGCTTTTATCATCATACTTAAAAACCCCTTGCCTAACTCCAGGTGGCAAATATTTACTCTAATATAATACTTTTATAGTTTTTATGCTTTTAGCTCATATATTTAGGTCTAAGATCCATTTGAATTAAGTTTTCTGGAACTTTTGCAATTGAGGCCCAACTTCACTCTTTCGTAAAAGTTAATCCAGTTGTTCAGCATCATTTGTTGAAAAACTTATTCTTACCCCATTGAATTGTTTTTGTTGCCTTTTAGAAAGTTAATTGAATATAAATTTGAGGGATTTTTTAACAGATCCTCAATTCTAGCCCATTGATTTCAATATGTCATTATTTCAGTACTACACTGTCTCCATTTTTGTAAAGTTTGAATTCCAGAAATGTAATGCCTCCAAATTTATTCTTCATTTTTGAATATTATTTGGGCCTATTAAATTTTCTTTTGAATTTAAAATCATCTTCTCAATTTAGGCAAAGAAGCCATCTGGTATTTTAATAGAGATTTTACTGGTTCTGTAAATCAGTGTGCTGAGTATTATCATCTTAAAAATAGTATGTCCCAAATCATGAACATAAAAATACCTTTAGATTTATTTAGGTCTGCTTTAATTTTTTGACATATATTTATACTCTAAAGTATAGATTTTAGAGTATAAATGTTATATGTTAAAATATAAATAATATTTTATTTTTATGGCATTCTATGGAAAATCATGTCTTAATTTTACTTTCGAATTGTTTCTTGTTAGTATATACATACAGAGTTGATTTTTTATATAGATTTTGTACCCTGAAAGCCTGATGAACCAGTAGAAGAAACTGAAGGTGATGTGACATACATTAGTAATATCTTAATAATAATACAATTAATTTTACTCGTGATTATTGTTTTCATGTGGATTGAAATTATTATATGGCATCACTTGCTTTCAGACTAAAAAATTTCTTTAGACTTCGTTATACAATGTAACAGATTCTGAACTTTTGTCAATTATCTGTTAATTTTTTTCAATTTTGTCTTAATTATTGGAGAAGGTCAGTATTTCATGTTTTATTTTTAATAGTATTACTGGATATAATATTCTTGCTTGGCTGCTTTTTAATTTTATTTTTCTGTCTGTACTTTGAATATGTCACTACCTCTTATCTCTATTATTTTTGGTAAGAAAGCACATGTTATTCTTATTGGGGTTTCTTTGTCATTGGTGAGTCATGGCTGTCTTGTGCTTTCAAGATTTTGGCTTTATTAACTTTCAGTGTTTTTCCTATAGTGTGCCATGGGTGAATTTCTTTGCTAGTGGAATTCTTAAGAGTTTCTTGTTGGTATATATTCATGTTATTTATTTTTTCCAATTAGGGATTTTTCAGTCTTTATTGCTTCAAATATTTTTCAGCCTAATTGTTGTCTCCTCTTCCTTTGATACTCCCATTTACATACATTGCTTTGCATTGTAGGGGAGCCACATTTCTCTGAGGCTCTGTTTGTTTCTTTTTATTTCTTTTTCTCTCTGCTTTTGAGATTGCATAATTTTGGTTCTTCTCTTTTCAAGTTTATGGATTTTTATTTCTTACAGCCCACATCTACTCTTGAGAAACACTAATAAATATTTTATTCAATTTTTGTAGATCTTAAGTCCAGAGTTTCCATTTGGTTCTTTTTTTAAACAAACAGTTGCTCTCTCTTTAATGATATTCACTATTTGGTAAGACATCGTCACTGTACCTTCCTTTACTTTTTAAGATTCATTGTCATTACTTCTTTGAATATCTTTTTAACGGCTGTCTTGAAATCTTTGTGTGTCTGCTAATTCCACCATGCAGTCCCTGTCACTGGCAGTTTCTGTCACCTGTTCTGTTTGTCTTTCCTTCCCAGGTACTTTTCACACTTTCCTATTTTTAGGCATGTTTATTGGTTTTGTGCTAAAACCTGGACCATCTAGATAATACGTGATAGCAATTCTTCATACCAGTCTTCTACTCTTTTTTTTTTTTTTTTTGGCTTGTTTACTTAGTTACTAGGTTGGACTATTTAGTGAAAGTTATTTCCCTACAACAGGAAGAGTCTGATGTCACTCATAGCACAGCTCCTCTTGGCTGTTTATTTCCTTGAACTCTCTATTAACCTGTCTGCCTCTTTTGATAATACACCCAGCTCTTAGGCTCTGCTAACTGTCTGCTGACTGTGCTATTGCTTTCCACTAAGCTCTTGGAAATGAATTGTTCTACAGTCTTACTCCATTAAATTCCAGTCGCTGTGCAGGATTATCTGAGATGGCCAGGCTTTGAGGTTTTCTTAACCCTAAGAGGAATTTTCTTAGCTGTGACTTTACCTGCTTATTACCAATCAACTAGCTAATTTCTTGTTGATCTTCTTGCTTTCATGGAGCTGCCAGCCTTCATTTAATTTCTTACCAACAAAGCCTACCTTGTTTCGAAAGTGAACCTATGTTTCAACCATATGACATCTATTTCAAAAATAAATCAGTAACTATGATAAGAGCTTCAGAACTCTCTGCTTGGATTCCAATATATACTTTTCATGGATATAATCATTCCATTTTCTTGGTATATATTGTAGAAGTGGATTTTTACAAGATAGGTGTGTTTTTAACTTGGTTAAAACTGCCAAACAATTTTAGAAGTTGTCCTAAAAATATATTCCAATTTTCAGTGCATCATAGTTTCAATTGTTCTACATCCTCACCAAAATCTAGCATCCTCTATAATTTTATTTTAGTCTTTTTGTGTATGGATACTAGTATCTTATTGTCATTGTGATTTAGATTTTGTGACCTAGCTAATGTAAATGAGCAACCTTTCATATGTTTATTGGCCATTGGTATATCATACAAATTTGCTTACTAAAGATTCTGCACATTTTTTATTGATTTTTTTGCTTTTTATTTTTGTTTTGTAGATCTCTAAGTATTCTAGATATTACCACTATTGTTGAATAAATGCATTGCAAGAGTCTTCTCACAGCCTTGTTGCCTTGCTTTTTCAATGTTTTGTGATGGCTTCTAAGGACACTAAAATATTTAATATAGTTAGTCCAATGTATATGTATTGTTTGTTTACTTACTTATTTTTATGGTTATTGCTTCCTGTATCTTATTCAGAATCTCACCCTACCAAGAGTTAACAAATGGGAATGTTCACGTGTATATGCAGACATGTGTGTCTACATATACATGATTGCTAGAAGCTACCGTTATTTTTTGTTTAAATTTGAATCCTTCTGGAATTTGTTTTTGACAATAGTTTACTATGTGTAAGAAGGTAACAATATTTTTTCTCTCATATAAATAGCTAATTGACCTAGCAACTTTCATTGAAAATACCATAATTCTTCCAAAAACCGCAAAGTTACTTTTGTTGTAAATCAGATGACGGCACTGTTTCTGGATGGTGCATTCCATTTGTCTTCTAACGTCAATATCTAGTTCATATAGATCGGATTGTTTTGTCTGTATTTTTCAATCCTATAAATTTTTTAACATTATAAGTAACTATTCGTTATAAACTGTACATTTATATTAAGAAAATGTAGGTGATTGGGATGCTATTATCTTCTTTAGGTTTCATGCTTTTTTTTTTTTTTTTTTTTTTTTTTGCTGCTAGGTAGTTAGAGTAATGACTAATCATTAAAGATTGAGCTGCTGAATTGTCCACGTAGGTACTTCCCAGTGTTCATTTCTGGATGATTCATATTTGATTCATTATAGCAGCAAAACTATGAAAAAACATTCTTTAGCTTTGAAGCTTCTCATCCTGAAAAGCTTCTGAATTTGAAAAAAGGCCTAAGAAATGGACAATGTTTTGAGTCCTTCAAGTCTTCTAGTGAGGTCCTCACCCATCCCTGCAAGATTAACAAGAGTTCTGCTATTTTTTTCCTGCCCCCTGCAAAAGTGATTCTTAGCCTTTTCCTCTTTCGCTAAAGATGAAGCAACTATAAATTATATATGAAACATTATTTATAAATAAAAGATGTTCAAGACAAAAATTTAGTTATTTTCTTAGTTTTTTAAAAATTCTAATCTACTTGTAATATGCTTTTCTTCTTTCTAAGAAAACCGTCCTGTGTGGTATATGATAATCTCAGACCATACCAGACATGTTAACAGAAATAGACTATAAAACACTGCAAAAATCTCAGAGTGAAGACTGACAACCAATTTGGTTAAGGTAAAATAATAACTCAAGTCTTTTTTCAAATATAAAATCAAATATAAATTTAAAAGCATATATATGTTACCTAAAAATAATTTTCAATGCACTTTGGTCAACCAATAGCTATTTAATATTTTTAGGGATCATAAAAAAAGAAAAGCAAGCATAAATTAGGCTATAGTTATACAATCTTATTTTGAACAACATCCAATGTGTTATATTCCTGTATTGTGTTCACAAGTATATCAGTTAGGGAATTTTTGGCAATAGGCAATAGATAACCACCCCAGAGAAGACTTACGCTAGAACAATGTTTATTATCACATGTGTCAAGATATCTAAAGTTAGGGCTCTTCAGTACACTGATGTGATTTAGTCCTCCTTCCTTTCCACTTTCTGCTCTGCCATCCTCAGTATTTTAGTTAGTCCCATCAACATCACTGAATCTCTGTGATAGTTTCAATTATCCTTTTCTCACACAAAAAGTTAACGAAAAGAATATGAGTCAACGAAAAGAATATGAGTCATCCTTATTATCTTTTCGAGAATGGAAACTATAAAATAGACACTGCTTGCATCTTCATGGACAACTTACGTTTTAGGGTCCTTTACACAACAACTTCTAGAAAAAGACAAAGATCAGCACAGCTGAAAAAGCTTAGAAAATATTCACAATAATTCCATAGAGAATTCTAGCCTTCAGGAAGCATAAGACTATTAGATACCTGAACAAAGCTGTAATTCTCTGTCAAGGACATAAGCAATATATACGGCAATTAGGTAAATAGCCACAATAAGTAAGGGATCAAGGTGATATAAATCAAAACAATGTACAATTATAAGTGAAAAAATAAGATTATGTAGGCCTAGCTCATAAAATATTATGTAAAGTACAAACACATTCATAATCCAATATTATTTTAGGCTTACTTCAAAAAACAGAATGCAGCAGAAAGTATAAATATGAATATAGTACTAGCCTTGTCACTTGGTAACTTTTAATCCAGGTAAATTATTTAAACTTTCTGAACCTTGGTATTCAGATTTCCTAAAATAGAATAATAATCCTTGTTTATTTGTTAAGGTTTCTGCAAAAAGCAAATGTAGTAGCTAATATAATCATGCTGTGAAATGGTCCCATATAGATTTGTTATTATAAAAAGCACATGTAGGCTGGGCACAGTGGCTCACTCCTGTAATCCCAGCACTTTGGGAGGCTGAGGTGGGTGGATCATGAGGTCAGGAGATAGAGATCATCCTGGTTAACACGGTGAAACACCATCTCTACTGAAAATACAAAAAGTTAACTGGACCTGGTGGCATGCACCTGTAGTCCCAGCTACTTGGGAGGCTGAGGCAAGATAACCATTTGAACCCAGGAGGCAGAGGTTGTAGTGAGCTGAGATCATGCCACTGCACTCTAGTCTAGAGACAGAGCAAGGATCCATCTCAAACAAACAAACAAACGCACATGTAGAGGACATACTATATAAAAAAGAGGTTATAGTTGCCACTGAGGAATGTAAAAGATATCAAAAATACTATATTATTATAAATAGCATCAAATGTAAAATATATCAAAAATATTTTTGGAGAAAATATTTACAAACTATGCATTTGACAAAGGTCTAATATCCAGAATCTATTAGTGACAGTTTGGCTATGTGCACACCCAAATCTCATCTTGAATTGCAGTTCCCATAATCCCTGTGTATCATAGGAGGGACTCAGCAGGACGTAATTGAATGAATCATAGTGGCAGTCACCCCCTTGCTGCTGTTCTCATGATAGTGAGTTCTCCTAAGATCTGATGGTTTTATAATGGGTTTTCCCCCATTTTGCTGGGCACTACTCCTTCCTGCCATCATATAAAGAAGGATGTGTTTGCTTCCCGTTCTGCCATGATTTTAAGTTTCCTGAGACCTCCCCAGCCCTGTGGAATCAAGTAAACCTCTTTCCTTTATAAATTACCCAGTCTTGAATACGTTCATAAAGCAGCATGAGAATGGATTAATACAATAAACTGGTACCAGTAGAGTTGGGTGCTGCTCTAAGGATACCTGAAAAATGTGAATGTGACTCTAGAACTGCATAACAGGCAGAGGTTGGAACACTCTGGAGGGCTCCAAAAACAGGAAGATGTGGGAAACTTTGGAACTTCCTAGAAATTTGTTGAATGGCTTTGACCAAAATGCTGATAGTAATTTGCAGAGTGAAGAACAGGCTGAGGTAGTCTCAGAAGGAGATAAGGAACTTGTTGGGAACTGGAGTAAAGGGCACTCTTGCAATCCAAGAGACCGGCAGCATTTTGCCCCTGCCCTAGAGGTCTGTGGAACTTTGAACTTCAGAGTGATAAATCAGGGTATCTGGCAGAAGAAATTTCTGGCAAAGTATTCAAGACGAAGCAGAGCACAAAAGTTTGAGAAATTTGCAGCCTGATGATGCTAGTGAGGCTGCAGAGAAAAGGAAATGTTTACACACGGTTGATAGGAATGTAAATTAGTTCAGCCACTATGGAAAGCAGTTTGGAGATTTCACAAAGGAATTAACAGCAATCCTATTACTGGGTATATATCCAAAGAAATTAAGATCAGTTTTCCAAGAAGACACATGCACTTGTGTATGTTCATCACCACTTTATTCACAGTAGCAGAGATGGGGAATCAGCCTAGGTGCCTGTAAGTGATGGATTTGATAAAGAAAATGTACACATACCCTGCGGAATATTACACAGTCATAAAAAGAATAAAATGCATTTTTCAACAATGTAAATGAAACTAGAGGACATCATTCTAAGAAAATTAATGTAGGAACAGAAAACCAAATACTGTATGTTCTCACATATAAGTGGGAGCTAAACACTTGAACACAAACATGGGAACAACAGAAACTGCGGACTTCTAGAGGGGGAAGTTTGGTTTGGGGAAGGGTTGAAAGTCTACATGTTTTGTATTACGCTCAATACCAGGGTCCAATATACCCATGTAATAATCCCACACATGTACCCACTGTATCTAAAATAAAAGCTGAAAATCTTGAAAAACATCAGATCATGGGAAAATTCTAGAACACAACATTATTTTTATGAACTGTACTATAATCTCCTGAATATTGCTAAAGTGCCCTGAAATATAATCATGTCTCTGAAACATTTCTGTATTCTATGGAATATGTTGCATATATCTATGAAAAGAAAAATCTTACTTAAATAGGATATATTTAAATTATTGGAAATAATTAATTTTGAATTATTAATTTTTTAATGTTAAATAAATTACAATCTTTATTCACATCAGGGTATGCAAACTAAGGCTCACATGCCCAAATTCACCAAGCCTTCTGTTTTCATAAAAAAGTTTCTTAGACCCCAGTCATTCTGATCTGCCTACCTGTTGTCTGTGACTGCTTTTGTGCTACCATAGCAAACTAATTGGGAAAAACACTCTTGGTCTACAAAACCTTGGTCTAAAAAACACTTTTGGTCTGCAAAAGCCATTTATGGGAAAAGTTTACCAACTTATGGGTTGATGTAGTTACCTTTAGTTAATATTTTAGCATAGTTTACTTGAAAGTTAAATTATATATGTGATCTATAAAATACATGTAGAAAAACACACATAAATACACAAACACAAATCTATGTAACAGAAATCATCTTGTTCTACGTTATCTTGTCTACAATGAGTCAATTAATTAATAGGATTTAATTAAAAATTAAGATTTTTAAAAAGATACTTTAATATTTTATATTTAGTTAAAATATATACATGCATATTAACTTTTCGTGCAGGCTCTTAAGATATTTTCTTCAGAAAGGGATTCTGCATATTCACAAAGCTCATTCATCATGTATCTATGTTTTCCTGTTTGTTTGTTAAGAATGAAGAATAAATGTAAATAATGTGAAGTAACCTTGGTGTGAAATCCTCGTTTGTTAATAGACTTTATTTTTTAAAGCTATCTATGTTTACAGTAAAAATGAGTGAAAGATACTGAGAGTTCCCACATACCTCCTGCACTTCCCCCAACTCCACTTTCTTTACTATCAACATCCAACACTAATGTCATATATTTGTTACAATTCATGAACCTACATTGACATATCATTATCAACAAAGTACACAGTTCATCTTTGGGTTCACTCTTGGTTTCATACATTCTATGGTTTCTGATAAATGTATAATGACACGTGTATTAGTGCATTTTTCACACTACTGAAAAAGACATACCTGAGACTGGGCAATTTACAAAGGAAAGAGGTTTAATGGAGAATTCACAGTTCCACGTGACTGGGGAAACCTCACAATCACAGCGGAAGGCAAGGAGGAGCAATTTACATTTTACTTGGATGGTGGCAGGAAAAAAAGGGGAGGCTTGTATAGAGAAACTCCCATTTTTAAAACCATCAGATATCATAAGATTTATTAACTATCATGAGAACAGCATGGCAATGACCCATTCCCATGATTCAATCAACTCCCACCAGGTCCCTCCCACAACAGGTGGAAATTTGAGATGAGATTTGGGTGGGGACACAGACAAATCATATCAAAATGTATTCACGACTATAGTATACAGAATAGTTTTACTGCCCTAAAATCCTGTCTCCTTTATTCTTCCCTCCCTTCTATTAACCCCTGGCAACCACTGATGTTGGGGTCTGCGTGTTTCCTAAACAAAGGAATGAACACACAAGACAACACAAGACAAACATGGCGGCCGCCTCAAATGGCGCGTTCTGCTTTATTTTATACAGTCATTTGTGGAATGTTGCCAAGTCACAAGACATATTGTTGTTTTTCTGACCTTTCCCTGACTTTCTGGATTTTCAAGATGTTTACACATAAACAAGCACCCAGGGTCTGCTGTTTGCAGCTGGCTCCTTTGTCCTCCCTGTTTACAGGGAAGGGGCGCCCTACATCGTTTGCAAGAGCAGGACTTATGGGAAACGCCCTGCTTCGTTTGCAAGATCAGGACTTATCGGGAACGTCTGGTTTGCGAGCACGTAGTCCTCTACAACTGATCTTTATGCTGTTTCCATAGTCACACATTTACCAGATTGTTGTAGATGGAATCATACACCATGTAGTCTTTCCAGATTGGCTTCTTTCACTTACTTATATGCAATTAAGGCTTCTCCATGTCTTTTCATAAGCTCATGTTTTAGCATTGAAAAATATTCTACTACTTGGATTTACTACAGTTTATTTATCCATTCACCTGTTGAAAGACATTTTGGTTGCTTCCAGGATTTGGCAATTATGAATAAAGTTGTAATATCCATATGCACGATTTTGTGTGGGCTTGAATTTTCCACTTCTTTAGGTAAATACCAAGAAGTTAAGTTGCTGGATTGTATGGTATGATAACACTTAATTTTGCAAGAAACAATCAGTCTTCTGAAGTGGCTGTATTACTTTCCATTTCCATCAGCAGTGATACAGAGTTCCAATTTCTCTATATTCTTGACAGCATTTGGTGTTGTCAATGTTTTGGGTTTTGGTTATTTAATAGACATATAGCGGTATTTCCTTGTTGTAATTCCCTAATGATATATAATTTTGAACATTTTCTCATATACTTATTTGCTATATGTATATCTTCTTTGGTGAGGTGTCGGTTCAGGTCTTTGGCCTATTTTGTAATAAAGGTTGTTCATTTTCTTATGATGTAATTAAAAAAATTTTCAGCCATGCCCTTTAACAGCACTTTTGGCAGCTTGTTTTTAACATGCATTTCTATAAAGTTCATCTTAGCATATATAGAAAAATAATGCTTTGTACCTTTTAGTTATATTTTGTAACAAAATATTTTATTTGTTATATTTTGTAAAGTCAACATTTTCTATAAAAAACAGTGACATGGTTAGTTTTGCAAACAAACATAACACATATTTGTATGGTTGAGAGCAAAAGTGTGCAAGTTCAGACTGGTCTGAATATCAGGAAGCGTGTTTTGCAGATGAAATGGAAAGCTTTTTGTAGCTTTTTGTTATTCCATTTTGTAGCACATATGAAATGCCTGTGCTATGGTAGAAGTTGTACATGCATTATCTCACTTAATCCTTGAAAATTTCTGCCCCGTTGTTGTTGGTCCCCTTTTATATTTCAGTAAATATCAGAGACAAATTGTAAAGCAAGCTCTTGAAGCCACAGAAGATTTTTGATACCAAATCCAATATTTTTCTCACAAAACACACTTCCTCTTTACTGAAGAAAATTTACATTAAAAAAATACTTCTTTTAAAAATTTCATCAACAATTTCATAATACTGGTATTAAGTAGCCACCATTTGATGATAGAATATCAGAGTCCATTATGGCTGGAGTGTGGACAGGTGGAGAATAGAAGATGAGGTATGTGTGTGTGAGTGTGTATGTGTAAGTGTGGAGAGTATGTGTGTACACACAAGCAGATTGTTTAAGGCCTTGCTGGTAATTTTTGGTTATTTGCCTTTAATAAATAGTCAGATGGAAAGCAATTGAAGAGTTTGAGGCAGATGAAGTTGTGATTTAACTTAGATTTAAAGGTACAAACCGGTCGGGCGCGGTGGCTCACGCCTGTAATCCCAGCACTTTGGGAGGCCGAGGCAGGTGGATCATGCGGTCAAGAGATCAAGACCATCATGGCCAACATGGTGAATACAAAAAATTAGCCGGGAGTGGTAGCACGCGCCTGTAGTCCCAACTACTCCGGAGGCTAAGGCAGGAGAATCACTTGAACCCGGGAGGCAGAGGTTGCAGTGGGCCGAGATCGTGCCACTGCACTCCAGCCTGGTGACAGAGTGAGACTCCATCTCAAAAAAAAAGAGAAAAAAACCAAAAAACAAAAAAGGTACCAATCTAGTTCATGGGTAGAGAATAGAGTGTCAGGGGCCATGATGGAGGAAAGGGTAGACATTATAAGAGCTGTTGAAAAAAATTAGCAATCAGCATTCATCTTCTTGATTATCTCAAACTTATAAAGCAGGTATTAATTGGTTAGGCTAGTCTGAGTGCAAGTAAAACTGATTCATTGTGGTTATGCTCAAGCATGGTTTCATGGAAACAAGGAAGAAGAATCAGTGCATGGGTATAGCAGATTTAGAGATGTCAGTGTAGGAGTTCAGAGTTTTGACTCTAGGACTACAAAAGTAGCTTCACTACTCTCTCCGTACCTTCTCTATTTCTACTTAATACAAGGCTTTATGATCACATTGTTTTGTGTATGGTTTTCTTTCCCTCAGAGTTGTTACTTAATTATAATTTGTCTTACTTAAGGCGGATTGCTATACCTATACATTCTTTGTCACAGATTTAACTTCCACTACAAACTGCCTTATTTTCTTGCTATTTTACTCTTAAAACTTTTACGAACACAAAGTGTTCTATGAACATCAGTAGTAATATGATGTTTATCATCAGTAATAATAGTAATTGATTACTATTAATTAATAATCTTATGGTCACTTATGTATAATATTCAACCTAAGTAATAATCTTATAGTCACTTATATTTTGGATTCACACCTCTTGTCCAATTTTTCTGTGGCAAATGGAGTAGACAGTGTTGCGTGCAAGAAATTGTAATTCTCTAGGGCATTCTCTTCAGAAGCAGTAAGACAGAGAATGTTGTGACCCTTTTAGGGAATATAGAATTGCTCGGCATCATGATATTTGCTGGTTGTCTTTTTTTTCCCTCCTCAAATAAGTCATGAGGAAAAAAATGCAGATACTGTCATGCAGTTAGTACATTTTGCAGCCCTATTTCAAGCTTCCATAATTTACATTCTATCACCCTGTCTTATATTCAGGAATTCAAGAGAAACTTACAACTACCCCCTACATTTATTTATTCACAGAATGTTTATTGAGCTCTGCTATGTACTGGCAACAGAGCGAGACTCCGTCTCAAAAAAAAGGTACCAAGTTCATGGGTTGCCGCATACTAGAGAGTATGTAAAACAAACAAACAAACAAAATCCCAGTGTGATGCCTACCTATAGCAATCACAGCAGCTTTTAGCTAATAGACCCTGCATATTCACTACTCTGATAAGTGCTATGATATAAAAGAGCACAGGAGAGTGTGAGTTAAGCTACTGATATTTTGCAGGTGGAGGTATGAAGTAGTCAGGAAAGCATTCCATAAAAGGTTGGTGGTTATATTGCGCTTGATGATGAAGCAGGCCGACTTGCATCAAGAAAAGGAGCTATGTGTGCAGTATCATGACATGTAAAGACTTCTTAATAGAATGCCCGATAAACTGGCACATTTGGATTTTACAGCAGATGTTGAGAAGTATCTGGAGTTAATCACGAAAACATAAACAAAACAAGAACAGGATGGTTCGAATTCATCAGAGTTTTTAGGGAGGATATAATTTTACTAGATTCAAATTTCAGGAAAATCATTTTGGAAATATTGAAAAGGATTGAGGTTCAAGAACAAAGGCAAGTTATTCAAATATGAGTCTAGTATACTAATACTCAAGCCAAAGGGATAAAAAAGGCATAAGCGAAGATATTGGCAAAGGAGTTTAAAGTAGGTTGTCAACATATTTATTATTTAATTTGGATAATTATCAACATATTTATTATTTAATTGGATAATTTATTATTATCCAAGATTTACTGACTAACTGCAGGTAATTAGAAGGAGAAGGAGATTTTTTCCCCCCCCCACAGGCTTCCGGGTTGGCCAATTGTGAGAAGAGTTACACCATTCAAGAAGAAATGGAATAAAATAGGACAGTTGAGGGTAGTAGATTTTGGATGTGAAGAGAGAAGAGAATACAATAGAAGATATGGGAAGAAAAAGGGATAGTATTTAAGGAAGAAATATCATTAAATATATAACCGATATGGGAGTAATTGACAGTATAGCAACATTGAATCTTCCAACCTGGAAAAATGGTATAAACTTCCATGTATTTGAACTTCTTCAATTTCTCTCAGCAATGTTTTGTGGTTTGGTCATGAATATATTTTGCTAACTTCTTCTATAATTTCTATATTGCTCTAACATTGCATTTTGGAATGTTGCTGAATTCACTTTTTAATCATAGTGAAGATGATTCACTAAGCAATGTCTTAGGATTTCCTATGCAAGTGATGTCTGTTGAGTACAGAATTTTGCTTTTTCCTTTCAAATCATTGAATACTTCTTTTCTGAGACTACTGTATTGTATAGAATCTTCAGCACAATGTGGAAAATGAGGTAACAGTGAACATTCTTGCTGTGTCACTAAGGGGAGAGCATTCAGCTTTTCATAATTAGTTGAAAATGTTCCCTATAATCGCGAGTGTGTTAAGAGTTTTTACCATGAATGGATATTGGAATTTGTCAGATACTTTTCCTGTATCTACTGAAATTATCAAATGTTTATTCTCCTTTATTCTATTAATCTGATAAGGTACTTTGATTTTTTTCCAATGTAATACTAACTGTGCAGACCTAGGACAAGTCTCATTTATTGATTATGGACTAAGACTATATATTGGAAGATTTAATTTGGTAATATTTTGTTAAGTACTTTTGTCTGTTAATGCCATATAGTTTTCTGGTACTGTTTTTTCATGCATGGATGTCAGAGTAATACTGACCTCATAATACAAGTTGACAACTGATTATATATTCTCTATTTTCATGAAAAGTTTGTCTCTGCTTGATGCAATTCAATGCCGAATGTTTGCTAAACATCACTGATGTGACAGGATTGCTGTGAATTTTTTTTGAGGGGAGTGGATTTTGAATTAAGAAAAATGTTATTAGAGATTAGGCAATTCATATTTGTTGTTACTATTGGCATTAGATTGAATAATTTATGCATTTTGAGGAATCTGGTTCATTTGTTGAATTTATAGGCACACAATTTTTCATAAGACTTGGTTATTATCCATTTACTGTCTCCAGAATTGATAATGGCATTTCCTTTTCTTCTTTGATATTAATATGACTTATTTATTATTTGCTTTGATACCACTCTGTCTTTCATACTAGAGGTTCATTTATCTTAAAAATCTTAAGAAAAACATGCTTGTTTGCATTGATATACTCTGTTGTTCGTATTAAGATTTCATTAACTTTCATTGTTATTATTATTTACTGTTCTCAAATTACTTTGGGCTTAGATTCCCATTTTTGGGGATAAAGCTTCTTAAAGGGGCCACTTACTAATTTTCAACCTTCACTTTTTTCAATATGAACATTTAAAGCTATATAATTTTTCCTCTAAATACAGCTTTAGTGGCAGCCAATAAATATGGATATGTTGTTTATTATTGTTCACTTAAAAATACTTTCTAATATGTTGCACATTAATAACTTGAAATGATTGCACCATCTACACATATATTATACACATACTTTACATGGTTTACATATAAATAATAATAAAACTGGACTCAAACATATACACATATCATAGTCTTATATTTTCTCTATATACTATAATTTAGAATTGTTACCTGCAGGATATTTGCCTTATTGTTTAATCTTGCTAGTACTGTGAGTCTGGCACTTAAAACTTGCTTATATTTGTATAAGTACTAAACGATATAAGCTGACATATATAACCTAATATTTATCTACTTCAGATACTCTTATTAGTTCCTTTCATGATATATTTTAACTAATTCTAATAACAGCTCCATTAAGTAGATACAGTTTTTCAATGTTAAAATTGAGAAGTTGTAGGTTAGAGAGGTTAAGTAACTTCCTCAAGGTTTCATACACAGCAGATGATAGACTCAGAATTCAAGTTTGATCACTGTATCTACAATCTTAATCTACTACCTTTGGAGGTTTTACAGGGGGTGATTAAGGAGTTATGCGCAGGAGGAAGTAAGAGTGAATAAAACAGTTATAGGTTTCCCTACAAATAACTGTCTTTATGAATGATCAGATAGAAGAAAAATCTGGATACAGATCTTAAAAACATATATAGGCTGTGGAATAATAATAACAACGATTTAATCCTATAGTCAAATCTGAAACTAATTTGTTGCTTTAAACACAATATCCCTTAAGGTAGCTACAGATAGAGCCAAAATGCTCTATACAATTTCTCAGGTTGTGCAATGAGTACCCTGGAGGCACAGTCGTAATAAAATTCTCTGAATGCAGCCCCCTTGGGAGCGTATGACACTTGTGTACAGTACTGTGCTGTCAAATTCCAATTCCAGTCCTTATCATAAGCATCAAAAAAGTAAGTTAAGTTTTTTGGTGCTTTTTGTTGTTTTAACACTTTCCTCAACAAAACACATCATGTGCGGCTAAAGATTAGGTTATGTAGTATCGGGAGAACCCGCTCCCGATGTTCAACGTGGGTTCTTTTCTATTTCCTAAGTGTCTAGACTGGGTTGAGAAATAAAGGGAAAGAGCACAAGAGAGAGAAATTTAAAGCTGGGTGTCCGGGGAGACATCACATGTCGGCAGGATCGGTGATGTTCCCCAGCCATAAAACCAGCAAGTTTTTATTAGCGATTTTAAAAGGGGAGGGAGTGCACGAATAGGGTGTGGGTCACAGAGATCACATACTTCACAAGGTAGTAAAATATCACAAAGCAAATGGAGGCAGGGTGAGATCACAGGACCACAGGATGAGGAGAAATTAAAATTGCTAATGAAGTTTAGGGCACGCATTGTCATTGATAACATCTTATCGGGAAACAGGGTTTGAGAGCAGGTAACCTGTCTGACCACAATTGATTAGGTGGGAATTTTCCTTGTCCTAATAAGCCTGGGAGCGCTATCGGAGACCCTGGCTTATTTCATGCCTTGGGCTTTGACCATAAAAGACAGGATGCCTTAAAAGGGCACGTCTATAGGCCTACCCTCAGGGCGCATTCTCTTTCTCAGGGATGTTCCTTGCTGAGAAAAAGAATTCAGTCATATTTCTCCTATTTACTTATGAAAGAGGAGGAATATAGTTCTGTTCCATCCGGCTCACCGGCGGCCAGTTCAGTAACCTCTCTTGTTCCCTGAACATTGCTGTTATCTTGTTCTTTTTTTAAGATGCCCAGATTTCATATTGTTCAAACACACATGCTCTACAAACAACTTATGCAGCTGATACAATCACAGGGTCCTGAGGCGACATTCATCCTCCTCAGCTTACAAAGAAGATGAGGAGATTAAAAGATTAAAGTAAAGACAGGCACAGGAAATCACAAGGATATTGATTGGGGAAGTGATAAGTGTCCATGAAATCTTCACAATTCATGTTCAGAAATTACAGTAAAGACAGGTGAAAAGAAATTATAAAAGTATTACTTTGGGGAACTAATAAATGTCCATGAAATCGTCACAATTTTTGTTATACTGCCGTGACTTTAGTCGGTCCCTCTGTTTTGGGGTCCCTGACTTCCCGCAATAATGTAGCAAACCAAAATCAGAAAAGAAGAAGAGATGAAGACACTACAGCTGATACAATAGTAGCATGTAAAATATTTCCAAATTGGCTGAAGGCCAAACTCTCCTTATTAGGACTGGAGATCTGAAAGGAGCCAAAGTCTCCATTTTTAAAAAGCGGCTAAGCGTGGGTAGTGTGTCTGTGTTCATAACATTTTCATTTTCTTCAATCAAAAACAATCATTTGTTAAAATAATGCGATAGCATTGACTAAGGATTCACCACTGCTCACGCCTTGAGCATACTTCAGAAGGCTTCTCTCCTCCCCACAGGTGGCTGATTTCTGCCTGCCCCCAAGCATGAACAGGCACTGCGAAGTGGAACGTGCCCTCTCAAGAGGTCAGCTTCTCCTGGGACTCAGCTTCCCACACAGTGATGCTCTTCCTGCCAGTTCCCACTGATCATTTCCTCTTGGTGGTCCAACTTTCCCTTAACCGTTTCTGTTGATCTTCACTTATCCCCTCCTTCCCCCACTTTTTAAAAAGGCTATTTTCTGTTTAATTTGGAGATAATAGAAGATATCTGAGCTCAGAGCATTCTTCCTATTGTGACAGACTTCTAAGCAGTCATTTCTTATCTAAGTCCAGACTTGCTTTTATCTAATAATGCAAATTCTAATTCTATCTTACCTGAAATAAGAATATGAGCATATCATCTGGCCCTGGTCTTGTTCAGTCAGTTGATGGCAGTGGCTCTTTTTCTAACACTCACTGAGCATTTCCTTAGGTTTTTAATATAACTGCTTTCACCCAGCTTTTCAATGCTTTATATATCCTCTCTTTTCAAAGAAAATAATCACATAAATTATTCCACTTTTGTAGTAATTCTCCCTGGAGTACTTGCATTTTTACAATTATAAGTATAATTATAATTATAAGTATAAGGATTACAAGTATAAGCCACTGGAAGTAGAGAGGAGGATACCTTGAGATAAGAAAGCATCCCTTGTTTTTTCAAATATAGCAAAGGATAACATGCTGCTGTAATTTAAAAAAACAAACAAACAAACAAACAGTGAAAAATCTGTATTCATCTGTTCTCACACTGCTGATAAAGACATACCAGAGACTGGGCAATTTATAAAGAAAAAGAGGTTTAGTGGACTCACAGTTCCACCTGACTGAGGCGGCCTCACAATCATGGTAGAAGGTGAAAGGTATATATTACATGGTGGCAGACAAGAGAAAGTGAGAACAAGTGAAAGGGGAAACCCCTTTAGAGAGTCGTCAGATCTCATGAAACTCATTCACTACTATGAGAACAGTATGGAGGAAACAGCCACCTTGATTCAATTATCTCCCACTCTGTCCCTCCCACAACATGTGGGAATTATGGGAGCTACAATTCCAGATGAGATTTGGGTGGAGACACAGTCAAATTATATCAAAAGCAATGTCCAAAAATCTTAAAGAATAAAACTGAGTGGAAGAGGGACAGAAAATGCTGATTTTTCCTAATTAACCACAAAAGGAATATATCTAACGTCCCGGTAAATTCAAAATCCTAATTAAAGAAAGATATAGCCTTCAGTTTCACAATTTCTTGTAATTTTCATTAAGAAAGCAAATCATACACCTCAGTATCACTGACCTAAACATAATACTGTGTTGTCAATTTTGGTGAATATGTATTCTGTTATGGAGGCTATTGGAGAGTAGAAAAACCTGTATCACTATAAGGGCTTTTGTATGCAAGTTGACTTTCCAAATTTAGTAATAAAGAGACTAAAAAGAACTACCATTTCACCTATTATGACTATTCTATCAATTTATTTTCAAGAATATTGCAAAATGCTGGAAAAAAGCATCACTATTATTGTTTCTTGGAATGTATTCTTACTAAAGTGCAAGACTTCTGGGACTTTTAGTTTTACATGTCACAAAGCTTTGGGGGAAAATCAAGGAAATAATTCTGCCCTTCTGCTTCTGTATATTTTATGAACATTCTACCACAGTACTATCAAAGAGTGAGAGTGCTTTCATGATTGAGAAGGAAATAACATAATGACAAGTACACACACAAAAAATACATTCTAAGTACATCTTGAATTGAAATGTAGCAAGAAGGGATCGCATGCTAATGTAAGACTTTTCAGAGTGGCAATAGCAAATATTAATATTTATAATGTTTTTCTCTGCCCAAAGCATGCTTCCTCTATACTGAATTGTTCATTTATCAATTTCTATGTTTAACCTTATATTTATTTTTGTGATCAATTGAGGATATATGGAAGAACTAGATGTTTATTTTACCTCAAGTTATATCTTTAACTTCTTGCATTATTCAGGATTAACACAATTTGGCAATACTAACTTAGGAAAAAAAAGACAAAAAATGAATTAAATGTTCTTTTTTAAAACACAAAGGAAACTGCTGCAGATATGAAAACACTTCAATTTTTGCTTTGTTAGTGGAAGTGGATTCTGTCTGTTCAAATTACTAGCCACACTGATTCTCACCCACTGTAGTACTAAGAAACATTTTGATCTAAGGCACCAGGCTATCTTTAGGACGTTGCAAAGAATTGATCTAATTCCTCTGATTAATTCTCACCTGCTTATAGGTTTTACAAAATTTACAGTTTACTAGAATATGGCTGGGATACTCAGGAACAGGAGTAAATTTCATTTTCAGTACTGTATTTGAGACACTCAGGGAAACAATAATGAAAATGAATTTCAGCAGTCAGTTGGTTAACTAAATAATTTAATGCCAAAAATAAAATAAACAGAAATTGTAGGTTCTATTTTGTATAGGCAGCATGTGATTTTTCTTATTTTCATTGTAATAAACCCATGGATTTTATTCCCACTGTAGGGAGAAAGTATATGCATGGGTCAAAACCACATGTTTTACACCAGTATGAAGTAAACATTTATGTATAGATACTGGTTTCCATATTGGTAGCCATAGCTTCCATCCTGACTGGCTTATCAATGAATTTCTTATTAATAAATACTGTTTGTTTTCTGAAAATTGTAAGCAGTTTCTAACTACACGCACTACCCTTAGCTGCAACTCCACGTAAACACATTATATTTCCATTTCCTCTTGCTTCTCCATGAGCATGTTCCCTATGCAGTCCCAAAGGGGCCTGTTCTTAGAAGGACCCCACACTTAATATAATACTTTGCTGTAGGCAGCCTTAAATTTTTAATAATCTTTGAATTTTCATTTTCCACTGGGTTGCACAAATTATGTAGCTCATCCTCAGGGTATAAGATTATTTTTACAAACCACAATTCTGATACTTTCACTATGTGTCCCAATCTGTCAAATAAACTGCTAAATGACATCTTTTCTGTGTTTCCTTATCTGATTCTCATCTTGAAGAGCAATTTCCCTATCCCAGTTTCCCGGCACTGACTCTGCATTGGATTTTTGCACATAAATTTCTATGTGGCATTGGAATGTCTATCAGTAATTGTACACAACATGAGGCTATGCTAAATGAAAGAGGTTTTATTTCTTGCTCATCCCACAGCTCCCCTAAGCAGCTCTCCTCCAAGCTTTGTCTTGAAAATCCAGGATGCTTCCCTTTTGCATCTTCACCTTCTGGAAAACTTAAGGGACTTGTTTTTGACATAAGAGAAGGAGAAAGTAGATAGCAATGCAGAGTATTTTTTATCATCCAGCCCTGGAAGTGGCTCGTATCATTTCACTTACAACGTATTAGTCTATGTTTGGTCATTTGACCCCATAATAATTGAGGTAGAGGCTGAAAAATGTAGTCTCCCTGTATGCCTAGGAAGTAGAAATCATGTAGTTAATTCATAGCAATGCCACTGCCAAACTTAGAGAGAGAATCTAATTCATTTTTTCTCTTCTGTAGTACCTTGGCCATATCTTTGGATTGTAGGACTTAAGCCAATATTTGTTGAATGTGTGATTCAGTGTACCTAGCATGCTAACTTCCCTGAAGGTTCTTGAAAATTTCATTATTTCTGTTTACTTAGCCAAAATCATAGTCTCCAATATAGCAATAGGGCTTCAAAACAATCGTTTTTATTACTTCCACCTTAAAAAGTTTTATGAAAGAAATAGAAAAAAAAAAAACTATTGAAAGAAAACAGAAGAGACACAGTATTGGAATTATCTTTTTTATTTTCTGAGAAATTATGGAATCTATGTTTTATGAGAATATTCAAGTCATTTTTCAAATATAAGAAAATAAGTCAGAATGGTAGATAAAACTAGGTTGAGCAGTTAGCTTATGACTCAAGCATAAGTTACAGAGGAAGTAAAATATGATAAAGTAGTAACTTATGAGACCTAACATGTTAGAAAAAGGAAGTAAACTATGAATATGTTCTGAACATAGATATGAAGACATGAAAAAATCCGTAAGACCCTAGGATGATAATATGCTAAATACACCAGAGATACCAGAGGCTGCTATATTCACGACATACTTAGTTTATATGAGGTACATAAGGCACTTCAAATACTCAGTATTTTTAAATCATCCTTCCATTGGTGGCACTTACATTTTGATAGACAAAATTATCAAGATTTAAAACAAAACATTTTAACTTAATAGACTAAAATTCATTTGGGATGAGGAAAGTTTAAATCTGGGCAGGGAATATTCTTTTTCTAAAGATATACTATACTAAACAAGTATATACTATATATACTTGTTTATACTATACTAAAACAAGTATATAGTAAGGATTGAGATAGAAAATTTCTAAACACAAATATTATAACTGACACAGGCGGAATGATTAATTGACGATAAAACGTTGAGAGGAAGATCATTAGAATATTACGGCACTATTCACAATAGCAAAGACTTGAAACCAACCCAAATGTCCATTACATAGTCACACCCTCTCTTATCACACATATTTTCTCCCATTTTTCCTATGTGGATTTGAAATTTTGACAGGTTAATAAATTGACTAAGATCACACTGCTGGTACATTGAAGTAAGCAACAGATTTCAAATCTCATCTGTCTTACTCCAAAGATTTATAACTGTCCTATGGTTCCTGACATTCATATTTTCCTCTAAAGTATCATTGGCTTACCTATCATGAGAAAACTGTTCCTGGATCTGAAACTATTTCATGTAGCCCCTGTGCACTGAGGTGAGATCATTTAGGAAGTGTTTTGAATGCCCAAGAAAATTAGTGTCAGTCATAAAAGATTTAAGAAGAGTGGAAAGCTGTAATGAATAAGCCCTTGCCCAAGAGATCCATCTGCTCGTAATAACTAATTTGCCTTTGCTAACAAATTCCACACTGGTTTCATGCACACCTGCACCTAGCACCAGAATAAGCCATGCTGCAGGAGATGGCAACAGGTTATATTTGGAACATATAGCTGAAAATTGCTCTTATGAAACCTGGAGAATTTTCATTTTAAATCATACTTCTATGATATCTTCTACTGTGAATGATTTGATCTTGCTAAATCCTCTAATTTTAGCATTCGTATTACTTCAACTAAAACTAACTTCAAATCTCTAATGAAATGTTGGACTCAGTTTCATACAGTTCAGATTGCTAGTTGAGTTTGTTAATGTAATATTTGTCTTTTCCAATTGTATTGAAGGTGATCTTTTACTTTCTTAGTTGATTCATTTTTATTTATGTGGTTCAGGTATAGAATATATTTAAGGCAACAGAGAAGCAAAGTTGCATTCTTCTACACATTACATGCCTAAATCAAGAACTAAAAATTTATGTAAATAGGAAAATTAGAGCCCACGAATACTTTTCATTTACTGCAACATTTTTGGAAGTTTATCATTCTAAACTGCCCATTCCCTTCATTTGCAAATATTGCAGAGACTCTGGAACTCCTACATTAAAAGAGGTTTAAATGTGGTATTCTGAGTTGGACAGGGTTGGGCATCTTAACAATGCTTTAAGAACTTACCTTAAAACATTATTTGACTAGTAAATATTATCTGCTGTTTTGATAGATATGTACATTTTGAGTTGGTTTACAGAACTGTAAACCTCTCCAGGCTCCTTGATGCGGCCATTGAGCACGGCACAAAATTTAGAATATTGACCTTGTATGTGACCCCTAACTTACTTGGTAAATCATTATTACTATTATTATTATTATATTTTCATTGCAATTATTATAGCCAATTCTCCTCATCTACTTTTCAATAAAAGGAGATTTTTGATGTAATGGAACTATGTTTTATGTTCCTTCTGTGGCATTATCACTTGCTTTGTTTTATTGTGACCTGTCTTTTTATATATCTAACTAGATTTTACATTCTTTGGACTCAAGAAGACAATATGTTAGCTCACACAGTGCATTGTGTGTAGTAAATGATCCGTGAATATGTGTACCTTCATGATAACCCCAGAGAGCATTCAAGTGACACTCTACAATTTGGTCTTCACAGTTTTATATAATCTTCTCTCATTGTGTGTAGGCTGGACATAGTAATTTAAGTCTAGTTAATTAAATAGGAGAAAGGTGATGGAATACCACTTTAATTACTATGTTTCAAAAGACTGTCATTTCCTTTTGCTAGTACCCATTCTCTGGCCTGACTTCCTTTTTTTTTTTTTTTTTTTTTTTGGCTTTTCTCATTGCTTGTTCTGGTAAGTGTGCTGGAGAGTCTATGTGGTCAGATTTGAGTCATGCCTCTGGAAACCTACTGGTAAAGAACTAAAGCCCTTAGTCCAACAGTCCTTGAGCACAGGCATCCTACCTACAACAATGAGAGCCCCCTTGGAAGGGAATTTCCCCCCTAATCAAGCCTTCAAATGAGGCGAAATCCTCTAATTTTAGCATTCTTATAATTTCAACTAAAACTGACTTCACATGTCTAATGAAATGTTGGACTCAAACAGTTTCATACAGTCCACATTGCTAGTGGAACCCCAGCTGTTATGGTTTGAATATTTGTGTCCCCTCCAAAATTCATGTTGCAAATTAATCTCCAATGCAATAGTATTAAAAGGTGGAGTCTTTAAAAAGTGGCTGAGCCATGAAAGTGGCTTAAGATGGAACCCTTGTAAATAGATTGGTACCCTTATGAAAGGGCTTGAGAGGATGAGTTTGCTTCTTGCTTCCCCTCAGCCATGTGAGTACACAGCATTCATCCCCTCAGGAGGATGTAGCAACACGGCACCATCGTGGAGGCAGAAAGCAGCCCTTACCAGACATGGAAGCTGCCAGTGCCTTGGTCCTGGGCTTTCAGCCTCCTGAACTGTCAGAAATACATTTCTGTTGTTTGTAAACTACCCATTCTCATGTATTTTGTTATAGCAGCTGAATGGACTAAGACACCAGCCAATACCTCAACTGTAGCTCTCTGAGAGACTCTAAAGCAGAGCCTCCAGCCCAATCATGCCTGGATTCCAGACCCACAGAAACTGGGAGAAGATCCACCGGGTGCGGTGACTCACGCCTGTTAATCCCAGCACTTTGGGAGGCCGAGGGGTGCCGATCCTGAGGTCAGGAGATCAAGACTATCTTGGCTACCATGGTGAAACCCCGTCTCTACTAAAAATACAAAAAAATTAGTCAGGCATGGTGGCGGGCGCCTGTAGTCCCATCTACTCTGAAGCCTGAGGCAGAAGAATGGAGCGAACCCGGGAGGCAGAGCTTGCAGTGAGCCGAGATCGCGCCACTGCACTCCAGCCTGGGCCACAGAGCGAGACTCCGTTTCTAAATAAATAAATAAATAACAAAAATGTATTAGCCTATAGGTCTGGAGATCAAAAATCTCTTCAGAATATATTTATGCCTTTTTTGATCACTAAGATCATGCAATGAGCTTTTTGTCTATTTAAAATTAAAATCAGTAGGTAGACGCACAGCTGAAGAAATGACTAATGGGGAATTAACCAATCTCTGAAATATGGTATGACAGAGGGGAAGAGCTTTGGAATATGTTATAACCACATCTCAACTTTGGCTCTTCTGTATGTAAGATGTGTGATTAAAGGCAACTCACTGTATTTGTTATCAGTAAAATGGATAGGATTGCCATGAATATTTGACTCTATAATATAAACAAAATTGTTACAGGTACCTTATTCATGCTGACAAATTGTCGCTTTTTTCTTGGCTAAAAGCAAACGTTTTGCCTGCCAGTACTATGAAAAATTGGATGACACTGCAAATCGACTTAAGCCAATTCGTTTAAAAACTTTATGAGGTTATGTTTTATAAATGTTCTTCCATGAGAAGAGAAGGGAAGAGACATGTGAATAAGACTACACCTAATCCAGATTCTACGCCTCCAATAACAGGACCGAGGAGAAAGCCCTTAAATGTCTCATACTCTAGGTGACTGTGCCTCCCTCAGTCTCCACAGTACCATTGGCCCTGCACAATATCACTGGCATCCCAGATTGCTTGCCTTCCCTGGAAAGACCCGGGCCCTCCCATTTCCCTCTCACAGCGCTGACAACCTCAGCACCACTGTCTGCCTAGGGGTCATCAGTCCAACCTCAGATATGTGATTCAAACCTGCTTATATCACAAGAACCCTAAGACTCCCAGGGCATTCCTATTACCTGACTTTTATCACCACAGAGCTCTGCCTTTTCAGCATCTTCCATGGACTCAGAGTCACTTATGAGCAAAATTCCCCAAACCATAATTTATTTTTAAATATATATATATATATTTTTTCCTTATCTTCTAACACCTTGTACCCAAACCATCATTTGTGAGTATTTTATTTGGTTTCTTGTTTTAAACAAACTTAATTCTCCCTAACCATACTACTTCACAAGCAGCCTTTCAAGTTTCTTTCTTCTTCTCATGCCACTAGAAGTGAGAGGCTCAAAGTAAAAAGGCTTGCTTCTTGCTCCTCACGGCCAGTGTAGCCCCAAGACTGTACCATGCAGGACTCCTTGATACAGTCATCTACAGGATCTGGGTCACTCTCCCTTAGATGTTTAAGATTTTAACTTTTTACTATACCATCCACTATTGTCTCCAAGAAGACTTTCTAGGTCTCTGAAAGAAAAAGAGTCCTCTAATTTTCTTTCCTTCCTCCCTCCCTCCCTCTCTCTCTTCTTTCTTTCTTTCTCTTTCTTTCTTTCTTTCTTTCTCTTTCTTTCTTTCTTTCTTTCTTTCTTTCTTTCTTTCTTTCTTTCTTTCTTTCTTTCTTTCTTTCTTTCTTTCTCTCTCTCTCTCTCTCCTTCTCTCTCTCTCTCCTTCTCTCTTTCTCTCTCTCTCTCTCTCTTTCTTTTTTCTTTTTTTTGAGACGGAGTCTCCCTCTGTCACCCAGGCTGGAGTGCAGTGGTGCGATCTCGGCTCACTGCAAGCTCCGCCTCCCAGGTTCCCGCCATTCCCCTGCCTCAGCCTCCCGAGTAGCTGGAACTACAGGCGCCCGCCACCTCGCTTGGCTAATTTTTTGCATTTTTAGTAGAGACGGGGTTTCACCGTGTTAGCCAGGATGCTCTCGATCTCCTGACCTCATGATCCGCCCGCCTCAGCCTCCCAAAGTGCTGGGATGACAAGCGTGAGCCACCGCGCCCAGCCTCCCTCCCTTCCTTCCTCTTTCTTTCTTTTTCTTTCTTTCTTTTTTTTCTTTCTTCCTTTCTCTCTCTCTTTCTTTTCCTTTCTCTCTCTCTCTCTCTCTCTTTCTCTCTCTCTTTCTTTCTTTCTCTCTTTTTTTATAAAAGAGTCTTGCTCTGTCACCCAAACTGGAGTGCAGTGGCACGATCTCAGCAACCTCCACCTCCTAGGTTCAGATGATTCTCCTGCCTTAGCCATCCAAGTAGCTGGGATTACAGGCGTGCAGCACTATCACTGGCTAATTTTTGCATTTTTAGTAGAAACAAGTTTTCCCCATGTTGGCCATGCTGGTCTCAAACTCCTGACCTCAAGTGATCTGCCTGCCTCAGCCTCCCAAACTGCTGGGATTATAGGCATGAGCCACCGAGCCAGGCCCTAACACAATCTTTGTGCATTGAAATCCTTTCCTCTAATAGTCTTCCCCACTTTATGTCAGCTGTTTATCATGTGCTAGAATTTGCTATTACCAACAACTATTATCATTTTTAGAATCTTGTTTCCAAAAATAATCTTTTATTAGGTTGGTGCAAAAGCTATTGTGGTCTTTACCATTACTTTTAATGGCAAAAATCACAATTATTTTTATACTAACCTAATATCTTTCTAGCTCACAATTTTGTAAAATTAAGTTACCTAATTCCAACAATTTTTGACCAACGAAAGCCTGCAATCCAAGTAAACACCATATTCTCCTTAGACATGACACTCTTGTTTGCTCACTTCTCTCTAACTCCACTGTTCCTTGCTGTTGTCACAACTACAGCCACCCTGCTACCTCAGGGCATTTGAATTTACTCTTCCATCTGCATCGCATACTTTTCCTCTTGCAAGTCATGTAACAACTTGAAAAATATACAGCCATGAAAACTCAATAACAATTTAATGCAAAATTAGGAAATAATATAGTAAAATAAGGAGAGACACCTCCATTAAGTTTGGCATTATGATGCATGGGACTAAAAGGTATTATAAACGTGGCATAGCTCTGAAAAGGCATTGCATTCCTGGGCTAACAACAATCATACTCTTGTCAATACAAGGGTCGACATATCTATATATACCTTCCAGCAAACTACAGTTCTTAAATGTAATTCATTTCCAACTTAATGAACCATTGAAACACAACTAATTTTGTCATGCTAATAAATGAACCCTCCCATGAAGGTTTAGATAGCAATATTTGATGCACAGTTCATGATCACCTCAAAATTGTGAGCTCCTATTTAGAATGTTTCAAATACTGATGAAGGATGTCTAAAGTAAATATTTCCAAACTGGTATTTCAAAAGTTAACCACCAAACAGCATTTGAGTATTGATTAAAGAAGGTAACATATACGTGGATCACACGGTGTATAATGCAGTATATAATGGCAAAAGAATTGATTACCTGCCAGATAATCTGCTTTAATCTATACTAATATTATATGGAATCAACGATCAGCAATGAACAAGAAAGTGGATCCTATCAAGTTCTTGCTGAGAATATACATAATTGTGTGGGTTGCCATCTCCCAAGAGGCAGACAGACCCCAAGATGAGATTATAAGGACAAAAAGTGTATTGAGGAATGTGCTTGGAAAGCATAAATATATGGAATGAGAAGGAGACAGGGAGAATAGTCAGATTAAAAACTCAAACCGGATGCTTCTGAAAAGGGAGTGGGAAAAAAGAAGGACAAGATAGATCTAAAATTGCCGCACCATTCTGGTAAAGTTTGGTTGAGCTTGTGGGAATTATGTGAGTCCAAACCCTCAGTAAGGGTAGTCTCATGTCCCATTGAGATGGGCTGGCACTAATAACCCTGTCATGGTCAATCTTTGGCTGGGAGCAACCTGGGGAAATGATGAACTTGGAAATCTATGGTGGTAGATCCAGTGACCAGAGGGATGTTCTCTGGGCTGTCAACTATGCTCCCCAAAGCAGGTCTGCCAAACAGGGAATTCTCATGGGCACCACAATAACCATACCCCCACAACGTCTGTAGAAGGCTGACTTTTGTCTGTTTTGTTTTCTTTGCCTTATCAAAAACATATAGTGACTGAAATTGAATGTGGAACATCAAGTACTATTGTTGGTCCATTTTTGTAAAAGTAAGTCATGTATTTTGCCACCATTCCACTCGTAATTCAAACATCATGGGCTAAGAAATGGATGATCAGAATGCATTCTCGTTATTGTCTGTCTTACGCATATGGTCTCCTGAACGCTTCACCAGGAGAGTGGTTCTTCCACTATTATCTTTGCTCTCTGCCACCACCGATCATCCCTTTTCACCCAGCACTCTAGGGTCACAACTGGCTTATCTCTGCTTTTCTGCTGAGCATAAGGGGAATAGTACAATAACGGTTGTGTCTTCTTAAGCCTGATTAAGACTAAAAATATAGATGCATATACCATGAATATGTCTTTGCTTAAAGACTGATTTTAGTACGGAATTAAAAGTTAAGAATGATAAACATTAAAGATCTAAAACACTTGGTATTTTCCTTAAACCTTAGGATGGTAAACACTTAGATTGTCCTAATTAGGCCACCCTATATTTCTTCCACTTCTCATTGAGCTCTTTCATTTCTGAGTTTTTGTCTATGATGCAGTTGTATATTTATCTTAATTTTGTTTCTTAGCAAGTATTGTTAAAAAGGACTCTCTCTACAATCAACGGTCCTTCTATCAACTTAACTTGTACTTCATGCTAATATGATGGCAATGCACTTCACACAGGTATACATGACCAAGTTTCTGCAAGTACAAATGAATGTCTCAATTCATTTGTTGGAAAGTTTGTACTTGAGCTCTATACATAGGCAAGGGGACCTTCACTTGGTTGGATGTCCCAAAGAATTAAATTGCCCTAATGACATCAAGATACTCAATAAATATCAAAATATGAAAACTTAAAACATGTGGACAAGGAAGCTCTATATAAGAAACTGTGACACTATTACTATAAACTTGGCAGGGGGCCATTGGAGCACTCCCGCTGGGAAATGTTATGGGGTTATCCAACATGACGCATGTTGGGGCTTTCTGACATTCTGTGATTGTTTTCAAGTATTTCCATATTAATGTTACATATGATGTGAATATGCAAGACTAGAAATAAAATAATTCTTCAGAAAATTATTTTGAATGTATAAACACTGTAGAACATTTTTCATTCGTATTCAAATGAAATTGATGTTTAGTTTATGCAAAAACTGAAATCTGAGATACAATTACATTCTTATCCCAATCTCATTCACATGTAATCATTATAAATACACACCAAATCAAAAATCATTTGACGAGCTTTTAATGTTAAAAATCTGGTCAATTAAAATATTATTTGTCATATTATTTTATTGAAAAATACACAAAATCATTTTAATTACAAAGCTGGTAGTATCTCAATATACTAAATGTAATGTCACCACTCAAATGTTTGATCTGTCTCAGCAAATTTTGCTTTCGCTATGTATAACAAATAATAAATCCAGTTCCTAGGAGGAAGCAACTTACTTCTTCTAAAGATTGGCTTATGTCCAAGTACTTACTTTTTTTTTTTTCCACTTTAAACATCTTCTAAAAAATCCCAAGAACACTTTTATGTAAAGAAAATCTGCAGCAAAAGTATTTCTAACCTAAACCAGAGAATAGTAGTTGCTTTTTTCACCAATAAAATTGATAGTTACCATGCAAGCTATATTTTTTGTTCTGTACTCTCTTGGCAGGTATTTCTTGAAACAAGATAACAATTGCCTCACTGATTGCTCCTCACTGAGAAACACTCTTAAATGAAAAATACACTATTTAGGTAGTTTCTGTGTCTAAAAACAACATTGTCACAGGGGGGAAAGTATGCAAAATGTATTACTTTGGCATTTTTGTAAAGTTATATTGTCCTACAGGGGAACTGGGATGCTTGTTTGCACTAGGATCCAAAATACACTAGGCTTTGCTTCTTTTTATAACAAAGTTTTGCCTTCACTCTATTTTTTTCAATATTGAGCCAAAAAAACTGAATCCCATGTTAACAATTTTGTTTACATGTAATGATAATTGAGAAGGCATACATAGTTATTGTTAGCCTTATAACTAATGCCTAAATTAATGAATGTGAAAAATAGTGCTACATAATTTTGTTTTCCTATGTTAAGTGAGTTACAGTCAATGGTAGTATCAAAATAGACTAAACCAGACTGTGGTTAAATGTGTTTAAAATATGTGTGTGTGTTTGTGTGTGTGTGTGTGCATGTATCTGTGTGTTTGTGTTCCACAAAGCCTTGGTGGCTTAAAGACAATGATTATTTATTCACAACCTACAGATGGTAAAGAAAGGTTAGGACTCTGTTTTTTGTCACACATTCCAGGACTAAAGCCAACAGGGCAGATACTGTAATGAATTCATGCTTGTTGTAAAGACCCAGAGAAAGAAAAGTGGATGGGTTGTTCACTGTTTCTTTAAATTTCCATCTAGGCCCGACAAATGTCACTTCTTCTCACACTTTATGGCCTTTCATTGGAGCAGGGCAGTGAAATAATGTTAGGTTCCTAAGAGGAGAGCCAGCAACATTAGGGGGGCAGTCCCAATGATCAGCCTATCTGTCTTCCAAACATTCAACTCGTCTCCTTACTACCTGCAGACTCACTCACTCCTCTTGGGGACAACACAAAATTCTCCTCCAGTCACTGCATTCTAGCTCAAATTCCAGGAACTCTGATTGATATCTGTTTTATTTTTTCCATATCTAGATGTGGCTACTCTTGATCTAGAGACCTATGTATTAGAATGACTAGTTTTCCTAAAACCGAAACATACAATGATAGAATGGGAACAGAGCCCACAATATGCTCTTTGATGTGGAAGGAATACTAGGTCCATTAGAGCAGTCACTGATAGGCAGCAATTCTGAACTTTCCCACCCAGGCATGGCAAGTATCCTTTCCCTGGAAATAGAAAATGCTCCTGAGTTAGGCATTGATTCTGCTCCCTAGGAGGGAACATCATTCAATTTTTCCCCATAGCTGTTGGCATCACCTTCTGGAAGTTTCTTTTTTTTAATCAATTATTGGAAAGGAATATGCAATCCTGTACATTTAGTCACCTGGCGACAAAAGGGACATTTTAGGACTTAAATAGTCACAGTGTATTTTGATCCAGGGAAGCGGGTATGTTAGCAGTGCTAATGTCTCAAAAACCTTATTGGCCTCTGTGTCTTTGCTTTACCACCAGCACGCCAATTTTGAATGGGTGTATGTGGTGGGCAGAATTCTAAAATATTTTTTCAGACATTGATTTAATTTGAATACATGTGAATTTAATTGAATACATATGTGCTTACATTGGACATTATCAAATAGGCAGTCAGGAGTCAACTTCATCAAGTATCAGAAACAAATGAAATGTCTTACAATTACTTAGGTTTTACCAAATTTTCACAAATCAAGAAAGTGAAATTGTGGACGTTGCTCTTGTTTGTATTAATGTTGTCATAATATTTGATTCAGGTTATATAAGGAGATAAGTCTAGTACAGGATTTTCTGAAAATAGCTGCTTGATTTTAACCAAGAGATATGCAGTTTCGGGTTTCAGTGTTTTATCTTTAACCTTATTGCTGCAACTATAGTTTGAGCAGGTAATAAAAATGGGAAAGATGGAAAGTTTTTTACTGTGTGTTTTACATAAGAAAATATAAATGTAAATTATCTAATTGTAAATTAAGCTGGAGGCTGAAGGATTAAAATATCAGTTGCACATACTACATGACAAAAATGGTGAAATATTGATCACACAAAATGTCTTTATTTAAATAAGTTATTATCATTATGTTCAACTACACTATTTTGCCCTAGATTTTATCAGGTTGTGAGTTTAATTTGGCAGGTAATCTTCTTTGACTCACTATAGCCTTGTCACTAATTCTTTCCAATGAGTAAATAGGAACCATAAACTTCTTTAAAAGATTGAGACTGCAATTTAGAAAGATAAGTTTTAAAAAATATTGAGAAGATGTGGAAAAGCAAAACCGAATTATAACAATGTTAAAATGATTAGATAAAATGAGTGGAGAAGTATTTGATTCTCTTCAAAATTAAGCAAAGAATTGTGTAGAATTAGGATTATTTCTGTATTATTTGATTATGGAATTTGTTTGTGAAACCATATAGCACTGGCATTTCTTTGGAAGTTCTTAAACTAAGAATTACATTTCTCTAATAGATATAGGACAATTCCAGTTACTCATTTTATCGGTTGATATTGATAGTTTGTGTTACTCAAAGAGTAAGTGTTTAATTTATTGGCATGCAGCTTCTCATATTTCCTCAGTGTTAAAAGGCCAATATAATATTTCCTTCAAAGGCTAAGATAAATTTGTCAATTAATGGATTATAAATGCACATATAAAACTATAAATTACATACAAGCAGTAGTTATTCCTTATATCATATATCTGAAAAATTGGAAACTAATAATTATTTTTTCGAAGCCAGGGTTCTCAGCTTTGACACAGTTGCCATTTGGAAATGGACAATTTTCTGTTGAAGGCAGTTGTCTTGTGTACATTTTTTCCTGCTTTGCAGCATCTCTGGCCAATATCCACACATGGAAGTGGCACCCTCTCTTCCCCAGGTGAGAAAAAAAACCAAAAAAAGCTCCAAGCATTGTAAATGTACTCTGAGGGGCACTATCACTCTTGGTGAAGAGTTACAGCTCTAAGATAGAGGATGAGATGTCTCATCTCCCTCCTAATGTCATGTGTGCATGTATAATTAGATAAGAGGTGTATTATTCTTCCCTTTAATCCATCTTCTTCAATAAACGAAAAATGTTCACTACAAAGGCAAACTGGTAATTCAAATACCCTATTTACAAAGAGATTTGCATTCTAAATTGATGTGTCTTTGAACAGAAAAATGTTATAAAAGAAATTGTATTAGTGTATTATGCTAAGGATGAGACACTTTTTTTATAAATAATAAGAGTTAAATATTTGAGCAATTAGTACTGTTCTCTTTGTTCTTAGAATGAACATTCAAAATGCCTACATATATAACACATTACTACATAATTTTCAAGAAGGAAGTGGAATCTTTAATGAAAGATAAACTACTATAGAGGAGTAAATTCAGAAAGAAAATATAGAATATTAAAAATCATACAGAGAAGCAAACTAAATTTATGTAAGTGAAGAATATAGGTTTTATTTATTTATTTATTTATTTATTTATTTATTTATTTTTTTGAGACGGAGTCTCACTCTGTCGCCCAGGCTGGAGTGCAGCGGCCGGATCTCAGCTCACTGCAAGCTCCGCCTCCCGGGTTCACGTCATTCTCCTGCCTCAGCCTCCCGAGTAGCTGGGACTACAGGCGCCGCCACCTCGCCCGGCTAGTTTTTTGTATTTTTTAGTAGAGACGGGGTTTCACAGTGTTAGCCAGCATGGTCTCGATCTCCTGGCCTCGTGATCCGCCCATCTCGGCCTCCCAAAGTGCTGGGATTACAGGCTTGAGCCACCGCGCCCGGCCGAATATAGGTTTTAAAAAAAGGTTTGGTTTCGGTACAAATTAACACAGAGACATTGCAGTGATGAATATGGAATTGTGATTTATGTAAACAAAACATCATATAAAATATATGCCTCCAATTATTGGTATTTCATTTTATACCTATTTTAAGAGATTAAGGAATGTGTGGTTTTGGACTATCTCATTGTTTTATGTTCCAATTTGATTTAGATACATGATTTACATTGTAATTTTAAATGTTTATGTTATGTGTAATACAAAGAAGAAAGTAATATTAGTCAATAATTGTGTATTTATATATTTCAAAAGCAAAGAAGAATGAACCTAAAATGAACATGATACATTATCCTTTGGATAATATTTATATTTTCTTTCTCAAACAAATTATAATGACATGTTCTTGGATATATTTATAATGTAGATTGTTAAAATTTGGAAAAATACAAGATTTAAATGCTTTTACAGCCAAAATAAATGTTAAATTGTTCTCGGGCATTTTCCAAGATGAAATAATAGGATCTGGATTTATTATAATATCTGAAACAACTAAAATCAAAGGACAAAATCTATGAAACAATAATGTTCAGATACGGGACATCAGGTTACACAAAACAATGATCCTGAAGAGAGAGGAAAACATGACATAAGCTCTATGATTGCCCCAATATCATAAGTGAGGGTCCCATGTATCTTTAGCTGAGGACTGATAAGAATACATGTGAGTCAGACAACCTGTTGCCAGACAAATAATCACCCCAAAGGAACACAGAACTCACAGGAATATGTTGTGTCCATGGGACTTTGGATAGAGGACCCCAGTGGGTATTGTCTCCCGATTAGTATTTAGCCCTTCACTAAAAGCTGCTTTGGTCGAATCTAAAAAACCTAGAAGCAAGCACTGATTTCCTCTAACCACACACTCCAGAGTCTGATCCTCCATACCTGATCACAGACTTAAAACTAGGACCTAGAGTGTAAGTGACCTTACCCTGCCTACAGTCTTCTGAGATAAATTGGTTTTCTACTTGTATTACTTGCTATTTGCTCTTAAACCTAGGCACAATTTCAATTTTTTTCCCTTCTCCTTCTTCTTCTCCTCCTCCTCCTCCTCCTCCTTCTTCCTCCTCCTCCTCCCCCTCCCCCCCCCCCTCCTCCTCCTTCTTCCTTTTTGAAATGGATCTTGCTCTGTCACCAAGGTTGGCGTGCAGTGGCAAGATCATGACTCACTGTAGCCTATATACCCGCCAGGTTCATACAATCCTCCTGCTTCAGTCTACCAAATAGCTGGAACTACAAGCGCGTACCACCATGTCTGGCTATTTTTTTTTTTTTAAGAGATGGATCTTGCTCTGCTGCCTAGGCTGGTCTCCAACTCCTGGCTTCAGGTGATCTTCCCACCTTGGCCTCCCACAGTGCTGGGATTACAGGCGTGAGTCAACACCTCCAGCCTCAATTACTTTTTTCAATCTGCCTGACCCTGTTGGTTTACACGGTTTAAAGTCCTGACAATTCTCCTTGCTTCTGCATCACCCTTTGCTTCTGAAAGAGACATCAGTATAAGTGTCTCTATCTGTTATTTTGTTCCTGGTTATGAGCAATGGAAGGCTTTATTGTGTTAAGCATCAAAAGCGGAGCGGAACGTGCCATGAAACAACATGAATACAAAACTAAAATGTACCATCGCAAAGTAGCAGCCTAAGAATTGCTCACTTTCAGTACCCATGGCCAGTAAAAACCTAATCTCCAAAATAGTTATCCATGATGACACTGCATGAATACCAGCAGAAGAGCGCTGAATCGATTTAACCATCTGCTTTAACACATTAAGACGTCAGAGCAAGTAATGATGAGCTAAGATCGACAACAGCAAAGGGAATATTAGTTGTCACTATCACCACACAGACACCAACATGACACAGCCAAGTCACAGATGAATACAGTTTGAAGCAATATCATGCATAACTAAAAGAGGTCTTCTATTGTGTCTTCATTTGCTTGCCTCTAATAAAGTTTATGTTCCTGAAAAATTGGGGTTGGAATTTAGTACTACTTTTAGAAAATTCTTAAAGACTCGTTTTTAGGTGAGGAGGCCAAGACTGAAATTTCTAATATGAGAAACAGTGTAATCCCAAGGTTGCATACTTCAGTCCTGAGCAGGAGATAAGACCATTAATTTCACTAATTAATCACTAGGGGAAAGGAGAGTGCACTTAGGACCTCCAGCAAGAATGATGTTGAATCATTTAGGACATTTTAATGTAATTGTTCCATTACCAACTTTCTTTGTTGAGCTTAGACCAACCTTACATTTTAGCTAACAAGGACCACCTAAATTCCTGAGTTGCAATAGATTAGAGCTTTGCAATGTACATGCTGTTGGGACTCTGACCTGTAGAGAACTATAGCAATTCTATGAAAGCAGCATGACTCCTTCTTTGTTGGGATTGAAAGCCCAAGAGACAGGTCACTTCCTCCCTCTTACCAAAGTGTATGAACATATTCTAATACACAAAGAAAACTTTATTAGCCAATGTTTTTGCTTTTCTCTTACTTTTTTAGTTATTGAAATTTAATAGCAACATATTTTATGGATTTATCTAATTGCAAACTAATTGTGATAAGTTATAGAAAATGTGAATATATTCATAATGATAGCATGCTCATAGTTTTGCTCTGTGTACTTCCCCTATTATAGCAGGTTAGTGGTGCTGGTTTATTTTCAGAAGCGTAAAATAGATGAATTCAATGTGACCTTTCCTATACCATGTGTTCAGCAAATATGATATGCTCTGGGGAATTAATGACTGATCATCACCATTACCCTAGCAAACCCATCAATGTTGTAATTTGTACAAACCATAAACTGGGTGTGGGAAGGATACTGAAATTAATTGACATTGAATGAAAGTTAAAATCGCAGCCCTCTTCACATATGCAGATGTGGCTTCCTTCATTTTAATAAGGCATTACAAAGGAGTTTCCTGATTGATAGGTAGTTGATATTTATGGACCATCTAAAATGGATAAAGTTGCAGAAAACTTACTCAAAATGATTTTTCTAACTTTTTATCAATTACATTCATTGACACACAGGTGAAACTGTGTGTGTTGATGAAAACCCAACTGACAATCTGTCAACTCACTTCACGTTGTTTGATTTTAAACTTTGTTGGGAATAAGGGCTGCCTGTTTGCTTTCTAATCCCATCAATCCTAGCAGTTTGGAAGCAGCAGATATTGATGATATATTCACATAAAAATGTGTATTACATTGAAAAGATTATTTTGAGTTACTATAATTTGATTTTGTATTTCTATTTAATTTGCTTCAAAATACAAAAGAATGATTGCCTTTCTTAGTAAAAACAGGCAATAATTACTTTGGTCTAATTAACACTGGCTGTGATAGAGTAACTTGTAACATTTTCATCTTCCTTCAGTAACCACGATGGAACCTACACAAAATAGTCAAGTAAACACAAATGTCATGGAAGGCATCTAAGCCTTGAAAGATCAAGATTTTGGAGAGATGGAAAGAAGAAGGGCTTACTGAAGAGGGTCTAGCATTCTGCATGTCTTTTCTCCCTCTGGGTATTGTCTAGTAGTTGGGCATAGGTGAGAATCTAAGAAGCCAGTTAGACTCAGATAGCCAAGAGGCGGAGAAACCGGCAAAGCTTTCAGAGATGTCATAAGATGTAATGGTAAACACTGCCGCTTGAAAGGCCAAGAACATGGAGAAGAGAGAGGTCTGGAAATTTTATCTTGCTATAAGGCATTTGTATTAGTCCATTTCCACAGTGCATAAAGAACTGCCCAAGGCTGGGTAATTTATAAAGGAAAGAGGTTTAATTGGCTCAGGAAACTTACGATCACGGCAGAAGGTGAAGGGCGAGCAAGACACCTTCCTCACAAGGCAGCAGGAACGAGTAGTGCTGAGCAAAGGTGGAAGAGCCTCTTATAAAACCATCAGATCTCGTGAGAACTCACTCACTATCATGAGAAAAGCATGGGGGAAACTACCCCCAGGATTCAATTAGCTCCACCTGGTCTCTTCCTTGACATGCAGGGATTGTGGGGATTACAATTAAAGATGACATTTGGGTGGGGACACAAAGCCTAACTATATCAGCATTGTTGAGGCATTTCAGATTAACTTACATAGGAAGAGAGGCAGTCAGGCAGAAAAGCAGCCGAAAATCAAAGGAAAATTGTTCATTTTAAAGTGTTGGAAAAATTAAAATTTGAATCAATAATCTTCTAAGGAAGATGGACCCTGCTTATTATCACAGATTCTCTGTTTATTCTCCAAAAGGTCTACATCAGTGTGAAGGTGAATCAAAGGTGAATCTAGACAAAAACTACATATTAGACTGGAATAATTTCAGTCCCTAAATAGATTGAGAAGATTTGTCCCTACTCCAACTGCACATCAGACAACTCTACCCTGAAGGAAGATAACTACATGCAGAGGCTTTATGAATTTTTCATATATAAAGGTCTGGCATTCAATAGAATATTCAATTAAAAAAAAAAAGTTTTACAAAACATCAGTAGAAACAAACCCAGAGCTAATCTATTTATTTATATTATTACAAATGGACTTAAAGAAGTTGTACTTAATGAATTGGATAAAATGTATGACAAAATAGAGAATTTCATCAGAAAATTCAAACCCATATAAAACAGCATTAATTAGAAATTATACAATGAATAAATATAATAACTGAAATTGAGAAGTTAGGTAGATAATAATGGATTTGACACAGCTGAAGAAAAAAAAAACAAAAAAGAAGAAAGTAAGTCAGAAAAAAAATAATCTCAAGCATGGGTAACAAACAGGGTGGAAAATACGAAAAAGCAGGTAACGGGTGTGTAAATCAGGATGGAAAAGTCTTTCATGAACTTAATTGGATTCCTAGGAAGGGAGGAGAGAATCGGCAATCCATCATCTTTGGCGTGGATCCCTGTGTTATAAGGAACGCTCACTGATTTTCTAGCAGTCTTGCTCACCCTGACACTTTGGGGTTTCTGTGTTTGTTTGTTTGGTCTTTTATTGGCTTCCGGTAGTCTTTGTTCTGTGTCCTTGCATTTTGGTTTACATCTTCCCAATTCTGTGGGTCTTTTTTCTTGAGTTTTCTATTAAATTAGTGTCTTATTTCTCAGGTTGTCTGTGTGTGCGTGTGTGTGTGTACACATGCACGTGTGTGTGTGTGTGTGTGTTGAGACAAGCATTTGCTATTTTGTCTGAATTTTAAGCAAATTAATTTTTGGGCTTACTCAACTTTCTAGATTCAACTTAAGTCTTTTCAAGTTGTTGCTTATTTTTTCTATGCACTTCAGTTATTTTAAGAGTTAAAAAAAATCTATATATATAGTCTCAAATGATTAATTTACATGTCACAGTGTGAGGTGCACTGAAATTCTCTTTGACCAGAAGTTTAGAACATGGACCAAAACACTTACTGAATATATATAATGAAGCTATTTGTTGGGCTCTAATAATCATGAATAAACTATGTGCTAAAAAACTATTTGAGAATTCTAAACAATGTGGTTGCTAAAATAATTAAAAGGATTTCCCATTGAAAATTCATTATATGCTTTCTTAATTTGTGTGATAAATTAATGGATGCTAATTTTGTTGTCTTTTTTTATAAATTTTAAAAATATGCATTTTGTTGCACACATCAAATATTTTGCTTTCAAAGTTAAAATATTTTTCATAATAATATGCACAGTTTTATATTAGCCCTTTGCAAACTATATTGTTATACACCTTCATAAGTACGAAAACAGAAAAAATCTAGAAATATATAACTTTAAATTGTCAAATGTCTTTTCACTTTCTGAGTGAAATGTAGGTTACCTAGAGCTGAGAAATGTTTCTGTCAAAATGTACATATTTTTAACAATAAAATTAGTAGATTTTATATGTAGAAAGAAAAATATTTATTTGGAAAAAGTTATGTAACTTCATAAGTAAAAGCAAAATTCTCAATGCTTTAGCAGGTCCTGAGTTCATTCCTCTTCTTCTGAAGGAGAAAGCCAGGTGCTTCCTCTTTGGATTGGAATGACTGCGCTGCCCCAGGTGGTGTCTGTGAGAACGTTTCTGGAGAAGATTAGCTTGGGGGCAGGTGGACTGAGTGGGGAAGATCTGCCCTCAATGTCGGCAGGCACTACCCAATCAGCTGCAGGCCTGAGTGAGGCCAAAAGGCACAGGAGGAGAGAATTCTTGCTTTCTGTCTTCCAAAGCTGGGATGCCCTTCTTCTCCAGCCTTCAGATGTCAGAAGTCCAGGTTCTGGGGTCTTTGGGTTCATGGACTCCAGAACTCAACACCAGTTCTCCCATTTTTCATGTTCTAGACCTGAGAGTTGCACCATCAGTTTCCTTGGTTCTGAGGCCTTCAGACTTGGACTGAGCCACGCTACTGTCTCCCCTGCTTCTCCAGCTTGCGCACGGGCTATCTTGGGACTTCTCAGCCTTCATCAACAAGTTAGCTAATATTCCTAATTTATGCTACGTTGTTATGATTATGTTATTGGATTATGTATTTACTATATACCTCTTATCATTATTTTAGGGTACATTCTTTCTATGTAGGCAGGACCTTCAGGAGAGATTCCCAGAAGGCGGCATTGTTATCACAGGTGATGACAGCTCTAAGCCTGTTATTGCTCCAAAAGACCATCCAGTGTGACAAGATGTGGAGGTCGAAGAGAGTGACGTTGATTATCTAACTCTGTGTAGGCCTAGATTAATGTGTTAATTTGTGTGTTTATGTCCTAGTTTTTGACCAAAAAAAAAAAGTTTAAAAAGTAAAAATTCAGTAAATTTAAAATAAAAGAAAGAATATAAATAAAAAATAGTTTTGCATAGCTGTACAATGTGTTTGTGTTATAAGCTAAAAGGAATCAAGTTAAAATTTAAAAAGTTTACGAAGTAAAAAAGTTACAGTAAGCTAAGGTTAATTTATTAAGAAAACTTTTAAAAAATAAATTTAGTGTAGCCTCACTTTATAGTACTTCTACAGTCTACAGTAGTGTACAGTAATGTCCTAGACCTTTACATCCACTCACCACCCACGCCCTGTCTCACCCAGAGCAACTTCCAGTCCTGTAAGCTCCATTCACAGTGAGTATAGTATACAGGTCTACCCTTTTTAATCTTTTATGTAACCATATTTTTATGTACATTTGTAATGGTCAAGTATGTTTAGTTACATAAATACCATTGTTTACAATTGCCTACAGGATTCAGTACAGTAACATGTTATATAGATTTGTGTCCTGGAAGCAATAGGCTCTACCATATAACATGAGTGTGCAGTAAGCTACACCATCTAGTTTTGTGTAAGTACACTCGTCGATGCTCACACAACAACAAAAATCATCGAAAGACACAATTCTCAGAATGTATCCCCCTCATTCAGTGAAGCCTGACTGTATATATATGCACTTCAGTAGTATTTAATACAAACCCTGTGTAAACTGAGGTAAGGTGATAATTTCTTCATTCAGAACATTCTCAAAAAGTTTTAATATTTCATAGAAATATGTTAACAACAGAAATACCACAGGTTGTTAAAGCAACGTGCTTGATTCTGTATGCATCTGTAACTGATAAGTACACTAAATTTAGGTTCAGGTGAAATGATTCTATGTCTTTAAGTATGGTCATATTAGAATATTTTCATATTTAAATTTTTTTATATATATTATATACATATTTATACAGAAAGAGAGAGAGAGAGAATCACTTTGTCATACAGGCTGGAGTACAGTGGTGCTATTTCAGCTTACTGCAGCCTCAACCTCCTGGGATCAATCCTCCTGCATCAGCTCCCCAAGTGGCTGGGACTAGAGGTGTGTCTAGTCCACCACACCCAGCTAATTTTTCTGTATTTTTTAATAGAGATAGGGTTTTGCCATGTTGCTCAGGCTGGTCTCGAACGCTTGAACTACTATGATCCACCTGCCTTCACCTCCCAAAGTGCTAAGATTACAGGCATAAGCCACCACGCCTGGCCTGAAATTTATATTTTTCATAAATGCCTTTTATTTATCCTTTTTATGATTACTTTTAGGTCACTTTATTGATTGACTTTATTTTTTTACATGTTTTGGTAAATTATTTCATTAATGGATTTTGTTTCAAGATACAAAATGGTGTTGCAAAGTTTTTGTTTCAAGAGTTTAATATCACCTAGAGAAGTATTTCTCTTTTCCTTTGTTGCTCATGGATCAAAGTTTAGTTGTTAACCCACATCATTAGGGCTCATCAACCTCAGATCCCTCAGATCATGAGGGATCTCCTTAGAAATGCATCATCTCAAGACGCTTCCACAGGCCTGCCCAAGCAAAACCTACATTTTAACATCTGCAACACATTCACAGCAGTGCTTGAGGGACACCATTCTAATCCATTTCCCCCCTTTCTCTCTGCTAATAGTTTAGTCCTTTATAGTTCATTAAAGTATCTGCAAGAGGTTTAAGTGTTTTCTGTTTATACTCCCCTTCTAATAAAAAATAAAAGAATTATCTCTTGAAAAGAAAAAAAGAATCAAATCTCTCCTATGCCTTAGCTGCTCTGTAATTTGAGGAAAACATTCACAGCCTTCACCACAGATGAGCCTTCCTTTTAAAAAGACATCTGTGTGATGTAGTAGCAGACAACCTCAGCGAACCCCTCCTGGACAAATCTGAATGACTGTTAATTTGACACTGGGACATTTCTGTTTATCCATGTGCCATGATCTTTCTTGTTTCCCAGTGTGCAAGTACTATTCACATCAACAATGTTTTCCATTTATGATCCAGTTCCTTTTATTTTGCTAGTTGTTATGTTTTCTTCAAATTTGCACTAAACTAGCTATCTTAAGAAAAACTTCCTATAATCATTATTGCTGACATTTTATCTAATTAGTTGATCTGTTTATAATTTTTTTTTTTTAACTGAAAGACTAAATATACCAGTGGATAGTAGTCAGGCCATGTAAGCCAAGGAAACGTTGACTCAGTCTCTGCATCCATCAGTCAGGAAGCCAAACGGCCTTCACAGCGATCGGCCCAGAAGAATCAGAGCTTGGTTAGTGACTTACAGCTTTCCCAATAGTTTCCCCTGCTTCCTACTTAGGAACAACCAGAGGAAGTCAAGTATGTTCTTAGAAGAGTAACTGAGGATGCCCCACTTCTTGGTGGCCCACCTCAGCTTCCCCATACGTTCCAGTCCTCTTCCGTGCAGCTGCCACGACTGCCATCTCCCTTTTTTTTGGCTATAAAACCTTCCCATCCCTCTACTTGCCTTTGAATTTTTTCCACAGGCAGAGGATAGTGGCTGACTCCTTTGCTGGAGCAAAATCTAAATGAATCAGCTTTGTTTGATTTTTCTGTTGGTTTCTCATTTGGGTCATTTTTGTTTATTTCCACATTAGTAAATTAATGATTTGAAAAAAATGTCTTTATCTTGGATGAAATTCATACAATCTGGTAGAAATAACAATTAAAGAAATATGAGATTAGAATATTATCTGTGCTTTTCTCTCAAAACTAAGAGTTCCCACTCCAGATTTAGAGTATCTATTTTTAAGTATGAGATATACTTTTGGTTTAGGTGCCCAGAAGCATAGACACATTGACATAATATTATGTTCAGAACATGTTTAAATTAAGAAAAGTATCTTTTCACTCTTCCAGTATTTTTTTGGTCCATCTTTTAAAATAATTTGCCTTGGTTTATATGGCTAGATTGAGGAACAACAATTAACAAAAATATTTCTAACCTGGGGGCAGTCATTTCTACAAAATTAATTTCAAAATAGTCAGCTACTGCATTGCCTTTTTATGCAAGCCACTTTTATAGAAAGCTGTATCCCAGTGCATTTGACAGAGTTAAATAATACAATTATGGAATAAAGTAATAGAAGTCGAAGAAAAAGATATGGTTTCAGATGAGATTTGAAATGGCATCTCCAATAATGCAGAAAGATAGAGAAAGCCTGTTCCAGATGTCAATCACTGCTGCAGAGAGGACTGGCCACAATGATTTTGCGTGAAGTAACACAGAAAAGATAAATGGGTTCTATGTATTTTGGATGCATCAATTTTTATTATGCAATTTAAAGCAATGAACCTAAGGTTGAGAAAAAACAACTTGTTAGATCTGAAACTATAGTTTGATTTGGGTTTAGATGCCGGTGATATTTATAGGGAACCTACTAAGCACTAGACAGCATACCAGAGTTTGCAATAGGTTATTGTGAGTTGCTGGAAAACTCCTACTCTATAATTATATAAAAACATTAACTATGGGTGAATGAAAATCCAAGTTGCCAGCACTAATTATAGCTATATTTACAAAAGGATCAATTATGTTTTCAGGTTTAAAAATTAATATTTTCTGATTATAAGTATACATATATACACATATATATGTACTAAACATTTACCTGAAAATTAATATTTTCTGACTGTAAGTATAAGATATATATATACACATCATGTATATGTATTAAACATTTATCCTAATAACCCCTAATCCCATTACTCATAGATAACTACTCCTAATATTTTTATTGACTTTCAGATTTTATCTATGCATTTCCATACCTAATTTATATATGCATACATATCAATAAATGCACATGCACAAATTTATAGATGGAAATATACTATGCATAGCATTTAATATTTTAAAATTATAGTTGCATCTCTGAGATAAAATACAGCAAAGAATCTCTCATTTAAAATGACAGACATGAGTTGAAGTGATTTGTTTGAAATCTCTGCAATTCACCAGAGTAAACATTATTATTAAGGTTTGATTAACAAAACAAAAGGGCTAATCTGTTTCTGTTGTCCCATTCCCACATGCTGAGTCCCACCTGTCTGGTTCCACCTGGGTTCTTCTGTCCTGATTAGGCTGTTTTAATCAATGGATATTGGCTACTGCCCTGCAGTCTGGCTTTGCACAATGGTGATCATGAATGCCCCTTATTAAAGCAAACTTGAACTACATACGCATATTCAGGGGGAGCCAAGATTGTCCAACAGCCTCAATATTCAGTGCCTTTCAAAAGTTAGTCTTCTTTTTTCTGTCTTTTGGGGTTAAAGTGAATACAGCAGCTCTTTTGACTGTGCAGAAGCCTTGGTAACCCACAGAAGCCCTACCTTTTCTAAGAAAGTAACCTGTGACTTCAATACTTTGTACATTGATATGTATTTTTCTTTATTTCAAGCTTTCCTTATAGCAGATGCTTAGTTTGTCATGGCTTCCTTGGGAAGCATTCCAAATCCCTCTATATTATTATCAGAATATACTTCTTAGTGTCTCAACTTCAGGAGAAAGATGATTCTCTTGTTTTACCCAATATTAATACTTCTCTCTCATCTCAGATTAAATCAAATCCCACAACTTCCAAGAAGGCTCCTGACTGTCTCAAGACTTTATCTACACCCTCTGAACCAGTGGGAAAGGCTTCTCATCTCTTACACAAAGACTGATTAACTGACAATCAACCTTTATTCGAACTGTCTCTCTAATTAACTCATAACACTTAGAAGGCAGATTCTGTATTTTATATTTGTTTATCCAAGCATCCTGTGGAATTTCTCATATACAAATGTACTAATTAGGATTTCCTTTGCTGGTGACTGAAACCCCCTAGGATAAGATTAATTATTTGCTCATAGTGGAAGACAGAGTTGCAGTTAGCCTCATTTTGAGAATGAGATACCTGTCATTTCATCTCTGTTTCTGTGGACACTGGCTCTATTTTCTTTTGTTGCAGATAGGCTCATGTATTTTGGTGTGCATGATAAGGTAAGCGAATATCACCATAAATAATATTCATGTGGACCTTATAATATTCTTACAAGAAAGTTTTTTTTTTTTTTTCATAGAACTCAATCTAGAAACTTCTAAAAAATAATTCAACTTTCAGATTCCCATTCCTGGATTTATTTCTAGGGTGATGGTGAGAAGGGGTATTATTATTACGTTACCTATATTATTTGTCTATTTGAGTAGTCATAAAGTGTAAGCATATGATTCACATCTTCCAACAAAATCATGTTTTTGTTTAGACTCAAAATGACTGCCAAAAGGCAGTGCTAAATTATTTCCTGATTATATAAAAATGCCTTATTCAAGTTGACTATAAATCTATTATTAGTAAATGTTAATAGATTACTGTAGCATTCTATAATGTTAACATATATGATAATGAAGCCTTCCAAGATGAGAAAAAAGCCTTTACCTGATGGTGGAGGTTTCTTCCATCATGTTGCAGTAGAAAATATTTCTGTATGAATGTTGGTTTAGAGAAAGTCTTCATATCCTAAAAATACTTCCTTCTTCAGGAAAGAAAATGGAAGACTGAAACAAGACATTAAAGGGCAATGAGAAGCATGATTTTAAAAAGTATTATGTAAAAAAAATGGCAATTGTGATATGGGATTTTTGCTCCTTAGCTCAGCGAGGTCCAGGTACTTGTCTCATGACCAGGAATAATTAGGCACGTGGACATCAGAGAGTGAGTGGAGTAGAATTTATTACGTGAAAGGAAAGCTCTCAGCAAAAAGAGGAGGTGGGAGGGGTGGATCTCCTACCCGAAGACAAGACAGTTTCCCAATATGGGTGAACCCAGGGTTGTTTATGGGCTCAGAATAGGGAACGTGTGCTGATTGGCTTGTGAGTATGCAAAAAAGTTCCAAGCAAAGTCAGCACTCAGAAGTGAGCATAACAGTATAGAAAACCAATTAGGAAATGGTAGCTATATATAAAATAGGTGAAGGGTGGGGATCAGTCAGAGGAAAGTACACCAAATGGGAAGGTGGGTTCTCTATCTGGTCCAAGAATTGACATGGGACAGTTTCTGGCTTCACGGTCGGATTTCACCGGGGACCTCCTCCTATCTGCCTAGGCATCTGTCTGCTTCCTGCCTCTATCAATTGTTCAGTGCAGGTTAGCTAGGGAATGTTTTAAATGCAGAAAATAATTATCATTATCTATTGATTATTTTGGGAAAAAAAAATCTCTATGAGATTTAACTGCATGACACCTGAACAATTTGCTGCATGATCTCTGTCATCCACAATAAATAAATGGTACAAAAACACTTTATAAAATTAACATTTTGATGAAATATACAAATTATTACATTATTTGAAATTTAAGATTTACATTTGTTATTTGATAGCAATATATCCTGTGATAAGTGTAAGACAGCTGTTAACATTTTCCTTTTCCTTTTTCAAGTGATTTGTGTGTGTGTGTGTGTGTGTGTGTGTGTTTGTGTGAGAGAAACAGGTTCTCACTCTGTGGCCCAGGTTGGGGTGCAGTGGTGCGATCTCAGCTCACTGCAGCCTCTGCCCCACAGGCTCAACTGAGCCTACTCCTCCCACCTCAGCCTCCAGAGTAGCTGGGACCACAGGCGCGCACCACCACATCTGGCTAATTTCTTGTATTTTTGGTAGAGACAGGGTTTTGCCATGTTGCCATGGCTGGTCTTGAATTCCTGGCCTCAAGTGATCTGTCTCCCTCAGCCTCCCAAACTGCTGGGATTACAGGTATGAGCCATTGAGCCTGGCTATAATTTCAAGGAATGTGTCCAAATAGCTATGTTAGGTGATTTTTGTAGTTAACCCAGAATCTAAAGTTTACTGTTTGGTGTAACACTGTGGAAGCACTTGTAAATAATTATATATGCCAGGCCAGGCATAGTGGCTTCTGTTTGTAATACCAGCATTTTGGAAGGCTGAGGCAGGAGGATCTTTTGTGGCCAGGACTTCTAGACAGACCTGGGAAACAAAGAGAGACCCTGTCTATAAAAAACAAACAAAAACAATGCAAAATTATATATGTAACATTAGCAACCAGTAAAATTTAAACATCTTAAAAAATTAGTAGTGTAAATTTACTGAACTCTTTGAGATTTCTAATCTTATGCATTGAAATAAAACAATGCATTCCAATAAAACCTATTAGAATATCTACTATTTTCTCGGTGTGCTCTCAAATATGCCTTATGGGATATTTACAAAATAGGAAATATTAATCCTGTTTCATAGAGGAGAAAAGTTTCAAAAGGTCAAGTAAGTTACACATGATCCTACAACTGACACACAAAAAAAGAAACATCAGCTTTGAAGACTCCTTTGCTGCTGTCTCTGCTGGGGCCCTGTCACTACATCTGCAGCCTATACATAAGTCAGCGTTCTCCAGTAAGCGCTGAACAAACTCCAGAACATGCTGTTGGACACTGTGGGATGCACTGAATAAGTCAACTGACATTTACATATGCATCATCAATGAGTAGAATTAGGGATGCCAACTATAAATATTGAGTTTTCTGGAAGTTTCCAATGTCTTTATTTAGAGCTCATTTCTTGAATATTTGTCATTCTCAAGGAAATCCTAAATAGAAGAAATTAGTACAGAACAAAAATAAAATCGCCTTACAAAATTATTTAAAATCGTAGGAAAACGTAAGACATACTTGAACTTCTGACATTTTGGAAAAGAAATTGTAAAAAGAAAATAACTGAGTTCTGGGAGAAAATATTTTCAAAAGACATATAAAGATTAGTTATTTTAAACATGCAAAGAACTATTAAAACTCAACAATATAAACCAAAAATATGGACCAAGACCTTAACAGAAACCTCACCAAAAAACATACCATTAGGAAATGGTAGCTATATGTAAAATGGTGAACAGTGGGGATCAATCAGAGGAAAGTGCACCAAATGGGGAAGGTGGGTTCTCTATCTGGTCCAAGAATTGACATGGGACAGTCATAGATGAAAAAAAGCATAAGAAAAGATATATTCTACATCATATATCATCAGGCAAATGCAAATTAAAACATCTATGCAATTCCACCATACGCCTGTTAGAATGGCCCAAATGCAGAACACTGACAACACCACATGCTTGGCAAGCACATGTGGAAGCTGGAACTCCCATTCACTGCTGATGGGAATGCAGAATGGTACAGACACTTTGGAAGACAGTTTGATGGTTTCTTACAAAACCAAACATAGCCATAACATCCAGCAATTGCATTTCTTGGTATTTATTGAAAGGTGTTGAAAAATTATGTCCACACAAAACCCTGCACAAGGATGTTTACAGCAGCTTTATTCATAATTATCAAAACATGGATGCATCCAAGATATCCTTCAATGGGTGAATGGATACGTAAACCGTGGGATATCTGGAAAATGGAATACTCAGCACTTGAAAGAAATGAGCAATCAAGTCATGAAAAGGCGTGAAGAAGCCTTGAATGTGTATTAGTAAGTAAAAGAAGACAGTTTCAAAAGGCTATATTTTATGATTCCAACAATAAGATATTCCAGAAAAAAACAATACTATGAAGACAGTAGGAAGATCCTCAGTTGTCAGGGGTTAGGAGAGAGAGAGACGTGAATAGACAGAGTGGAGAAGATCTTCAGGGCAATTAAACAATTCTGGATGATATTACAGTGATGGGTACATGGCATTACACACTTGTCCCAACTCGTAGAACATACAGTACCAAGAGTGAAACCTTGCGTCAGCTATAGACTCTGGGTGATTATGATGTCAATGTAAGTTTATCCGTTGTAACAAGTGTACCACTCTGGTGGGGATATTAATAATGGAGTGTATGTGCATGTGTGTGCGTATGTGTATATGTGTGTGTGTGTAGGTTGGGGACTGTTATGGGAATTTCCTTTACTTCCTACTCATTTTTTTGTGAACCTAAAACTACTTTAAAAACAAAATGTTAATATTGTTACAAAACAAAACAAAACAAAAATCAACCAAACAAAAAAATCCCACAGTATGATTACCCTAATTACAAAGACGTGTGCAGTGGGACTTGTGTGTTTTACGGACAGTGATCCTTGAGAAAACCTTAAGTTTCCTACTGACCTTAAATTTTATCATTCTCAGCATTGTGAGGCAAATAGCGAATAACTACAACTATAAAATAATTTTATATCTTTATCTATCTGTTCAAATTTTATTATATGCTGCTTGGATGGCAAAGAGTTGATAAACTAAATAAATAATTAATTCCTGTTTTCTACAATTTCTTACTTTTCCTGAACAAAAAGCATTTATTTCCTTAGTAAAGGATGCTATTTTTTCCTGTGACTGTACCTTTATAAAGTAAGATAAATATGCCTGCTGCAAGTTTACCACTTAGAAACAGAACCAAGGAAACATAATCACTTAAAATTTTTTGGAATATAAATGTCATTACAAATAGAAAAAGAGTTGCCCAGAAGCCTGTGATCCTGTAGGAAATCAGTTAATAAAAATGAAATTTAAATGCACAGACATGAAAATCCTGTACTAGCTGATAGACTTTATCATCAGTTTGTGTTCTTATCAATAGCAGCAGACATCTGACTATTTTCACTTTGATTTACTCTAAGCATATTTTTGAGATTTAAACCTATTTTAACAAGACAAATGGAGTGACAAATGCAATAAATTAGATATGCATTATACAAGCAAATACATTTTTAGCCCTGTAGTTACAGGAAAAAAATAAAAGAGGAAAACAAAACCTCACACCTATTCTTCATCTTTACTAAAGGGAGATGCCAAATACCCAGCTGGGGGGAAAGCAATTTTGAAGCAGTAGCAGTCATTACAAAGAAGATGACTCTGTGAATGTGGAGGTTACAGGTTCTTTTCTTTCCTCTTTTCTCTTTCTCTCTACCCTCCCCCATCAAAACACAGCTTAGAGAACAGTAGCAGATGTCCTCATTCCAGGGAAGTGCCAAGCAGCCATCTCTCTTCCCTGTGACGGCTTCCACAGAAGGGAAGCTGTTTGCCCCGCTTCATTCTACATGTTTGTGAATATTTGATTTTCACAGAAGACAAAAAAGGGCAAGAGCTTTGGAATTCAATAGAAGGTCAGAGTGGCAATCTTTTTGCCTGTTCCAGCTTCTTTTTATACTCTGACATCTGGCGCCCATTACCAGAACAAATTAGAGCAATTCCAGGCAGCAGCAGAGGAAGGGGACTTCCTGTTCTCAGACAGCACCGTTATCAATGTGAGCACAGAAACTAAGGCTCAAAACAATGCAGCCATAGAAATAGATTTGTGGCCCTTGTTTTGCAAGTGTAAAGCATAGCCCACAGCAAGTGTAATTAAGGATGTGCATTTCATCACAGAGCAATGATACAATTGATGAGGTTCTATTTAATTTTCATGTCATTATGATATGAAACTCAACTGTGTTTCATAACACTTTCAAAATCCAAACATAACTATGCACTCGGGTTTTTAGTTTCTTGTTTTTTAAAGCATGTAAATCGGTCATAAAAAGTATTATAAAAGCCAACAATTTAACTCATATTTTTTAGGATGCTACAATGTGTCTATGTAGGTCATTCCGAAAATTCATCATTTAATAGGTCTGTCTCCTATTTAGTTGTTTCCATTTTCTTGATCACACATTGGGTGTTTTGTCAAACAACCCTTGCAAATACCTCTAAAAATCTCACTGAAAGTAGCTAAACTCCCTTAATATTTGCTCTACCCCTTTGGAAGTTGTATTTGGCTTCCTCTAAAAAATCATATTTTTTCAAATAAAAATGAACTCTTCTAGGGAATTGCACACAGGAAAGGAGAAAACCATATTGTTTAAATAGAATACAGAAGTTAAACTTCTGAATAACTTGCACAGTGGCTATGGCAGTTTTTCATCTAATATTTTTGTGATATTGGGTATGCAAATCACAGATCTGAGCCACTAAATGGTAACTTAGGATGGAATGCATGTATCATTAAGTGATTCTGTGATGTCTTTAAAAAAACATTTAGGCTGGGCGTGGTGGCTCTCACCTGTAATCCCAGCTCTTTGCGAGGCTGAGGTGGGTGGATCCCTTGAACTGAGGAGTTTGAGACCAGCCTGGGCAACATGGCAAAACCCCTTTTCTACAAAATAAATATAAATAAAAAATTAGTTGGTTATGGTAGTATGCACCTGTAATCCCAGCTACTTGGGAGGTTGAGATGGGAGGATCATTTGAGCCAAGGAGGTCAAGGTTGCAGTGAGCCAAGATGGCACCACTGTACTCCAGCCTGGGTAACAGAGTGAGATCCTGTCTCAAAAAAATAAAAAATAAAATAATATAAAAATTTAAAAAATTACAATAAAATATGGTAGTCATTGAATATGTGTTGTAATTATGTGTATTAAACCATAAAAATAATTTTGTTCTAATCAGTGGACAGAACATAATATAGTCTCAAAACTTTACATTTATTCTTGATTATATACATTTACCTATATTTTCTTCATTTATTGTCACAATGTCCACTTTTCTCTTCCCCAACTTCCTCACTATAATTACATGTTGAGTTGTGTTATTTATATAAAACCTTCACATCAAATTTTATCATATAATTTGTGATATATATTTGTGTACATGTACACATATACATCCACTTGTATTCTATATAATGTAATGGAGATTCACTAAATATTAAATGACAAATTACCTGTCCCCTCTAAGCACTGTGATTTGCTATGCTTATTTAGTACAAATTCTGAATTCTTTCCAGGACTATTACATGTTGGTTTTAAATTTAAATGTAGAATCTAAATACTAATATTATACTTACACTTAAGTGAAAAATATCACAACAGAAGAGGCAGAAAAAATTTCGTGAGAGTTGACTGCTTTGCCTAATTTGTTCTTTTTAAAAGAATTATGTTTTTAATAACATGGCAAATGTGTTGGCTTAAAAAAGAGATATTTCTGCACTGTAGAAGTATGATAAATAGTAGAGCTACTGCATTTGTTGAGAAGCTCATGGGCAATTGGAATGGACAGCTCTAAGATATGTGCACAATGATTACATAGTTGAGACTGAATGCTATGCATTACTTTCTCATTGCCTCATTCTGATAGTTTTAAAAAACATTTTGTCTCTTTTTGTTGTTGTTTGTATTTGTCTATTCAGTGCTTTTCTAGTTGGGTCTATGGTAGCAGAAAGATGAAAGATGAAAGATTCCCCTTGAATGCTATTATAATTTCTCCACATAATCCATAAATGAAAAAAAAAATACTTTCCCACAATAAGAAATGTATTTTGCCATTTGGGGTAGAAATTCAATTTTTTAAGTGAAAAGAATTATTAAGTATTAAGTATAAGAATTGTTAAGTATTTCATCTTTCAAATATTAATATTTCCATAGAATTATATTTTCTCATTCTATTAAGATTAGATTATTTTGTCTAGTTTAAATAGTTAGATTTTATAACTATCTTCTGCAGGATTATATTATGTGAATGTTAAAATTTACATATCATAACCAATTTTGAAAAATGAAATAAAACATGAGTAATTTTTACTATTTTATTGTATAACTGTAGGGATATCATTATTATGCATATATTTATGTTACTAATTCATATATTCTACAAATGTGTACATATATTATAAATTAAATGCCAAATGTTTTTTAAATAAAGTATGATATAATTGTAATTGTATTAGTTTCCAAGAAATTTAAATTTACAACTAACCAAAATGGTTTAAGTGTAGTTAAATTTTACAATTTAAAGTCAGGTAATAAGGTATTTAAAAGGAATTTCTTAAAGAGTGCCCAGCTTATTAAAAGTGGATATCCAAGTTATAACTATATTTAAAGGCCTTTAGGTTTTTGTCTTCTTGGATCTTTTTTTTTTTCTGAAAATAGTTTTTTTTCTCAGTCAACTGAATTATTTTTCTCCACCTAGTATTGCTACTATTAATGCATGCATGTGAGGCTCAAAGATAATTTCTGATGGGCTGGGTCTCCTTGGGAAAAACAGAAAAGGCTCCATAGATTCTATCTGGAAGAAACCTCTGTTTCCCTTATGCAACCCCAGAAATTAGAGGCAAAGAGGTCCTTCTCAAAAGCTGTTTTTGTCTTACAGCTGTACCTGCTTATTAGTCCCTAGAAACTGCATGCTTTCCTAGCCTTGCTCTTAAAGGGTCCCACCTGGAGGCCAATAATCCAATTAGGAGATTGGCAAAGGAAAAATCTTATAACTACTAGATCTTCTTCTGTTTGTCCATGTAGTCATATATGTGTTGTGTGTACCTATAAAAAAAGAGCTTGAATTAATTGGCTTAAAAATAAGCACATTGATGAAAATTTTTTGAAGGAAAAGTAAAAGCTGTAATGGCTTTAAGTTCGTATGACCATAATATTTGAAAAATAAAAGCAGTCTTAAAGATTATTGGTAAAATGCAGATGCCATTAAAATGTAAATAGATAGTATAAATTATGCAAGTCAGATACTAGGTTTTCTAAATGTTTTAAGGTTGTAAACTGCTTCTTTGGCCTTTGAGAACTATTCAATTTGCCTGCTTTACAACTTGGTAAGGCCTGGGGACATACTGAAATTAATGACACCCTTCACTATGGTGGAAGGAGTTAAACTTTATCAGTGCCTAGTGCATAATTAAAACAACTTACCAGATTTTACATTAAAGTTAAAAATTGCTGAGAGGTATCATTATAACATGCCATTGAGTCCACTGAAAACAGATTTACATGCAAGGTGCTTAAGGACAGTAAACTGTTTTTAGTAAAAGATATAAGAAGGCATGGAAATGTAAATGTTTGCCTAGTGGTAAAATATTGTTTTAAATTATATAAAATAAAGCTAAAGGTTTAAACATGTTGTAGAAAGTTTCTAAAAATCAATCATGCAAAAGAATTCTGTGTGTGAACACTGAGTAAATTCAAAAGAATATTATATGTGATTTTTCTATAAATTGAGCATTAGAATAAAAGCACAGAACTGTTCCCTTAAGGCATGATTCTGCTTTCTGGCAAAATTTGTTAAGGGTTATAAAAGGTTTATAAGACTCTTTCTTCATGGTCAAACTGGTTATGATTGGATAGAATTGTCTGTAAGGTTTCATTAGAAAATTGGGGTTGGTAATTAATAGTCAACTAAGTAAGGATAACATTTGGCCTTCTCTATCTTGTACAAGATTTTCATGTAATAGTGAAGGATAATGAAAGATTACCATTTGCCCTGCAGATAGACTGCCAAAGAAAAGAAAGAGAAGACAGGAGACAAACTCTTCCCTCTTAATGAGTAAACATTTTTGCCTTTTTAAAAATTTTTGAGTGATCATTTTGACAAAATAAATAACTTATTGTAATCTGTAATTGCATTTCATAATGTCGTTTTAAAGCTCTAACATATTTAACAGGCTTCTCAAAGTCAAACTTCAGTTTCAAAATTATCTTTCCTGAACCTTATCTTTTGGATGCCACAGAGGGCCACTAGAGCATCCAGAAGGAGATAAACTGTATTATTAGACATGTTTAGATATGTAGAAATGCCAAAATGATGTTTAATCTTCTTCATGTTATATTTTAGGGAATAATATTAATAATAATAATATATTATAATTATATTAATATAATAATATTAATATATTAATATATGTTCCAAAATTGCATGGGATTTCTAGAAATTCTAATGTCAGAGTATCAATCATAATTAACGTTATGTTAAATTATTGTAAACCATGGAGATAAACAAAATTATTTGTCAATTGTGTTTTTACCTGTAACTACCCTGGACATTGTGTCATTGGAGACAATTGGTGTCTTGTTTTGATCCTCTTCAAAAGATGGTTTATAATTAGCTACAGAACTTTGACAGGTGCTCTCAATGCAGGTTTCTGATAATTTTGAGGATTGTGACACTGGAATAAAGTAAAAACATACCGGACTCATGAAGAGATGAAATGTTAATGAATATCAAGCAGAACAAGAGTTAATGGAATGGACTGAAGTAATAGAAAACTCAAGCAATCTTTTGTTAAAACGTTTTGCTTGAAACATTGCTGATCCATTGTTTTCTTTTCTTTTCTTTTCTTCTTTTTTTTTTTTTTTGAGTCAACGAAGCTTTTATTTTGAGCTACTTATAGTCTTTAATAATTGAGTAAGGTATATTCCTGTGAACCAAATTGGAGCATGTTTGTTTCTCTCTGCCTGATTCCTCTAGAATTTGGAAACTATCTGTTAGTATTCTTAACTTACAGAAATAAGGCTGTTTGCATTAGTGCTGTAAGAATACATTTTCTTTTGCAACAGGATGCAATTAGAGATACTGGTTGTTTTACCAAGGCTTCAACTAGAAGAGTATGCTTCCCTTTAAGGAATCAATCTTGACTTGAATAGCTGATAAAACCTCTTGGGAAAACTGGCCTCATACCTTGTCTACACAATCCTTTACAAGGTTCCTAAAGTGTGATGAGTAAAGAATGTCACTTTCTAACAGGCCCAGGAACCCCATATTCTTGGGACCTGAAGAAGAGAGGAATTCACCCAACTCATAGATATTTGAGGTTACAAACCCATGCCTGTGTTTGGCTTTAAAAAGTCCTATCTGAGATTCCTTGTGGAACAGAGTTCAATCAAAGCCAATTTTAAAAGCCTTTGTAAAAATAATTATTCTTGCTATACTTTATGTGAATAATCAGACCAAATAGAAGACCAACGTTTATTTTGCAAACAATTCAGTCATATCGGTATTTGCTTTTAACAAAAATGAGGACTGGAGAGAGATAAATTATGTTTCCAAAGGTATCATACATTTGTCATTAAATTATAGCCCTATTAGTTGTTTTTAATATTTTTGCCTACGTTTTGGAGTAACCCTGTTTATTCCTGTAAACCAACGAGTGATCTCCAGCTACAGTTCAGAAGATACAAAAGGGATGCATAATGCCAAAATCTGGATTAATATTCTAGTTCTGGGCAATTATCCTCCAAATCCTGCCAGGTGATGGGAGTAAATAGGGTGCCCATAACCTAGAGGTTTCTTTTTTGGGAAAATAAAACTAAGGGAGCTAATCAAACCCACGCCCCATGCACCCAAATCTTAGCAAGTGTAACTATAGCCACCAGTTATCTGAGCGTGCCCATAGCCTCAGGATTTTTGAGCTGTCCTTATCCCACCCTACTTTTGTTTCTTTTTAATATATGTCTTCTAATAACCCGGTTTGGCTCTTCTTGCCTTCAGGCTATCGAATTCCAAATGGTCATGCAATCAGAGCCTCAAATAATGGCCCCTTTTATCAGGGACCCTTAGATAGGCCTCTGAGCGATATCTGACGGCTGTCCCCAAAAGAGCACCCCTTGTCAGCAGGAAGCAGTTGCGATTGGTCATCATCCTTATCCTTATATTAAATAAGCTTTTTTTTCCTTAGAAATTTTAGTTCACTCCTCTTTATGATAGTCCATTTTTCTATATAATATTTTTCAGCAGTACCAGTCCCAACCATCTCTCTGCCTCCCAGGCTGTAAATGTAGAATAAATGTAGAATACCAAGGAAAAATCTCCAGCTCTGAGCTCCAGTCCTGAGAGTTTTTCTAAGTATTTCTGTCACATTCATTAAAAACAATCTTGTCCAAATTATAATTTCCACATAGGAGGAAATAGGGTTGGGAGAGGAACAGGGCAAATGCTCATTATTATTTTTTCCCTTCACTTTAGAGAAGTAGTGTCGAGTTTGCCAGTGGACATTAGTCTTTCCCAAGATTTCCTGTCTTTTACTAACCTTAATATGTGTTATGGGTCCTATGCAAATTTGAGGGATCCGCTAGGGCTCCACACCCCATAGAACTCAGCAAGTTTACTTTAAGAGCACGAAATCAGAATAGAGTGCCACTTACCTTTTGGGAACTAGAAAAGGCATGAGGCTTTGTTCACTCCATAGCCTGCCTCTAGACAGAAGGAGTTCACAACCTAGGGACACATTGATGAATGAAATGCCAATAATATCCCTGGCTGTTCTTTGAATTTTTCCTTGAACCATGGTATAATTGACATGCAGTAAACTGGAAATACTTACCATGTACAACTATATATACATATATATGCATGCTTGTATGGTGTGTGTATATATACATATTAACATTATACATACATAAACATTAAGTATGGTTTAACTTTTTAACTTTAGGTATTCAAATAGATGTGTAATGGCATGTCATTGTGGTATTTTTTTGTCTATTAATATGATATATTACATTGATTAAATTTCAAATGTCAAATCAATCTTGCATTCCAGAGGTAAAACACATTTGGTCACTATTCATTGTTCTTGCAATATATTACTGGATTCATTATGCTAAAATTGTGTTAAGAAGTGTAAGACTCACTATGTCAAAAATGTATTTCAAATCTTTCAAGACACATACTTTCATTTATTTCTTAGTTTATTTTTTAATCACAGTATAGCTATTTATTTTATTATCTTTGTCATGGCCACTATGTGATTAATAGGAAGTCATAATTTTCATTTGAATGACTGCATGCAATTTTATGATTACCTACATTTTCCATTATTAAAGTTAAGACTGGAATGTTGACATTCAACATACTTTTATTCTTTGAACAATGTATATGTACGTATACATACACACATACACAAGCATGCATATATATGTATATATAGTTGTATATATACACACACACACACATATATATTTACACATACATACACAATCCATGAAACAACATTCAAGGTAATGAATATATCTCCATAACCAAACTATCTTGTGCCCCAAATGTAATCATGTTCAGTAGCTACTAAACTCCTAGGCACAAAAAATACAGATAAGCTATCTTTCCCTACAGGTTAATTTGCATTTCTTAAAATTTTATGTAAATGAAGTCATACTAGAAGTGCTTTTGGTGGGGGAGGGGAAGAGAATTACTGTCTTTTTTTTCACTCAGAAAATTTATTTGAGATGCATACGTGTGGTTGTATATATCAGTAGCTAATATGTCATTGTCTAGTTTTGTTTAACCATTTATCTATCAAGAGATATTTGTGTTCTTTCCTGTTTTGGCTACCTCTAATAAAATTGCTGTGGATATTTGTTTATTGCTTTTTGTACAGATATGTGCTTTTCACTTCTCTTGAGTAAAAACCTTGGAGGGAAATAGTTAGATCACATGGTAGGTATATGTTTAATGTTTTAATAAAGTATTAAAACTATTTTCCAAACAGATTTTGCCATTTTACATTTCTATCAGCAGTGTATGAGCCTTAATATACTTCATGTACTCCTGAACATTAAGTATGGTTTAACTTTTTAATTTTAGGTATTCAAATAGGTGTGTAATAGCATGCCATTGTGGTATTTTTTGTCTATTAATATGATGTATTACGTTGATTAAATTTCAAATGTTGAATCAATCTTGCATTCCAGAGGTAAAACACATTTGGTCACTATTCATTGTTCTTGCAATATATTACTGGATTCATTATGCTAAAATTGTGTTAAGAAGTGTAAGACTCACGATGTCAAAAATGTATTTCAAATCTTTCAAGGCACATACTTCCATTTATTTCTTAGTTTATTTTTTTAATCACAATATAGCTATTTATTTTATTACCTTTGTCATGGCCACTATGTGATTAATAGGAAGTCATAATTTTCATTGGAATGGCTGCATGCAAATTTATGATTACCTACTTTTTCCATTATTAAAGTTAAGACTGGAATGTTGGCATTCAACATACTATCATTCTTTGAACAATTTTCATGCTATCAATTACCTTATAAAAATGGTATTTTTTTATAAATCTTGATACATATTCTAAGACAATATATCAATTTATAACGTTGTATGAAAGACAATCTTATAAATATTGGGTATTATTTTTTTTTTCAATAATTTCTTAGCTAAATGGAACAAGTGACCACAAGATATTTTTGAGTCAAAATTATTTTAAATGCTTATTTTCTGTTACTAAATTTTATTTGTAAGCTAAACATTTTTGTTATCAATCTTTACTTTTCCTTATAAGTTGTTAGCTAATTGGAAAAATATACACATTTATTATACACATTTTCTCTGTTTTGTCATTTTTGTTGTAGCAAATTTAGAGGAAAATATAATGTATTATTTATATGGATGCAGATAACTTTTATCTATTACTTTGTGTTTCTTGTATTTATATTAATTTTAGAAAATGATGCTTTATTCAGGTTACTAGTATTTAGTTTTATGTTTGGCAATTTTATCATCTTCTGGTGATATAATTCCTATTTTTTTAGTCTAATCAATTAATTATTCAGCTATTTATTTGTCAATGTTCTGAAGAGTGTGTACGAAATCTATTAATTCTCTCATTTTTAATGAAACATCTTAACCCTTTGTTTGAATGTAAGTTTTTTTCATAGTAATTTTATTTTATCACTTTTTATCATACTGTATTTTTCTATATAAGAGTGTTTTTCAGGGCTACTTTGTCCCAACCAACCATCTGTCTTTGCCTCTGCTAGTAACAGATGGTTTTAATTATTGTTTCATTACAATTAGCACTTTGTAATGTTGATAAATATCTATCAGTGTAAATACAGAGAAGAAATAACTAGGTTGTTAAAGAAAAGTTATTCATGAAAAGCAAAAAAATTAGAGTGTATTGTGGTGTAATCATCCACATAGCCTGAGAATTGGTCTCACTTGATTTATTAAACTCTGTTTTTTCAATTATGCTTAAATCAGATTGTTCATGTTTATCTTCATCAGGTAAGACTGAATGTGAAAACAGTATGACAATACACAGCATGGCAGGTGTTTTTAGAACAACTGTTTTGACTCTTAATCTTTTATTTCTTCTACTTTCTCTGTTTTACCAGGCATTAAATATTCCTGTCACCCTCATATGACTTGTAATAGTTAAATGTAGTACAGAAGTAGGCATAGGTTAAGATAATGAAATAAATAAAATTGTTGAACAGGTTTGAAACTGACATCATTATTCATTACAAGTTTATTGTCTGATGCTGTGTCCCCACCCAGATCTCATCTTGAGTTGTAGATCCCATAATTCCTGGGAGGGACCTAGTTGGAGGTAATGGAATTGTGGGGGCAGCTCTTTCCTATGCTGTTCTCATGACAGTGAGTAAGTCTTGCGAGATCTGATGGTTTTATAAAGAGGAGTTCCCCTGTACACACTCTCTCTTGCCTGCCTCCATGTAAGACATCCCTTTGTTCTTTTTTTATTTTCTGCCATGTTTGTGAAGCCTCTACAGTCACGTGGAACTGTGAGTCCATTAAACCTCTTTCCTTTATAAATTAGCCAGTCTTGGGTATGTCTTCATTAGCAGCATGACAACAGACTAATACAATGTCTCCTACTGAAAACAGAAAATAAAAATAACTACATGTCCTCTATATATATATGTTAACATATCAAATGAAATGATTTACTCTAGTTAGCTGCGCATCTATGCCTAACCTATCTCTATATATATCTAAAATAGACACAAGCACACAACTTGTTGTAACAATATAGCTATTCTACAAATCAATATATTAATACATGAAATAGAAACACAGAGATCAACAATATGAGATCTTACTGAGCAAAATAAAAATAGTGATTATTTCATAGCAAAAACGCAAGACTTATTTTGTCATTCATCTCTAAATCAATGTCAGCAAAAAATTTCACTTATGGGAGCACAGTTACCTTTAAGGGCCCAGAGAACTGTTTGTATGTACAAGACTCCACCCACTCAAAAACAATCAGAGAAGGAAGAATGACAGACGAGAAAGCGTTCCTCAAACCACACATAAGGCATCTTATATATCGGTAATAAATGGCCTCAAAAATAATTAAAGAAAACATTTCCACTTCCAATAGCTTAAAAATGCAGAAGTTTTAAATTTAACAAAATAATAATATTTGTGTATTGGAAACTCTATATCATTGTTAAAAGACACTAAATAAAATTTAAAGATTTGGAAAGACACCCATATTCACAAGTGAAATATTTAATATTTTAAAGATGGCAATATTCCCCATATTGGTGTACAGATTTAACATAATTCCTACCAAAATTCAAACTGGCTAGTCTGCACAATTACAAACCTTTGCAAGACTCCACTGGGAAATGCAGGAGACGTGGAATAACCAAAACAACTTGAATAAGAACAAAATTGTAGGATTCACATCTCTCTATTTTTAAATTTACTACAAACCTACAGTGATAAAGACTGTGCAATACTGGTATAAAGATAGATGATAGATAGATAGATAGATAGATAGATAGATAGATAGATAGATAGATAGATAGACAGACAGATAGATAGATAGATAGATAGATAGATAGATAGATAGATAGAATGAACTTGAGAGTCCAGGAATAACCTCTTATATTTATGCCAAATAATATGGGGCAAGTCAACTAAACAGTTCAACAGAGAACAGTCTTTTGGACAAAAGGTGCTGAGACAACTGGAAATCCACATGCAAAGAACAAAGTGGCATCCGCGTCCCACCAACACCATATTCAAAAATTCCTTTAAAATGGATACAAGCTAAAACTATAAAACTTACGATGAAAATACAAGAGTAAATACAAGAGTAAATATTTGTAATTTGGAATTAAGTAACTGTTTCTTATGACACCAAAAGCACAAACAAAAAAGAAAAAAAGTTGATTAATTAGACTGCATCGAAATACAGAACGTTTGTGTTTCAAAGGATACTGTCAAGAAAGTGAAAAGACAATCTGCAGGTCTACAGGATGGTGAAAATATTTGCCAGTCATACATCTGAAAAGGGACTTATATCCTGAAGACATAAGAACTCTGATGCCTCAATAATAAAAGCAAACACCTAGTTAAAAACTGGTACAGAATTTAAATAGACATTGCATAAAGATTTGCAAAAGGACAGCAAGTAAATTAAGAATGCTCAAAATTAATAGCTATTAAGGACATGCAAATCAAAACCACAATGAGAAACTACTTCACACTCATGACGATGGTTATAATAGAAAAGACACACAAAACCAAGTGGTGGCAAGAAATTTAAAGTGGTATGGTTGCTTTAGAAAACGTTTCATCAGACTGGGCAACTGGCCGGTCACGGTGGGTCATGCCTGTAATCCTAGCACTTTGGGAGGCCGTGGCAGGCTGACTGCCTGAGCTCAGCAGTTCGAGACCACCCTGGGCAACATGGCAAAACCTAGTCTCTACTAAAAACAGCCGGGTGTGGTGGCACATGCCTGTAATCCAAGGTGCTCGGGAGGCTGAGGCATGAGAATTGTTTGAACCTGGGATGGGGAGGCTGCAGTGAGCCAAGACCATGCCACTGCACTCCAGCCTGGGCAAAGGATGAGACTCTGTCTCTGAAAAAAAATATATATATATATATATACTGGGCAATAAAGTGAGATACTGCCTTTACAAAAAATCAAAAAAGATAGTCAGGTGTGATGATCCAGCTACACAGGAGGCTGAGGCAGGAGTGTGGCTTCAGCCCAGGATGTCCAGGTTACAGTGAGTTATATTTGTACCACTGCAGTCCAGCCGCGGTGACACAGCAAGACCCTATCAAGCAAGGAAGGGACAGGAAGGGGAGGGGAGGGGAGGGGAGGGGAAGGGAAGGGGAGGAGAAGAAGGAGAAGGAGAAGGAGAAGAAAGGGAGGGAGGGAGGGAGGGAGGGAGAGAAATAAACCAATTCATCAGTTTCTCGACGTGTTAAACATAGGGCTATCATAAAATGCAGCAATGCTACATCCAGGTATACTCAAGAGAAATGAAAAAATGTGTCCACAACAAAAACATTACAAGAAAAATGATATCAGCACATTTCATAATAAAGTGATTAATAGATAAATACATTTGTGGCATGACCACATAATGGAATATTATTCAGCAATAAAGATAAAAAAAGCAACGTGAATAAATTTTGGAAACATTATGCTAAGTGAGAGAAGCAAGTTACAAAAGACTTATCTGGTTCCATTTATATAAAATGCTTGGAACAGGCAGACTTACAGAGATTAGTGGTTGCCTAGACTGGAAATGAGTTTCTGGAGGAGTGGGGTGTACTGTCAACTGGAATAGCATTTCTTGTTGTAGAACAAAATTGTTCTAAAATTAAATTTTGGTGATGTTTGCACTTCCTTGTGAATTTACTAAAAAGCTTTGCATTGTATACTTTAAAGAAGTGAATTGTGTGGTATTTTGAGTGTAAATCAGTATTACTTTCTGTTTTTAATCGAAATTCTTGTTTAAAAAATTACATTGGGAAATTTAGTAAACAGTTTTAAAAAAGGTGTGAAAGCAAAAATATTGTGTTTTTATTGTATTTTCAAATCAATATGTCTGGCACATAATTATCTATGTTTTAAAAGCAGGAAGTCCATAAAACAAACTTTAAGTTAGTTTGAGTCATAATATAATACAATCCAGATTAATGGTATTTTACTGCATTACAATATATAAAAAAGAAAGAATAAAAGTATATGTAAATCATTGGCTGAATTGCTTTCTGGCAGTAACTAGAAGTTTTAAGCAGCTAAACAGGAAGGTATTATAAGTAATGTTGAGATGAACTGAAGTGCACAAGAGAAGGTGTATAGGTTATGTACAAATACTATAGCATTTTACACCAGTGACTTGAATGTATTTGAATTTTATTACCTACAGCAGATCTTGGAACCAATGCCCTGTGGGTACCAAGAACACACTATACTGTTCTATTGATCTGATAACCAAGATTGCTAATAAGCGACCAAGGGGCCAGTAGCATAGACATTGTGAGTATCCTGGACAAAGAGCTGGTTCACGTCCTGGATGGGATGGAGTGGAATTGCAAGACTTCAAGTTGAAAGGCTCAAAATTGCAGGTGGAACTTATGAATTGTTCATTTCTGGAAATTTTTATTTAACATTCTCAAACCGAGGTTGACTGTGGGTAATGGAAGCTGCAGAAAGTGAACCTACAAGTAAGGGGGGACAACTGTGTATTTATTTAGTGGATAAAAGAATTGAATTTTAGAAAATACAAAAATTAGCCAGCTGTGTTGGCGGGTACCTGTAATCCCAGCCACTCGGGAAGCTGAGGCAGAATTGCTTGAACCCAGGAGGTGGAGGCTGCAGTGAGCTGAGACTGCACCATTGCACTCCAGCCTGGGTGACAAGAGTGAAACTCTGTCTAAAAAAAATAATAATAATAACAATAAAAATAAAAAAGAAAGAAACAAAAAAAGGAAAGAAAAGAAATAAAGAATTGATGTCGAGAAAATTTTTGTCAGACTGGAAATTACATACATTGAGAAGTCCTGTTTACATCTGTGGAAAGTCACATAGCCATTATATAGTAGAATGACTCTTTTTTTCCCCCCCAAACAGAAGAGTTTGTCTAATCCTCGAAGAATTGTTTTTTCCCCCAAATATCCCTCTCGTCAGTGTGGCAGGATGAATTGGACAATCATTAGCATCTAACTGTTTTTAGCATTTCTGCAGTTCTGGCTAGATCATTATAATTCTAACTGAATATATCAAAGCAGTTAGATTTGCAATAAAATTAAATTAATTAAAATTATATCGATTATAGGAAAACCTTTATTTGCTTTTTCAAATTGCCTATGAAAGAAAAGGTGAACTCTTGGTCAAGCTCTTTAAATATTTTTGTACAAATAAAAATTTTTAAAGTAAAGAATCATAGCAAATATTAATTGCCAGAAGTGCATGTGGCAGGTTGAGAGAAAAAAAAAAGAGAGTAGTTTGTAAGCCTTGGTATCTCACAGAATGCTAGATTACTCAAGCAGCTGAAATTGATTTTAATGTCTGCAATTCACCTTATGTTTGTAACAATTCATATGCCAATATTGTTGGTAATACGTGTTTTCTTTCTTTTATATTTAAATCTCCTTAGCTTTTCCAACATCTAACACAGGAAATGTTTTTTGAATAAATGAATTAATAGATGGCTTACTTCCTCATTTATCTCAGGTCCTGAAATTGTATCTTGAACAATTTACAGACTGGCTGGTTTCATGGATAAAGAGGTGTGAAATATGGGAAGAGGATTAAATATAAGAAACCCACAGGAGTTTCTGAGATGGAACAAAGTATTTTGCAATTGGTTATCAATTGCTGCAAGTGGCATTACAAACTCCACTGAAAAATATTAAACTTATTTTTTATATTACCTTCTGAATCACATTATATAACTAAAGGGAAATACACACACACACACACACACACACAAATGTATCTACATACAAACTGAAAAGAAATATAATAGTGGGTTAGAGCAAAGGACAGAATTTGAGGGTTAACTTGGAGACGATAAAAGAGAATGTTTTTTGAGAAAGCATATTTTGAAGTACAATAAAGTGAAGAAGAGTATATTATGATGTCAAGTCTGTATTTATGTAAAAATCCCACACTAAAGATTCTGACATTTCTGCTATAAAATAAATTCCTTGAAAAAAATTACAAAACTTCACAAACTGAAACTTTGAGATTGAAAAGCAATGTGGCAATAGTGAGGTAAGATTCAAGACTCGACTCTGGACCAGATTGAAGACTGGCTGAAAAAGGGAAGAGGTGAAAGCACCTCACCATAAGATGCCCTCTAGTACCATGTCAGTTTGTCGTTGCCATGACAATGATCTGGCAGTCACCAGGCTTTTTCTAGAAGTTTCTGAATAACCCACCCCTTAATTTGCATGTAATTAAAAGTAGGTGTCAATGTGACTACAGCACTGCACCTCAGCTGCTACTCTCAGCACACTGCTTGTGGAGTAGCTGCTCTGCAGGAGCATTCACAGAGCTGTAACACTGCCACCTCAATAAAGCTACTTTCTTTCACTGCTGACTTGTTCTTGAATTCTTTCCCAAGTGAAGCCAAGAACCTCCTTAAGCTAAGCCCCCATGTTGGAACTCACCTGCCCAGCATCAATAAGTTCTGGCAGCTCCACAAATTGTTCCAGTGTCAATATAAAATAAGCTACCACCATTGACTTTAAGCTCCTATGGTCTGATAAATATCTGAGAGAAAGTACATCAATGGTCTTAAATTATTGGGTTTTTTTTTGTTGTTGTTATTTATTAGTATTACCATTGCTATTCTAATAGTTAAACACGAAGAAGCCTAGACAATGCCTTGAAGTCAGTGGGGCAGGAGACAAATAAGAGAATTGAGGAGAGTGGTGAAATTAGCCTGAATCTCATGTACACAATGAGAGCCTCATTGTATTCCTCCCACAGCATATCCCTGTATACACCATTTCCACTTTATTGTGGGACTCTGTTGGGCACCACCTTTCTCAGTGAGTGCTTCTCTTATAGTACCCAAGTCATTAGCGTATGTTAAGTTTCTAGACTATTTTATCTCTTTCAGTCATAGGAGCAGTTTTAATTAATGCCCAATGTCAGTCCAATATGGCATGTGTCATATCACTGTGTTTGGAAATTTCTGGTCCCAAATCCCAAATATTGTTGCTGAGTGGTAATACCCAAAGGGCTTTCTCATAAGCTTCAGTCTGTGGAATTGCAAGTTGCAGATACTTTCAAAATCATATTTGAATGTGGATCTAATGGCCACAATTCATCAACTGAGCCACTGTTTTCAATTCAGACATAGCCTGCAATTGTTTGGACCCCAAAGCCTATGGGAAAATAGCTTTTGAGTGGAAAACTTGAAACACTAAACACCTATGATAATTTTCCACCAAAACACTGCCAACAACAAGAGCAATAATTGGTACACGGGGAAGTGACTTGAACTTCTCCCAGAAGATGGAGAGTGCTACAGCAGGTATCAGAACTAAACAAAGCAATCAAGTGACCAATGAGGCAAGACTTTCCTTGGAGCCCTGGGACAAGGCTAATGGAAGTGAGGCTTGAAGATGGGGGCTGTGATTAAAAGCAGACACTGAAGGCAGCAAACACCAGACCAATAAGGCATGGGTGCATCATTTTGAAGAGGAATTTCATGTGCAGGTATTATTTTTCATAAAATAAAGTGAAAAATGCCCCTGTTCCCTGTGCAATTTCTGTCTTGTTGAATGTAATAAATCTATTGCCCTTATGCTGACTTATCCTGTCTGGAGAAGACTGGTTTTCAATATGCTTCCTAGCTATTCTGACATAATTTTCACATTTATCAAGCACATATGAGCTAATTGATTTCATACCAATTTCACACTAGTAATCAAATAAATGCAAATTATAAAATTAAGAAATCATTTGCAAGTCCTTTCTAAATAAATCTACATTGGATCAATCTATAATTGCTTTTAATTTTTCATCCCCCTCCCATACCTTTTAAACACCAGTACAAAATTTCTCCACTCTCCTCAATCCTATTTGACTCCTGCCCCACTGATTTCAAGGCATGGTTTAGGCTTCTTTGTATTTAACTATTAGAATAGCAATGGTAATAATAATAAACAAAAGAAAACAATAATTTAAGACCATTGATGTACTTTCAGATATTTATCAGACCATAGGAGCTTAAAGTCAATGGTGGTAGCTTATTTTATATTATATTATCAGTCTGACATGATCTTAGGAACATGAGTTTTCTCATAATTTTTATTAAATAAATACATGAATGAACAGGATGGAGAAGCCCTGTATATCAGACTCGATGAATACAGGATACAGGGGAAAGCCTGAAGGAGACACATCGTGGAGTTTGAGATTCAGGCTAAAAGGGTGAGTCACCTGAGGGATTAAGAATTTTCTTTAAGTATCTACTATGCTTTATTCAAACTAGATAGTTTACGCATTTTAAGTTGGGAAGAATAGTATCATTTCTAAGCTATTTGAAAAATATCATTTATCTTTGACATATTACATTTAGTTTCAAATAATTACTTAGAAATTATGCTGCTCTATATCCAATTACTTTAAATAATTTCTCTGAAGTATTCATTATACCTATGATAATGATCGTGATTCAGTATTTTTGACATGGATTATATTCTGAAATGAGAGAGTCCGTCCTATGCAACGTAAACGTTCTTGATACAAGTATTAATTTCTTTTAAACTGATGAAGCATACACTTCCTTCATTACAATCATTTCAAAATGCTGTTTTTTAACATTATAGAGTTGTTTTCTCTTACTGGAGATCTGTCATCTGTTTCATGTTCACGAAAAATACTATTTAGCAAACAATTTAAATAGTACAATATATAGATTGCTGACAGATATTAGGGTCCACTGATGCCACCTGTAGATCTGCTATAAAATAATTTGTGTTCATGTAATTCTGTTCCATAATTGCTCATATGTAATACTTCAAAAATGCAATGATGCATTAGCCATTTATTCACATGAAAATGATAGTTACATCAAATTCACGATTTATGTCAAACAGGATGTACTTTTTGTCTGTTTTGTTCTTTCCTTGCTTTCGATTTCATTACAATTTTACTTCTTGAACATGTCACTAAAATTGCCTTAGAGATCTGAGAGACAAAATATAAGTCGAGAATAGAAATGAAGAAGGTGACAAATTGTGGTATTTGCAGCTATCTCAAGTCCATTATCTTCAAACTGTAGTCCTTTTCTTTCCTCCCCTCTGTAAATCCACTACTTTCAAATTACTGCAGGGTAACTTGCTCTATCATTGCCTCCACTTATGGAAGAAAGTTGAACCTCTTGAGCAAGATGTTGAATCAATATTATTGTTATAGTACTCAAAATAAAAGCAACACTAAAGTATAAATTCGTGTCTAGTAAAAGCAAGGTCAGTTTTTGAAAAGAAAAAGCAGAGGTACTTATCATCGCTCTCTATATTTTTCCTAAATATTAATACAAATTAAAATATTTTTCAAAAATTGTTGAACCAGACATGTTTTATATACAACTTAATTTTAAAACAAAATTGAAAGTATGAATTTTCATTTATTTTACCTGTTTATATTTACTGTCCTCAAATACATAAAAAATAGTAAGCAAAATAAATAATCTCTCTAACATATTTAATAACTAACATATTAAAAACCTGTGCACATATATATATTTATTTCTATCAACTCTGAATTATCCTGCATCTCTGTCTGCTTTTAATACATATTGTTCATGCTTGTTAGTTTCCAGTAACAGGCAGGTTCTTAATTTGTGGACATTTCACTTTTCCAGTGTCAGCCTATGAAGGAATACATGCTAAATAATTGTGCCCTACCTTTTACATTTTGAATAGTAAACCTATTAACAATATATGACTCAGTTGCTTTCTCCCTCATTAATATTATCGTCACCAGCATTTCTTGGTTCTTCATGTCTTTACTTCTCTGGTTTGCACAGCATAAAGCCCAAGAAAGGATTTGAGATCCCCAATTAATAAGCAGGCAATTCAAGGCCAAGCTTTCCCACCTATTTTTCAGGATGACTTACGACATTACCCTAAGTTCTCCACATATTTTCAGAAATAAACTCAGGCATACCTAAAGTGATGGCTTAAAATTAGTTCTAAATGTACAATCTCCTCAATACTTCCATAAAATGATATTTTACATAACTGATAAACTTGATATGTGGCATTTTTGAAGTTTACTGTCATTGTTTTCCCCAACATGTCAAGTAATGAAACTTTCGGATTTAATTAAAATCATTTTGAATAAATTCATCAGCTATTTCTTGAATATAAAACTTGTGGTCAGTGCTAAACTAAGTGTGATATAGGATTAAAAACATACGAAACTTAAAAGTCAAAAAGTTCCTATGACTTGGAAACAAGCAGAGGCATAAAATATAAACAAACATAATGCAAAATAAAGCACTAAGAATTGAAAGTCAAAATAGGCACTACTACTTTAGGAAACATATTTTTTTGCACATTTTGAAAGAACAGAATGAATGTATATTTGAAAAAATATTTTTTTATTTGATATTTTAAACTATTTTTCAGGAATTATGTTTAATAATTTATTTACCTTTGCAACACCTAACTTTATATTTGAAGAAAAAAAAGTTAGTTACAAAAAAGAAAACTGTCAACTAGCCACCATGTTTCTCCAGCCTCTTAGACTGATTTATTGCTCTTTTCACTAATGTTATCTACAATCATGTCTCTATTTTATGTCAATCTATATTCATTGTCATATTTATATCTATATCTCTAGTGCCTATATTTGTATTTCCTTCTACATGTATTGCTAAACTTATTTCTATCTATATCTATGTATTTATTGATATCTATATTTGTGTCTATATACCTTCATACATGATTATTGTTTCCCTAATTAAACTACAATGTATATGGTGGATGTATATAGCCAGTACCTAAAAAATGTCCCTAGCATCTGGTAAGTATGCAAAAAAAAAGGAATAAAATATTAAACATAGATTTGTAATAAATCATATGTCACTCATTTCAGTAATGCACACTCATTTTACAGCTCCACTCCCTTCTGAATTATAATATTTAGATGAGTTTATCACATAAGGGGATAAGCTTATGCTATATGAAGTCTAAAAATTAAGTTGCCATCTCCAGCTAACTGCCCCATCAAATAGGAAAGAGTTATTTATTCTTTTACAAATGAGAATAATTTTACATAAAAAGTTTCATAATTGATGTCCTACCTAACATAATAAAAGGAGGAAGGAAAGTAAACTTAGTTATAAATAATAGTAAGAATAGGTACCTATCATTTTTTGAAGGAGATTTTTTTGTTTTTTGTTTTTTTTTGGTTTAAGCTCTGCATCTCAGTTTAAAAGTTTATTTGGAAAGGCATACTTGGAAATTAAAACTCATTTCAGACCTTCTGGAATGCAATTGCATTGGTACTATAAGAGAGAAGCAAAGGTGTCGTGTATTTATCTTCCCCATGACTCAAAATCAATACAAGCCACATATGACTACGCATAGTCCACTTTTGTCTTCATGGTGCCTTGTTTTGTACAATTAAAGAAAGCTCAGTTAAAGAAAGCCAATTTTAAAGTATATTAAATGTTGGTAGAAAAAAAAATCTCCCTGGGAGATTCAGGTCTGTGAAAAATGACTTCTTAAAGGGATAGTATTATTTTATGCAGGCTTGAAAGAGCATCTAACCTTTCCAGAGATTTCAAAGATTCCTGGCATTAAGCAGATGGAGGGTAGTTTTATCTGAAATTAAAGCTAAGGCACACTTTGGTGCCTTCCCCAGTTTGGGAACATATGACAGAAGTTTAATAGAATCGAAATACATTACCCCACTCTAGGTAAAAAAGATAGCCAAGTGGTATTTCAGTTTGACATGATTGAGTGGTATGCATGTCCCTAAGATTAATATTATTCTATTGTAGTTAGCATGGATTGTGTACTGACTTGATTTCATAATTTACTTCTACTTGGAAAGAAAGAGGATACGCTGGATCAAAGCCTGCTGGAGAATGAATTTAAAAATGTTTGAATCTTATCATCCAAAACATCATCCTGAGTAAACACTTCCATCACCTTGTCATCCAGTAATTAAATAGTCCGGTTGCTTTTGAATTCGTAGCTGATGGACGTGCTTGAGATTGTCATTATTACTCCAGGAATATCCACACATTTTTAACAACAACCACGTTCACACCCCCAAATACCCTGGTAACAAACTGTGTATTTACCCTTTGATAATTTTACCCTAGCAACAACTGATTGATATGAGTTTGGCAATAATGAGTCTGCAGTGGGAGCAGAGAGGCAGTAGAAGTCAGTGGAGAAAATGAGGTGAGGAATTGAGGCAGTCAAGTATAAGGAGGTTCCCAGAGAAACTCCAACTGACCTGCGCACTGAGAGAAAGGGGTGGAGCCTCGGAAGTCAGTATCTTTTGCAGTGGGAGGAGCTTGGCCTCTCCTGTTCTGGGGTGGTAACCTGGGATTCCGTCTGTGAGGTGGGAAACCTACTAGCAGGACTCTTGCTTTGCTGAGAGTCTCTGTTTCCCCCCTGTTTTTTGTTTTTTGTTTTTTTTTCCTTTTCACCCAATAGACCCTATCCTTCTCAGCATTCAAAGTGTCTGCAAGCCTAATCTTTCAGGGTCGTGTGACAAGAACCCGGCTTTTAGCTGAACTAAGGAGAAAGTCCTACAACAGAATTTAGGATTCAAAATTGTATGTTTAGATATAGTTTTCCCAGTCACAAGAAATAAACAACAAATATCATCAACTGCTTGCCCATTTCTAACATTCACGTATTTGTTTTGTGTTTATGCGTGTTGATTTCCTGATCTCCAGATTGGTTTTGCTTTTCTATAGTGATGATTTTTTAAAATTTTTTGATATGTTTTCTTTTTTATCATGTCTAATTAAATATTACATATATATATATAGAGAGAGAGAGAGAGGGAGAGAGAGAGCTTATAAACCAAGTAGATCACAGTGCTCATTAAGACAGTAATATTATTAATAGAAACTGTGGTACCTGGAAAATTCTAGGCAGACGCTAGGTGTGGGGATGCAGGGTGGAAATGCAGTTTCCATCATCACTTTGAATTGAAAATACTATGAAAGCTTAAACTAAATGTTTAAAATACACCCTGAAATTTCTTTTGCTGAAACTTAAAATGTACTTAGTTGTAGGGAATGAGTATGTATTCCCAGATAAAGATAAGCAAGGGGACAAATATTATGAAACAACAAACAGAAAACCTAGTCAGATGCTCTAAGGACATATAATTTCATTTATATTGAAAATTATACTTTAATTTTTACTGTGTATGATATGAGATATCATGGTAATAACACATTGGCAATGGTTTAGTGAAATGAGACTTTTTTCTCTCGTTATAGAATAAGATGAGTTTTATACATTTCTCTCTTTTTCTAAAATTCTACCTCCCATATTCTAGGTGATGTGCTGGTTGCTGATGACACACTGATATACATTCTGGTGATGCAGCCAGTTCATTGTAGGGCTTGTAATCTGTATTGGGAAACATAAACATTGGAAATAGTTTATGACTAGTTTGAATTTAATGAAATATATATATATGTCAAAGTTCTACAAAGTAGAGAATATGTACCAGGGCACATTTAAGGAAATGACACTCTTCTGAGGAATTATGGGTGGCCTCCATGAGAGAGGAATGTTTATTTAAGCATAGACTTGAGGATATTTTGACAAAACCTAGGCAAAGAGATAGGAAAGATGTGTGGTTGGGCTGTGTATTTAACCCTCTGAGCAGACAATAATGCTGGACTCTCTGTCTCATCCTGCCTCCATACATTATTTGGTTTTTGAAACAGAGAAGTGAAAACAGTGAAGTGGCTGAGTTTTTTAAAGAACGTTCTCAGACCCTTTTTATCCTATATTAGGTTGAAAGGAGCCTTTAATACAGTTCATAATTTTGGCTATTGCCTAGCAAATGTATATGGATTTTATTTGGAAATATAAACAACCCTTAAGAATAAATCATATTTATTTAATTGCAGAAAAATAAAAATAACTTAAAATTTAAGGAAAACTTAGTGTTGATTATTTAGGAAACATTGGAAACATTAATAGAAAACATTAATACTTTGAAAGAGCTTTATCTATAATCAGTTTCAATCTTGTATTTTTCTGACAGCTGGTGTTTCTTCAAAGCTTCTTAACATCTCACTTATTTTTTAAGAGCTTTATTGATGTATACCACATATATCATACAATTATCCATTCAAATTATGCAATCTAATATTTTTAGCATATTCTTTTAGTTGCAAAACCATCATCACAATCTAATTTTAGGAAATGTCTCCATTACCTAAAATAAATGACATACCAATTACCAGTCATTCCATGCTAAATTGAACACCCAGTTCAGCCCTTGACAACCACTTAAATATTCACTATCTATATGGATTTACCTATTTGGGGCATTACATATAAATGGAATCAAGCAATATGTGATCTTTTGTTATGGGTTTATTTCATTTAATATTTATATAGATATCTATATAGATAATATATATGTAGATAATATCTACATAGATAGATCTGGAAAACATATATTAGTACCTTATTCTGTTTTTCCTCCTAAATATTTCATTGTGTAGATGTGCCACATTTTATGTATCCATTCGTCACTTGATGGGGATTTGGATTTTTTCTTTTTTTTGGAGATTATGAAAAATTATGCTATTAACACTCATATAAAAGTTTTTATATGGTCAAATGTTACCATTACTTTTAGGTATATATTTTGAAATGAAATTACTGGGCCATAAGGTAAATCTGTGTTTAACATTTTAAAAACAATACGTTATTTTTCAAAACAGTTGTGCCATTTTATATGCCCTCCAGTAATGTATGAATATTCCAACTTTTCCACAACCTCGCCAACACATTTTATTGATGCTATTGCTGGCTTTTTAAATTTTATCATCCTGGTAGATGTGAATTCATCTTTCACAGTGTTTTTTGATTCCCATAAAACTCATGGTTAATAATATTGAGCATCTGTTCATGTGATTATTGGCCATTTGTCTGTATTTCTTTTGGATTAATATCTGTTTAAATCCTTTGTCATTTTTCAAATGGGTTGTCTTGCTGTTATTGGGCTGTAAGATGTTTATATCTTTCAGGCACTAGATACTTGTCAGATAGATGATTTGCAAATTGTTTTTCTCATTCTCTGGGCTGTCTTTTCACTTTCCTGGTGGTATTCCTGGCAGTATACAAGTTTTTAATTTTTATGTAATTGAGTTTATCTATGGTTCCTTTGAGTTTTGTGCTCATGGTGTTGTAAATAAAAAAATATTTCTTAACCCAATTTCAAGAAAACACCAACATAAAAATTCTATGTATTCTTCTACATTTTATTCTTTCATATCTACTATTTTTCAGATGATGTACCCCTTAGTATTAAATGTCATCTTTATCTTGCCAAAGCATTTTGGTAAAATGATAAGGTAATGTTGCCCCTTTTTTTAACTTACTTACCTCCCTCCCAAAGTATATTCAGAAAACACTTAAGTGCTATCAAAAGCTTATATGTTATAAAATATCCTTTTTATTATAAAGTTTAAAAGTGCTACCAATCAATCATGACCTATATAATGACTACCAAATACATTAATATTAGATGGGCATGCTTTTATTCCCACTCAGCTTTCTATCTTTACCTGCTAAATAGGAGTAATTAATTTTAAGCCCCCACTAAACCAACCACAACAGTCTTGGGGATCAAATAATAAACAATCTCAATTAACCAAACCATATCAACAAGATTATTTTACTGCATCTTAATGTTTCACGTATCATTATAATGAAGAGTAGTCACTTTTATACATTTAAAACTGTCAAAAGATAAAATTACAAAAGAATTAGTTTTAAAAAGCAAATTGGTTTCTATCAGCAATTCATGAATTAGGCAGAGTCTCAAAGAAAGTTACAGAAAATGTTCTCCACTAGGTATAGCATAACAGTTGATTTTTATATAATAGCTTTAGTGGGAACAAAGAAAGAGCATAATACAAAAAGCAGTTTTTATGTTTCAGTTAGATGACTTCAGTTTGCTTTTTTGGTAGTGGTAAAAACAGAGGGAACTTCCTTAGCAGGGAGGCTAAAACTAGTCTGTTTGGATATATGGCTACGATCTCTTATTCCTTTTTCTTGGAAGGTTAGATAAATAATTTAGTTTCAGTTACGTACATGGAACTTTAGCATGAGTGGCTGCATTTTTCCTTGGTTTGTTGAGGTCTGGAGTAGAAGCTCAGCTCAAAACAGTGGAGTCCTATAAATTTTACTTAACAACTACATTGACAAGCAGTCCTCCATTCTTTAGGATTCTCTGCTACTTGTTTGTTGTTGCTGTTGTTTAAAACCAGAATGTATTTCCAATACCACATAGCCTTTTTTTTTTGAATACCCAAAATATATTTGTAAATATTCATACAGATAAGATTGAATTTGCAAATAAGAGATTTTCATATTTCAATTATATAGGTTGATGTGATATAGAATTTAGGTTTCCATACATTATTTAAAAACGTCTTGCACAAATATTTAAGTAACTTTTTTCCCTCTCAGAATGTATTTTCATGTAATACTTCAGGAGAGGAATAAAGGTCTTGATTTTCTGAATTCATATACGAAGAGACACAGATAGACAAGAATAATAGGCAACATAATCTTCCTCTGGGTTAGCGCAGTATACTGAAAGCAATAGACATATCGACAAACACTTACGATGATGGGAGAATTGAAGTAGGAGATAGCCACAGAGCATCACACAAACACAAAATGAGAGGCACCTCAGTATTACTAAGAAGTCAGCTCAGCTTCCTATTGCAAGTTACATTTGAGTAATTTGGGGTAATGAGTGGAACCTCTCTGGGAACCTACCCACTGTGAAACATTTTGCAAAATATGTGCTCTCAATCAAAGCCAAAACCAGTCAAAGTTATAAGACATACACTAAACCAGAATGTCAGAAAGTGTTTGTAAGTAGTTCATTTTGCTGCAGAAGGAAGTTGTTTTACTGTGAAAGTCATGTGGGAAAGAGGAAATACATATTTGCTACAAATAACTTATCAGAGAAAAAGGCAAAATTCTTCCTGTATTTCATATGAATAAATCGTCACCTTACGCACCCTTCTTTTCTATATATGCATCAGGAGCGAAAAAGGATAAATAATTCTGATGATGATTCCGGTGCTGTTATCACATATAAAAAACCAACTGAGAGCAGGTCAGCAAGGTGGCAATGTCTAGATTCAAGTGGCAAGTATAACCTGCATCATAGCTTATAAGAAGGCCTAAAGGCTGGGGTTCGCAGCAGGGGTGAGGAGGTTGAGAGTTAAAGGCAATTTAAAAGAAATGGCAGAACTTATGACACTGCACAAATGGAAGATCCTAGAACTGCAAATAAAAATAACTAGGTGACATCACAGATTATAGCTTTTGTTATCTCAGTCATTAATGATAAGGCATAGACTTTAAATATAGTTATTTAAAGAAAGCCCTTGTTCTCTTTGGGTCGGTATCTCTTCAGGTAATTCTCAGATGAGTAGGATTTTAGAGGTTAACATAAAATTGTATACAGAAAATAAAAATGAATGTGCCTCACAACCAAGAGACTCTAATAATCAAAACCTTGAACTTTTAGTATGAAATAGAATAATTATTCCCATGAAATTCTTTCTTTTGCCTATACTTAAAAAAAATGTGCTCAAAGGGGATTACTTTCTAGGGTATGTTCTCTGATCTTTTTGCACTTCCTTTCTATAGAGAAGCTGTATGTTCTCTTATACCTTCAGTAGCTAACGTTTCTTCATTATAGCTTAATTTGGAAGAATAATATTGAGAAATATAGGACCAACATTTTTCAGATGAATGAAAATTCACTGGGTTTTAATTAATGCCATAAATGTTTATTCATTATAATACAAAACATATATGATATTACTATATGTAGACATACCTAGTTTTAATTAGAAACACATATGTAAATCACATTGAGAGAAATTAAAATGATTTTAAAGTTTTGAACATTGTTTTATTTCATCAATTAAACAATTCTAGGGTTAAATTTAATTCATATTTTCTAATTTATTTTTAATATAAGGGACTTGTCCTGCTTTTTACAAACATTTATATAAAAATACTTTTTTACATATATCAATCAATATGTAGCCCATTAAAAGCCAACAGTTATATACATATTTATATATTATATAAAGTTTGGTGTAAATTTATCAAAATGTAACTGAATTATTCAAATTTAATCATAAATTTCAATAAAATTGACATCTAAATTATGAAATTATGACTGTGTTATTTAATATATTTAGTACTTGAGTGGTAATAAGGAAATCAAATGTGTAATAAGTCTCTTTCTGTGTTTACATACGTGTGTGTGTGTCTGTCTGTGTGTTCATGTATGTGTTTGTGTCTTTAATTTTTATAGTATTTAAGGTTGAAAGAAAAAAGTATGGAAATCTCTTTCTCTTTTTTTTCTAATTTTTTAAAGACAAGTTTGCAAAGTTCCCAAGGAAAATGCCAACAGCCAAAGTAGGCAAACTAACTACTTATACTTTATCTACTTAAGTATTTATCATCAAAACATGCCCTTAAATGTACATTTAAAGCCATTCAAATTACATATATCAGTAAATAACTTTCTCAAAAAAAATCACTTTGGGATTATTTGAAAACAATGTTTCTCCTACAAAGTCCTCCCTTCTCTCCTACGAAAGGCAATTAGATCAAAACAACTCTTTGTTGCTTAAGAATTCATATGCTTTAGCTACTTAGTCAATGTGATCATAATTCTGATGTCATGGAGTCAGTCACTGAGAAATTATAGCAGTGCATTTTCGAAATTATAAATGTTGGATAAAAATGTAGATGAAGGAAACTATAATCAGCCTTGCTTATTTAACTCTTTTCCAAACCCTCAGAACAAATAAAAACCTTCCCTTATATACGTTCAAGAATACCAGTCTTCACCTATTTACCCAAACCCTTAAACTCACCAACTCTCCAACACTGAGTGAGTTAGGCTATGTATAAGTAAATATCCGAGGACACTGCTTTCCAGAAGGACTTTTAGAATGGTAGCTCTGCATTTCTAGCACATCTCACACACTCTAGTAAGTCTGGAACTGAGGTAGAAGGCTTTTGATGGAAGCCAACTGCAAGAAGATCCAGATTCTTGCAATTAACATACAAAACCTTAGAGCAAAGTCTTTGTATCTGATTGTGGAACAGATGAGGAATCTCAACAAAGTGACGGAACAAAAGAATACACATTCTAGAACTGCAATTTGCAATGTCTGAGATGTAAAATTTCCTAAACAACCTTAAGATCAGACAAGAAAAATGATTAAAATACAGTCGGTGAATTTGAAGAACGATGAACATCATTTGATGTAAAGGAAAGATAAAAATAAAACATTGAAAATAAAAATGAGGACAACCGCAGTGAAAATTGAGACAATATCACTGAAGGTTCTGGAAAAATAAAATGTGGCAAAAATATTTGAATGATTGATGACTAAAAATGTACTAAATTTGGTGGAAACCATAAACTTTCTAACCAAATTTCAAGAAAGATAAATAGAAAACTGCTCTTAGACATATAATAGTCAATTTACTAATGACCAAAAATAACAAAAAAAATTGAGATCAGCAAGAGAAAAAAATAATATATTACATACAGAATGTCCCATCAGAATCACAGGAGACTAGAAAAGAATATAAGAATATCTTTAAACCTCTGAAAACATAACAAATACTCTCTTAATCCAGAGGTAATAATCTTCAAAAGGTAAGCCAAAATATTATTTTTAAATAAAATTGGAGAAACTTTTTTTTTTTAACCAACTGACCTATACTTCTAGAAATACTAAAAGAAGTCCATTAGCAACACAGTAATGACACCAGATGGACACTTAGATGTGTAGGGAAGAAGAAGGAGCAGCAGACATGGCAAACGTGTAGGCAAATATTTTTAAATATACATTTTCCTCTCTAAATTTATTTAAATAATATACAATTGTTGGAAAAAATTATAAGTCTATATCACAATGATTACACACACACACCACACAAATGGTGAGAAAGCAGCAACTATTTTGTTTCAACCTCTTTTATTTTATGTAAAGTAGTATAATAGTAACTTTAAGTACACTGAATGTTGACAATGCACAATGTAATCTCTAGAGCAATATGGAAAGAATGCAAACAGTCAATAGATAATTAAAATGGAATGCTAAAATTTATTCAAGGGCACATTTCTAGAAAATATTTGCTCCAACAAAGACCTCCAATCCATTGACTCTCTCAACTACTCACTATCTCCCTCATGCCTCCACATTTCTTATTATGAATCTAGGATTTTGAGGCTTCTAAAAAATATTTATTCTTTTACACACAACTTCAATGCCCTTCTCTCCCACTCTCTGTCACAGTTTCCTTGAACGCTAATTCCACTTACCTGATGTCTGTTCCTGAGCAGTTTAAAGTTGAATGCCAACCATTCAGACTAGTATCAACCTAAATTTACCACTGCAACTCAGCAAGGTAAACAAGCCTACTCATTTTCCCTAGTCAAAGCAATCTCCCAATTTCAGAAAGGACTGTTGTAGTGAATGTTGTCTTTATATTACCAACACAACTTCTTCATTGCATACCTGTAAGAAATGTCCTTGATTTATTTCATTAGGGAAAAAGAAGCAAAGGGAATGGCTCATCTTGATACCATTAAATCTCTCACTGTAAGTGTACCCAGAAACCGTGGTTTTCCACTTGCTGGAAAGGAATAATGGCCCTACCTATCTATGGCCAAGCTCTCCAGTTCCGCAGTGGATCTCGAAACAATTCTCTTTTTTGTAAAACATTATTCAAGGAATGAGCCATAACTGTTTCCTTTATCATTTGTCAGAATGTTCTGACATTGATTTCCATGTTGCCACATTTAGTGGGCAATTTCCTATATTCATTGTACTTCATGTCAGCAAAATTTGAGGGAGATAGAATGGCCCAATTGTTTAGATGTATATGTATTGGTTTTTTCACCTTCTTCTCTGGCCAATTCAAGGAATCTAGAATCCTTGCTAGATTCTTTTCTACAGAAAATTTACCTTTACATATAAATATCAGATGTAAAGAATAGTTAGTATGTTTCTCCAAGGGTCAACAATTTTTTAACAACATAAATCAGTTAAATGGAGCAGCAGCAAGTCTTCTGAACTTTCAACAAAAACTAAATACAATTGAAAATAGTACTGTTTCATGTAGGTCTCAATATACCTTTTTTTTTCCTTTTGATACAGAGTCTTGTTCTGTCACCCAAGCTCACTGCAACCTACCCCTCCCGGGTTCACCCTTGAACCCAGGTTCATCCTCCTGCCTCAGCCTCCTGAGTAGCTGGGATTACAGGCGTCCACTATGTCCCGCTAATTTTTTGTGTGCTTTTAGTGGAGACGGGTGTTTCACCATTTTGGCCAGGCTGGTCTCAAACTCCTGAGCTCAAGCGATCCATCTGCCTCAGCTTTCCGACGTGCTGGGATTATAAGCATGAACCACTGCACCTGGCTTCAATCCTTTTGAAATATCATTTTTTTAAATTCAGCAAATATTCAGACATACCAAAGAAGAGAGACACTAAAAGGGGAATATGTCTGGCCTGTCTTTTATCTTATGCTGAGCAGAAAAGTCTCAGGGCCTATAGATATTTCACTCAGGACAGAATGAACGTTTCCTCCACTAAATAAGGTTGAAACAAAAGTTTGAGACAAATAAATGTGTGTGAGTTTTATAGTCTACAAGCTATGCTTGTTCAATGTGAACAACTGCATTCCTTGGCTTTGGAGGGCTGATCATTCAGTCTGTCAAGGATGTGAAATACTAGCATGCAGAAAGGGCCCTTCTAATTTAAATCTGAGAAAGTAAGACTGTCTCCTCTAAGAAATCTTTTGCTCTTTTAGCTACATTAACAGTGATTAAAGTGGATGCTTTAGATGACATTGTAGGTCGCATTTGCTTTAGTCTTTGGGATGAGGAAGGTTTCCAGTCTGAAAGGAAAGTGTAAGTTGGAGAAAACTGAAAGTCATGTTCTGAGAGCACTTACACTTCAATCATGGAGTTCTGGAAAAGTGGGACTCTAACAGGGATTGGGAAGTCGGTTAGTAGTAGAGAGGGGTCCAGAAAGCTTCCTTAGACTCTGTGAGAATCTTTTACTACATCAAAACTGCAAAATGAAATGGAATTGGAAAGCCATTATATCTCCACTACATACTTTAAAAAGCTCCACAACTAATTAGAAAAAGTTGGCTATGGTTGGTTATTAAAAGAATAACTAGTTATTTTTTTACATTCATTCACTATTTTCTTCTCAGGCTCAGGTTATATTGTCAATTGATGATCAGAAGCTTTATGAAGAGGGTATCTTTCCAACATCATTTTATTATAAGACTTTATTTTAAAAATATGACAATAAAAATATCTTCCTTGAAAATCTTCCCTCTAGCCTCCCAAAATATTACCCATAGAGGTATACAATGTCTTGTACAACACATTATAATGTTACTACAATTCTTCCTATTTTTTCCCAAATGAGGAAGATTAGCAATGACATTAAGAACCAGATGAGAAAGAAATAAAACTTCAGAAGACAGAGAACAGGGAATACTCTCATATCTCTTGTGGATTAAACTAGGTTTATATCATAGTGAATTTCAGAATGTACTGTCCTGAATTTTGCAAGCTGGACAAAGATATATTGTAAAAGAAGATCAAGCTTTGTGGTAGAATTGTGAACTGCTAGGAATCAGTAAGAGGAGAAAGTTCAACACACCCCAGTCAGAAGTGAAGTGGAAATACAAGAAACCATGCCAAAGGCAGGCAGCTTTGCAAACAAACCACAAGTACTGACTCCATGAGCAGCTTAGTCCCTAGGCTCAGATATTTGCCTTTTTGAACAGCTGTTTATTGTAGAACTTGACTGTTCTACAATCGAATTTTTCTCAATGAAACACAAAGTTATTACAGATCTTGTATATATTGTTCAGAAGTCACAGTAAAAATGTAAAATCAGGAGTACTCTCTGAAATACCACTATGACAGAGTGATTTCTGATACATTTATTCCAAAAACAGTTCAAGTCTCTTGTCTACCTGATATATGACAGGCACAGGCCTTGCCATAAAAACTGCACGGACAAATGAAACTAGCTCTTGATCCCAGATTGCCTACTTTCTAAATGAAAGAAACTCAGGTCAATTCACATTTTAATATGTTTTTATAAAAGGCATAAATGGTATATGCACAGGGCTTTTTATGAGGAATATGGAAGAGAGAATTAACCATGTCTAACTGGTAGGAAGCACTGAAAGTCACCTCTAGTACAATATTTCTCCACACAAACAGGCTTAATAAAAGTGTATGTTTTAGGGCATAATAAAAAACTTTAGCATTGTGGTTGGGAATGGTGGCTCATGCCTATAATCCCAGCAGTTTGGGAAGCTGAGGTGGGAGAATTGCTTGTGTCTAGGAGTTTGAGACGAGTCTGGGCAACATAGAAAGACACCATCTCTACAAATAATAATAATAAAAATAATGATAAATGTTCTAGGCATAGTAGAACATGCTTATAGACCCAGTTATTTGGGAAGCTGAGGCAGGAGGATTGCTTGAGTCCAGGGGTTTGAGGCTGCAGTGAGCCATGATCATGCCACTGCACTCAGCCTGGACAACAGAGTGAGACACTGTCTCTAAATAAATAAATAAATAAACACAATAAAACTTCAACATTGCTTTGCTACTTGTAAGATCAATGGGGTAGCTGAGGCCCTCCTCCAGGGTGGGATCATGCCAGCTGGTGCACTGGAAGGCTCATAGGGCTTGTTCACATATCTGATTCCCAGACCTCTGTGACAGACCCTGAGCCATTTTCTCTGAGTGGGTAGAGGAGAGTTGGTTAAACCCTCCCAGCCAGTTTACCAAAGCAGAGGTGCCAGACAAATGCATACTATGCTAGTTTAGTTTAATTCATTTATCTTACTCTAGCATTTTATTTATGTATTTATTTTAGGAGAGAGGTTTATAGGAGAAACCTAGTAACATAAAGACAGGTTGTTGGAAAGATTACCTGAGCAATGAAGAAGTATCTTGTGAGCAGTCTGTGCTATAGTGTTTGTAGCCAGAAAGAGAAATAGGAAAATCTAAGGGAGAGTAGAACTCTGTGTCAAATGCTTCTAAGATCTCCAACGCAAGGGCATGATGATGGAGAGGAGGGTGGCATTGAAACACTCCCAGAACACGTACTGTATGATTGTACTGCATTTAAAAATTCACTCATCAACTTATAGCTTTGCTTTTTAATTCCTACTAGATTTGAGTCCCTGGAAGGCAGGACCCTGCTCTAATCTATCTGTCTTTTCACAGCAAAAGTAGGCAATGGAGGAATCAGAGAAGGCAAATGAAGGGCAAAGACTCCCATGCCTTGATGAGGACATTAGCTTGGTCAGTTTCACGGAAGCCTGGCCACTGCAGGTGAATGCATCAAATGCGTATGTAGCACACGGGTTATAGCTACACACATAGCTCAGAGGTTATCTGTGGCTGATCAAACTAGTGTGCAAAACTCATAGAACACACCCAAAATCCTGAATCATACATTTACAAAATTGGGGAAAAGCTGCAAGATGAAACTTTGGGTTACAGTATGTTTCTGATATGCTCAGTTGGCATAAACAATTATAAACAGAATGGTAGAAAATGGTAGGGTGATACTGGCAAATCAATCGCACGATAGATTGGTAGAAATGATAGAAAATGGTAGGGTGATACCTGCTAATCAAAATGCATGAGCTTGTCTAATAGACTAGGCATTAACATGCATTGTCTTACAGGCCATGTGACCTCAACTCATTTAACCAAAGCCTCACTCACTTCATCTAACAACTACAGATGGTAATTTCACTTAGCACAAACTCTCCCACAAGTTAAGATTTGATAAATCTTGACCATTATGTTTCTTCAGTGAGTTGTGTATGAAAGTATTTCACTGTGTGCTTTTAAATTAATATTTATTTTTGTTTGTAATTGACAGATAATAATTGTACATTTTATGGTGGACTGTGTTATGTTCCAATACATGTATACATTGTGCAATAATCAAATCAGGGTAGTTATCATATCCATCACCTCGAACACTTTTGTGTGTGTGTGTGTGTGTGCGTGTGAGACACAGTTTCACTCTACCTTCTGGGCTGGAGAGCAGTGGCACAATCTTGCTCACTGCAACCTCTGCCTCCCGGATTCAAGTGATTCTCATGCCTCAACCTCCCGAGTAGCTGGGATTACAGTCGAGCACCACCACACCAGGCTAATTTTTGAACTTTTAGTGGAGACGGGGTTTCACCATTTTGGCCAGGCCGGTCTTGAACTCCTGACCTCAAATGATCTGCCCCTCTTGGCATCCCAAAGTGCTGGAATTACAGGCATGAGCCACCGCGCCTGGCTGCCTGTCATTTTTTTGTGATGAGAACATTCAAAATCCTCTCTTCTAGTTACTTTGAAATATGCAATATACATTATTATTAACTATGTACTTTTAAGAATGAAAACGCAAGTTATGCTCCAGAGCTTACAAAACAATTTTGAAAAGTAAGGAATATTCATGAGAAAATTAATCTGGGAGACATAAAAAATGTATATTGTCTATGTTTGTATGTGTGTCTTTGTGTGTATGTGTTTTGCTCTATGTATATTAGAAATAAAATTTTTTTTTGTATATGTAGCCATAAGAATAAAACTATCACTGCGAAATGCAGAAAATATAAAGAAGAAAACAAAAATTAAATCTATCCTTGAAAAATGTGCAGCAAAGATTACAGATTCCTGAGATACTGTGGCGCCTAAGAGACCAAGAATCCTCCAATGTTTCTGTCCAGATTGAGATAACTTGAAAATAATGCCAAAGCGTATTCACAATTAGTTGTAGAAGGGGCCCAGATATTCCCTAGTATTGAAGTCAAGACTATATTGAAAGGCATTTAATTGGTGGTAGCTGAGAGTTCACCTCAATCACAATACTCAAAGCAAATGATGATTTCTGGCTCTTAAGAGCAGGAATCAAATATAGAAAGAATGAAGATACTTCGGCATAATGGGAGGTGGTTAATGGAACAGGATGTGACAGTGGTCCTTGACTTGAACAATCTTTAGATAGACCACTTGCTGAGCTTGTGATGAAACACATTCTGTGTTTTTATTATATTCAATTTTATTTTCCTGTATCAAGTGTTTTTCACATCTGTTTTCTTGAAGGATTTGAATACCATTTCACAGAGAAAAACTAATGACCATGAAGTTGATGTTGACATTTTTACAAATGTACCAGTATTTCAAAACATAACATTATAATAAATATTATATTCAAAATATGTCCAGATTACATACACTGTAAATATTTGCTACATTCAGGAAATCAAAGTGTAGCTGATGCACATGAAAAATAAAATTTCATGTTCATTTTTAGAAAATATTTAGAAACATATTTATTTTTTCTAGTTCTATAATAAAATTATTTATAAGATTTTTCTCTCAATCCAATCATCAGTCTGTGTGATTTTTGTGCAAAATCTTATGTTGGAAAATGTGTGGCATTCATGTTACCTTTTTTGTAGAATTTTCTTCTGTTTTGTATATTTCTAGTTCACCTTTCCACCTTCTGTAAGGTCTCAAATTACTTGTGGTTCAACTGGACAGTACAATTCAGATTTCAATTCTGTTTCCTCTCATCAACATTTAAATGAGGGAAACAAAAGAGATATCACTGCTTATCTGATAGTTTATAATTTTAGATATAATCTTTTTTTTTGTTTGGGATTTGTACTTTTTTCTGGAATATATATCAAATGTCAAATCAATGTCATTTCAATCCATATAATTATTTTAGAGCTTTATACATGTTTTCACTACATGGAATCTCAAGAACCATTAGTTTAACTTCCTCTATTTACAGCTTAAAAAAATGAAGCTGATGGAGGTTATACTATTTGCCCAATAGTTGGTTAGCATAAGAATCAGAGAAAAGGCCAGGCGCGGTGGCTCACACTTGTAATCCTGGCACTTTGGGAGGCCAAGGTGGCTGGATCACTTAAGGTCAGGAGTTTGAGAACAGCGTGGCCAACATGATGAAACCCTGTTTCCACTAAAAACACAAAAATTAGATGGAAGTGCTGGTGCAGCCTGTAATTCCAGCTACACAGGTGGCTGAGGCAGGGGAATCACTATAACCCGGGAGACTGAGTTTGCAGTGAGCCAAGATCTCACCACTGCACTCCAGATTAGGTGACAGAGTGAGATTCTGTCTCAAAAAAAAAAAAAAAAAAAAAAAAGACTCATATCTTGACTTAATCTATTCACCACTCAGTTGGCATATATGGATAACCTACCAAAATTATTCAAGTTTCTCATTGTATTCTATGCAATCTGAATTTTCACTATATTGACACATTTCTACGTTCGCTAACTTTAAACTCTAGTTGCGTTTTCATGTTGGCTGTTTTTCCCTATATTTAAAACCAGACTTCTGGTACTGACTTAGAGAACAGCCAGAACAACTGAAAAGGATGGACAGAAAGCAGAGGCTGTAACTCAGAGACTGTAACTGTATATCTCAGGGAGTTTGTGAGGAAATTCTCCCACCCACACTATACTGAATGTGTTTTCACATCATTCTTCAATCATCAGTTGTGCTACATCATTCTTCTTAAACTAGCATAGAGTTATTAACATTTTTCTCTTTGGACTTCTTTTTCCAATCCATATATTTATATTTTGCACTGAGAGAAAATGATAACTATGCAACATGCCTATAAGCAACGTAATGATGGGTTCACGCTCATCTTCCTAACATTCTATTGGTTGATTATTTTGTTTTCCATCTTGTGTTGAACACTTCCCTTATTTTTAAATGTTGCTTGGAAAATTACTCATATCCCAAGGCTATGACCGCAGAGTACAAAGGCCAATTTGTTTCAAAATGCCATTTTTGTGATCCAAACCCTTTTATGTTTCCAAATCAGCAACTAGGGAACATAAGGCTCATTCAGGTCCAGTTCACAAAAGTCAGTCTCCTAAAAGGCTGCTTTGTGCTCTGCTTTTATGAATTACATGCCTAGTAATATTACTTTCTGCAAACTCATATGCCATATGTGTGTTGTTCAGTTTCCTCCTACTAAATTCTTACAAGTATACAAAAAGTGATTTTTCTTGCCTATTCAGACAGTAATTACTGTTATTTTTTATTAAGTTAAAAAGGAGTCAATATTCCTTATAGAGACAAATATCACAAAAGCCAGTACGAGCACACTTCTTACATCCATAATGTGTGAAATCTGAACCCCTTGTTGAGTAGGATTCTTAGACGCTTACCATTCAACAATGGCAGAACTCAAGTTCATTTTATTGTGCAATATAAAACAGGATGTTTTTTGCTTCGGTTTCTAAAATAGAAAATTCTCCAGTAGTCACATATGAAAACTAACAATTCAGTGACTGATTTGATCATGCTCTTTGCCTAGTGCAATAAGAGCATAAGGTTCCCCAATTAAAGGCTCAAATTTAACAGAAAGATGTTTTCTGAGATTGAGAAAATGAACTAAGAAGCCTAAGTTAATTTTGAAAAAATATTGATTAATACTAGTATATACAACGTTTAGCTACAAAGGAGTACTAAAGCAAGGAAGAAATACATTCACTGAAGAGAAAAAAATATAGCAATGAAAATAGTGCTTGTGATGACCATAAACTCCTTAATTATTCCTCATATCAAAAGTCAAATCAACATCACTTCCATCTACAGAATTATTTTAAAACTGTATAAATGTTTTCACTAGATAGAATCATCCTAATATAGAATGCTGAACTGGAGCAACATTTCACTGATTAAACTATTTAGTCAAGGAAAGGCAATAGACATAAGCATTTGTTTCTTTGTTATTTTTGTTTATTTTTTTTACATCATATACATATTTTTCCTACAGATTCTAGTCTCTTCTACTGTAACTGGGACCAACATTGGGCTATTGGTTAGGAAGTAGGTGTTTGGCCAGAAAGTCAGTCAAATCTTCTGAAATAAACTTGGTGCTCAGTATGACATGCTTCATGCTGTACTACCACAGAATCCATTGGTCCAGTGAAAACCATGAACACTATATTACAATCAATATAATGAAAGATGCACTGTAATTATAGTCATATAGACCTAAGTTTTGCCCCTCAGTTCACCTTCTCACAAGTTATATGCCTGGTATTTAAGAAACATGCTTACTCTGACATCTTATAATTAAAATAAGGATATTACAATCTACATCAAAGAGTTGCTGTAAGGATCCTAAATAATACTGACTAGCACACTAACAAAAAATTTCTACTTTCATTTCATGAAAAAGATGGTTTAGAATATGTCATTTAATTCATTGATTTAAGATAGTTTTTATTACAGAATTGTTTTTCATCTATGACAGAATTGGTTTTATTCTCTGTATCCATACAATCATTGATTATTTCCAAAGTGACCGAATTAACATCTAGATAATTAAAAAGTTCATTATCGGTATCTTTTACAAATTGGCTCACCTAGGTATGCATTTATTTTGGTTTTCAAGAAAATCATCATTCTGTTAGTGAGCTAAGAGACTTAATAATACCTGGAAAACCAGTGATAGATACAGCTGTGTTTGAATGATATTTAAAATCAAACACTACTACTAAACATATGTTAAAGATTATCACAAATTAAAACTTTTATGAGGACTTCCATTTGTACATATGTTGCCTGTATGAAGAAAATATACTTTTCTTGTGTGTATATAATATGAAATGAAATAAATGTTTTGAAAGTTTTAAAATACTAAATCCTTTTAGTCTTGGAAACATCTAAATGTCTAAATTTCCCATTCTTACACTGATATGGAAGCCTCTATTAATGTTCATAAAATCTGAAAAAAACAAGACTTTTTTTATTCTCTGTAAATGTCATTATTCATAAATGTCAAGATAAACTTGCTTTGAGTGTTATGCAATTTAACATGTCAAATATCATTGACATCACAAAATCATAGCATGAATAGCATTTGGAGATGCCTAACCAACCTTTCTTACATGTAAAACTCTCAGACAAAGCAAAGATAAAGCTGTTTACTTCTCTGGCAAGAGAGTATGTTATGAAACGTGATATAACAGCATTAACAAAATAATACATTGGATTTAAAATGTCATATCCTTTTGTTTCCAGCTTCTCTACTGAATATAGACATTGGAAAATTATATTCAGCAGAGGACATCATATATTCTTTGTGACTTAAATATATTCATTTAACCATATTTTTATGGAGCAAATAACTTGTAGAAGACACATTGTGTTTAGAAGGAAAGTTTATGAAGCATATTTTAAAATACAAAGAGTGTTGTATTAGTTCATTTTCATACTGCTACGAACAAATACCAGAGACTGGGTAATTAATAAAGAAAAAGAGATTTAAGGGACTGACAGTTCTACATGGCTGGGGAGGCCTCACAAACATGACAAAAGGCGAAAGATGAGCAAAGTCACATCTTACATGGCATCAGGCAAGAGTGTGTGTGCAGGGGAACTGCCCTTTATAAGAACATCAGATCTCATGAGACTTACTATCATGAGAACAGCAGGGAAAAAACCCACTCCCGTGATTCCATTACCTCTCACTGGGTCTCTCCCATGACACATGGGGATTATGAGAGCTACAATTCAAGATGACATTTGGGTGGGGATACAGCCAAACCATATCAGGTGCTATGGACTAAACTGAGTCTCCACCAAAATTCATATGTTGAAGGTCTAACTCCCATTGTGATGGTATTTGGGCATCAGCTTTTGGGAGGTAATTAGATTTAGAGGCAATCACGAGGGTGGAACTATAAAGATGGGATTAGTGCCCTTTTAAGAAGAGGATGAAACCAGAGCTCCCTTTTCTCCAAATGAGAATACAGTCAGAAGGCAATCATCCACAGGCCAGGAAAAACGTCCTCACAAAGACCCAAATCTGCTGTTCCCTATCTTGAATCTCCAGCCTCCAGCATTGAGAAATGTATATTTCTATTGTCTAGCCAAACAATCTGTGGTATTTTATTATGGCAGCCCTAACAAACTAATACACTATTTAACTTTCCTTCATATTTAAGTATTTTAGCTAGGATTAACCCATTCATTTCTTTAAAATATTTATTTGAATTATAAATGCTGGTTCATTACTAAAACAAAAATGAGAATTTTATTTTTAAGTAGGTTCCCATTAGCTTAACTAATGCCACTTGATTGGCAACATTTACTGAATGCTACTTATTTTAAGGCACTATCATTGACTCCAGAAATAGTAAGATTAATTAAGCACAACCCCTCTCCTCAAGTCGTCTTTGATCTGTTGAAGAATAATGACAAATATTCCATTATTTTTGTCCAATACAGCAACCAGGAAACAGGGTAGAGAACCACAGTTTGAGCCCAGGTCTTTTTGTTTTGTTTTGTTTTGTTTTGAGATGGAGTTTCACTCTGTCACCCAGGCTGGAGTGCTGTGGCACGATCTCGACTCACTGTCACTTCTGCCTCCAGGGTTCAAACGATTCTCCTGCCTCAGTCTCCTGAGTAGCTGGGATTACAGGCAAGCGCCACCACGCCCAGCTAACATTTTTTTTTTTTTTTTTTAGTAGAGACAGGATTTCACCATGTTGGCCAGACTGGTCTCGAGTTCCTGACCTCAAGTGATCCACCCGCCTCGGCCTCCCAAAGTGCTTGGACTACCAGTGTGAGCCAGCATGCCCAACGAACCCAAGTCTTATTCACAGATCACCTTGAGAAACATCTGGTAAACTGGTAGGCAGGCTACATTACCTGCCTCCTCTAAAACCACCAAATAATAACAAAAGCTTATCCTAACTGAGAGAGAGAGAGAGAGAGAGAGAGAGAGAGAGAGAGAGATGCTCTTCAAAGAATGTCTTTGTTGGAAGACTCAGGATACTCCGTAAGGCCAATTTCATGTGCTTAGTATCTATTTAGTGCAGAAGCTAGATATCTGTTGAAGTGGCATAATACTCTCTGCTCTGTTTGGTCCAGTGAGTCTTTATAACAAGGAATATATCCTGATCCTCAAAACTAGAGAGTTGTTTTTGAGGATGTCATAAAAGTAACCTGCTTTCTTCCACCCACCAAATTGACCATCTATTCCTCACTAACATTACTCCCAGTTTCTTCCCTTGTCCCCTGGGTATTGAAAACATAGCTTCCAATCTCAGATGATCTCTGCTATCTATGTATATAAGGTCAAGCCTTGTGTTAATTGTACTACTCACTCTGTTTTCTAGCAGTAGTGTGTGAATGTGCATGTGCATGTGTGTGTGTGTAGGGTGGTGGTGACTTCATAACATTTTCAAGGTTAATGCTTTAGAGACATCTTTGAGTAGTAGTTTTCAGACTCTATAAAACTTCCCTCAACAAAGAAATTAATTGGAGTTACTTACGTCAAAGGTCCCACTTCCATATATCATGTCATCGTAAGAATGCTAGCCTGGCATTTTCCTTTCTTGTATGAATGCCAAATGTTAGTCATGAGGCTACACAGAGGATGCATCAGAAGCTAAGTATCCAGCCTAAGAAAACCAGAGGTGAGATTCATGTTCTCCTGAGTTACTGAGTATTCCAGCTTTTACTAAGACTCTGCTTTTTAAGTCATAGTCTGGGTTTCATTTTTGTTTGAAAAACAAACCCTTAAAGAAAAAAAAAAAGTCCTTCATCTGATTGTGTTGATGTAGGTCAAGTATTACACTTGGGACGTGTTCTCATTGGTCCTCACAGGAATTAGGATAGGTTATCTGATCTGTGCCTCTTAAAACTAACATTTATTTTAAGTATACAAAGGAACTGAGTCACCAAAGAAATTGTTAGGATGAAAGAGTCAGGAGTAATACTGCCCAAGTTGCTACATTTGGTTGTGTGAGCTAAAATACATTAAGGATAGAAGGAATATACTTACAATAAAAAAATTGGAGTGAAAAGTATGTCAGCTTGAGGTTTACATTTCAGACTCCAGGGAGAGTCAATTTGAGAACTTGAGCATACTGATGGATACATGAAACTTAGGAGAGGTAAGAGGACTGTCATTAGAGAATCAGGAGTCTCTGTGAAGAAGTCATAGTTGCACTACTATCTGCACTAAAGGATGGAATAGGTTATCAACCAAATAATAATATATGAACAAAGAAAAAGAAAAATTGTACAAGAGAATAATGAGTTTCAAAAGTAGTACATAGGCAGGAGGCTGAGGGTGTGGGAGTTAAGAGGACAGAATCATGGTAAGTCAATTATGGGAAATGAACATTTCGAAGAGAAGGAAGTGGTCCACGAATTCACCTACTGCAGAATAAAGTCAGTTAATAGGTGAAAAAGGAACAGGGGAAATAGAAATGAAAATACCACATAACTATGCAACATTGCCAAACAATTCAAAACGTGCTGTCTTTGAGATCAGAAAGGTTTAAACTTAAAGATTGGAGTGATACTTTCTAATTCTGAGACCGCAAGTTATTTAACCTACTTAAACCTGAGTTTCTCCCTCTATACAAATGGAAATACTATTCTAACCTTTTTAAGGCTAAAGGGAAAGAAAAATTGTAAACAACTTGATAAGTATGAACAGCTTTCAGCTATTGCCTGGACTGTTATCAAATGCCTCATGAATAAACACATATAAGATTCCATAGGAAATTGGATTGAAACCATGTGCTCCTTTCAGCCGACCTTCAACCTCAGGTGTCAGTAATGAAAGGAACTTGTATTCAGAATTGCTCAAACTCTACTACTCATTTTAGTTTCCCTTCTCAAGCGTGAAGCATGCACACAGCAGCCTTTACTTCAGAATTACTTAAATCAACTACTTTAAAATGTACAAATTTAATCTTGACTGGTATCTGAAGGAAAATTTCCTTCTCCCTACCCCATCTCTTTTCTTTTCCGTCCTCCTCCTTCTTTCTTTCTCTCTTTCCCTCCCTCTTTCCTTTCCTTTCCTTTCATTTCCTTTCCTTTACTTTTCTCTTTCTTTCATTCCTTTTCCCTTTCTTTCCTTCTTTTCTCTTTCTTTCTTTTCCTTTTCTTTTTCTTTCTTTTCCTCTTTCTTTCTTCTTCTTTTCTTTTCTTTGTTTTTCTTTCTCCCTTCATTCCTTTCTTTTATTTTTCTCTTCTTTCCTTCTTTTCATTGAGAGGAAATTTTAGGGACTTCCTCTTTGCTAAAATTCCAACTGACTCTAGAATGACTTACAAAGCATTCAGGAGGTTTAGGGAACGATTTTTCAGTGGGTTCTTTCTCCATCCCATCCTCATCTTTCTCTGACTTATTCCACTTTTTTTTCTCTCTCCTTCTCTTCCTACTGTTCCTTATTTCCCCACCTTCTTTCTACTCTCTTTCTTCTCCCCTTCTTTCCTTTAGGACTCAAGAAATCAACTAGAGAGCATTTTTAAATCTCCCCTTTTAATAAGAGTATGATTATTCATGTGTTGTTTGTGTCAGTGATTCCAATACAGGAGCAGGGTTGTTTGCAGGCAAGTAATGGGATGCCCAAAATGAAACTACAGGAAGAATCTTGGGACAAGTTGAAGACTTACAAAACCTCCCGTGTTCATATAACAGAATGCAGCCTGGAGCATCCATAAACGAACACCACAAACACACTTCCATTCTTTGTTCTTCAACCCCACCACAAATGAAAGCCTTTAATAAACTCTTTCCACTTAGCCCTTCTCTGTATTCTTCAGTTATTATGTCAGTGTTTTAAACAAGAACAAATGATACGTAATCAAAAGATAATCTGCGCACAATTGGTTTTTGTTTTAACTTTAATATTTATCTTTGAGACTTTAAACCCTTAAAAGCCTAGTTTCAGAACTTAAATAAATTGGTGCTACCTAGAATGTCTTGGCATAAATTCAGTATCTCAACATTTTATAAAACTCATAGAATGAGACAGATGGAATATGACTTGTCAGGGTGCAACATTACAGTTTCTCAACTAGCACTATTGCTGGACACGTGACTTAGTTAAACTAAACAAAATATTTTTATTTGTGATCCACTTCAGTTATTTCATATTTCAAAATAAAAATAGTATGATTCAAATTTTAAAATAAAGCTTGAAAAAATTTTAAGGTGACACTAAATTTCTTTAAAGAAATAGCTTTTATAAAGATTTAGAAGAGGGCCAGATGCGGTGGCTCACACCTGTAATCCCAGCGCTTTGGGAGGCTGAGGCCCGTGGATCACCTGAGGTCAGGTGTTCGAGACCAGCCTGGCCAACATGGTGAACCCCTATCTCTACTAAAAATACAAAGTTTAGCTGGGTATGCTGGCAGGCGCTTGTAATCCCAGCTATTCAGGAAGCTGAGGCAGGAAAATCACTTGAACCCGGGAGGCAGGGGTTGCAGTGAGCCAAGATCGCACTATTGCACCCCAGCCTGGGCAACAAGAGTGAAACACCGTCTCAAAAAAAAAAAAAAAAAAAAAAAAAAAAAAAAAAAAAAAACCTAGAAGAGACTCAAGAAAATTTCACATGAATTGCTGTCTCAAAGTGAGAATTAAAATAAATGAGGTGTTTCTCTGGGTTAAAAGAGGAGGAAAGTTTCATGCTCTTTTGTCACTTCTCATTCCATCATGGTGGCCTCTAGGGCTTCTCTCTGGGTCTTTGTCCAGTTGTAACACAAAAAACAACAAGGTAATGAAGATATCCATGAATTTAATTCTTTTTTCTTTTATTTATTGACTTTTTTTTCAAATTTTAGCACTTTAACTTCAGGTCATTAGGTTTTTGAGTTGTTCATAAGAATTTGAAATATCTTATTTATTGTTATTATTTCTCTTTCATACATATATATTTCACTCCACTCCTTTTTTTTTTTTTTTTGAGACGGAGTCTCGCTCTGTCGCCCAGGCTGGAGTGCAGTGGCCGGATCTCAGCTCACTGCAAGCTCCGCCTCCCGGGTTTACGCCATTCTCCTGCCTCAGCCTCCCGAGTAGCTGGGACTACAGGCGCCCGCCACCTCGCCCGGCTAGTTTTTTGTATTTTTTAGTAGAGACGGGGTTTCACAGTGTTAGCCAGGGTGGTCTCGATCTCCTGACCTCGTGATCCACCCGTCTCGGCCTCCCAAAGTGCTGGGATTACAGGCTTGAGCCACCACGCCCGGCCTCACTCCACTCTTTTTATCTCTGGCATCCCTTCTCCATTCTAGTTCTTTTCTCATTCATGTAAATGCCTGAAACCAGCAATTTTCTAACTTTCACGTCCAAATTTTTACGTTACATTTTTGTATCATACAATCTAGTACTTTTATTGTGGACAGAAATTCTTTCTTGCTTGCTTGTCTTGTTTTTTTCCTTCTTCTTCTTTCGAAAGAAAACATAATTAACTTTTATCTACCCGAAGATTTCATGTAACTTAAAGGTAAGGACCACATTTTGTTATCTCTGGTTTCTGAGCTAGAGTTTTTAGTATATCTTATGCAACTCCTTACAATCAAGGAAAACACAATAGCAACAAGAACAACAAATAAGCTGGCTTTGACTCTATTTTTAAATGCAGTTACATTAAGAGAAATGATGGTCTATTACCAAAAAATGTTTGAAACAAATTCCTTGTATTTTATCTAAGTATGGAAAAAATGCTAAGAGGCTGAATACTTTACACACATTAAAAATAACAAACCAAGTTTGAAATCCATTCTCCATCGTCATTGCCACATCAGCATAGAGCCTAAAGTGAGGCAGGTGAGGCAAGAGAGCCATGAGCCTAAGGTGCAGGCACCAACAATCTCAATTGTAAACATAAGTCATGTTAATTTCAATGCACTATTGAAAAATCAAAGTTCATTTGATGAAATGCATGATAAACAAAATATTGAAATTTCACATAAAGACCTAAACTTGCACTTGAACAACTCGCTTTCCTCCTATCGCCCCAGCCGAGCCCCTGTTGGTTGCCACCAATTCTTTTTCACATATACTGATAACAAGTGCTCCAGATTCTTACTCTCGATACACACTAAGCTACAAATACAACAAACATAGCCCTTATAAACACACACACACACATACACACAACTTTTCCCTCCAGTTCTATTCAAGTAGTAAAGTGAGTTGTCTAACTGCTCTTTCCTTTAGTGCACATTAGTCATTAGGTATAATACCTTGTCTTCTTGGGTTTCTTTATTTTTCAAAGTCCCCTTACAAACTAGTTTATGCACAACAAAGCCAGGCCCAGTAAATGTCCCAGTGAGCGAGACTGTAATTCTTACAGAAATTGTGCCCGTCATCTATAAGAAAGACATGCAATATAGATTAATATAATGACAATGTCAAATGAGCTTACATTCATAAACATGTGTTTGGTTTTTAAGCATTTTCACATATGATTTTTGTGTGCTTCTCACCTGTGAGTGACATAAGAGTTGTATTTTTATTATCAATATTACAGATAAGAAAACTGAGGTACAGAAAGGTAAAGTAACTTGTTCAAGTCAACATATCTAAAAAGTATCTGTATTTATTGGATGTGTTGGATAACCCAATCTTCATGCACCTTTCTTTCCTTTGGAATTTCATATTAGAAGAAAAGGGATTTAACTCATAATTGCAGAATTATTATTCACATAAGTGTTTCTTATATATTGTAAGAAATCCAATATTGGAATAGGACAGTAGTATGCATTGCTTTATAATAGCAATTATTCTGACTGTGCCAAATAAAACAAAAAGATATAAAATCGGTTTGTGTCTGTGTTTCCATTCAGTTTTGACAACAATGATGGTATGTGCTGTCAAAATAAATAAATAAATAAATAAATAAATAAATAAATAAAAATAAAAAGAGCTGGCACCATCCCCAAATAATTTTTCTTCCTTTTGGGTTGATTTGTGTGTCAAAACGATAAACTAATTGTGCAAGGAGAATCTGCATTTAGGATGGTGTCTATTTTACCTGTCACTTCCGTCTGTATTGCCAAAGTGTAAGCTGATAAAAACGCCTGAAGACTTTCCTTATCACCCAGCAATTGTCCTGATTTTAAATAAGGAAAAACTAGGTGCAAGGCAAGATGTTCATGAAATAATGTAATGATGATCATCCTGAAAACAGTGGAAGCAACAACTTTATGAATCTATATCCATTATACAACAAACTCTTATAATTGAAAGAAAATCAGAATGATGAAAATTATTAAGTATACATTTTTAAAAATATTCTTCCGTACGCCATACCAAAGTACTCACTTAAGAACTTAAGATGCAGCCATTAAGGAAAAGGGTCATACCCCTCTGGAATGCAAAAAAAAAAAAAAGTCTCAAATTATTTTCTAAAATAGCCCAAAGCAGCTCAAGTAGTTTCAGATTGCTTCAGGCATTCTTAAATTCCTAACTGACAAGCATTACAGAATTTGGCTGCAATCATCTTTCTCATTCAAGAAAAAGTTAATAATTGCAAAAATAGAAACTGGCTTCCCACATTTACACATTTTAAACTGGAGAACAAAGGATACAATGCCCTCCAGCTCATATATATCTTTGAACAAAATTGTTAAACAGTGCTGACTGGAGAAAAATAACCAAATGGATTTCATTAGATAGTTCTGAGACTAGAAGGCATAACCTTCTTTAACGATGGCACCTGGGGAAAAAATTGCAGCAGTTATTATACTTGAGTGGAAATTATCATACTTTTGTGCAGATTTTTGAAAAGTCATCTGTTTTTTTCTCCCTCAAAATCAAGAAAAGGTAGTTTATTGAGTTTAATGAGCCTGAATCATTAAACAAAACTAGAACTCATACCAACGTCTAGTCAATCTCACTGTAGCAAGATACTGTTGAAAACAGTTTGGTGTATTTTTTATATTTGCTGGCTGCCAATAACCTGAGTGGGTGCATTTATGACTTGTTCACAAACAACGAATGACAACAAAGGCATTTTGTACTTCATACTCACTTAAGGTGGACAGAGTAGTGGAGAGCCTCACATATCTTCCAACACAAGAAATGTTAGTAAATAATCCCCAAAGACAATCATTCACTTTCAGCATGGACTACGGCTAGCAAATGGAAAGTCCACTAGCTGACTTCTCTAATGGTGCAGAAAATCTATCCTTCAATTTTTTTTTAAAATTATTTTTTGGCAAAATCTGCCATCTTCTAAGTTCTTCTCATTGTTCTTATGTCTGTCTTATGGGACATCCCTGAATTGTTACAGTACTTTCTAAATAGCAGGCCATCAAAATCTAGAAGCCTCTACCCCCACATTCCTATAGCTTCTACTTCCATCATTTAAATATCTCCAATTTTTCTCAACTGTTGCATTTATAACATACAAATTAGACACCTAAAGTTCACCTCAAATCCCACATTGTCTTCTTACATGTTTTACAAGCTTGTGAAACGCAGGGAACAATCATAGAAATTCAAATTTATGTTGCATACAAAAATAGAGTTTATTTCAAACCTAACACAGTGGAACTAAGCTCCTGACAGTCAGGATGTCCCGATCTCAATTACTGGAATCTCTACTTTTGCTGTTATTTTCTTTTCTCTTCTCTGTCTCTCTGTCTCTTCCTCTCTTCACATTCAATATGGTAGGCAATCTTATTTTTTCATCTTCAAAGTACATTCAGAATTTGACCACCTCTCACCTCCCCTGCTTCTATATCATGAGTCCAAGTGAAAAATCTTATTTTGCTGAATTATTATCATAAACTCTGAACCACGCTCCTGAAAATTTCCTTGTCATTCAATGTTCTTATCACAGCCCAATATTCTTACTACAGTGAAACACAGAATGCCAATCAAGGCAGCATGAGTTTCATTCATAAGAAACTCATTTGATTTTTCCACAGCAAGTCAATCTTTCATAAGGTAGAAAATATGGAGAATAAGTAAGTGGGAAGATACTTTCTGGCATCTTCCTTTGCTCGTCTCATGAGGAATGTAATTATGCATTTCTATTGCTAAAAATTATTCATAGACTGGTAATGTGTACAAGATAATTTTTGGAATAAATACAAATCATTAGAACCATCACTTAATTTATACTGACAGATTCTCACCTGCATCAGATGACTAACAAATCAAGAGTATTTGTATGTTTTCTGTACTATTTCTTTTATGTAAATGGAAGGAAATGTAAAAGTTGTGCGTGTGTTGTAGCTTCTACCTCAAATAGAAATGCTGGGACTGTGTGCACAATCATTTGGTATTTATTTGAAATATTTAAAATCTGACTCCATGGGTAAGCATTTATAGATGTATTTTAAGATCACTGCATGAAGAGTTTGGATTGTAATGTGTTACAAAAAGATGTGCCTGAAACCTTTTTCACATTGCAAACATCAAATGGAGAGGAAGACAGATGGGGATCACAATTTTAAGGAAACAGTATAAACCCCTAATGCTGGAAATTAATTCACGTGCTGAACAGCTGCTGAGGTTAGGCAATCAGCCCCTGGATGGGATGCCTGCAGCGTCAGATCTCTGTGAGAGACTAGAACACAAAGTGTTCACCGGTCGGAGCAAAACCAGTGACTTCTTTCTTGAGCAAGATCCCTGAAGTCTCCTTGACCATTAACTATCAGAAAGAAGGGCTGAAGAATGACCAAGGCCTACCTAGGCACCCACATAGACAAAATAGAAAATAAATGACAGAGGAGGGGTACACATCAGAAAACATTACACCAACGCAAAAGAAAACTCTAGTCACATCTATTTTTTAGCATTTGAAGAAAATAATGAAAATATAGCCTAGTAAAAGGCTATGACCAGGGATTCTGTAAGAATAATGATGCAACAATAAGTAATAGAAATATATAATTTTGGTGCAGAAAGGAAATAAATTAATGGGTGATAGAAAGATTTTGAAGAAATGAATTGACCCCACAACCAATCTGAAATTATAAGAGACTACAAGTATTTGGTTTTTTTGCTCTTCCCTCTCCAAAGGCATTAATCACCAATGATGAGGCACTGATTTGAGGAGCTTGAACGGCATTGGGAAATGGCACAGATTCACTTTTAACATCATTTTATATGCATCTTTCACATGTTATACTGTCTGGTAGGTCTGCACATTACTAACCCCACTGGAACAACCTGAGTTTGGTATATATGATACTTTATTTCTCTCGTTCTGTATATCAGTGTCTGATTATATTGTGTAATCTTTTTAGTACATGAGATCATGCCATACATACAATGCTGTATCTACTTCTTTCACAATGCAAGGGGTTACCAGTTGTTTTCGAAGTCAATACATTTAGTTCTCTTTCATTTTTATACAGTCTGCTTACTATGCCATTATGCAGATATATTGCAAATTATTTATTAGCATTAATAAAATATCTGTTCCATGTTTAGAAAAATCTAAATTGTTCTTTAGTATGACCTGCAATGGATTTTTTATATGTTACTACATTATCTAATTGTTATTTAGCATATGTTTAAATAGTTTATCTTTATTGTCAGATTCCTCTTCAAAATAAGTTGTAAATTTTCTAGTTAACAACTTATTAGAGTACTTTTTTTCCTGTAAGCTCTTTCAATATATTTAAACGTTACAAACGTTACCCTCAAACAAAGCTGAATTTTTTTTACATTTATGTCATTAAGGATATAATGCATATTTTACAAATCTATTTTACTATTTCTTGTTTTACTGTTATTTCATTTCCTTTGACTTTTAAAAGTTTTATTAATTTTGAAAAACCCTGTATATATTATTTTTATGTCACACACAAGTTATAAAATTAATAAGCAGTAAGAATTTAAGATAATGATTAATCCTGTATTTGTCAGCTGATTTCAATTCCACATTCAACACATTACTGTTTGAAAGTGTAATATTTGTTTCATAAAACTTATTTTTTATAAAGAAATCAACTGTAAGTTGTGTGTGTGCTTACTGTCATTTTAGAATAGATATTCAATTCACTATAAGCCATTAATTAATAAGGTTTTTTTTTTTTTTCTTTCTTTTCTTGACCTAGTCTTCTGTGGCCCAGGCTGGAGTGCAGTAGGATGATCATATCTCACTGCAGACTTGATCTCTAGGGCTCAAGCGATCCTCCCACTTCAGCCTCCTGAGTAACATAGGCACATGCCACACCACACACCTGGCTAATTTTTTTTATTTTTTGGTAGAGATGAGGTCTCACTATGTTACACAAGCTGGCCTCAAACTTCTGGACACAAGCTATTCTCTCACCTTGCCCTTCCAAAGTGCTAGGATTACAAGCATGAACCACTGGGCCAGGCCCAACTCTGACATTTCTTCACCTTAAAACAAAATTCAACATAGAGTTACACTGCATGGATCTGTTTCTGGATTCCATTCTGTTCTGTAAGTCAGTATAAGATTAATTCTGGCATGGCAAGTCAAACTTCATCATCCATTTTCACAGCTCATTTCACAATTACCTATATTTACTCTCACAAACAAATTTGAATATTTATACATTTAATTGTTTTGTATTTGGTCACATTACTCAATTCTTATTTTTAGTCATCTTTCAGTTTATTGTTTTTGAAAGTACTATTTTTTATAATCATATCAAAACCAACTTTAAATTTTCTTATTTTGTTTGTTTGTTTGTTTGAGACGGAGTCTCGCTCTGTCCCCCTGGCTGGAGTGCAGTGGCGCCATCTTGGCTCACTACAAGCTCCGCCTCCCGGGTTCACGCCATTCTCCTGCCTCAGCCTCCGGAGTAGCTGGGACTACAGGCGCCGCCACCGTGCCCGGCTAATTTTTTTTTGTATTTTTATTAGAGACGAGGTTTCACCGTGGTCCTGATCTCCTGACCTTGTGATCCGCTTGCCTCGGCCTCCCAAAGTGCTGGGATTACAGGCGTGAGCCACCGGGCCTGGCCCCAACTTTAAATTTTCTATAAAAACACAAGTTTGAGAAAATTAGGTACCTAGGAATCTTAAGAAAAATGTCAGTCATGTCACAGTGTGGGTTGCTAGTATGTCAGTTTCTACTTCGAATTATGTGATCATTTCAAAATGCCTACCTGCAGATAAAGCTTAGTAGGTACACCACTAAATTATGCTCCAGTTACAGTTGCCACATTTAACAAACAAAAATAAATGTTGATGCCCAAATAATTCAAATTATCAAGTTTTTATTTTTTTTTTTAGAATGACGATGTCCCAAGTATTAAATTGAAATTCAAATTTAACTGGAGTCTCATATTTTAACTGGCAACACTAACACCAATACAGTCAAAGGTCATTCAGTTTGAAGAACTGTCTTTACTTTTAAATTTGTAAGTTCATCAGTCCTAATGCTTGCATGTTTTTTTAAAAAAAAGTTTAATAATTTAATTGGTCATTTAAAAATAACTAACAGAGAACAATTGGATTCTTTGTAACTCAAAGGATAAATGCTTGAGGGAATGGGTACCCCATTTTACAAGATGTCATTATTACACACTGCATGTCTTTGTCAAAGCATCTCATGCACCCCATAAATACATACACCTTCTATGTACTCACAAAAGCTAAAATTAAAAATTAAAGGCAGGGCGCAGTGACTCACGCCTGTAATCCCAGCACTTTGGGAGGCCAGGGCAGGAGGATCACGAGGTCAGCAGTTTAAGACCAGCCTGACCAAAAAGGTGAAACCCTGTCTCTACTAAAAATACAAAAATTAGCCGGACGTGGTGGCACACGCCTGTAGTCCCAGCTACTCGGGAGTCTGAGCCGGTAGAATCGCTTGAATCCGGGAGGTGGAGGTTGCAGTGAGCTGAGATCGTGCCACTGCACTCCAACCTGGACAACAGAGAAAGACTCCGTCTCTAAATAAATAAATAAATAATAAAAATAATAAAAATAAAACATTTAAAAAAGTTTAAGTGATTGAATTTCCAAAAAAGATTTTTGTCTTTAAAACATGAAATTGGTGATTGCTAATATTTTTATTACAATAAAATTTGAAAACCTTATGTGTCACAAGATTATTAAAGTTAATACAAATCCAACTATAGGGAATCTCTGATTTGTGACATGCCACTTCACTCCAAATACAGGGTAAAGAAAAGTAACAATGTTCTCCTGCAGCTGAAAGTTTGTTCTGAAAAACCTTCAGGTTAGGTACCACAGATGAATCCTAGAAGGCCCAGAACAAAATGTTCCCACCTTCACCGAAGAGCTGATATGCTGAACATTTTATCAGGATCCAAAGAGTTGATGTACTCCAACAATGCCACCTTCAGGCCAGACCACACTTGGGAAATCCTAAAATGTAACAGTTGATTTTATTTTTGAAAACTTCACATTATGAAAATGAAAAAAATGAGGGGAAAGGAATTTTTGAAGAAGAAGAGACTAGATTTCAGAATGTAGACTATTTTGAGAAGTAAGTTTAATCTGGAACTGTTAATTTTATTTACTTGTATTATCTGTATGATATTACAGGTACAAAGCCCAAAGAAATTATGTGCATTCTTCTTCCTTCTTTTATAATCCCTCTTTACCTTGCACATTTTTATACACCACCATTTCACCATTTTTTAATTTATTTCCTGTTCCATTTTTTCCTAATATTCAACACATTTTGTTTTCTTTTATTTCTGTGCTTTTCTGTGCTGCTTGTTAAACTAAATTCCCAAAAAATGTTCAATGGTAACCATTTTTCCTAAGCATTAATGTTTTTTCACAAACTGTGACAGCAAAGGAAGAATGTAGGTGTTCCATGAAATAGCTGAAAGAAAATGAAATCAACATGAATATCTCTCTTTTAAGCCACATGGAGTTTAGCAGCTGCCAAGGGTAACGGAATGGTTTAAGTCATTTCCCATAAGCTCTTCACACAAAAAGAACAGAGTAAATTGGATTGAATCTATTTGACTCAGCACTATCTTGAGACTTTGTGATCTGTTGTAGTTTCCAACTGAACTATCTGCGCACCAGTGCTCAACTCCATTTGATCTTTGGGAGATCTGGGGTTAACTGGTGATAACTGTTAGATTGTGAACCTTGAATCAAAGCCACTCTAGACTATGATGAGCATATAGTAGACATGTACTTGGACAATGTATGTGTCCAAAGGTTCAGTATGTAATGAACCTATCTGCATTCTATCTTCTATTGCTATATTTATAGATGTCGATAGTCTCAGTTTTACCACATCATCATCTAATTTCACGCCATAAAAGCATGTTAATAATTTGTCTGTACAACTTAATGAGGAATTTTTTTTTTTCTTAACGAGGGTGGTTGATTTATTCTTCAGCCTCCTACTTTTGGGGATAGAATTAGTCTCATAAAAGAACTCAGTAGTATACTTGCTGCGTAGTTAAAATTGAATATAGTGTACTGGTGTTATTAGAAGTGATTAGTTTAATTGTTTGAATGATAAAACTAATATTAAACACTATTCTTGATGCAATGTTTATATGAAAAACATTTTAGAGATGTGCTGACATATTATTGCTTGTGATGTAACCATATGTTCTTCCTTATATTAAAAGGTTTACCAAACAACTAGTATTTCTTATGAGCATAACAGGATACCAAGAATCTCATTTTGCCAAAAGACTTCTTTAAGTGCTTTATAGAATCTCTCTACTGCATTGTTTTGAACTTATTTATATTATATACAAGCACTGAATGGACTAAAATCACTGGTACTGGAAAAAATACACACACAGGGATAAATGGATAGATAGAGGAATATACATGTTTTAAATTCTTCTGAAATTATTTTAAACTCTTTACTATTATTAAAATAATTTAGTACAAAACTCTCATATTAATTTTTTCACATATACCATTGCCTACTCTTTGCAAGAAGAACAGAGGTAAAAGAAGAAAATGTTCTGAATTTGCTTTCCAACACGTTAATTTAAGGACATACATATTCCTTGGAAAACCATTTTTTTCAAAGCTCACAGGTTTTCATTTGTAGTGCTTGTTCTGTTTTCTACTTCTCTATATATTTTTATTTTAGTGTCAGTTTCCTCTTGGATTAAGAGTTATTTATTCAGTAGGACTTTTATATTAAAATAGTCACCAGGAGGGAGTTTTCTTTTTTCTTTCTTTTTCTTTTTCTTTTTCTTTTCTTTTCTTTTTGAGATGGAGTTTCACTCTTGTTACCCAGGCTGAAGTGCAATGGTGCGATCTCGGCTCACCACAACCTCCACCTCCTGGGTTCAAGCGATTCTCCTGACTCACCCTCTTGAGTAGCTGGGATTACAGGCATGTGCCACCATGCCCAGCTAATTTTGTATTTTTAGTAGAGACAGGGTTTCTCCATGTTGGTCAGGCTGGTCTCGAACTCCTGACCTCAGGTTATCTGCACACCTCGGCCTCCCAAAGTGATGGGATTACAGGCCACTGTGCCCACCCTCTTTGTTTTAAAGTGTTCTATAAATCAACATATACATTATTGGTCAACTTTGCATGTTAGTACAATAATATCCCCAGAATGTTTTGAATGTATGGGTATTTTCATTCTGAACAATATTAAAATGTATATTTTTCAATGTTCAATGATTCTTTCAATGGAATATGTAATTTCTGTTGGCCAAAATCATTTAATAATACCTATTAGCTCCTTCATATGTAACCATTGAATATTCCATACTCAATAGTGAGTAACCAAATTTATTTTCTATTTCTCTCCTAAACAATATTGAGACCAGGTATAATTTTATGCTCATATGTTTAAGTCCAGGGATTAAAGTATAACAGTCTTGCTCTATGAATTACTTTCCTAGGAGATAAGACTCCGATTGAACTAAAACCCCCCGCTTAATTAAGATTTACTTTAAAGACTTGCCTCAATCTAAAAATAATATGTTATAAATAGTGTCAAATCCCAGTTAATCCCTTCGTTTGCAAGACCTACCTTAAAATCACCCACCATAGGCTCTTAAACTATAAAATAACCCTTCCTTAATTTCCACATTTGGAGATACTAGAAGACTCTATGAAGGTAGTTTTCTTCCATAGTGTGGTAAATCTAACAAATTTACCTTTTCTCATTAACACGACTTTTTAAAAAAAAATTTTTACTTTTGGTTGTCCTTTGGATATCAAAAGTCCACAGTAGAACAATGCCTTAATCTCATATATTGCTGTTTTATTTAATGCTGTTACTATACATTCTCTTCTCTTCTATTATTCTAATCATGCTATGCATGCTGTTTTAGCAATAGCTGGTGTATGTATGTATGGTTACATAGAGAGACATACATATGATTTATCACCCCTGTATGTGCATTCTTTCTGTCATAAAACCATATCTGGTTTTCACCTTTAAACTATAAATATAAACATTTTGTATTTGAAGTTTTTATTTATATGGGTCAATTCTTGATATTATTTTACCTTAATATTTTCATCTTTCTGTTTTTAGTTAGAATGTAATTTTTGGTAGAAAATTGGACACTTTAAATACTGTATGATTGCGTATCTGGATTCATTTTTTTTCCTTCTTAATTATTGTTAATTTCCTGTGTGTTTGGTTGCTTGTTTACTTAGTAACATGCCTGGACATAACCTATAAGATGTTTGCTCATCTCAGCATATGATTTTGTGTGACTCAGTTTAATTTTTTTTAAAAAAATTCTTCTTATTAATTTTAATCATGACTTCCTGAAGACCACCTCTGTGTCTGCATAGCTTTGTGGTCAGAAGCTGTGCTCAGACATCTGAGCTGGTCATTCTTCCATCCTTGTGGCTGATTCATTTGAGTTTAGGGGAGCATATTCAAAGACCAAGTGGTGTTCAGTTGCCTTAGCTTTTCCTTTCTGCTGTCCCCTCTCACTTTCCCTGCATGTGTGCACAGTCTCACAGTCAGTCTGGGCTGTGTTCCCAGACAACCTGTTCTCCAGGCATGTGCATGCAGTTTTCAGTGGGACAGATGTATGCCATGAGTTCATCACAGCATCTAGTGGCTGACTCATTCCCTATTACCTCCTGATAAATTTTTGTCCAGTCAGCTAAATTATTGCTTACTCAACCAAGGCTACTACAAACTCAAGTTCTTTGAATGACTGTTTATTTCTTTTCTTATTTATTTATTTGCACCACCAAGATTTTTACTCCTATTGTCAATGCCTACTATGGGCAAGGGCTTTTCTATGCTATACTCTAAGTAAAGTAACACCTATCTGTTGGCAAAGCTGCTCATTTTTCATGGCCTGCCCTAACCTTGGAGAACTACCATGCTGACCAGGATTTAAGTGGCAAAAGTAGGGTAAAATAGAGCCCTATGCAGAAACTCCACAGATTCTTCATTTTTTTGAACCCAGTGTGGTAGTCAGAATGCTATAATGGTCCATGGTTCCTGATTTCTGGTGTTCACACCTTATATGATTTCCTCATTTGATGGTGGTCAGAACAAATTACTTGCTTCCAGATAATAGAATATGGTCAGGTTGAAGAGATTGTGTAAACGTAATGAAGGCCCCAAATCAGTCATATTTGAGTTAATCAAAAGGGAGATTATCCGGAATGTGTCTGTCTTAATTAGGTAAACACTCTCAGAAGAGGGACCTGGCTACCCCTGAGGTCAAACACTCTTCATAGTGGCTTAAGGAAGTCAGCAGCCCTGATGAAAAAGCTTAAATGGCAAACAGCTATGGGTAGCCTCTAGGAATTTTCAACATTATCTAGGACCTGATTGAAGATTCCAGCTTACATCCAAGAAAAAAAAAAAAAAAAGACACTGTCACAAAACCACAAATAAAATGGTTTTTCCAACAACTCGAATCAACTTGGTATTGGACTATTCTCCAAATAAGCCTTCAGATGAGAATGCAGCCTGGCCAGTACATTGCTGCAGCCTTGTCCGACATCAAGCACTGGAGCCTGCTAAGCTGGGCCTGGATGGCCGAGCCACAGAAATGGCAAGAGAATAAGGGCATTTTGTTTTCAGGTAATAAGCAGAATAATTTGTTACACAGTAATAAAAAAGCAGTTATTCACATTTAAGTGTTTTTCCTGAATAAATGTTTTTAAGTTTTCATATGCTTTTGGTCAATTTTAAGGACATTGATATAGTTGTTTTAAGAAAGAGGATTTGTTGAACGATTTACTCCACTGTGTCAGAGTTTCCACCCGTAACTTCTTTTTAGTTCTTCGGACTCACAGTGTTGGAGATGGGCCCACACTATATTAACGGGTGAAATACAACCAAGTTTTCTTGCCTTCGTTTCTTGTTTATCTGAAGTTGTTGATTTTTACATGGAAACAATATGAAGTGTGATTTCGAAACAATGGAATCAAACAGTAAAACTAGATGTTCATGGAACAGATAATAGTTGCAAGTAAAATAAATTGAGATGGCATCAAGTTCAAGTATTCTTTCCCAAGTTTCCTGTGGATTACATGCCCATGGAATGAAATAGTAGATGAAAATTCACCCAGTTTTGATGATGTTATCTCACCTGGCAGTCTCCTGAGTTTAGAAGTCCCCCTTTTCCCAACATAGGAGAGTGAAATGTTTTCCTATACTACCTCATTTGCTACTGTACTTCAGAAAGTGTTTTCCCTCAGGCTTCATTCCCTGCAGCCGAGTAATTCCATTTAATCTCAAGTCACGTATGAGTTGCTGAGAAACATGTCAGGGATCTTTCATTCTTGCTAATTTTAACAATATTATACAGTTTGGTAGAAAATTTATATGCCAGAATATTTGAAGTTTTGTACTTGTTACCCATCTCAGAATTTCTACTACTTGTACTTAGAATGGATTCATATTTCCCCAAATCTATAAAACTCATTTCTTTAATAATTGCCTCAAAGCCATTAATGGAATTTTTAAAAGCTTTTATTCTTTTAAATATCCAGGTTGATTTTGACATTAAAAACAATCAATAAATGTACATTTTTAGAAGTAGTTCCTGGAAAACTAATATTGCTTGGTTTTCTGATTAAGAATTGTAGATTCCAGAGCCTTGTCCAATAGAGTAAAATAATAAAATGTGTGTACAGAGGCCACTGGCAATGAAAATATTTACAAACATCAGTATATTTTGAAGGCAGTAGGAATAGCTTCCTATTCAGGAAAAATAAATTATTGGTAAATTAAGTCTCTCTATATATGTGAAGAACCACCATATAACATTATTCTCTTAGAAACTTTGTGGAATGGAAATTTTCCGTTTTAAAAATGTAGACAATGAGAACTTATGGATATGTAGATGCCAACCTAAATGACAGAGAGTAAGGCTGTATAAAAAATGATAGTTATTTAGGAATAGGCACTGCGATGGGAATACATGTGCCATAGTAAACGCTGGGCCTATTCAGAAAGATAAAAGAAGGCAAAGGTTTCTAAGGAAAAATGAGGGTTATGTAAGTTTTGAGACAATGAACCTTGGCTGCAAGGATCCATAATAAGGGTGGCATCTGTCCAAGTTGCACAAACAGCTGATGAGCAGATGTACTCACAGAAATGTGTGTGTGTGTGGTTTTGATGGCCTTTCTTCTTTTTGATCAAGATCTTTCTCTGAACTCATCACTGATCAGTCATCCTGTAGTTAAGTTCTGACGTGTTGGGATGGAGCTGTCCCAGGTTGCCAGTCTGGTCCCACCTTGGAGAGAGTGATCGGTGACTAGGAGTCAGTATCAAAATTGTTTTAGCCACATTTGAGCAACAAGGGAGTGATCTCACCTTAGAGGGAGGGGCTCTCAGACTAAGTCTACCTGGAGTCCATTGTTAATTCAATATTGTCTGTTCCACAGGCATTGGCTATCATCTCAAAGCTCTGAGCCAGCAATATTCAGTTAGAAGTTGTACTTCTGCAAAAATGTAATGAGTAACAGGAACAAAGTTTAAATGTGAAAATACAAAGTAAAATGCTAATCTTCCTTTGTATAATAGTTTTGAGCCATAAACTTAAGCTTAACAGCAACCAGTTGAATACATTAAATGACTGAAAAGAATTAGGCAAGAACTGTTATAACCATGTGGCCTGCTTTCCCATTTTGTGTATATGGGCCTCAGCTTCAGAGGAATTTAGCCAGTTACAGAATGTAGTACTAGCAAGAGTACAGACATTTTGTTATTCAATCAATAGATACTAAAGGAGTGCTTAGGTCAGTTTCCATTAAGTTACCAGCAGAAGCTACTGACTGAAATTTCAAATGTGCCATTATTCTGTCAAATAAAAAGGTAGGGAAAGGAGAGAAGAAATCGAGAGGAATCAGAGTCTCATTACGATAGGGAGTCTTACGTTTGTTATCCTGGGAAAAGCTACCTAAGACTTAATATCTTTGCTTGCAGTTGGAATATCTCTGGTTATGGCATCAGGCAATTTGGTGAACTTTCTCTGTGAGCCACCCATCAGGCATGGAACTTGTCCCTTAAAATTCATCTACTTTCAAGATATTGGGCTTTAGAAACAGAGTGCATTTTGTTCTCAGTTGAAGAGTTGTAGCCGAATATTGGCGGACATGGGGAGGAATTCATGCTGTTGTCCAGACTATAGGTACATAACAAGAACGAACAATGAAGAGGCCTACAATCTAAAAACAGGTGTGTAATGGTTTTTGGTCTTTATAATCATGACTTTTTCTACCTACAGTAGTCCTGATTTTTACCAAATAAAATTAGAGTAAGACAGATTTGCTTGTAAAATAGGCTTAGTTTCATCAGATATTGCCTGCAAGAACAGTTATTTGACCACATAATAATATCAGATTTAAAACTTCTTGGGGATGAGAAGCTACACCAATGCAGACTCTCGATGTTACTCATAGTAACGTACCTGGGCCTGCCAGGAAGAGACAATTTTTATTCATTCGCTATAAGACTGGGAACACTAACGTCAGGCATTTTATGCACATTCTGAAACATGAACTTCTAGCCAAAACCTTGATAGCATAACCAACGTTTTCCATTGTAGCCTGTTATAGAGAGCAAATTCTTTGTGAGCTTACACAAATAACCACATTGCCATAAGAGTATGCTTGAATAGTTTACAAATTTTTGAGGGATCAAATAGGGAGGAAAGTCAAATGTTTCCACCTTGGTTTCCAAAATAAATATTTAACAAATTGCTATAAATTATAGATAGCTTAAGAGAAAAAAAATGTCTCAAATCTAAAAGGCAAAACATTTAAGAGCCAATAATGGATTCAAATATAAGCCATGAAAATATTATCTTCATTCATTACTTAATCTCATGTAATTAATTTTTGTTAATCTGGATTAATACTTTAAAAAACTCATCCATTTCTTCATTTGAATTTGAAAAACAATGTAGTCCATTGGTCTTAAAGTTATTAGAAACCTGTAATTAAGAGCATTTGTAAGAGTCTTTTTTATGAATCTGATTATACAAGGCTTTAGATAAGAATTCAGTAACTGTGGACAACAAAAGCTTAGAGTAACCATGGTTGTAATCAGATGAAAATTTACCATAAACAGAAATTGACAAAAAATTTTGGTTATTTTGTGGCAAACACCATAATAACCAGAACTGTAACTGATGACATATTAGATTTCTAAAATTTTTATATAATTTTGGAACATTATTATCAGTAATATATCCACACATGAAACTAAAAGAAAATCTAGTATAATTTATCATTTAACAATGCCTCACAAACAATTTACAAAATAAGCCTAATTATTTAATATCTTTAGCAAATGAGAAACACATCCTTTGAAGCTCTGTAGAGGCCTATCTGGAAAATCCTTCGTTAATTTCATCTCGTAAGGCTGAATATAAAACTTGACTCAAGGGAAGCCCGTCTATGATGTCAAAAGTTTCAAAACACATGATTATAATAGGATCACAGGTCACTGTGAAATATTGGCCATTCATTTAACCAGAGTGATAATCAAAGACTTCAAAAGCAATACAGAAAATGACATGAATTAAAAAAGAAACAAATAAAACATTAACCCTTTCAAAGTTTTTTTTTCCCCCTAGGTAATCAAAAGCCTATTAAAAACAACACAGGAAATTATCTTGATGAAATGTTAAAACATAGAATCTTTGTTTCTTAGGCTAGTTGCCAAAAAGTAAAAACAAGAAAACATAATAAAACAAAACAAAAAATAACTGTCTGCATTATTATTGCTTCTCCTTACAGAAGTCTATTTAGATATATTGAAAGCTGAATCTGATGAAAATGTACTTCAATTTAATCAGACACAGGAAGAATGTGTGTCCAAGATTATGAGTATATGCCATATTATTGAGGAACAGTGAAAAAGAAAGTTAGTATCCTGAGCAGGGGACTACATGGCTCTTAGCAACAGCATAGAAAGAATCCTAGTTACACGGAATAATTGAAACACATCAAGAAAAGCCAAGAGTACAGAATCAAGTTATACTGGAAGAAAATGTTGCTTCTCTAGGCATTCAAGTGAATATTTTATTGTCAGTTATAACAGCAGAGTTAGAACAAGAGAAAAAAAGTGATACAAGAGATGGTAAAAACGTTTTAAAAAAGAATTATTGCCCCAGCCAAACAAAAACCATATATCTTTTTAAGGGGAGAAAGAAGAAAAACTGAAGGCAACAATGCATGTCTTATAAATCATGTCCTGTGAAATCCTCAACAGTTGAACTTGATATATAAATCAGAGAAGCTTCAAAAGAAAACTCTACATTGAGAAATAAAATTACCATTCTAAATGAAAAGACTGCATTTCCAACTAAAACTAGACTAATTATATAAAAACCCTAAAGCTGAAAAAACTGCAGAGAATTAAAAATCAAACTTTTTGCAAAATTTTACTAAGAGCAGATCAATATTTTACAAAAATCTTATTCTAATATAGAGGACCAAAAATCTTAGTTTCATAACTGTGTGTGTATATATGCCATATATATTGTAACTGTTTGTATATATATACTGTATGTACTAGAACTGTGTGAGTATGCACACACAGTTACAAAACATATATACATACACACATATATGTATATTTATCATATTCAATCTTTAGAAATACATGAAAAATTCTCTTTTAATCAGAGCCAACTTTATAACACACAAAATTCTTTATAAATTAATCCTTAACAAACCTTTTTTGAGTTATGCAGACATACTTAGACGTCTATTAGACATGCTTAGATATTCTGCCTTGTGCTATAATTTCTTATTCTTACATAATTGGAAATTTTACTCTAGGAAAATAAAATTATTAGGAAATTATTTCTTATGCAAAATTACTATCTTTTCTCTTTAAAATTTATTAAAAATTATATATTCATACCTATAATTTTCTTTACATCTCTATCTCCTAGTCACTGGTTCCGTTCTATCTTGTTAGTTTCTTCCTAAATTTTCTTGAAAATAGCCTTTAAATAGCTTCTGAATTAGACAAAATTATATTGTTTGTCAATAATAAATGTTTTCATGTCTTTCTTATATTTTTTCATCCAAACACATCTTTCATCAAAGTGTTTTTAGTTATACTTTGCATATGCAATTATATATATTAATTAAAATTATAGCTTTCAGTAACCTTAATTTCTACTGAAAGCTTAGGAAGTAGAATATTTTGCACTTCCTGTCACATATTTTAGAGGTGTAAAACATTATATGTATTTTTAAAAACTTTTCTCCACAACATAATTTTTTATTAATGGACCCAAATATAGGTAGACTTCCTATAAAATTTAAGAAACCATGAACAAACTTACATTTATGTTCAGCAATTTGTTTCATTTTTTAAATCTTTTTTGGAAATGACCAAAACATTTAATAGGTATCTATTACTTAATTTAACATGACATAACTTTAAGATTTCAAATTACATGAAGTTTATTACTTATAAAATATTCACTTTTTATTTACATTCAGTGCATTTATTTATTTTAATAATTGTACTTGGATTACTTATGAAAATTCAGATATTAGACAAAGCTAGTCATCACTTCAATTTCCCATTTAAATATTTTTGTAGCCTGTGACTATCAAGTGTTCACTTAAGTAAGAACGTTAAAGTTAAATATATGGGTATTTTGGTGATAATTCAGAAGATACAGCTACTTTCATTAAACCAACAATATTAAGTTAGTCTTACTTATTGAAGAATTAACGAGCAATAATCATTCTGTTTCAGGCTGGATTCATAGTTTCATGACCTTAAAACATCTAGCAGAGACAAATATAATCCTGTATGACTAATAAACTCAAGCAAAACATATGTGGACAATTTTGAATACATTTCTATTTTTATTTTACCAACAGTTTAAAACTAGCTTATTTCTCAAAAGTTTACTGAAGTCATGTGAACTAAAAGGCATTTGAGTTAATTATTATATATTTTGTATAAGCACTCATTTATCTAAGCCAATCTGAATAGAACTTCTTATGAAATTTCTGGCTAACTACACCATGTTTATCATGTAAACAGAACTTAAAACAAAATACATGAGTGTATGCATAAACATACCTAAACACATATGCACACCAAAGATCTTATAACTTTTATTTTATAATTCAATCATGAGATAGTAACACATAGTAAGACCAATTCACCGGTTAATGAGTGACAGCTGGTTTCAAATTATATTTCTGACAAAATGACGCCTGTTCACATAAATAAATCTCATTTTTTTCTGATAGGTAATCTTATGAAGGCTGTGGACCATGAGTAGTTTCCATAGCTGTTTGATTTTTTTTAAAAAATTGGATCTTTTTTTCTATTTCTGGGTTTGGAGTTAAATATTCAAATGTTTACATTGCCACTAGAACTGGCTGAAGTACAGAAGAAAAAAAAAATCTCCAAGTGACCATTAAATTTTTAGTAATAAATCTGTCTTTTGTTTGCCAGTCAGTGTGGCTAGTCAATGTAGACAGGAAGCCTCTCTCCCCCTCCGTCTTATCCCCAGCTTCTTCTTGCCCCTGCATGGCAGACAAAGCAATTTTTGACTGGACACAGATACCTTATGTTATTTCTCTGAGCTCAAGATTTGACATATTTGACCTGAGAGCCTGACTTATCTATGATAAGGATTAACTATTAATCCTTCAATTAACTGCCTATCTCCCTAAGCTACTGTTAACCAGGCAAACCTAAATTTGTATTTCCAAAATGTATCTAGGTTGTTTATTGTCTTGGAGCTGTTGCAATTTGTAAAGCCATTAATTGGAAATCACTGCCAACCTCCACTTTTTTTTCTTGGCTGGAATGTCATATGAAATGAATTTTTATCTCAACGTCAGCAGAAAAGTTAGCAGATTCAAAGTAGGCAGAAAAAAATAGAGACAGGCAAAGAAGTTGGAAAGCTCTCCATGTCGATACTATAGTTGCAGGTTCTTTATTTGGTACTAAGAGCGGACAAGCTTGGGGAGTTTGAATGATGCTTGCGATGGTCATTGATTCACAAACATCCAGAAGGAAAAGCCACGTAGCCGGCTGGAAATTCAGAAAGTTTGGCATAGCTTAATATTCGAGAATTCCATTACATTTCTTATTAATCTCTTAATGTAATTTGGATATTTGTCCCTTTCAAATCTTATGTTGAAATAGGATCTCCAATGTTGGACGTGAGGCCTAGTGTGAGGTGTTTGCGTCAAGGGGGTGGATCTGTCATGAATGGCTTGGTGCCTTCTCCAAGGCAATGAATAAGTTCTTGCTCTCGTAGTTTATATGAGAGCTGGTTGTTTAACAGAAAATCACCTAAAGGGAAAGAACAGTGGACTCAGCGCTGACTCTTGAAAACTTAAAAATAACAACTGAAAGTACTATTTTTTCTATTCATAGAACTAAAACTAATTGTCTTTATTTGTTTGTGCAGCTATAGCAAAATATCTGAGATGGGGTAATTTATAAGTAATAGACATTTATTTCTCACAGTTCTGGAGGTTGAGAAGTCTAAGATCAAAGCACTGGAAGGTTCAATGTACAGTGAGGGCCAAGTCTCTGCTTCCAAGATGCTACTTTGAATGATGTGTCCTTTCATGGCACAAGCGATCAAAGGACAGAAAGGCCTGGCTAGTCTCCTTTAGCCATTTCATAAAATAACTAATTCTAAACCCGGGAGGTGGAGCTTGCAGCGAGCCGAGATCCGGCCACTGCACTCCAGCCTGGGCGACAGAGCAAGACTCCGTCTCAAAAAAATAAAATAAAATAAAAAATAACTAATTCTATTCATGTTATGAATCTGGGGACACTTCAAACAATAGCACCACTGTAAATTCCATTGGTCATATTCTTTATAATCTGCACCTACTGTTTATCTTCAGACTACTCTTGTTAACTTTGGCTTTTACTTGAATCACTACATCAGTTTTTAGAATTCTAAAGTCCCTTTTTTTCCCACAATGTTAGACTGTGTAAATATTCTCTATTGTCTATCTTCCAATTATTTTATCATAATAAAGCTATTGACGGATTTCTGTGTCACCATTTCATTCATTCCCTTAATTTGGCTTGTACAGTAAGCATTAAGTGTTGGTGTATTTTTAAAATTACTTTTCTCTCTATTATATTTCACTTGCCCATTAATGTTGTTTTCTCCCTCTTCATTTGGAACCTAAATCCTCAGAAGATAAATTAGTCCTTTTTTGAAATTCTTTACACATGCTTTCAGTACAATTTTTTAGTAATAATCCACGTAAGACTGTGTGTGTGTCTCTCTGTGTGTGTGTGTGTTTGTATGCAGCTTACATACTACCCTGCTGCATACTGTCTTGTTCAAAAGAAAACATACTTAGAATACAAATACAACCATTTGACCTTTTATATTTAGTACAGTATTTAATAAATTATATTATATATTCAATATTTTATTATAAAATAGTTTTTACGTTAGATAATTTTGCCTAAGTGTTGACTAATGTAAGTGCTCTGAGCACATTTACTAAGGTAGGCTAGGTTAAGCTGTGATATTTATAAGTTTCATGTATTCAATGCATTTTCAACTTACAATGTTTTCAACTTAGGGTATGTTTATTAGGTGATAGCCCTACTGTAACTCGAGGAACTTCTGTACTTGGTTCTACTCTGATCTAACAGGTAGTTTGTTTTATACAGAAAATAAAATCATTCTTTTTTTCATGGTTGGGGGAAGGACATGAGTATACGATCTCTGAAGAAACAGGAAAAAAATTATTTCAAATAATGCAGAAACTGTGATAAAACTCAATAGCAATTTTTAAATCAAAGCAGGTGTATATGGGAACTTCTCTATCTTGGTAAACATTAACTTCCAAATAAAGATCACCTACAACTGTATATTCCTAAAAATATTTAAGTAAGCAATTGTAGAGAGATTGTGGTTAATTTCTGAATAAACTTATGAATTCTTGGTCAATGCTGATAGAAAAGTAGAATTAAAAATCCAGCTAGCTAAAAATATATTTTGTGTGTGTGTTGGCACAAGTATGTTATTTCCTAAAGGTAATCATGATGAGAGGTGAACATTTTTCAGCCTTTGTGCCTATAATTCTTAGTAATTCATTTCTTGTCATTAGGTCTCACTGTTTTTTTATATCTTCAAAAAAAGACAAAAGGTATGTCCTATGTTGCAAGTTTTAAATTCCATCTAAGGTGCATATACTACCCATGTTTCTACTTAATTTTATTGAAACATTTTAAAAATTATTATTCACTTTTTCTTGTTTCTATCTTCTGTTATTCACACGCACTTTTCTCTGCATTTCTGTTTCTTCGTACAAATCTTAATAAAAAATACTCACTAAGTGGTCTCAGGTGGATTATTACTAAGAAGTTGCACCAAAAGCAGGTTTAAAGAATTTTAAAGAAATGAATTTACCTTCTGAGAATTTATGTTTCAAATGAAGAGAGAGAAAACATTGTGAATGGACAAGTGAAATATGATAGAGGGAAAGGTGACTAAAACAAATACACAACACAAAATGCTTACTGGAAAGGGCAGGTTAGAGGAATGAATAAAATGGTACCACAGAGATCCAACAATAGCCTTATTATGAAAAAATAATTGGGAAATTGAATACAGAGAAAATTTACATAGACTAATATTTTAGAAAATAAATGTACTTTAAAATTCTAAAAACATATGTAGTAATTTAAGTGAAACCCAAATTTAACAAGAGTAGTCTGATGATAAACAGTAGGTACAGATTATAAAGAACAGGGCTAATGGGATTTACACTGGTGCTGCTGTTGAACTGTCCCCACATTCATAACATGAATGGGGTTAGTTATTTTATAAAATGGCCAAAGAAAAGTAGACAGGCCCTTCTGTCCTTTGATCCCTTGTGCCTTGAAGGGGCACAGCATTCAAAGTAGCATCTTGGAAGCAGAGACCTGGCCTTCACAAGACACTGAACCTTCTGGTGCCTTGATCGTAGACTTCTCAGCCTCTAGAACTGTGAGAAATAAATATTTTACTTATAAATTACCCAATCCCAGGTATTTTGCTATAGCTGCACAAACCACCCAAGTAAAAGATGGCAAAACCACAATTACTTTTGCACCAACCTAATAGTTTTAATTTTTCTGTGAACACAAAAAACATTTCTTCAGTTAGAGTTTTAAAGTTTTCAAGAGTCGATGCTGAGCCCTCTATTCTTTTCTATTCTTTCCCTTCAGGTGGTTTTCTTTTCTTGTGAGATAGAGTCTCACTCTCTCGCCCAGACTGGAGTGTAGTGGTGCAGTCTCGGCTTAACGCAACCTCCACCTCCTAGGTTCAAGTGATACTCATGCCTCAGCCTCCCAAGTAGCTGGGATTACAGGTGTTAGCCACCATGCTCGTCTCTCTTTTATTTTCACTATCCCTATATCAATGGTTTCAAAACTATTCCCAACTCAACATTCCTTCTATGGTCTCGACTTTCAGACCTGGCTTCTCTTTAATGTATTTGCTTGGATATGGCAGCACAGGCTTCTCAATGGTTAAGTTTGAACTTTTCATCTGTTTGTCCCAACTAAATGAGATCTGTATTTAATAAGTTGCTGAAATCTGTATATTGGCTACCGGTGTCATTCCTTTTAAATTCTTTATCCTAGCTTTCATTTCATGACTGTGTTCTGCTCACACTTTCTTCAATACTCCTCTAAAATTAATTTACTTTTCTGACATTTTCACTATACTGGCTTAAATCATCATAATTATACAAATATCTGTCAAAATGGTTTTTCTCCTACAATAAAGCTTAAGGTAATTTTTTAGCACAGTAGCCATTTATATCTTTTTCACATGAAAGTAATATTTTGTCAATTTTCTACTTAAAAGTTTGTTAGTGGTTTTCCGACGTCTTTGGGTAAAATGCAGACTCCGAAATAGGATCGTTAAGACCCTGTCTTGATCAGACTCCCGCCTACCACTCTGTGGTCAAAAATTCAGCCATTCCAATAAATATACCACTGACATTTGCTTTCCTAGTTACTCAAACTCTCCAAGCATTCTCTCACCTCAGAGCTTTTACATTTGCCATTTTGTCTGCCTTGAAGATTGAACCTATTCTCTGTCTACATCTAATGGTTTTCCTTCAGGTTTCAGACAAAAGTTCACATAGCCAAAGATTACACTGATGCCCCAATCCAAATGAAGTCTTCCCTATAATTTTTTTCAAGGTGATCTGCATTTAAAAAAAAAAATTTCTATAATAAAATGTAACGTTAATTTACTTAATGTCTGTTTATTCTTCTTAACAAGACTGTAAACTTCGTAAGGGCAACCAATATTTTGTTTGTTTCATTCACCAGTGTATTCTTGGAATATAGAAAAAATGTCTAGCAAATAGCAGGTGGTAAGTAACTTTTTTATTAAGCCATCAAATGCTTCAAAATTAAAAAAAAAATCTGATTACTCACAATTATTACTGAACAGGAAAGATTATCTATAATCATCAAAAAATGCTTATGGAGACCTAGAAAAAATTTAACCTAAGAGACTTAAAAGTCTGTTGAAATTTGAAAAAAAAAAAAAAGGAAAATCACCCCCAATGTCTTTGCTGTGAGTGTCCTATATAAAAAACGAAGGAGAGAACCATCTAAGTATTTTCATCATCTCCTTATCAGTGCTTCTTGTACTACTTTAGTCATCAATAAAGATGTGTAGGAGGTATGTGTGTGGAGTGTATGTAACAGGAGGAGAGTAAGGGAAAATTGGCATTAGAAATAGATACAGATATAGGAAAAATAGCATAGCATTAAGTCACTGAAAGAACTCATGTATACTGATTAATGCTTACATTTCTTTGAGTAATACAGGACGCCTTCTAAAAATTTCCTTTCCAGACCTGTGAAGTTCTGGCCAGTCTTTGCCCCCAAGCATTACTATGTAAGTGAACATGCACTGGCAATAGGTTCATTTGCTTCAGCAAGTGCGGGACCTTCTCCATGGTCCTGATTCTGCCACAACTGACACGAGCATAATTCCACCAGAAGCCAGTGGCAGTTTTGCATGATTAAAGATGGCAGAATCAGGCCTATACATACATTTCCATGCAAATGTGCTTGAGAAAATAGCATACAATACATTATGTAAACATATTTAGAATGAATAAACACACTCAGCTAAATTTTCAAACATCTGTTCAAGCTCATGGCAGTACCCGCAATTTGCATACCTAACTGTTTTAAACAGGCCCTAATTTTGTCCTCCATATTATTAGATTATAGTAACCTTTAAACTCCAAAATACATAACTTTTATGATACAGATGATGCTAATTAGCATTTATAAAATTCAACTTCACTGCCTTTTAGCTTTCGACTTCCTTCACTGTTTTCTGTTAGAGAGAAGAGCACACAGCAGGGCCTATGATTGGGGGGAAGGTTTTATGCATATTCCAACTGGATTCATGTGTTATCAAGAAAAGAATTGAGACTTGAATAATTTGCATAACTGTGCTTCTAGCCATATACAAATGCAGAAATTCTAGCCACAAGATGCATATTATACTCACTTACTGGCATAAACCTGCCATCGCTTATAGTTTATATATCCTGGAGTTCAAAAAATAGTGTCATACCAGCTTTTGTTTTGTGTTGTTTTCTATTTTTATTTATCATGACCTTCTACAGTCTCTATCAGTTTCTGCCAAAAGTCACATAAATACATAACATATGGTCTAAGTAAAAATACTATGATTAATTTGAAAGCAAAGTTTCAGAATGAGAGCCATAACTTTCATTCAAACAGATCAATGAAGTTGGCCCATCTTATAAAGAAATTGTGGAGGAGACAAGGCAAAGATTTGTTTTCTTGGATAAGACCTGTTTTTAGAAGATACTACTTTTATAAGAGTTATAACGACTAGTTAAAGGAAAAAAAAATGAGTTTTACATACTCTCTTTTCTTGTACCTGTGCTTAAAGAAAACTGCATTGCTGATTTGTGAACCTTGCATATGTGGGTATTTCTTCCAAAATCCAGTTATATCTTTAAAAAATTAATGAATGAAATAAACCTTATAACCAATTAAAAAATAATTATTCAAGTTATATCTGGTAAAGTCAAATGCATTCATTCACTTATCAACTCACTAAATATATAATAACTCAACCTAATACTCCACTTTTCCCTAGAGATGTGGTGCTTAAGTACATAGATACAGCCTTAGTTTCACAAAACTTGCAATCTAAGAGGGGATACAAACAAAAGGCAATTAAAATATGTGTGGTCATTCTACAATAGAGAACTATCAAAAATTAAAATTTGTTATCAACATTGGTAGGTATTCATTGATTAAAGATGACTGAACATTCATTTTTTTCTTCCATTGTGAAGTGGAATCCAATATCTGCCCCTTGAATAACTGGTGAACTCTAGAAACTGCTTGTAATTGATCTGATAACATGGAAGTAATGCTATGCTAATATGGGTTTTATATATATAATATTATATATTATAACTTTATTATGAATAGCATCTAGTCACGCTAGTGACTGTCACACTGGCAGTGCATGTCACATTGGCTCTAGAGAAGCCACACTCTATATAAGACTTCTCATTACAATGAGAACACCATGCTGGGTAGGCCACAGGTAGGCCTTCTAGTGAAAGTTCAAGTTGAGCCCAGCCTGTAGGTGCTCTGCAAATGTGCCAGATGTGTGTGCAAAGCCCTCTACGTGCCTCCAAACCATCCCATGTACGGACCTAATGCCACACACAGATCTGAGTCATTGACCAGTAGATTCATAAAATGTAATGAAATGACTGTTTTTTTGGTCTCTGTTTTGAAATAGTCTGTGTAACTAATCTAAAACAATTTAGCTGAAATTGTGGTGCCATTGTAACTAAAATTAAAATACACGGCATTGGCGTTGGGACTAGATGGCAAACAGAAGCTAGAACAGCCTACGAGAGCCCGGCCCTAAAAGCTGCAAATCCTCAGGGAATTCTTGGTGAGAGCTGAAGAGACAGAGATAATATTGTTATTAGAAAATGGGCAGAAGGTTTGGTAGAACAGTTACCTTTCGTCACACATATAACAGAAAATACACTAAATGTTCTGGTTGAATTTCGCTAAGAAGACTATCACAGAGAATGTTGAAAATGCTAAATACAGTCACAGGTTCCATAACATTTTGGTCAACAAGAGACCACATATACCATGGCCCCTTATGATGATAATAGAGCTGAAAATGTCCTATCCCCTAGTGACTTTGTAGCCGTTTTAAGGTTATAGCACAATGCATGACTCAAGTATTTGTGGTGCTGCTGGTGTAAACAAACCTGTTGCATTGACAGACATGTAAAAGTATAACATATACAATTATGCATAGTACATAACACTTGATAATGCTAATAAATGGCTATGTTGCTGGTTTCTGTGTTTGCTGTACTATACTTGTCATTTTAGAGTATATTCTTTCCACTTATTAAAAAAGTTAACTGGAAAACAGCCTCAGGCACGTCCTTCAGCAGGTATCCAGAAGAAGTCATCATTATAGGAGATGACAGCTCCACATATGAGATTGGCCCTAAAGGTCTTCTAATGGGACAAGATGCGGAGGTGGAAGACAGTGTTATTGATGATCCTGACATTGTGAAAGCCAAGGCTAATCTGTATGTTTGGGACTCAGTTTTTAACAACAACAACAAAATTTCAGTAAAAATTAAAAATTAAAAATAGCCTAGGGAATAAAGATATAAAGAAAGAGGCCCGGCATGGTGGCTTATGCCTGTAATCCCAGCAGTTTGGGAGACCAAAGTGGGTGGATCACGAGGTCAGGAGATAGAGACCATCCTGGCTAACACGGTGAAACCCTGTCTCTACTAAAAACACAAAAAAGAAAGAAAATGTTTTTGTACACCTGTACAACGTGTTATGTGTTTTAAGCTAAGTGTTATTACAAGAGGCAGAAATTTAAAAAATTAAAAATGTATAAAGAAAAAGTGTTACAGTAAGATAACATGACTTTATTATTGAAGAAATAATTTTTAAAAATAAATTGAGTGTAGTCTAAGGGTACAGTGTTTATAAAGTCTACAGTAGAGTGGATGGGAATGTCCTGGACCATCTCATTCACTCAACACTCACTCGCTGACTCACTCAGAGCAACTTCTGTCCTGCGAGCTCCATTCACGGTAAGTGCCCTATACATGTGTCCTATTTTTTTTCTTTATACCATGTTTTTACTGTACCTTTTCTATGTTTAGGTATGTTTAGATACACAAATACTTACCATTGTGTTATAATTGCCTGCAGTAATCAGTACAGTCACGTGCCACACAGGTTTGTAGCCTCGGAGTCATAGACTATATCCTATAGCTTATGTGTGCAGTGGGGTGTACCTTCTGAGTTTGTGTCAGTACAATCTATGATGTTCAGACAGCAACGAAATTGCCTAACAATGCATTTCTCAGAATGTATCCCATCTTTAAACGATAGGTGACTGGAGTTATTTTAGGCACACATGAGAAGATAGGGTTAAAAAAGTTGTCCAAAATAAAATAATTATTCAGTTTTAAGTAGAATGTGGAAGAAATGTAAAGGATCCAGGAATTACCGGGATCAAATTAAAACTTTTCTGATCCCCAGTTTCTTCTTTAACAAATCTTTCAAGTAAGAGACAAGACAGAGATCAAGACCAGAGCATTCACAATACAGCATTGACTAAAGTTTAAGATCTCAATGGTGTGACTTGAAGAAACCATATTGTGACTTCAAAGAACATTTAAGGGCAAATGTAGTTGGGTTTCTAAGAATATTAGGTACATCCTTATTAGACTCATTTTAAGTAGACAAAAAAGGATTCTAAGAATCTCAAGTGTGATGTTACCCCAGTAAAATGATTCTCAGCACAATGTATAAAAGAGTCTAGACTGAAACGAAATATGAGTGTGACTTTTATCTAATGAATTAAATGATAATTCTATTCAGAGAAATATCATAAAATTTTAAACTAAATTATACCAATTTGAATGAAAAAGACTGGGACTGTACAATGAAAAAAATGACTTTGTACTCTCAAAATTGTACAAATAGAATGCAGGCAGAGAAAACTACTCGGCTTTAAATCCAAGTCAGACAATGAAACCAGGAGCCTGGAGAAAAGAGGCATAAACCAGAGAGTGTTTTCCAGACAGTAGGACTGGGACCTATTTAAGAACGTGGCAACATGTGCCTGGTAAATTTCAAAATCTCTATGAACCATTAATGAATGACTATATGTCTTTTATTTTTCCCTTTCTGAATGGAAATATCTATTATATTTTCCTACACTTGTCTCATTGTTATTTAGTAGATGTATGGGGGTTGGAGAAGACATTATGTATCTCTACACTTTGCAGGTCTCAGTTCAAGATAAACCGTATTTAAGAGACTGAATCTAAGAAAACATACAGAATTAATCTTGTGCCTATCTGAAAATGTTATCCATATTACTATTCTAAAATTTTTGCTATATTGAAATGGTGACTTAGAAGAGAATATACATGCTGTATTTTCAGAGCTTAACAAATCAAAAGCTTCCAAATTATCACTTTATTTTTATTTATTATAATAGTTTCAGTTGAAGAACACTTAAAGATCTGAACATGAAGAAGCATATCTGCACCTAGAACTGATTTAGATGACAAGATCCTGAACTTTGAATGAAAGATGTAATAGAATGAGACTTTGTGGGGTGGCCTTGGAGCAGCTGAGTTTATTTTGCATTTGGAAGGAATATAAATAATTTGTAGCCAGCGGGCAGACTCCAGCATATTAAAATGGCCAAAATATTTTTGCTACTTCTCCCATTGAGAGGTAGAGTTTAATTTTTATCTCTATAGATCTGGCTGTTTCTGCTACTAATTTACAAGAGAAACACTATAGATGTGACACAGTCAGTTTCCTGGACCAGGCTTTAAAGATCTGGCATCCTCCATTTACTGTCTCAGGGACCGATAGCTCAAAGTTCAGAAACTGCTACAAAAGAAGGCCAACTATCCTGAGACCACTATGTTGAAGAGGCCATGAGTAAGAATTCAGACCAGCAGTCCAAGCTGTGCTTTGCCTTCTAGCTAACCCTGCCAAAGCACATGGGGTGTGAAGGGAGCCAAACTGGCCTCTCTGTGACAGTCCATCAGCCAAATCAATTGCCAACAAGTGACCTCAGTTAATGACACATGGAGCCAAAAAATGACCACCTGAGACAGGCTCACAATTTCCAATTTTAAAAAGCAAAAATCATGAAATATAACAACATGTTTGTTGTTGTAAGAGACTACCTTTTGGAATGATTTGCTAAGCAAAATTAGATAACAAGAACATAAGAATGAGAAAGGTCTCCATTTTTGTTTATATGAAGACAGGCGGTTGAGAAGCATGCAAGATAGTATTTGACAAGTTCTTTCTCAGTCCAGATTATTCTGGTACTTAAAAATTATATACTGGAAATTGTAAATCACTTGGAGATACTGACTGTAGTATGTAGTGTATTCAAATTACAGTCTATTTTTAAACAATAAGCAAAATGCAAGAACAATATTATCAATTAAAGTTGATGTCAAGATATAATTGTAAAAAAGAAAAGCTTGTAATATAGTACATTGGTTCACCCAGAATTATATATATTAATTACTATTTAAATAGCTTTCTTGGGATAAGTTAAAGCAAATAATGATGGACATCAAAACTCTACTTTTGTACTATTTATTAGATAAACCATATGTCCACTTTTGAAATGCAATTTTACTTTTCAGGGATTGCTTAGCTTATAATACTTATTTAAGAGCAGAACAAATAATTCTATTTGAACTTTTGAAAAAGTAGATAAAACATACTGTATTCCTTAGTAAGTTTATTTTATAACCTTAGTAATATTCAATGCCTAAATAGCTAAAACTACCTTAAAAACTTTATAACGTATATTTGCAATATATGAATGTAAAGTGCAATGAATAAAGTACAGTAATTACAATAAAAATGAATTTCCCATTATCAGAACTCTTGTTCAAAGTGCACTTCTGAAAGAATAACATGTATTTAATAGATATTGCAGAAAGCTAGAAGTAATCAGTATAATTGGGAATGAAAAATGTAGTGAGGGACATTGGAATACAAGTTTAGAAAGTGTCACTCTGCAAAGTTACTTTCTTGAATAATCCTCTTTTCTACTACCCTGTCACAAAAGGCTGCCTATGAAATCAACAAAAATGTGATGAAATATAATTGATTTGATTTTATGTATGGTCTTAATGAAATTTTGGTATAGTTTAGGCAGATTTTTATCTTAGACTTTTTTTTTTTTTTTGAGACGGGGTCTCGATCTTTTGCCCAGGCTGAATGAAATACACGGTATCCTCAAATACCTTCCACCTCAGCCTCCTGAGTAGCTAGGTGCACACTGCCACACAAGACTAATTTTATTTATTTTTGGTAGAGATGAACTCTTGATATGCTGCCCAGGCTACTCTTGAACTCCTAGCTGCAAACAGTCCTCCTACCTCGGCCTCCTAAAGTCCTGGGATTACAGGTGTGAGCCACGACACCCTTGCCTAGATAATTTGTTTGGGGGAAAAAAAAAAAAAGAAAAAGAAAAAGAAAAGAAAGACAAAAATTATTCTAAGGAAGCATATTAAAAATAGGGTTTTCTGTTTTTTATTTGAAATAAAATAAATCTAAAATATTAGGCAGATATGTCCTTACTACAAATAGAAGTACCTTTGGTCTGTGTGAAATATTATTTTCATGCATTAAGTACACCACTGAGTTCATATGTATTTATTAGTCTATAACTGGAGGTAAAACTATAACCTGATGTCACAATAATTTCTGCAGGCTTTTGAGGCACGTTCTTATTCTGCTTCCACTGTACCATCCTAAATTAACTCTGGTAAGAAGCTCCGCTTCCACTCTTCATTCTATATTAAGGAGCCATGGGTCTTGACAATGAAATAAATAACATGAACTACATCTGTTTTCCTTTCTGTTAGATAAAATGAAACCCAAGAGAACACCATAACCAGAAAATAATCAATTGATGAGTAAATGACAGTCTTCAGCAATTCTAATGCACTCAGTCTGGCAAAACTGTGGCCTATACCCTTGAGTGATAGATTTATAACAGGCAGATAAACACCATCTTTATTTACAGAACTCTTAGGGACTATATGAAGCAAGCTGACCATCTTTATTTACAGAACTCTTAGGGACTATATGAAGCAAGCTAAACATATTTAAAAGAATATGTAGGATTTTTTAAAAATGTATTTTTATATTTTTGACTAGTCTGTCATTAATGCCAATACAGTCAAAGTTAAGGAGCATGCTCCCTGAACCCTCATACTAAGATTTGGGGAATACATTTTTGTCTTCAGTCTGATGAAAATTTCAGGTAATTTATTTCACACAGGAAAAATGTTCACTAGAATATTTTAGGATCAGCCATTTGAAAGAGATTTCCTTATCAGTTTAGGTGGAAAAAGTCCTTGAAGTTTATCATTGTTAAGAAGTTAAGGGTGAAACTGTTGGTGGGAAGGTACATCAGTACAGTTATAATGAAAATGTTTTTGAAAACAAAAATAAAAAATATAATTATTACATGATTCAGCAATCCCACTGCTGGGTATATATCCAAAGGAGATGAAATCAGAATGTTAAAGAGATATCTACACTTCCATGTTCAAAGAGAATTATTCACAATAGCCAAGATATGACATCAACTTTAATGTTCGTCAACAGTTAAATGGAGAAAGAAGATGCAGTATATTTGCACAATGGAACACTATTCATTCATAAAATAGAAGACAATCATCTCATTTGCAACAATGTGGATAAACTGGAAAGACATTATGTTAAGTAAAACAAGGCAGGCACAGAAAGACAAATACTGCATGATTTCACTTCAATGCAAAGTGTAAAAAATTTGAACTCCAGTGGCTCACACCTGTAATCCCAGCACTTTGGGAGGTCAAGGCAGGCAGATCATGAGGTGAGGAGTTCAAGACCAGCCTGGCCAATATGGTGAAACCCCTTCTCTACTAAAAATACAAAAAATAACCGGGTGTGGTGGCACACACTTGTACTCACAGCTAATCGGGAGGCAGAGGCAGAAGAATCACTTGAACCTGGGAGGTGGAGGTTGCGGTGAGCTGAGATAGCAAGATAGCACCACTGCACTCCAGCCTGGGCAACAAGAGTGAGGCTCCATCTCAAAAAAAAAAAAAAAAAAAAAAAGGTTGAACCAACAGAAGTAGGTGATAGAATGCTCATTACCAGAGGCCGGTGGAGGGAGGCGATTGGGAAAAGTCTTGCTAAAGGCTACAAAATTTTAGATGGGACAAATATGTTCAAGAAAGCTATTGTACAACATGATGACTATAGTTAATAATAATGTATTGCAATCTTGAAAATTGCTAAAAAGTGTATGTAGGATGTTTTAAAATTATATTTTTTTACATTTTTGACTAGTCTATCATTAATGCCAATACAGTCAAAGCTAAGGAGCTTGCCCCCTTAGACCTCATAGATGGACGTGTTTTTACTACAAACATAAGTATGTGAGATTATAAATATGTTAATTAGCTCGATTTAGTCATTTCATAATGTATACATATTTCAAAAAAACAGGCTGTACATGGCAAATATATACAATATTTACTGGTCAATTAAAATAATAAATTTCAAAAATAAGTAAAATACGAAGAATTTGATCATTAATTACAATAGTTGCAAAAAAACCTAGATGAATAGATGTCTCTCTTTTCTCTCTTACTTTTTCTAAATATTTGTATAGAGTTCTTATCTGTCTCCCGCTCCCCTTTATCTCACCAGAGAAAGTGATCCTCTTCACAGTGACCAAAGCGACTAGTGGTAATGTAACGCAGAGCGAAGACACACAGAAGGTCAGAGGGGCAAGGGACTTAACTTAAGGCAATATCTATTTCAGCTTTGTCACTCAGCCCATGAATAAACTGAGGTCCATAAGAATTAAGTTGCTTTTTCAGTCCAAATAGCTGGATTCCTGAGCATCTCCACTACTTTTGTTAAAAAAGAAGTTGCAGGGGCAGCAGACAAAGAAACCAGAAACAAAATAGAAAATCCATGAATAAAACAAAACAGAATCAAATAAAAAAAGGCCTTTTTGTAGTGCTGGTGTTAGCTGTTTTCTGACTCTGAATTCTTAAAGCAGTTAATTTCACCTGCCATTATATTATTACACATTATTTCTATAATTCTGGTGGTGTTAATGTTTTCCTCAATAGTTTATATAATGTGTTCATTGAGTGCATGCTACGTGAAGGCATTTCACTGAAAAGCTAGGGATTTTTTCTGACTTAAAACAAGGGATGAACTTAATAAAAGGGATGGACTCCATTATGAAACATATAAATTTAAGTATATTAATAATAGTAAACATGATAAGCATGCATAAAGAAATATGCAAAAAATGCTATAAAAATGGTTGATTTCAGTACAGTTCTGCAAACATCTGCATGCCTATTCTTGTGCGGACCCTGTGCTTCTCCCAGAGATTATATAAATTTATAAATAAATAAATCCAATATGCCACATGGCAGAAATAGACATGCCAACAAAACATGTCAGAGCAACGTTATGAATGCATTAACTTTCAGTCTTAGAAGTTGGCCAACAAAAAAAATGGAAAAAAAAAAATAAAAAAAGAGATTTTTCCAGGAAGAAGAATAATGGTGAGCAAAGATACAGAGGGGCAAGAGGTCATCAGAAAACGGCAAAGCAGTCTTATACCCTTAGAATATGGAGTACAAAAACAAAGGATGGGTATGTGGTGGGGACTAAGTCTTAGAGGTAATAACACTCCCTGGCATAAAGAGCACATGCTAATTTTAGACTTTAGATTAGGTAATCTAAGGCTTTAATGTAAAGGGAGTAGGTGATGCTGACATTTTAAATCTAGGAAATGACAAGAATAAATTCAGATTTTAGATGCATTGCTTTAGAAAGTGTAGGTGGGTTGACATGAGACTGCAGCAGAGATAAAGTCAAAAGGCTGAATCAGTAAGGAGAATGGATGCTTCTCTCCAATGAGATGTATGCTTAGGAAAATGCACACATCAATAACATGTTTAGGACAGATTGTCAGCAATTCACAGCTGGCTGGATGTAGTGGCTAAGTGAGTTAGGAACAGAAAGGCTAAATCGAATCCTTTGAAGGGAAGAATTGAGTAAACCTTGTTTTGGGGGTTGCACATTCTAAGGGGAAAAGAGCAAAATTGTATAACACCCTGTATTACATAACTCATTTATTGTGCTACTCTCCAAGTATTAATAAGAAATGGGCCAGAAATTGTTCCACTTTGTTTTGCTGACCATATGTAATATTTCATATATTTTTAAAACTATAGTGTTAAATTTTATATATCTAATAAAACTATAGTTCATGTGTTTCAAAACTATTAATATGTATAAATTAGAGTATAGATGCAATTATTAGGTAATATTATATAGATTGAATTATTCAGTATTTGAAAAGATATTTTATTTGCTTTCAATTTTCTGTGAGAAAAGCTATCTAAAGTAAGACAGAAAAGACAGAGCATTTTTCAGTACCAAGATATGGCTCTTTCACTAAAAGCTGCTCAATTTATCCCAGTTCTGGTTGATCTTATCCACAGAGAAGACAGAAAATTTTTCACAGTCTATTTCTGAACAGAAACTGCTCGGATTAATCAAGTTGTCAACCACCCAGATCATTATACCAATCAAGATTTTGGAGATACCTAATAGAAAAATAGAATATGCATCTCTCTTTTTTTTTCTGTCTACATTAGGTATTATGTCCTGAAAACATACCTGCATAATATCATAACACCCCAGGAATCAGGAAAATTTCATATTGTTTTTAAGTTGTAATTATACAGTCTTACCTATTGGAAGTACCTGGACAATTTGGCTCTGTCGAAACAGGTATCAATTGGTTTAACCAAGTAAGTGTAATTCAAATCCCAGAAACATGTGGGTATAGGATGTGATAGCAAAGAGAGTTTGGAATTAGAACTCTAGAGCCGACACTTACATTGTCAACTATAGCTGTAGGGCCATGAGTTAGTCACTTCTTTTCTAATACCTTCAGTATTTTATTTCAAAAATTAGGTTTTTTAATTAAAGAGGCAAAAGTAATCCCTGCTGGCCACCAGGCAAAGTGAAAGTAAGCCTTTTGAATACCAAGACTTGATAGTCCCATCAGAATGTACTCAAGAATCAAAACAGGATATAGGCTACACTGATTCCACACATATGACTGAATGTGTCCCTCTTCTGAGTGAATATTTAGCTCTACCTCAATTCTTTTGCTTTCTTGAGAGATATTAGGTTACATGACCATAAATTGCTCCAACTTCTTGACCTTGTCTAATCTAGAATGACCCCTGCTTCCCTATCCCTGTCTCAGCTAACACAAAGAGAAACTCCTAAGAGAGTCCGCTTCCTGTTCTATTTTCTGACAATGCTAATTTTTCTCTAATGGATACCTTCTTCCATGCAGTAAGTTAAATAAACTGTACTTAATTTGGTTACAAAAAGTTACATATAGGTAATCTTTATATTACATTAGGTCTTGCAGAAAGATGACATCTCATTGGGCCCCTAGAAAAAGTTTCAAGGTGTTGTGATTAGTTAAGATTGACATCAATAAAAGAATGGTAGTAACTTAAAAAGCTGGAGATAGAAGTGCATTCCAAGTTGAGAACAAATGGAATCAAAAGCCCAAAGATTTTTTAAAAATGCAGTGGTTTTATCTTTAGCCAATATGAATTATTTTACCCACCCTAGGTACAAAAAAATCCATTTTATTTGAATTTTCTTAATTATCAATTACTCATTGGAGGAGTCACCTATTGTTAATCCTCAAGTGCTTCTTTCTAAAACTTTTTATCTGTAAATATCTAAGAACTAGCTTATCTAGCCTGACAAAATTGTTTTGGATGCTTTTTGTTGTTTAATGCCCTAAAACTTTAGTGAATTATTTCTAGAGCATTCCACAGTCTATTTCTTTACCACCACTACATTGTCACTGTTGAAGACTGTACCTGTACCTGTGAAAACGAGATGTGATGAAGCCCTCGTATTTAGGTTTCTGCAGAGGCAGAGTAGTCATTTAACAGAGATGAACTTCCCGACTCCTTGCTAAGTTTGGGTAAAGATGTTTCCCCATTCCTCTCTGAAAGTTTTATCTCCTTGGTGTACACCATTTTTGTCAACAGTTATTCTCCAAATCACAATTGCGGTTTTGTGTGTTTGGGCAACATAATTAAGGAAACAATCTTGCAATCTAAAAAATCTTTTCACAAAGGTGGAAGAGAAAGAAAAGTGTGTGATTATTAAATAAGTGTTATGACAGGATTAGATGTGCATCACAGGCAAAGTACTAAGAGATTGAAAAGACAGAAGGAAATCTCACTCATTTATATAGTCAAGCAGATACAACCCATGATCTACACGTTCTCCAGATAAACAGTAACTTGTCCTAAAGTAACAGGATCTGACAGCACCATTTGAGACATGGATAGCTCTTCCTAAATTTACGCGGTAGTTGGGATGCCCATCTATGTTTGCTAATTGACTTTATCCAAAGGGGGAAAGAAGTTCTTACATCTTTAAAAGAGGATAAAGTTTAGAAACTTGGAGAGAGTACTCTCCCACAGAAACTGGGCCACGGGTGCTACATTATCTTTCTTAACGAATACATTTCAGAGTTGACTTTGAGATCCTTGAAAAACATATCCCTGGATCTCAAAACCCAAAAGATGTTTATTTTGCTTTTAAGCAATGTATATACATAACAAAGACACAGAGAAAGAACTTAAACTCAACAAGTTTTCTAAAGTCAATGCTCCGAGAAAAGAGAAAAGGAAAAGTACCTTTCCGTGTTTCCACCAGGGATAATTAAATTTTTTATTTTAAATTTTTATTTACTCTCACACAAGTTACTATCAAGATAATGCCATGTGGAAATAAATATTTTCTGCAACATTTTAGATCTTTGTGTTGGGCCAGGGCTACAGTCCTTCAGTACATTTTTATTCCAGCAACTACATTGCTTTTTCCTACTTCTACATTTTAGTTGGGCTAAACCCAGGTTCACTTGGGAGAGCTTCGTAACAGCAAATCTTAGAGAGAAATGGGCAAGTAAATAAAACCTGTCTCCCACAAATGCCCTTGACTAGTCTCCTACACTCCTTCTTCACCAGATTTAAAAACTAACAATATCATCAGGAAGCATAAGCAATAAGAGAAAATACTCTTTTAGACTCTTAACGGAAGAAGAATAGTAGCCTTATTGGTCTACATTTGAATAAAAGAGAAAATTTAGGTGACTCAGCCCAGAATCAGAAAATCTGATACAGCTAAACTACAGCCTTAATATCTTCACACAGGCCTGGCTGACAACTAAAACGGTCCTGTTGAGGGGAAATACTAAAAATTCTCCCTTTCTCTTTCTACTTTAATGACATTGAAACAAACAGGGTACACAATTTAATAAGTATTTGTTTTAGTTAAAAGTAATTCTTCCTTCTCCTGTTCTCTGGGATAGAAGTCCAAGCTGACTGGGTTATGTTCAGGTGCTCCTTTGCCTTCTGGACTCCTGTTGCATTCATCCGGAAATCCAATGATCTCAGCATAAGATCACATGAAAAAACCAGGGAGGTAAGGATATTTCACCTCTAGTTTATATTCTTCTTTTGAAGGTTACCTTGGGCTAGAAAGTTACTTTGCACCCATTCTGGTCTTTGTACAAAATCATTCCACTTCTCCAGGTGCTTTATTTTACATGACTCTATTGTGATTGGGCCAAGGAATGATGACATCACTGATTCTCTAGTCCTGGGCTCTTGTACTATTGGCTGGAGTTCCATTATGCCATGCCCAAAACTTCCTTGGTAAATAAACCATCTTCAGATTATTCTATTCTGAGTTTGCCAGTTTCTTTGGGGACAAGGTCTAATGTTGTTTTGCTATCAGGTGAGGTAATAGGGAAAAAGTAGAATTTCAAAATGGGATTACAGTATTGGAATGCTCATATATGAAAGGCACACATAATTAATCTCTTTGCTTCCATCTGTAATTCATTTCATGCAATGCCAACAAGATTAGTCAGAATATTACTGATTATTGTTTGGCACGGAAAGGGTGTGAAAAGCAATTCAGTATGATGACCAGTGGTGGTGCTAAGGGTTTAAAACAACACTCCGGTTTCTACTTATATTCACAAGGAGCAGACAGGAAAAAATGAGGTATTTAGGAAAGGTATTAAGGGAAAAGATAGCTTATCAGAACACCCTTCTATTCTGAATTCATAAGACACGTATGACTGAGAGCAAGCATAGATTTTGAATGTATGTATTACAAAGTTTTAATGAAAGTTATTCCTCAGCTCTATTTTACATAAAGAGTTCTTCCACGACTGAGTTCTGCAGGTTACACATGGTGGTGAGGAACACTGCAGTGAAATTAGAATTATGGATCTCAGTGGAGACGAAGGCATCCTATAATGGTAGAGGTTGGGTTACGACGCTTAAGCACCAAAGTTACAACAATAAGCTATGGGGCTGGAATATCAGTCATACTCTCTGACTACATAGGCGTCTATTGCTAACTCATCTATGAATCACTTAGAAATGAAACTGCTGGAGAGTCTCCCAAAGTGTTCCATGAGATATTTAAAAGGAACAATTCTAACTTTGCTGGGCCGGTTCACAACTAAGTCACAGTAATGGGGATATACTGCATCTTAGTTCTTACAAGTAAGCACTTTGCAGACCTAGATTTGGAGACTAGATTGATTGGATGGCTGGGTCCCTTGGGTGAAAGATAAAAGACATGAATTTTTTACAAAGCTTTCAAGAGAGTGACTGTTTCATATGAAACCAGAAATACACAGACCTTCTGGGGTTAGCTCTAAAATGTTATTGAAATTAGATTGAACCCTGGGCTCATTTCTCAGAGTTAGGAAGAATTAATGAAGGCAGATGATTGATGAGGAGGTCAGAGTTGGGCTTATATATTACCCCAAATGTATCTGAGGTATCATAGACAATTACAGTTGTCTGCCATGGTAGAGAGCAAATAGTTAGAACAGATATATTTTGTAACTGGAAGAATAATGTTATTGATTCCAAAATAAGTACCATTAATGTGGAAAGGGCCCAGTGAAAGTCCTGATAATTGGCCATTCCTGCCAAGTGATAAATTAAAAGCAATTTTGAACACCTCAGACAATGACAGAGACTAGTCAAACTAGCAAAAATAAATAAATAAATAAAATGCAAAACTAGTAACTCCTTTCACATCCACATTTCCTAATCTATTTGGCTGTGGAAAACCCAGATGAGTTGTGAAAAATGACAGGAGATCAGAGCAGACTTAAGTGGTATTTTCAATCACAATTTTGATTCTAGATATGCTAATCTTTCTGAACCAAATCATTAGAGTTTCAGACAGTTGGATACAACGTAAAAAATTTGAGGTGGTAAATATTTTCTTTTCTGTCCCAAACAGTAGGATCACACACTGTTCATATTTTCAGACAGGACGAGAGTGTATTTTTATTAATAATACTTTACCCATGTACTAGATCAACCCTCCTGCTAACCATCATAACATAGTTCAGATTGACTTCTACTGTCTCATAAATGACAAAAGAAATTACACTGGTCCATAACATTGATAAATTTATGCTATTTAGACCTAATAAGTGACGTGTAGCAAGTACTTTAGAGGTGTTATGAATGCATATGTTTTCCCAAAGTAGAAAATAAATTCAGTTACATTTCTAGAGAGACTAGTGGCATAGTGAATATTGGGATACTCCTTTCAAGTGAGACACAAGTTGCCGCATTCACGGATCATAACAAAAGGTGAAATTCTTAGTGGATCTCTTTGAATTTGGAGGCAACATATATTACACTTGAACTTACTTTCTAGAAACCATTTTCTGGGTAATCCATAAGGTTGCCAATTTTAAATGAGAACTAAAGCAAGAATAGACTCTACAGCTGGTCTAAACTAGTCTGAGCTTCCCTGTCACATGTAGTCTAAGACTCATTCATTCTAACAGTGTGGGAGGCAGACAGAAATGCTTAATAAGGGCCCTTGCAAGCAGTTCCAATAGAAGCAGCATAGAACATACACTGTGCTTATACTGGGAGTGAGTTTAGTCTCTCTTTTGTTTATAGACATTATCAATTTTAAAGTAATTCTTGGCCTGCTGTTAGTCCCTAATGAGGACTGAACATTTGATCATAGGACAAAAACAGACTATGTGACCTAAACCGTTAAGCATGTATGGGTGTGATCCAATCCACTGAACCATAATTTGGACACGAACAGCACCAGAATTTTATTATAAAATGAGAGTGTTATCTAAATGTCAAGGCTTGGCTAGATCCATAAGGTTCCCAAAAATTGCATCAGCAAGTTGATGAGACTTACTAATTCCATCTTTTTTCATATCTACAACCTTACTTCGAGTACTGACAAAAAGTGAACAGAAGAGTAAAAACTGACCTGCTTCACAAACAGATCTGCACTGCATGTCAGTAAGGGTCTGAAATACGTAGTGAATATGATTTTTTTGAGGAATAACCTGGAAAGACAAAGATGTGGGAACATCCCCCCAATAAACATGATTTTGACCAGTATATCTGTGGACCTCATCTAAGTCACAGATCCAACTAGGAGAGAATGACTAATGATTGACAAGAAAGTCAGGGACCTAGAACATAGGCGATTGCGAGCTCTGGGGATAGTATGTGAATGGACTATTTAGAACAACATAGAATAAGGAAAAATATATATTTTACGTAAATACTTACCTAGAAGGCATTAACAGCAATGGAGGTTCACAATAATCAGGGGAAACAATGATCTTGTCTGTGAATTAAGTCAGCAGATTTGTCAAATTACCCTAACTTGCCTAACGGGCCTAGTTACAAAATGACCATGGCAGTGGAGAAACAGACTATGAATGGCTGTGAACATGCTCAAAAATGGTCTTCTTGCCAGTGCTGGTCTGTCTATTGTGACTGTGAACGACTAAACTATCAATATTTCACCATTCTCTAAGTATATGAGCTGGTCTTCTGGATGGCAGCAGAAAGATATTTTGGATATGAATTGCTTGCAATGTTAAACCAGTGCGACCACTTGTAGATTTATTGGGAGATTGACCTGTTTGGTTTACATCAACAATCTTCCATATTCTCTACCTTATGGTTAGAACTGGCTTACAGGGATCCAAAGCTGGACATAGGAATGGGGAGTAAAAAATGAGGACTGGGTATTTATTTTATTTTCCCCGGCTGCAGTAATTTCCTCAAAACAGCTATGGTCACTTTACTAAAGGTCACTGCTCTTCTCAAGGCAGTTTTCTGGATCTGCTTGTCTCTCTGTCCAGAATAAATCCTCACATCATATTTTTGATGGCAGTAACAGCAAGGCTGCTGGCAGCATGGGCTTTCTGCATTATAACTTGTTCTTTCCTTAATCTTTGCCACATTTTTGTAATTAATTAAAATATAACGTAAGGGTGTCATCTGTTTCCAATGAAACTAAATTTAATAGAATTCTTTTGTTGTTGTTTTGTTAAAGAAAATAGAAAAGTACAACAGGCAGTTAAGGTGGAAGAATACAAAACACTAGCTGCTGTGTTTGGCAGGCCAACAACAGACCCCTTTACTGGTCAACACATTTAATCCCTGTGTTACCAAACCTATCTGATAGTACGAAATTAGAGTTCACTGAAGGGTTACAATGGAGTGGAAGATGTATATTAGGAGACAATGTAACTGGGTCCTTTGCATTTCTGTATGCCTTATGATTGTGTTTATTCTCAACTGTCTCTTTGAGGATGTTTGTATAGCAGACAGCCTGGGAAGATATTGTCTGCCTCTGGGGAACAGTGGATGGATTTGTTTTCTGGCTGCAATATCGAAGACTCTGTCTCACTCTAAGGCAAAGGTTGGATAGATTTACTAAGAACACTTTAAAACTTTAAGGTTTCCTAAGCTCACACTTTTTCAGCTATGATACAAGTCTCTTGTGGGTACAACATCCAACTGGGCTTCTCCACACTGCCCCTGGACTTTGAGGGCAAAGGAAATTTATGGGAGCATGAAGCTCATGATGCCTGCTGTGCCTTGAATCTTAAAGGTTTTTCCTCTTTTTTCTTTTCTTTACTTTTTTTTTTTGTGTGTGAGGGGAGGGGCAGGGGGTAAAATCAGTAGTCATCTTTGTTTTCCCCAGCATCCATGAAACTGTGGAAGGCTATCCTGCTACATAAAATCAGGGTAAAATTTCAGTCTATTCACTGTTCTTAAGAATGTAGTTTAAAAAATAAAAAGAGTGATTATGTTATGGATGGTCTTAAATGCTATAATGAAAACCATTTATTTCAGCAGATAGTGGAGCACAATTTATGGTTTTATTTTTGCAAATATGTTTTATAAGTATACAGAAGTGACATGACTAAAGCTGGGCTTTAAAAGTGAAGAGTTAAGATGACTGGATTGAAGTGGAAAGATAAAATGTGTATAATGAAGTACTAATATTTTATTGTGTTATATATTGAAGCAAGGATATTTAAGTCCTTCTGAGAACAGATTCCCTGAGCACAGAAATTAGTATTTACCATGCATAATCATTATTTGTAAGTTAGCAATAAAGGGGTAAAAAAACCCTCAATATTTTACTTTAAAGTTTTAAAAGTAAATGAAAAAAAGTTACTGGTGTCAATTATAGAACTAGAAAATTTTTTTAAAAATCAGGGTTTTGTGGGCAAAATACTAATTTTTAAAATGCATGAAGACATATAACTGAGTAAAATATAGAGAGTAAATTTGAACCCAGGACATAGATTAGAATCTATCCCTCTATCTATGAGTGTTGAGAGCTATCCTGAGGCAAAAGGAAATTTTTCACTGCTAGAGTAAAATAAAAGTAAGTTTTATTAGAAAGAAAACCAAGATACTATAGTTATATTGAAAACAAAGGAGAGAAAGTGCACCAGAACAAGAGGAGCCAAATAATCTTGCCCTCCATCGTATCCTCAGAGCCTAATACAGTGCCTGGCTTAAGTTAGTATGGAAAATTTTGATACTGAATACATAAATATAAGCTACAGTAGTCCTGTATTCATGATATCATCAAAGTATCAATTATAGTATTGCTGTTTGTGTATATTTTATGATCAAACTGACATTTTGTTTGTTTATTTCTTCTTGAGGTAAATATCATTTGTTTCTTTGGGAATATTTTTCTCATTAGGTTTTTTCTTTGGGGACCCTTCCTGAAAAAGATTACTCTAATATGCAAGTTGTATTGCTTTATTTCACTCAAGGTTTACTCTCCTGTGGTATTTGTGATGCAGAGTTTAGAAAAGATTTTCAGGGAATAGAAAATAACTGTAAATGCTGCTTGGTTAACAGAGAGTGTTTCGCTTGCCGTTTCATAAATTCAGAGTCAGCAGACTTCCCTTTGCCTGTCTCCTTTGACTCATCAATGTGGAATGAAATCTAATCAATCTGCAATCATGCTAATCAATGTACTGTGCTACTTTCATTGCAGGAAAAAATAATATTGTTATAAACTCAGTTACATATTAGAGTAATGCAAAAATTGAAAGTGCTATTCTGTGTGATATGTAAATGAAGCATTTTATAACCTGAGGCTTTACCATCAAAATTCCATTTAGATCCATCAATTTTCATAAACAAATTAAAGGAACTTGTAACTCAAGAATGAGAAATAATGAATTCAAAGTTACAACTTATTATTTATGTGAAATGTTACAAAATAGATTACTTGTAACAGCAATATATAAAAATACATGAGCATAGTGAAATCAAAAGCCTACATTCCTTCTGTACCACACTGAGATAAACATGATAGAAGACTGTTACGTCTAATTGACTGAACTTTTTAATAACCTAACCAATGACTTTCCTCCTTCTGAATGGGGGAAACAATGCAACTTGTACTCTTCGGTCTCACAAGTTTCACTTCATTGATTATTCCTATTCTCTGACATAGATTATCATCATTATTTCTCCCATCTTTTAGGGTTAATCATTCGTATCTTGTTATTACAAACTGAAGTACATTCTTTACATTTTCCATGTATTATCTTGGTAACAAAGGAAATAAAAAAGTAAGGACAATTGATCTCAGTTTTCTTTACATTCTCCATGTATTATCTTGGTAGCAAATGAAATAAAAGATGAAGGGCAACTGAATTTTCTCACTCAAGTACCTCCTACAATAAAGACCTATTATTCGTATCAGAATGAGTTTCACTCTATGTGTACATTGTGTCAGAGTTCTCCCCAAAAAAAACAGAACAAATAGAATACATAGAGAGAGAAATATGAGAGGAAATTTATCATGGAGATTGGCTCTATGATTTTGGAGGCTCAGGGTGTATCACAATATGCCATCCGCAAGCTGGAGAAACAGGGAAGCTTATAGGTTGGAACAGTGCAAGTCCGAAGGCCTCAGAAGCAGGAGGGCCAGTGCTGTAACTCTCTGTCCAAGGCCAAAGGCTGATGAGCTGGAGTTCTAATGTTCAAGGGCAGGAGAAAATGGGAGAGAGAGAGGAATTTGCCTTCTGCTTTTTTGTTCTACCCAAACCCTCAGCTGATTGGATAGTGCCTGCCCACACTGGATGAAGGCATATCTTTCTACTCACTTCTCTGACTCAAATGCCAATCTTCTCCATAAACATCCTCACAGACATGCACTGAAATTATGCAATAATCCAGCTTTCAGGGTATTCCTAATTCAGTAAAGTTCACACTTGATTTAAGCATCACATACACATACACATACACACATGTCTCTTTCACGCTGTCTCTCTCTATATATATATGTATACATATACACACATATATGTGTGTTTGTGTGTGTACATATACACACACATATAGATATATACAGGTATATATATGTATGCATACATAGATAGATATACAATTTCTACATTGCCTTGCCTTATCTAAATAGTAATTTTTCTCTTTTATATTGAATCACTGTCCCAGAAAACTAGTTATTCCTATATCTACATATTAGTCCATTTTCAAGCTGCTGATAAAGTCGTACCCGAGACTGAGAAGAAAAAGAGGTTTAATTGTACTTACAGTTTCACATGGCTGGGGAGGCCTCAGAATCATGAGAGAAGGTGAAGGCACTGCTTACATGGCAGCAGCAAGAGAAAAGGAGGAAAAAGCAAAAGCAGAAGCCCCCCATGATAAACCCATCAGATCTTGTGAGACTTATTCACTATTAAGAGAACAGCACGGGAAAGACCAGCCCCCATGATTCAATTACCTCCCCCTTGGGTCCCTCCCACAACACGTGGGAATTCTGGGAGATACAATTCAAGTTGAGATTCGGGTGGGGACACAGACAAACCATGCCATTCCACTATTGTCTTCAAATATCCTTAAAAAAAAAAAAAGCAAAAAAAAAAAAAAGCTTATGTTTCCAATTCACAGTTTCTACTAGGCATTCCCAATTGTCTGCATAGTTTTGTGTCAAGACTTAAGGAATGCTCTGCAGTTGCAGCGTGTGCAGATTGAATCATGGAAGTTGTATATGTCAATGAACATCCACTCCCTCCTCTTTTCCAGAGCAGTGGAAGTGAGGAAGCAGCTCCATAGAAGTATGTTCAATGTATAGCTCCATTAGACATACAGAAAATAATGACAGACTCAGAATGGGCATTTGGTCTCATTGTTTAGTTATTTCTCCCATTTTGATTTTATTTCATCAAAAAATTTACTAGAAAGCATTATAGTTCATAGCTCTATGTTAATAAACACACTTTGGTGAAGGGTAAAATATTTATACAATTTTTCAAATATTGCACAATAAATAAAGTGGGAAATCAACATTTTATTCATGACTATTGTGTCATATCAAAACATTCATATTGATAATGCAATATTATATCTGAGATTACAGTTAGTGGTAGTTTAGTAGAGGAAGAGGAGATGATAGATAGGATAGGTAACTCTTTTTTTTTCCACCTATTTCTAGCTGCCTGAATTGGCTACAAATGCATACAAAGACACTGTCAATGGATAGAGAGACAAGCAATCATTGGGCAGAATGAATACTTGATGAACAGTGCCAACCCATACTGATGAACACAACTATGAGCTTTAAATTTTCTTGCAAAAAGGTTGACAGAGATAGCGTCTTCAAAAGAGTACATTTAATATAAACCTATAATGATGTAATAATGCGTAGGCATCAGCTTGGGAAAAAGCGTGCTATGGAAAGAGTATAGCTGTGTGAATGTTCTAAAGGAAGGATTAATTTGCAGAATTCCCCAAACAAAGAGAAGGTTAATATTGTAATTGATAGAGCAAGTTATTCATGTAACACAGAGCCTGAGAGGAAGCTAGAGACCAGCTAGTTCATGCAGAGCCCTGCAGGTAATTCTCGTCCTACGAAATTTTTTTCTAAGGAAAATGGAATATCTTCCTCAGTCATTTTAACTGACAAACTGAATATATGTTTTAAGGAAATCTATGTTCCCGATTTTTAGAAAATGCATTGCAGCAGCAAGAGTCACACAGGAAAACTAGGTCAGATGCACACACAATGTCCAGTAAATGGATGATGGCAAATTGAATCCAGGTGTTGTTAGAAGAAATAAAATTAGAGGGAATTAGGCAAGAATTAAAATGATATGGGCAGATCTGGGTGATGACATTGATATGGTTCCGAGGGAGAGATTTAAAAAGATGAAATGTCTTTGGAATTCACAACTGGAAATACTAAAGCATATACTTCTCAACTTGATTCAGTTTTGTTTATTTTATGTATTTTCTCTATCCCTGAACTGCCTTTTCTACCATTCTCAATATGGAATGTCACATTCCTCTGACTTTTTACCCTTACGTTCTGTGATGGTTAATTTTATGTGTCAACTCATCTTGGCAATGGTCTCAACATTTCAGTGGGCCTATATCAGGTGTCCAGATGTTTGGTTTAACATTATCCTGGGTGTATCTGTGAAGTTGTTTCTGGATGAGATTCACATCTGACTTGGTAGACTGAGTAAAGCAGACTGCTTATCAAGATGTGGGTGGGCCTCTTCCAATCTCTTGAAGTCCTGAATAGACAACAGGCTGAGTAAGAGAATTTGCTGCCTCTGCCTGTCTGGGTGAAAAATCACCCAGTTGCTCATGACTAATTTTCTCATGGGAGTGATTTATGGATTATGTAAAGCTTAATTGCTTATTTTTAAGTAAAACCTGAGACATTACCCTTCTCCTGCCTTCTAGATTCAGACTTGGACTGGAACGACATCATCAGCTCTCCTGAGTCTCCCGTTTGCCAACTAGAGATCCTGGGACATCACAGACTCTAACTGTGCTAGACAATTACTTATTATCTATCTGTCTATCTGTTTGTCTGCAATCTATCTATTATTTTACACTTGGTCTCAGCCAAAAGGCAGAGAAACGATCTATTATTTTATATCATTATTATTGATATCTTATTGGTTCTGCTCCTCTGGAGAAGCTAGAATAAAATATTTACTAGGTAACATCTATTTTTTTGTTTTAAAATTTGCTCTTTGGTGATTACTAAGACTTTTTATTAGTAAGGGGCTTAGTAGAATTCTAGAACTAGAACTCTTAGGTATGTTCTTATGGAGAACAAGATCTTTACTTATCCAGGTAAATTACTTATTTCAATTAGTATGCAACAAATGATCAAGGAACTCCAACTGAGGTAACCATTTTAGCCCATGAATTATTGCTTTCTTAAATAAACTTTTTATTGGAGTAAAACATACCTAAAGCAATGTGCACAAATTATCATGTATCATTCAATAAGTTATCAGAAACATAACTCATTTAACTGCAGCCCAGGTTAGGACATGGTGCATTTTCATCACTCCACTATCCATTTGTTCTTAACCAATCACTACTCTCCCCTAACAATATCGATTATCCTGACTTCTAAGTCTATATAATTTTTGCCTGTTTCTAAGCTATCCATGAATCAATATATATTGCCTATTATTTTGATACTCGTTTATTTTGTCCAATACTGTATTTGTGAAACATGTCTACTTTTTTTTTCATACTGATAGTAGTCCCAGTATTTTAAAACAAGTTTATTGGGATATAATAAATTTTGACCCCAGAAAACCATAATCACAGTCAAAATAATAATGAAGATGTACATCATCCTCCCAAATTCCTTTCTGTCCTTTATTCTTCCTTCTCATTTCTCACAACTCCTGATCCACATTTTCAGGGAACTAACAATCACCTTTATGTTACTCTTTATATTATAACTATTAATCACCATGTGTTTCATTTTATAACTTTATCATAGTTTATAAAAATTCTCCCATATATGTAATTCTGGACACAACCTTGTCACTTGGGCGTGATTAAGAATAATGGGAGTTAAAACTGAGGTTTAGAGGGGTTAAGCTGTTTACTTAGGGTAGATCTCATATTAAATAGCAATTAGCCATAAGTATTAAATTTCACCCAGTTTGGATGCTATGATTCCAAATTCTTAGCTTTTACTACATAATACAATTTTCATACTGAACAGTAAATTTTCTCTAGTCAAACTTTTAGAATTTCTTCATCATAGCAAAGCACTTATTTCTGCTATTACCAATATTTGCATACTTTAAAAGTTTAGCATTCTTAAAACAAAATTGTCCCACTGCCAATAGTCTTCACACATTCTAATGAATATAGCTGACATTTAGGAAGTCATAATTAGTCAAAATCATAGCTTACCACTTACTTCATTATTGAGAAAAATCACCCAGTCATTTATGACTCTAATTTTCTAACACGAATGACTTATGGATGATGTAAAACTTGACTGATTATTTTTAAATAATAGAAAATGAAGGGAAAAATAGAAAGGGTAAGACATAATACACTTATTCATATGCTAACTATAATGAAGTTAGCTTTGACACATTCTCTCTACCATTTAAATGGTGATTGTCTATAAATACTTGTTATGCACTTGAACCTATAGCAGAGTGTGACATCATTCAATGAAATATTCAGTGTGATGCTTTGAGGTCTTCAGAGGAACATGAAATAGTTCCCAAACTGCACATTACATGTAGTTTTCCATTACACACTGCACAAAATGTCCTTGACATTCAAGAGTGTACTATCATATTTTAGTCTACTTCACTCTAGGGTGTATTTGAAAATACCCTCCATTTGCCTTTAATAATAATGACTTGTCATATGGAATCCAGCTCTCAGATAATCTAACATAATATGTACTTGGTGGTTTTATTAACTGTCAAATGAAACCCAGTAGTCGTCAGAAACATTTCCCCCTTCTGTCATGCAATTGTTCTCAGCATGTTTCATTTTTGACCATTAACGTAAAAGGTTAATAAACTCAACTACTTGATGTTATTAATATTCAATATGCATGGCAAGTGAATCATTTTGCAAGCTTTTGATTTTTAAAGATGCTGGGCCATTAATGTTACTATTTTGTGGGCTTGTAAAATTATACCATGCAGCACACATGCCATAATTTGAATACTAAAAGGTTTGTGAAGAATTCTTGCTACATTACACTCTACTCACCTTTATTGAAATATGGACTCTTTGGAATGTAAAATCTCTCTCTCTCTCTTTTCTGAATATTTTATTTTCACTTGTTTTTATTCCTTATTAATAAATAGCTATATTTAATCAATTTTTTTAAATTTCTGGCTTTATTGCATCTCTGATTAATACAAAATCAGTTCCAGATTTTATCTAAGAATAATTTATTGGTCTATATCTATTGTTATATAGATTATTGGTTAAATATGTTTAAATGAGTCTACTAGTTGTAAAATATGTTTCAAATGTAAAAGGAATTTGAACCAAGTTTCAAGCATAATTCACAGATTGTTACTCAGAATCATTAAAGGGGTGTAGGGTTATGAAAATGATGAATTACGAATAGGAGTTTGAAGACTTGAGCTTTGTCTTCAATATGTACTTTAATTCAGTTTTCTTTTTCTTAGTTTGCCTGTCTCTCAGATACCTTTTTCCCTTGAAATTGAAATCAATTTCCTACAGTGCGTTTTATTTTCAAATAAATAGCTAACAATAAAAAGCAATAACAAAAGATACATTAACTAAATCAATCTTATTGAAACAATCAGAACTGAACAAAACATTTAAAGTTGTTAAAATAGTCATTGAAATTTATGTTGGCATATTGAAACCGTTCTTGTGTAAGAAAAATGTCTTTGACACAATTGACAGATAAAAGGAAGAAAAACATTCAAAAATGTAGCATTCTCCTTTTTCTAGGTATCTATAATCAACAACCAAAGGAAACTAAATATAAGTGTTAAGGATTTAGAGGATAACAAGAATTAGATATTCTCGTTCCTAAAATAATCTTGAAATAAAGTAACCCTAGGAGTAAGTAGAATCATTGAGAGGCTATTTTTCAAGTACATAAAAACATAACCATGTATGTGCATATACATATGCTCACAAATACACAATAGAAATACACACAGAGCCAGACATGGTGACTCACACCTATAATCCCAGCACTTTGGGAGGCCAAGGCAGGCAGATCACTTGAGGCCAGGAGTTTGAGACCAGCCTGGTCAACCATGGAGAAGCACTGTCTTTACTAACAATAACAAAAATTAGCCAGATATGGTGGCGCAAACCTGTAATCCCAGCTACTTGGTAAGCTGAGGCATGAGAATCGCTTGAATCCGGGAGGCTGAGGTTGCAGTGAGCCAAGACTGCACCACTACACTCTAGAATGGGTGACAGAGTGAGGTTCTATTTCCAAAAAACTAAAACTAAATAAATAAATAAAATTAAAAAGAAAGAAATATACACAGAAAGTGCTTTTTTTTTCTGTTGTAATTTAAAGTATAGAGAATTTTAAGCGTATTGTGAATATACTATTAAAATATACAGACCAATATTATGAATAAGACATTGGCCTAGCTCCAGAGTGCTGAGCTGCTGCCTTAGAAGAATTTGACTCTGATTTTCACATTGTATCTGAAAGTAAAAATCAAAGATATTACCAGAGTCTTTTCCTCAGGAAGATGGGATAAAATTGATGATGGAGCATAATTTTTGGTGCTAAAAATATTTGTGTAGGTCCTTGAGTGAGCAAGAGATCTGTTGGAATCGTTTAAAATACAGCTGCAGCTTTACAGAGAGGTACTCGATAAAGAGAAATACATATAATGATTTTTGAGAAATTGAAGACATCTCAAATAGCCCTTGATACAGAGAATAATCTTTTATTTCTGTCCAAAGAAAGAAATTCTCTAGCTCTAGTATTTTACAAAGTATAATTTAAGGAGAATTTTGCACGTTGAAATAACATTTGTATGGATTTGTATTATAATAAATAAAAATATAAGAGAAAAAGCAAACCAGACTTACATTTTTATAAAGATTTTGTCCTCTGAGAACTAGATGGCAGAAAATGAGAATAATGTAAAATTTTTAATTAAGCTTTGTTATCAAAAAGGGAACAAGCTGATTTGGTTTTCTTAGATCCACATGGGACAAAGATTAGGAGATACCACCAACACCGAGCTGGTGATAACTGAAAATCCGGACCTAAACCAGTACAGAGTCATTTTACAGCCAACTAACTATAAGGTTCCTTGATAAAATAGACGGCAGAACTTGACTAGAAGCAAATGGAAATAGTTAAAATTCCAGGATGGAATGATCAGGAAGCATGTATCACTCCAAGTCTCAGCTCACTAATGTAATCAAGGCTACAAAATATTTTCTCTGGTTTCCAAAAGTAGGTAGACAATTTTTCTTTCTAACTCCCATAAAATCTTATCCATCATTCAAGACTCTTATGAAAACAGGTATTAATTGTTGGTTTGGACTCTAGAAGGCTTAATTACACAAGAGGAAGTCTGCGTATAAAATAATCTTTAACAAATTGTTCTTAAGAATCTATAAATTATCTGTGTAATTTAACTGAAATAAGTGAAAAATTTCTTTCAGCTTTGACTTTTAACTTGCATAGAGTTGATCGTGTTAACATTGAATTCAAGTAAAGATAGTTCTAACATTGCAGCGATTGTATATAATTTAAATATATACATAGAACATTTTAACTTTGCCTTGCTTCAACCCTGCATAAAAATTTAAACTCCAAGTGGATGTCAACATTTTTTTTCCTCCAGCTATGCAAAGTGTTAGAAGTAAAAAGGTGATGCTAGCTAACATTTGTAAAACAAATATATATTTCAGTGACTGTCAATAAAGTAATGGAAAAGTGTCTCTATCCTCAGCTATGTGTAGCCCCCTTTAGAAAAAGTGTAACATATTTGATAACAAAAATTTATAAAAAGTTTAAATAATTCTAAACCAGAGAGTAAATAACAATCATTCATAAACTTAAACTTTGTCAGAGATTTTGACTGCAATTAGGCTTTGAACTGATAAAGATTGTCAGCTCATGAAAAACATACCATTCCTTTGTATCTTTCTGTCTGTCTCAGCTACTAAATAAATGCTTGATTTAAAATAAATATTTCAGGCCTGGCACGGTGACTCACACCTGCAATCTCAGTACTTTGGGAGCCCATGGCGGGCCTGAGGTCAGGAGTTTGAGATCAGCCTGGCCAATATGGCGAAACCCCATCTGTACTGGGAAAAAAAAAAAAAAAAAAAATTAGCCAAGCACGGTGGCATGCACCTATAATTCCAGCTACTTGGGAGGTTGAGGCAGGAGAATTGCTTGAACCTGGGAGGCGTAGGTTGCAGTGAGCAGAGATCGCACCACTGCACTCCAACCTGGGCAACAGAGTGAGATTCCATCTCAAAATAATAACAATAATAATAATAAATATTTCATATTGATAAATATATATTTATATCATAGATGCTTTGGTAAAAAGGCTAATAAAAGGAGACTGAAGTGCAAATATATTTGTACTGCATTTGTGTGCACACTAACGTGAGAGAGCAGGGGCTCAAGCAGAGATATTTTGGAGTTCCATTTCTGCAATTATAATATTCATATTATACTCTACTCTTGTCAATATATTTGTAATAACAATATTTCTAATAATAAATATTATTTACAGATCTCAAAAAAGGTCCTATTCTTTTTTACAAAATATGAGACACAAATATTGAAATTAAGGTTACTCTTTGTCTACATGCATGATTTCTCTTTCAGGTTGACTATCTGGAGAGCATATCACTGCTTTATGGATGGTGTGAGATAACCCTTATAAGAGAAGCCAAATTGGAGAAATGTGGGAAGAGGTATTGAAAAGTTGTAACTTTTATAGGTTGATTGAGATCTGGAAATTGGTGCAACCACTGAAAATATATTAATTTAAATGGTTAGTCTGTTTTAGGATTTTCGATTCAGGCTTTCTGTTACAGAGATATTCATGCTGTAGATACTGACATGAGTCAGAATGGTGACATTTACAGAGGCAGTTTTCTATTGGAGTTGTCGTTTTCAGTTCAAATTTTTCCTAAATTGGTTTTCAATTGTTTCACCTGGAATGACTAGAGGCTCTATCTCCATGGGGGACAGGTGCATGCACCTGCCTGGATTTCTGCTGTGGCTGATTCACATTTGGGCAATAGTGAAAATACTGTAGAAGTTGTATGCAGAGAAGCTGTTGCTGTAATCAGATATAAGAGATGCAAGAATCTGACAGGTAAGCCCCAGCACACAAACCATTTTTTGCTGCACTCTAGAAAAGAATCAGATAATTATGATGATGATTCAGCATTCCATGCTTAGGTGTTTAGAATTAAATTTTAATTTAGTTCTCTTATTCTTTGGTGAAAGTTTTTAATTTCAAAGCTATTATTTGTTAATCCATAGAAAGCTTTTATTGTATTAGAGCCCGAAAATAAACAAAACCAAAACATAACATATTGCCTCTGTCGTTAAACACTTAGAGATTAGTGAAAAAGAAAACACAAGTAAATAAATAATTGCAATATACTCTCGTAAGTCCAATAAGACATATTGCCCTAAACAGAGCAATATGAGAGTCCAGTAAATGAAAATCTACCCCCAAAATGTGAGTATCTATCTAAGGCAGGTGATGGACCCACTGTGGATAACAGTTCCGCTACCAAAATGTAAACCTGACTTCCTTTAATCAAATGATTCTATAAAGTATTGAAAATCATAAAGGTGAATCTATAGCATTTTTTAACTTGTTAGAAAAATAATAAATTATATATCTGTATCCTCTGAGTCACAGAGTTAGTATTTTGCATTGTATAATGCTCTGTCAAGAAACCATTGGGTGATACTTTATCACAGAATTGTCACTGACTTATTATTTAGAGTTTATTAATGGCAAGTGTTTGTGTTCTGTGTTATTGTAACATCATTAGTTCACAAAACACAGAAATTAATAAAAATTCATAGATATAAATTAGTCATGAATATTAAAAAGACTCTAATTCATACAGACATTCAATCAACTAATTATCCATAAAAAAGATATTTACTACTTGAATTGCCATCTACCAAGAGTAATTTTGGCAGATATTGTAAATATTTTCTGCCAAAAGCAACATTCATCTTTTGTTTAGCAAGAAGACAAACAAAACACATATGAGAGATAATAGTATGCTTTAATCAAGACATGGAAGCTGCTTCTTATCCCATGCTGTTACGTGGGTAATTACATTGGCTAATACTTTCATGACTTGTTTTATTTTTTATGAATATACACATAATATTAATTTGAATAGATTTTACACTACAAAAGATGTGAAAAACTTCAATCCAAATTCCATCTTGGGAGCATATGTCATACATTTTCTTCATCATGATAGCCTGATCTGATTTTTTATTAATAGGGTCTTCATTACCATTATACCTAACTTTTTTTTCTATGTCATTTTGCCAATATCTCTTCTCTCCTCTTCCCCCTACTATCTATGTATTATAAATTCATCATGTTTTTGTATCTCTTTTTTTGAGTTGTCAATTTTTGGGATCTAATGATAATGTAAACAGTTTTGGCTATGATTTTCATATTCTCTCTTACACTTACTCTCCGACCAAACGTCCTACTTGTTTTGTCTTAATGATACTTTTTACTTTTATAGAATAATGAAAAAACTCTAAAATGAATAACTGATTATTGTGATTTATATTTTATCTTCAGATTTAGCATTCAGATATGGATAGTTGTAACTGGACAACAGATTATAATTTAAAGATAATTATTTCAAGGTCAGACAGGATATAAACATAGCAGAGACTGTATTCTTACTAGGTTGCCTGCTCAAGATCTTAACAAAATATGACCTGCGTAAACACCTTGTCTTCTCATATTAATTTTGGGAGTTATTCTGAATTTCGTTTGTTTTAGTTTTGATAATGCAACTGTATTATAATAACTATGTGATGGCAATAAACATATATATAAATCACAGTTTACCTAGAACTTATATTTCAGGACTTTAAAAGCTTTCCAATAAAAGTAGATACACTGCTAATAAAGTTTTCACTGATGTATTTTTTTTTTTTTTTAAGACGGAGTCTTGCTCTGTAGCCCAGGCGGGAGTGCAGTGGTGCGATCTCGGCTCACTGCAAGCTCGGTCTCCTGGGTTCACGCCATTCTCCTGCCTCAGCCTCCCAAGTAGCTGGGACTACAGGCGCCTCCACCTCGCCCGTCTAATTTTTTGTGTGTTTTTAGTAGAGACAGGATTTCAGCATATTCGCCAGGATGGTCTCGATCTCCTGACCTCGTGATCCTCCCACCTTGGCCTCCCAAAGTGTTGGGATTACAGGCGTGAGCCACCGCACCCAGCCACTGATGTATTCATAATGAGAGCTGCAGAACTCTCATCTCATAACCCCATCCAAATCCCCGCCCTAAGAGACTTGCTCAAGCTCTAGCATAGCTCCTAGCAGCATAGGGCACAGGGCCATGTCCCTAGGATGATCCCAGGACTCCATTAAAATGCCTGCCTGAAGAAACTCAGGGCTGCCAGAATTGACTGTTCCAGTCACATCTGAGACAGGCCCAACTGCCCTCTCTCAGCACATTTACAAAAAGCGCCTACAATTGTGAATATATGTCTCTTACAACTCAAATGTGTCCCTCAAGGACCTGAGAGCCATTTCTTTGGAATGTAATCCTTGGGGAGGATAGACCTGTCTCCTGGTGTCTGTGGAAGACAGAATCCTAACTTAGACAGCTGCCAGCTAACACACGCAGCTGACCAGATCACACTGACACTAACCAACACTTCATATTGTTTTCACCTCTCTCACTCTACTGAGCCCCCCACTCCCTCCTTCCTCCTCCTCCTTTTAAAACGCCCAATTTTCCTTTGTACAAACTGAAGAGGATCTCAGCTCTTTCTTCTACTGTCAGCAATAATTGAATAAAATCTGTTTTTACCACCCTAAGATCTGGCTGTTTTATCTTTGACAGTGCAAATCTAAATTTGTCTTCAGTCAAGTAGTTAACTGAAGGACAATTTGAATTATTCCAGCTAAAGGAGAGGTAAACCAAGTGCACATGCAGGATGATAAAAGTTTATTTTGGGGTCGGGCACAGTGGCTCACACTCATAATCCCAGCATTTTGGGAGGACGAGGTGGGCGGATGGGGAATTCAAGACCAGCCTGGTCAGCATGATGAAACCCTGTCTCTACTAAAAATTCAAAAAAAAAAAATAAAAGCCAGGCATGGTGGTGCATGCCTGTAATGCCAGCTACTCAGGAGCCTCAGTGAGAGCATCACTTGAACCCAGGCGGTGGAGGTTGCAGTGAGCCCGGATGGCTCCAGTCTGGGTGACAGAGAGAGACTCTGTCAACAACAACAACAACAACAACAACAACAATCTCTAAGACAGAACAAACTCAGCTACACCTACAAACACACACATATACACACACACATGCATCTACGACAACCCTACAGTAAATAAATTTTCGGTGGTATAGCACTGAGCTTTGATACGGTAATTAAAGAAATGTTTTCTTAAGTCATTAAAACATGTCAAAAGGTCAGAATGGTTCCAGTGGCTACAATCTTAAGATTTCATTTTAGGAAAAAATAGCATGTAATTTAGATTTTACAATATATTTGAATGTTTCCTTTGATGTAAATCTGAATTAGTTATAATTTATTGTGTATATTTAGCTACATACATGGAAAGTATTTTTTTATATAGTTTAGTTTATAGCTACATCTTATCAAAGTCATTACCTTTCATTTGTGAGATTAAAATATAATGGTTTCATTTCATAATGAATGTATGTAACAAAGGATTTTCTAATTGATATAAAGACTATAATTTTAAGTTTCATAAAGACATCTTATGTGTGTAAAATGTCAATGGAGAAGAATCATGAATGTGTTTTTATGCCCATTTAATTATAAAATATGGGAAAACTGGAAAAGATTAGATTGACTGAAAAGATTTTAAAGATAAAACTTTCATAATACAGATAATTGTGTGTTCTTTGGAACACTGGGAATATATTTAGATGGTTTCTCATAAAAGTAATGCAACTGTCATACAACATTATAATTAATTATACAAGTTTCTTAGCATCTCAAAAAATTAGTGAGATCTGCATTATTATGTTCAAACATTTCATAGATATAGAAGTATAAATGTCTATTACATTCCAGTAAAACTTCCAAACTATAGATATTTTAAAGAAATTTAAAAATTCTTTTTAAGCATTTTAGAACTTTAAAATACTCTTTAAAACAAAAGCTTTACCAACCAAATCTGGATATACTCAGTTTTTGTCCTATTGTTATTTGTTTCTCTAGTAGCCATTAAAATAAATGAATTAGTTTATATTTCATCCAGTTAAATTTTAAGTATCAAAAGCTTATTTCATCTATTAAGAATCCAGTATTTTCTAAAAGTCTGATGAGTTCAATTTATTGATTTGTTCTAAATTTGTGTATATTTTACACTTTGTACTAATGAAAAATATATCTCTGTTTTCTATTTTGATTCTTATAAAATCTGTTAATGGAAAAAAAATGATGACTCCAAATTGTCAATGGCTGAGTAAAAAATATGATTGTCTGGTCATGTATTCTTTGGTGATGTAATTTGACTTTGCTAGAGTATAAAGCTACATTTAAAAACAAAGAGGTTTGATTTCCATTTTATTTATAATAGCTGATTTTTAAATATTTTTAAAATGTTTAATGTTTTGGGTACATAGTACATGTATATATTTATGGGTTACCTACAATATTGATATACGTACGCAATGTGTAATAATTACATCAGGATAAATGTAGTATTCATCCCCTGAACATTTTTTTGTTGGAAAAATATTGTTTATAGCTTCCATGGCGATGATATCTTTTTTGACCATGTGTTTTATAAAATTTCCAACAATTTTCTTGAAATTAGAAAGGTTCCCAGGCAAATAGCAGATTATTATCAGAAATATCATGCTTTTGTTTCCATTCTGTAGTTTTTGTTCAGAAGCTGAAACTTTGAGCAAATCACTACCTCCCTTTGTCTTAATCTCTTTACTTATAAATGATTTCACCAATCCAGATGAACTCTCAGGTTCCTGACAGTTTGAGCATTCTTTAACAACAAAGATTTATTTTTCTTTTCTCCTAAAATTGATAAGCTATTTTAGTTGTATCCATGGAGACCAAAGGTTCCTGCCTGGTTTCAGAAAGTTTCAATGCCTTCTCACTTGCTATGTTTTAAAATTTTAAAAGCTTGGTAAAAATCATAAAGATTAAAAAGTAACAATGAAAAGTGACAGTTAATTTGCTTAACCGTAGTGATAATTTTTATGTATATGTATATAAAAAATAGCAATGTTTTATAAATTAAAGATATACAATAAAAGTCATCAAGGCAGTTACAATATATATCATGGGAAAGAAATTATATTACTGTGCAAGGCAATTACGGATATACCAAAGCTGATTAAAATGTTTCAAAACTTAAGGGAGACCTGATTCCCAGCCACATCTTGACCAATTATTCCTCTAGATCTCAAAGTATCTGCCATATTGGGCTACTTTTTTTGTTGTTATTTCATTTATTTATTTATTTATTTATTTATTTATTTATTTAAGACAGAGAGTCTTGCTCTGTCACCCAGGCTGGAGTGCAGTGGGGCTATCTCAGCTCACTGCAACCTCCACTACCCGGGTTCAAGTGATTCTTCTGTCTCAGCCTCCCGAGTAACTGGGATTACAGGTACCCACCAACATGCCCAGCTAGTTTTTGTATTTTTAGTAGAGACAGGGTTTCACCATGTTGTCCAAGCTGGTCTCAAACTCCTGACCTCAGATGATCAGCCCTCCTCAGCCTCCCAAAGTGCTGCAATGACAGGCATGAGTCACTGCACATGACCGATACTGGGCTTCCTTTAGTATCCAGTTCTTTGTTCCACACCCTCATGCATATTCTGTAGCCTCATCTTAGAATAATGATTTTTGCTTTCATCCACTGGCTAGTTTCTATAAAGTCTTCAGGTCCTAGCTTGAACACTACTTGCTCAGGGCAGTTAATTCTGAATAACCCAAAATTGTCCTGCCTCCTCCATGCAGAAAATACCTTGTAATTGTTCCAGTATTTCTTTTGAAAAAGGCATTACAGTCCAAGAAAAATTGAGTATCTACTTATGGTTTTTCCATTTTGTTACACAAATATTTTTAAAATATATTCATGGTTCTGCAACTTGGTTCTTGCATTCACAAGCCTACCGATTGTTTCACGTCAAATAATAGTGCAGAGTTTAAATAGAACATAGAAAGTTTTTCATTTTAATGTTATGATTGCATAAAAGTTATGACTTAATTTTGTGATGTTTATTATGTTGACATATCATGCTTCATTTATCACGTCATGATATATAGACATTTGAACTTTTTCTAGTCTCTTTTATACCAAAAAACAAAAAAACAAACAAAAAAAAACCCACTTTGTATGCACATTACTTTGTACACATGCAGGTATATATTGGTAGGATATCTTAGAAGTAGATTATCAGTAAAGAGTTAATACATTTGAAATTTTTATTAGCAATGTGAAATTGTCTTCAATAGTTTGTGTGCCACGTTTTTTTCTTTGCTTTCCTATATTTTCACAATAATATGTGTTATGTTCAGTTTGGGCACCGTTGCTAATACAATAAGTGTATTTAGGAAATTATTTTCCTTCCTAGATTCTTGAGAATGTGTATTATAAATGAAAGTTGAATTTTGTCAAGTGCTTTTTCTGAGTTTTGAAATAATGATATATATTTTTCTTTATTTTTGTGTTAACATGATTAATTACCTCGACATATTTTTGAATGCTACACCAACCTTGCAATCTTGGGTGTATTCGTTTGCAAGGGCTGCTGTCATAATGTACCACAGACTGGATGGCTTAAACAACAGAAAAAAAGACTGTTTTCCATCCTGGAGGCCGGAAGTCTCAGACCCAGGTATCAACGGGGTTAGTTCATTCTAGGGCTTTGAGGAAGAATCTGTTCCATGCCTTTCCTAGCTTCTGGTGATTTCTCAGCAGTCTTTGGAATTTCCTGACTAGTTAAGACATATTATCCTGATACTTGCCTTCATTTTCATATGACATTTTCCCTAACCGTGTGTTTCTGTGTCCAAATTGCCTCCTCCCATAAGGGCACAAGACATATTGGATCACGGCTAATCCTAATAACTTCGTGTTAACTTTATTACCTATGTAAAGATTGTTTCCAAATAAGGTCACATTCTGAATGAAGTACTGGGGATTAGAATTTCAGTTTATCTGTTGTTGGTAGTACAATTTAACTCATAACACTGCAATACACTTGGTTATAATATATTTTACATAGTCCTTGATTTTATTATGTGGAATTTTGTCAGGACTTTTTCTTTTTACTGCTGTCTTAACAGGGCATATTTATCTGTAATATTCTTATTTTCTGGCTTTGTTGTCAGGATATTGCTGGCCTTATTAAATTAGGTGTGATGTCTTCCCTTCTCTTTCCTTATCTAGTTTTTTTTTCTATTGATTCGAATAGTTTGAAAATAATAGGTGTTATTTCTTCATAATTGTTACAAATTCACCAGAAAGCACGATGAGACTGGAATTTTCTTTGTGAGGAGACATTTGTCTTATTAATTTTGATGTCTCAATAAATATAGGGCTATTCTAATTGAGTGTACTTTATCAATTTGTATCTTTTGAAAATTTTATTAATTCCATCTATCTTTCTAAAATTGTTGACTAAAAGTTATATATCAAGGTTTTTTTTAATATTACAGGATCTCTAGTTATTACTCTTATTTATTCTTCACATTGCTCTCTTCTCTCTCATCTTGTTCTTCCTTATTTTTCGTCTTTTTAAAATTGTCTTTGCCTATCTTTTTAAATATTTCAAATATCCAGTTTTTAGCTTTGTTAATATTCTTTCTTTTTTGATGTGTTTTATTTCATTTTCTTCTGGTCTTTTTTTTTTTTTTAAATTCTACCCTTCCTTTTGCTTAATTTGGATTTACTTTATTCTTTCTTTTTCTACCTTCTTAAAGTGCTCTTCATTGATTTTAAAGCTTTTTAAAAATATTGTATCTAAAACTACAAATTATCTGTACTACTTTATACGCATCCAGCAAGTTTAGATATGTTGCATTTTTATTACTTTTCAGTTCAAATATTTTCTGATTTCTTTAGCAATATCTTCTTTTTCTATAAATTATTCAGAAGTGTATATCATTTCTGAGTAATTTTAAATTGTCTGGATTTTTTTATTTTTAATATCATTATGTTATGAACAAAGAAAAAATATTTTAATTATTTGATAAATATTAAGACATTTTATGGCTCAGTACATGGCCTACCTTGGTGAAAGATGCACATATATCGTGAAGAATATGCTTCTGCTCTTATCGGACAGTGTTCTAGAACAGCCCATTAATTTAAAATAGTCCAGTGTGTTCTTTGGATCATCTAATTTCTTACTATTTTTATGTAACTCTGCTAATTACTGAGAGTATTAAAATATTCTGGTATTATGGTAGAATTGTTTCTTTCTTTAATTTCATCAATATTTGTCTCAAGTATATTGAGGAATATAATAGGCACATGCACATTTACCATCTTTATGTCCTATGTGTTGTAATATCTGGCCATTTGAATTTTTAAAAAGATACAGAATTTATTACAATCCTTATTTTTTCCACATTGGAAGCAGCAAAAGAAGTAGGTTGTAATTATAATAACAGATACATTCCCAAATATAATTAACTGCAATGACAAAAGTGTACAGACCAACAACACACTTAAGAAAGTACATTTCTGATAACCAGGTTAGCTGATGTTAGATGGTATCTGAAAGATATTCCAGGAATATTGCTTACTAGCAATACTCAGTTTAATTTATCAAATAAATATTTAAATAAAAAGATTTTTTTTTTTTTTAGAAACTCGAATGATTAATTCCATATGGTACATCTTCCTATACTTTGGTCCATATGTCTTCTATTTTTCAGCTAATTGACTGAAGGACTGAGGGAAGAGCTTATGTCTATTACTGCCCTAGGGCTGTAGATGTAATTATATAGTCACGTTATACAGAAGAGTTGTGAAGAACAGAATAGAACTGAAGGGCATACCTGAAAGGGTTAGTAGACAAGAAGAGTTTTTATTTTAATTCCTGAAGCTCCACAATTTTATCGAGTTTTTAAAGTCTTTGTAGCACTTCCACAAAGATATCTTCAGAATTACATATATATATATATATTTCCAATTTCATAAATTATGATCATGTCTGAGTTTTGTCTGAAAGGAAGTTGTTATTGCATTGGTCCAATTATGAGCTCTGTTTGTTCCTTTATTTATATTCCTCTAATTACCCATTGATAAAAGTCTGTCAGTGGATAATGCCTGAGAACATTATCGAATGGTTTGGTAATGGCTCATGCAGAGCAGTGATATCTTTCCTGATTTGCCTAATCAGTATCATACTTTTCAATTTGCCTAGATCATTACCCCTGGCATGTCTCACAATCCTTCTGGGGCCCAAGAATTTAGATAAAAATTCTAAAATATAAAGCATCAGTCACTGGCAAATTGCTTTTTCTATCTAAACTACTACAGAGATTGTATGAAGTATAAGCAATACATTCCAGATGAGTAACCACCAAGAAATTTAATGATATAATCCACTGAAATTATTCACATTTCGCTTGTTTTACATGCATTCGTTTGTGTGTATTATTTAGTTCTGTGCATTTTCAGCACATTGATAGATTCATTTGAACGTTGTTATAGTTCAGATGCACAAAAGTTTCATCATAAAGTTTTCTACGACTACCACTCAGTGGCAACAGTCACAATCTTGCCTTACCCTGTTTCTAACCCCTGGCAATCACTAATCTGTTTTCTGTCTCTATAATATTGTCTTTTCAAGAATCCTATCCTGATTCGATATTCACACAAGATATATATGTATTGAAACATCAAATTGCACCCCATAAATATGTAGAATTCCAATGCGTCGGTTAAAAATAAACATTAAAAATAAATAAATGTTATAAAAACTGAATTAAGCAGTATGTAGCTGCCTGAAACTCGCTTTTTTAATGCAGCATAATTCTCTTGAGACCTACCAAAGTTGCATGTGTATTAATATTTTGCATCTTTTAATGGCTGAATAGAATTCCATAGTATGGATGTGCCACAATGTGTTTAACTATTCATCAGCTTTTGACACTTAGATTATTATTTCTATTTTTTTCTTTTGCCAGTAAAGTTGCTGTGAACATTCATGTGGAAGTTTCTGCATATAGATTAATAGCAAAATATTTGTTTCATAGCTAAAATAGTTACAAGCAAATTTTACTTTAGCTCATCTGTGAAACCTAAACACAGTCTTAAAATTAATCTCTTGATAAGAATAATTACATATTATCTATTCCTGCCTTGATACTTCTATCTCTAACACTATGTATCAGGCGGTAAATATTTAGAGATCTAAAGAGTGTGCTCTGCAGAGTTAAGCTTCCCGAATTATCCACTTCATTGTGTGCTCCTTAGAAACTATCTTGTTCCATCCTCGGTATCTATGGGCAAATGTGAGTGACTTCAGCACATATTTAATTGAGTGAATGAAGTTAGAAAAATTACAGAAAACATTTTCAAAGAGTCATCTCAGAGAATGAGCGTTCAAAAAATGTAAGGTATAATATTTATTTTAATAGAAACACTGTAGCCTTAATTTCTATAAAATTAAAACATCTTCTATTTAAAAAAACTCCCTAAAATTTATAAAATGAAAGTATCATTCACTCATCGCCTCAAGAAATTAATACCTTACATTCATAAGAGTGTTTGGCAGGTAAGATTTTGCCTGTTTTACAGATAAAAATTTAATTTTCTCAAATGTAAAAATTTATTTTCAGTTATAGGAATAGAGACGGAAGACACTAAATTGAATGCAAGTATTTTAATTTCTAATTAAATGTACTAAAATCCAAACTAGGCATCATCTTTCCCTTAATGCTTTAAAGGCATTGAATAAACAAACATTTCATGTGAAGAAGAATGAGAGAGAAACTTCATTCTAAAATAATATAAATAAGAATTATGTATAATCTATTTGTTATTAATGATTTCTAATGCTAGGAGACATCTTACATTAGCAGACCTATTTTCTCAGCATGTTTTCTGAAGTTTTACGAAAAATATGATCAGTAATAAGAAAGTTGAATTACCTTATAGAATACGTTTTAAATAATCACTCTGATTAATCCTTCAATTTGTTCCTATATTCCATGGTTTCTGATCCTATGAAAACTTGGCAGAACTACTACTGTTATTTGAAGGAAACAAAATAGCTATTGGCCTTCAATAAATGAAAGGCAGACAAAAGAATATGTGGCAAATCATAATATAATAAACACTGATATAAGATTATATTTTATTCATTATACTTTAGAGTGCAGAGCATGCACTGAAGTTAAACATAGTCAAAGCATATTGCTATTTTTACGGAATTTTCTTAAGTTTCTCCAACAAGTAAATGTTTGATTTTTTTTAGTTCTACTTATATTTTCTATTGCATCCATATAAGTTTAACTTCACTAATGGATTCCGTCATCTATTTTGATAAAAACCTTTATACCACTTATCAAAGGACAACCTCACCCGCACTTTTACCTTGCCAGTTAGCGATGTGGAAGGGTTAGCATTTGTGTCAAAAGAGTCATGCCAAGGATGGTATCAGTCTCCTAACTGTTGACCTGCCTCAATTTTCACCCAGGTGAGAAGAGTGAACTTTGTATAGTGGATAGTGATTTATGAGACACTATCATCAAGCTAATTGATTTTTGGTCCAGAATTTTCCTTTTGTATCTGATAGATGATTTTAACAATTTCAGAAAATAATATTGATAGATAATATAGACATGTAGATGCACATCTATGACTATTCTCTTGCTTTATGTTGCTAAAAATTAACATTTTGTGTCTCTTTCTAAATGATTTGGGATTTATATTAAAAAAACTTGAAAACAATTAGCTATGCTTTTATAATAAAGTATCAAGTGTCCTCAATTTTTCTTTGAGTCAGATGTGATCCCCAGGGAAAACTGTTGCAGAGGTTTTGCTTAAACATCTCAAGCCAGTAATAATTAATTCTTTGCAATTTGATCTTTTTATGGTCCAGAGGCCACATTTCAAAGTTCAGGAAGACTGCAAGTGTATTAGTCCATTCTCACGCTGCTATGAAGGATACCGGAGACTGGGCAATTTATAAAAAAAGAGGTTTCATTGACTCATAGTTCCACATGACTGAGGAAGCCTCAGGAAACTTATAATCAGGGCAGAAGACACCTCTTCACAGGGTGGCAGGAGAGAGAATGAGTGCCCAGCCAAGGGGGAAGCCCCTTATAAAATCATCAGATCTCGTGAGAACTCACTCACTATCAGAAGAACGCGATGGAGAAACTGCCCCCATGATTCAATTATCTCCACCTGGTCCTGTCCTTGGCATGTGGGGATTATTACATTTCAAAGTGAGCTTTGGGTGGGGACACAGAACCAGACTGTATCAGCAAGCATGCTGCGACTTTTACTTTCTGCCTAATTGAGACTTCATGTTTCTAGGGGAAGGGAAAGTAGATAGCTGTGATCCCCTGTGCTTTCTCCCGAACCTGCTCAGAATTTGCACAAGCAAGCTGCTTTCCAGAACACCAGAGATACATGAAATCTCATAAAGGTCCTCTATGACTACTGCAACCAAGTATTTCTTTTAAATTTTCTACATTTTCTTCCAGTATTTGCTTGCCCCACCCCATATCACCATCTCAGGCTAGTTCCATACTGACTTTCTCAAATATTTAGCAGTCTTTCTGGACACTCCGTTTGTTATCCAAGTGGTACCTCTGGGTATGCTGTTTCTGTGCTTTGACTCCACGTCAAATCAGTCTGCCCAGCCCGGTAAGAATTACTGCAATCGAATTAAGAAGGGAATTGAAATAGGGGCATCTCCCAACCAAAATGCCATAGGCTCCTATGTCTCTTATTGGAGATCTTTAGGAATCTAAAGAGTGCGGTCTGTAGAGATAAGTCTTTTGAATAAAGACTTCTCTATATAAAGCGTATGGCGTCTAAGGCATGTCCAGAGGTCCAGAGTGATTGCTTTGAAAATTTAGTCTATCATTTTTTGAGAAAAGAGTTTGTGCTCTTTTTTCAACCTTTCTTGAAGTCCCAACACAACACTCAAAAGCTTTTGCAGTACAGGAGACCTAGAAATCTCTAAGCATTCTTTCTATGTTATTGTGTATTATATAAAAATAATTTGCTTCCAGAGAATAAGGCAGATGTAGGAGATTTTTTTGGTAAAGGGTGAGAAAGAAAATCCAACTAATAGAATATTGATAGGAATATACAAATATAACTTGTCACCAATTATTTAAATAATTTAATCTGTAATATTTCGGATTGAGATTGGCCAATTAATACCCACTTTGTACTATTATAATACTCAGTAAGAGTTCATTTTAAAATCATGTAATGCAGTATTCTATGAATGATTCTTATGCCAAGAATATAACTGGTTGGTTTTGTTATGAACATTTATATTACAAATAAGCTATGATTAAAGAAAATAAAGATAAAAAGGAACGAAGGGATAATACATTCCTGGAGATATCCATGCCCTTTTATATTGTACTTATGTGAAAAGATAATTGGCATGATGTTAGCCAATACATAGCTAAAGCAAACTAAATTAATAATAATAATAATAATTCTCAATCACCACCTAACGCTTTGGAAAATGTATATTAACTATATTGTGGTGTATCTTTTCATTAACAAACTGAAAAAAAAACTTCTCACATTTTTTTTAGTCCAAGAAGATTATATTTACATTATAACCCTACAGCCCACTGGTTTACTTGATAACAAAGTCCTCTCATATTCTGCACACTCTGTTTCAATGGTAAAGAAAGACTCAATATTAACAGCGTTCTGGAGGAAAATACGTGTCAGGAGAAAAAGATGCAAAATTCGTTGCTATCACCCTTCCGAATATTATATGTATCAGAATGAAACTTCTGAGGTTTTCTCATTCTCTATGAATAAATTGTTATTTCATCAAATACTAATGTATAAATGTCAAATTTTGTTCAACAATTTATATAAAATTGTGGCTTAGGTTTTCTTATATTTTTCTTAGAATTATCCTATTGACTTTTTATAAATAGTTACCATTCTAGCTTTTTAAAGAAAATAAATAATTTTGTAAGTATACATTACTTAACAGTTCTATTTTCCACTTTGTTTAATAAAATGGCCAAAACTTTTAATTGGAAAGTTATATCTCTCTAAACGTTATGCTTTCTGGAAATATTGATACTAAAGTAAATCAATTAAATAAGCTAAATTTAAACTCTTTATATATTGACTAAAGACTCTTACATTTTGGTCAAAATATAAGTTGTTAGCACCTAGGGAATTATTTATTTTATTTAAGTTGTCACATTTTAGTCACTATTCAATTAATTAATGAATCCTTATATTATATTTAATAAATATCTTAAATGTCTCACACATTGTGACTGAAAATATTTACTTAGTTGTGAAATCAAATTTGAAATAACATGATAATCATCTACAGTTGATAAATTTATAAAATATTAAAATTTAAAATTTGAAATATGTGATGTGCTTTTAAGGTTTCCTTTGATATAACTTCTAACAATTATGGATCCATTTTTCCTGCTATCTGTTTTACTTGGGAATCTCAATTTCTAGAAAAATGTTTAATATAAGGATTACTGCTCAAAAATGTCAAAAATAATGAACCAAAACCCCCAAATGAGTATTTTCTTCTGTGTCTCAATTTTGCAGACTATGTTCATTTTCTACATTTATAAAACTCTTATTTTATAAATTTTCTTTATAGAAAATTATCTTACAAAATCATCTTGATTGATTCTGTAATTGTTTGCCCACTAGTCAGCAAACTTCGTCTGCAAAGAGGCAGTGTTAGGGGCTGAATTACGCATCCACATAATTTATCTGTTGACGTCCTAATTCCCAGTACCTCAGAATGTGATGGGAATTGGGGCTAGAGTCTTAAAGTGAGAATTAAGTTAAAGTAAGTTCATTACGGTGGACTACAATCTGCTATCACTGGTGTCTTTATGAAGAGAGGTAATTAAAACATGGACAGGTATAGACAAAAACCATGTGAAGCAACAGGGAGAAGATGACCATCTACAAACTTTCTTTTGAAGCCTCAGAAGAAACCAATCCTGTGGACACCAGGAGTCTTCTTGGATTTCTCGACTTCAGAACTGGAAGACCTAAGTTTCTGTTGCTTAAGTCACCTGGTCTGTGGTACTTTGTTATAGAAGCCCCAGTAAACTAATATAACCAAGAGAGTGAGTATTTCAAGCTATGTGGCCTTATGGCTTCCAATGGAGCTACTCAAGTCTACTACTGTAGTGCAAAACCAAACATAGATGATATGGATATGTACGATTGTGGCTGCATTCATATATATAAATATACTAAATATGGTTCATGGGCCATGCTTTCCTTACTTATGATTTAGATGGAAAAAGGGCAAGGAAATAAAACTAAATATTTCAAAGAAAAATGTAGGCACAGAATGGAAAGAAAGACTAATACCATAACAGACTGGGCATAGACAGAAATTCATGAAAATTTTCACTTTACACTTTATAGAAAACTAGTAATCTCCAGGACACTCCCACTGCAATTAAACTCTATTCCTGATAAAATACAATCAATGCCTTGCAAAAGAGTTTTAAAATATCAATAACCTAAAGAAACAGGTGAAAAGAAAAATGATCTGAGCTGGAATGTAAACAACCAACAATGAGGAAAGTGGATAAAACTCAGTAGATCAATGCCAGTGTAAGTATGCAACAGGAAGATGTTGGCTGTTGCTTTGGCATTGTTGGGGAGCTGAATCTAAGACTTCAAAGGATAAAATATCCAAAGGAGATTGAAAGGACCCCAAAATCGTAGCAAGCTCTCTCCCTTCCCTCTTCTCTTGTCAAACAGTAGAAAAAAGAAACCTTACCTGGAGGAAAGAATCTCCAGATTTGACTCAAGACATTCTTGTACATTAGGCACAATCAAATATAAATTTCCCCAGATTTACTTACTGACCATGTGAGAGTTAGCCAAGTATCTAATAAAATGTATATTCATGAAGGTATTCATAAAATGGGAAAATATACTGATAATAGAAATAAATACGAATTAAAAAATGAATACTACTAAGGCTATCATAAACATCTGTATTTCCTCAAAAAAACCTTGATGAAGCTTAAAATATAAAAAAATTGCAAATGTAATAAATATTTTATGCTAGTTGCCAGGAACTGGAGGGAAGGAGAAGTGGAGTTTATACCGAACAGGTATAAAGTTCCAGTTAATCAGGATAATTCTAGAGATCTGCTACTATGCAACTTCATGCCTAGAGTTAAAAATACCATATTATGCGCTTAAACGTTTGTTCAAAGACTGGCTTATGTGTTAAATGCTCACACTAAAACAAAACAAAACAAAATAAAAAGATATAAAATCCATCAAAAGTGATTGTTTTAAAATTTATATTGAAAATAAACACCGTAGAAAAAAAATTAAAGAATAGATTAACCAACAGATTAGACACAGCCAGAAAGAGAATTAATGAATAGAACTAAAGCAGTTATACGCTGCAGCAAAGATAAACAAATTGTTAGATAATAAGAAAGGTTGAGTCAAATATATTTCTAATTATAGTGCCAGAAAATAAGGATTAGACATATAGAAGAGAGGTTATACATAAAGAATCATAAACTATACATTTCCCTACATTGATTGATATCCGATTCCATCAACTATTAAGCACAATGTATATACAGTAGGATAAATAAAATGAAGTCCATGCTAATGCACATTCAGTCTGTTAGACTGAATAACAGACATACATTCAGAAGGAAAATAGTGTTTATAATCAAAGGACTCACAGTCATACAAACCGCTGATTTCTCAAATGTGTAAACCAAAGTGTCTGGGACAGATCTCAAGCGATTGAGAGGTTTATTTTGCCAGGGTTGAGGATGCACCTGGGGGAAACAAAACAAAACAAAACACAAGTTGCAGTAGAATCTGTGACCTGTGCTTTCTCCAAAGAGGGTTTTGAGGACTTCCAATATTTAAAGGAGAAAAAATGCCCAGGAGGGTGATAGAAAAATAAAAAGAAAGGAAGGTTCTTGTGAGGTTTTGATTAGTGCTTACTGAATGCACATTTTAAAAGTTCAAAAGGAGTGAGGGGAGAAGTTGATTATGTATTCCTCTGGAGCTCTGCAGATCTACATTTTCCATAAGACAAAGTAAGCATGTGAAATTAAAGCTATCTGTTTGGGAACAAAAGAAAAGCAGATTCTGCGTGACTCAGTTCCCAAGCTTAACTTTCCTTTTGGCATAGTGAGTTTGGGGTTCCAAGATTCTATTTTCATTTCACAAAGGCAAAATGGGTACCGCAACACAGAGGAATCAAAATCTCACAATCACCAAGAGAATAGTACTATCAACTTAAATTTTATATTCTGCAAAGCTATCTTTCTGGCATAATACTAAGTTAATGATATTTTCGGATGAAAAACTTAAATTTTCTACCAGTGCCTCATTGCTGAAAGATTTTTTAAAATAAAAAAAAAATTCAAGAAAAAGTGAAAAGGTTTTCAAGGCAAAAAGACCAAAATGCAAGTAAGGAATGTGAGAAAATTAATTTGAATTCATGTTAGTACATCTAACAAACAATGTACGAGGTTAAACAAAACCAGACATACACAAGGCTATACTCTGAACATAATTTATTATATATGCACAGTCCTGAAAGCCTGTATTTTTAAGGCATATGAAACATGCAGAAGAAACGAGAACTAGAAGGTATAAAATCCCAAAGTACCAGGAACTCCTTCGAGTGAATTGAAGACCTTTAGCAATGCCTGGGGACTCTGCCAAGCAAAGCCACTCTAGGATGAGTGGATGAAAATATACGAGAAAGCAGCCGAGCTTCTTATGATTACATAGAACTGGGATGACAAAATAAGATGCAGAAGAATGTTCAAACTCTCAAGACCTTTGTCCAATTCTGACTGAGTAGAACAGGAGTCTGAAGAGGTAACTGATAATGAACAAAGAAAATTATAAGTGTCACCACACTGGGGGAGATGACACTCTTTCAAAATGTAAAGCAGATATTGATATTTTCCTTAATCATATTATAAAGGTTACTAATCATGTTAACTATAATGTTATTGACTTTATATTTTTTGGAGGATCTCATGATCAAATTGTGGAGCTAGGACCATCCATATGGAATTAAACAAGATTTATGGAGGTTAAAATTTTTGCTCAAATCAGTCATAGAGCATAATTTATGACCTTTTAGTAAACTGAAGAACGCAGTATATACAAAGTCTTAGTAAGTGTTTATTAAGTGAATCAGTGAGTGGACAACAAAGAAGCGAAAAAAATGGTTTGGGAAATAATATTCAGTCAAGAATTTGGGGATCTATTATAAGGAAAGATTGGTTATACTTTCTGGCCTTTAGGTATTTACTGGCCAAAGAAACCATGTTATTATATTAACATATAATTAATTAATATAATAATTATGTTATATTACCTTAGAGATAAATTACTCAGCAAAGTTGAAATAGTTTCAGTGCAATTTCCCAGGAATTATAAGATATACACGTGTGTGTGTGTGTGTGTGCGCGCGCGCGCATACATATTCAAGTACATCCAGCCCTAAAGTTGACAAATTGCAAAGATTTAAAGACATGGGTAAGTGCCAGTTTCTAACACTTCGCATGGTCTTATATCAAGCTGGCAGAATGTGGGGAAATGAGAGCCATCTCATCACCCTAATGTCTGAGAAATAAGTTGGATGTCAAGTGTAGCTCAATTTTCTTATCTCAATCCTTTTAAAAGTTTGAAACACTCTTAGCATTTTGTATATCAATCATTAGCAGATCAGAAAGTAGTGTATTTAATCATTGTATATGAGCAGGACAAGACAGTTAAAGTAAAAAAGTGGCATAAAAATAAAAATAAGTTAAATAATGTTACTTCTAATATATTTGTATTTGAAGCTTATTGAATGAACATTTTAGTAAAGAGAGACCACACAGTAAATACTTTTTTTTTCCCGAAGATAAGTGGGATGTTACATGGAAGAAAATATCAACATTGACTTTTTAAATGAATTTGAAATTAATTACTTTTTTATTTAAAAGAACATGAGAAAAATGCAGTTTGTTTTGATTTTGAGGGTAGGCATCTTATTTTTTATTTATTTATTTATTTATTTATTTATTTATTTTTTTGAGACGGAGTCTTGCTCTGTCGCCCAGGCTAGAGTGCAGTGGCCGGATCTCAGCTCACTGCAAGCTCCGCCTCCCGGGTTTACGCCATTCTCCTGCCTCAGCCTCCCGAGTAGCTGGGACTACAGGCGCCCGCCACCTCGCCCGGCTAGTTTTTTGTATTTTTTTTTTAGTAGAGACGGGGTTTCACCGTGTTAGGCAAGATGGTCTCGATCTCCTGACCTCGTGATCCGCCCGTCTCGGCCTCCCAAAGTGCTGGGATTACAGGGTTGAGCCACCGCGCCCGGCCGGCATCTTATTTTTTAATCTAACACAATGCTACTCAAGGTCTAATTCAGTTTCAATTAATGTAGATTTCTAGATTTTATTGTATTTAATAAAAATAGTATATTAAAATAAAATGAAAACTGTCTTGTCTAGCTGTTTTTAATCTTTTAGTTTAAGAATTCCCCTAGGAGGCCTTCCTTAACTCTATCCTGTGCTTTGCTGGCCTGTTCTATCCAACTGTATGCTTATTTGGACTTCAATACTTAAACGTATTTTCCACATGTAATTCTCCTTTTCTTTTATTAGCCCCTTGAAGAAAGATTGCCTTTCATCTGTATCCACGTGGAAGAACACACTGTTTAAGATAGAAATATGTACTGAAATTGTATTTGATAAATGAATAGATCAATAAATGAATTAATTTTTAAAAATTTTAGCACAAAATAAAAAAAATCACCAATACTTGCAAGGAATTAATTGTATTTAGAATAATCATATGGATGGAATTTTAGAAATTTCAAAAAGTGACATGAAAAGGAAGATTATGAAGATCATTTAATGTAATCCTCATTTTACAGTTGAAGGAGCAGAGGCACAGAGACTTAAATATTTTTATCTTAGTGTTTTAATAGAGATAAATTCAAGAAGACACGATAATTTTCTTTATGTTTTGCTAACTACCTTCTATAAAATTACACACATACATATTTGCACAAACACACACCCTTAGAACAAATTAATAATTGACAAACTAATATTTCCATTAGATTAAATGATGTTAATTGTAAGATTCTTTGGAGCTTTTTTGTAAGTCTCCTTTCAGTTACTATGTTAGGTTAGTAGATCATTTTGTTTAATTCCTTACATTTCCGGATAGCCTGAATTGTATGCCATGAAAAAAATGTGTATTTCTTTACTTTTCTTGTCATTAGCTAATTTATTAACAGATGAGTAAATAGTGATAAATTTCTTTTGAATCTCAACTTATGCTAATGATACTCTTAAATAGGAATTGCCAGCTTTGTTAGACATGCATTTTTTTAGACATGATTAAGCAGAGCTTTTTAATGCATTTTCCCAGCCTGAAAAAAAATACCAATGGTTTTAAGTGTAATTGTTCCTGGGACTTAAAATAATATCTTATCAACAAATAATGTAAATTGCCTTGTACAGTGTTTTCTAACATTTCTATCATTTTACACAACAGATATATGTCATGTCAAAGACATATTATCTCATAGTTATTATTGTGCTGTATAAAGATAAATATGTTTTAACAGATAATTAATTTAAAAATTTTGCAATTTTGTATTTTCCTTCTTAAAATAAATATGTGCAGAAGAAAGCTTTAGCCCGTGATATTATCATTATACCCTAAAAATAAGTTTTCATGATTGATATGTATACCTACCCAAATCTTATCTTGAATTGTAATCCTTATAATCCCCACACGGGAGCAGATTGGATTATGCGGGCAATTTCCCCTATGCTGCTCTCATAACATTTACTGAGGTCTCAGGAGATCTGATGGTTTTGTTTATGTTTCACAGTTCCTCCTACACATGCTTTCTTCTCTCTTTTGCCTGCTGCCATTTAAGCCACACCTGTTTCCCCTTCTGCCATGATTGTAAGTTTCCGGAGGCCTCTTCAGCTATGTGGAAGTGCAAGCCAATTAAACCTCTTTTCTTTATAAATTGCACAGTCTTGGGTAGTTCTTTATAGCAGTTTGAGAATGGACTAATACAATGATGAAATGAAATGGAAGATCTAGGAGCTTCTAAAAAACATGAATTATTCCTATTGAACACAGAATGGTCACTAGGAATAGTGCATGTTTTTTGAGGTAGAAAAAGGAAAATTAGGCATTTTTAGTCTTTAACCCCAAAGAATCTTAAATATTATTTTAAGAAAGTATGACAACTAAGAAAAATACATAAAAGCCTTTATAATCCCCAAAATGTAACCCTATATTATGTGGTATGAAAGAAATTACATAAATACCCTCAGTCTATTGGTTGTTCTTCCTTGAATTAGTTTACAAATGTATATTCCAGTGATCAAACTTTCTCATGCAGTAACAACAGAACGTTGTCAACCAAAAGACATTGTGTTTAAATTTCAGCAATGTTTGGTTAGTAACATTCGCTTACTCTTTAACCCAGGAATAAAGTGGTCATTTATTTAATGAGATAAATAAATTCAAGCTTATAAAATTGTTAATTTCTGAGTATAATCTGTCCCATGTTTTAGAAGCTAGGTTTTGGTAGAAACAGTATTACCCAAAAATATTTAATATACTCATAGTTTATTATATCAATAATTAATAATATAATAATTACTAATAATAATTAATAGTAATAGTTAATAATATAATTAACTGTAAGTATGAGAATTTTCTTCTTTGCTAGAATTCTCATTGTTGATATTCTTGACCTCATTGTTTTCCAAATAGGTTGTAAATTTTCCAACTGTTTCACTTCAGCTTCCAATTTGATGATTTTCATTTTTAATCTATTAATGTATTCTTACTTTGTATTCTACAAAGTAAATGACTTGTACTCTTAAAAATACTCTGGTCATGAAAGAACAAAGATTATTCCAGACTAAAGGTCTGATGATTACACTGTGGTGATGAGAGAAAATTTCTTTGTTTTAGGTAAGTAGAACTTAAAAAGCTCAAGTCAAGGGACATTATACATCAAGAGTAAATTGGTAACTTACTCTTAAAAGTTTCCAAAAATACTTATAGCTGTGTAAACAGTTACATAAATAAATATACATGCATACGCAAATATATGTGTGTATATAGGTAAATAAATGATGGATTAGATTAATGTATAGTCATATGTAACAATAGATCATGAAAATGCAAATGTGAGTAAATAGCAAACATTCGTAGAATCTAGATGAGTAATGTATGTAAATTGTTTATACTATTTTTGCAGGTTTCTTTTAAATCTGAAATCATCTCATAGTAAAAAGTTAAAAAAAACTAAATTTAATCGTTTTATTATATTCATATAAATATATCGAATAATTTAAAACTTCATTAAATGTTTTAAAATTTGACTGAAATGTTTTACATTTCAAAACCATCTATTAAAATCTTATTCTGGCCGAGTGCATTAGCTCAAACCTATAATCTGAGCACACTTTTGGAGGCAGAGGCATTGCTTCAGGCTAGGTGTTTGAGATCAGCCTGAGCAATAAAGCAAGACCCATCTCTACAAAAAAATAGTTTTTTTAAAAAGGTAGCTGTATGAGTGTGGTGGCTTATGCCTGTAGTTCCAGACAGTGGGGAGGCTGAGGTGGGAAGATTGCTTGAGCCCAGGTGTTTGAGGGTATAGTGAGCTGTGATCATACCACTGCACTCCACCATCGGTAACAGAGCAAGACCCCATCTCAAAATAAATAAATAAATAAATGAATGAATAAATAAATAAACAAACTACAACAACTTATTCTGAGTCAAGGACTAAATTAAAATCCTACAGACAATTCATAAAATATAAAATCAGGATGTTTGATAACATATTGAAATAGAATAATTTGCTGTGTCTCTCTTTCACTCAAAAAATCCTGTTTAAATTTAAGGGTTGATATATCCAGAAAGATAATTACAGCAGAGTAATGCAGAAGTAAAATGTGTCAGCTTTGATTATACATAACAACAAAGCAAAATTGTTTTCTACATTCTTACACGATCATTATGGAAAGTACTATATACTATGAAAACATTATGCTATTGTCACTGCCAGAAAGCAAATGGTTCTCTTAAACCCCTTAGAATGCTTTTAAAATTGTGTTTCCAAATCTTGCAATAAGAAAAGTTTTAAATATTATCAATTTAAAGCTCTGAAGTTTGCATGAAAAACATTACAGTGAGTAGAAGATGTAATTCACAATATTGCATACGGTTGTATCAAAATAAAGACGAGCTCTTTCTGGTAATTTTCTTTGTTGTTTGAATTGTTTTGGTAAATACACAGGAATAGCAGTAGTGAAACTTTAGCGTAAATTTATGTTTTCATTTTTTTATATCACTTTGAAAGTGAAAACATGTCTTTTACTGTACTTCTGTAGATAACATGCTTTTACAATATGTCTGACTGATTTTTCTTTATTGGGCAAAGACACAAAGATTTGCTATAATGAACTACATAAGGATTTGTACGACTGACCCTCAGGAATTTAATATACTGGGAAAAATTGATAACCTGAAATTGATGACCCAAAAATTAAAAAAAAAAAGTTAGAAATTATGTTATCAATCTGGGTCTATCCTTGTGAAATCAGGTAGATCATAATAAAATCTTGCAGAAAGAGCGACTATCTAGATATATGTCACATATAGCTTATGTTTCAAGAGAGTTAAATATGTGGGAAACTAGATTCAATTTTAAAAATAATTTTCCTTCCACGGATTTATGTACATGGGACTGGGTAGGATGGTGACTTGGATACATATCCAACAAGGCCAGGGCAATTCGTGTCTCTCCTACTTTTGAAAATCCCTGGAGTACTCTCACGGGTACACATGGTCTTTGGTCCTGCTTTGGGATAGGAAGATCTCAACCTCACAACTAATACACTCTGTTGCGGTGGTGGTGGTGGTGGTTGTTAAAGTAGATAAGGTAGGGATAGAGGGATGGACAAGTATAAGACGAGATGCAGAAGGAGAGGGCAGTTACACACCACTGATTGGGTTTGACTCTAATTTTTGTTTTCAAAAAGTCACAATGGCCACCTTTGAATCATTTAAGCAAAGCTTGAATGTTTTCAGCCCACAAATGGCTGTCCATCAAGTACTAGGTCCTCATTAGTGATGTCAGCTATCCCGGCTTTAGGAACTCTCGGCTCCACAGCCACACTGTCCTTGGCTGATGCTGAGAGAAGTCAAGGAAGTGCTTTTTTGTTTGCTTGAAAGAAATAAACTAGCATACTGTGAAATGCCTCTCGGAGCTGACAGCAGTCCCCAAGAAACAGCACCCATTTATTGTCTCACCAACTCTTAGTCTTCTTGAAATCAAAAAGTTAATTGTCATAGATACAACTTTTTGTTTTCTTGAAAACAAAGTTTATGAGACAATAAATAAATGGGTGTTATTTTAAGCTATTAAATTTGTCGTAATCTCTTACACACAATAGTAAATTATAATAATACACTGGCTGTACAAATTAACCAAGGATGTCATATTTCTCTTTTTGTCTTCCTTCCTCCGTCCTTTATTTCTTCCTCTTTTCCTTGCTTAAAACACATAGGATTGTAGTACACACTAATGCTTGATTTTCTCCTCATATATCATATTATAAACTTATTGTTGATAAGACATAACAGGTGAAGTTCAATGTTATAATTTGATATTAATTAGACATTTTTGTGATCTCTAGTCATTTTTCACTGTAATTTTGGAGCTTTGGAAATCTATAAATATTGTTGATTAACTGTTGGTGAGTCAGTTATCTAATCAATTAAGTATCAGTAAAGCACACCTCTTGTTTTAAGAGCAATCTCTAAAATTTAAGAAATTTGGGCCCTTAGTTTCACTACTCACAACACAAGTACTCAAAATAGTATATGTCTTCTGGCTACCATATTGGATGTCACAGATACAGAAACACACACCTTAACACAGAACATCCTACTGAATATCGCTTATTTACTTCATGAACCTAGCATAAACTGTTTTAATAGTCTAATGATAAATCACATATTTCTGCACTCTTATTTTATTCCAACTTTACAGGGTCAGGTTGGTGACATAACCTATCTCATATGAATGTTTACACTCAAATACACTCAAAATATTAAAGATATACTGAAGGTGAACAAGAGGTCATCAATTAGTAGTAACTAATTACTCTCCTAGTTCTCAGATCTGATGTGTCTTTTCTCCTTCAAAAAATATTGTATTAAAATAATAAACTAGATAAACTTTATGAAATTGGATGATGAATTCAAACATAATCTTCTCCTTAAATCTGAAAAATATTATCAACATTACCACAAAAATAAATAAAGGTGAAAAAGTCTCTATTTGTTTTTAAAATCAGACTACTTCCCTCCAGTGCTTAAATACAGAACAAGGCTTCTTACTACTTTGATGTCATTGGAGACAGGGCACCATGTTGGTTAGGGCATACTCTGGGACTGAATAACCAAGTTGGACTTGTAACTCTGGCATTTCTTAGTTGTGTAATATTTCTGTGCTTCAGTTTCTTCATCTAGGTATTGGGAATAATACATTAGTCCATAATTACTAGGATTTTTATTGGAATTGAATAAATTGTCATACATACCAAATTCAGAATTTGAAAAATATAAAGTACTTGGTATATGTTAGTCATTACTATGAAGTCTTTTTTTCCTGTAATTTGTTGAACGATCATGTCAGCTAGTGTCATATATGTTTTATCAGACTCAAGATAAAAAAGAAGAAATTACTCAGAAATTCAAGCAATGTGGAAAATTGCTATCCTTAACCAACTTACACTAGTATGCTCAGGTTTATGAGAATAAATCTTACAAAACTTCAAATATTCAAAGTCACATAAGTGCACCTGTTGTATACCATTGCTTGGTATACAGCTGTTTTAAGAATCCGATGTCCTAAATATCCAGAAACATTGTTGGAGCAAATGATTTTCCTCTGAACTTTCCTGAAAATAAAAGGTATAAACCACTAACTAGAAAAGAATCATGATTGAACACTGAACACTATCATATATTGTCACATATAAAACTCAGTATGAGAACTGTAGCTAGAGAGATGCGTTTAGAAAACATGACATTAGCTCCAGCCTGCTCTTTGATCTGAATTATCAATTTAATTAAGTTAGCCTGTGTTGAATAGAGTATCCAAATCCTTTTCAGAAACTTTTTTTTTAACCTGCAATTGTGTTTCTTAACTGCTTCAAAGTATTCCATTTCCAAGACATGGAAAATAATCCTTAAAGGGGGAATGTTCTTTCTGTATTCTGACATTGTGATGAACACCAAATGTATTTTTAAATAGGATTAACATTTCATCTTTTATGTAACAGAAAGCAAAATAACTTCAATTCCCTGGAAAGTCTATTAAATTTTCAGCCATTGCCAAATAGTCTTCTAGAATAGGTAAACATCCTTACAGGCTGAACTAATGCTACCTTATCTAGAACCACAAGTTCTGAAGGTGTAATATGAGAGTGACAATTTATTTTCTAACATTAAAGGCAAAGAATAAGAGCTCCAACAAAATAACATACAGAAAAAAAGACAAGATTGTGGATATTATTTAGAGCAGATGCCATCAATATCTCACCATTTCCTCCCTTAGTATTTGGCATCTCCAGATCCCATGGCTACCAACTGTGAGTAGGAGTGGGTATTTATCCAAGATGCATGGGACAAGCAAGAAATTCCAGAGAGTTTATGCTCCCTAAGAACAGGAGGGAAACAAGGGATTCCATGTGGAACTGTCTTGACTGCCATCTCCCACTGCTGAGATAACCTTGAGGTACTTTCTACACTGTTTCTCTGCAGCAGTAATCTGTTGACCATGTATTTTAGTGTGGTCTCTTTTTCTTCCAGTCTCACATATGTGATTCCCTATAGATCATTCCTGAAATAATATGCCTAATGAACTAAATTCACCCATATATTGGCCCCAGGATCTGCTATTGGAAGAACTCAACTTAAAACATCTGTAACAGAATGGATTAGAAAAAAAAATGGGTAGCAATCAACTTTGCAACTGCTACTTTTGGACAGCTGCAGGAGAAGACACCCAACATCTCAGACTGAGTATCCATACCATGTTCACTTTCACTTCTATCCACACAATTCACCAGCCAGTTCTTTGGACAGCCAAAGCTACAGCACACGATGAGTGTGCAAAGGACAAGGAAAGAAGGTGCAAGCAGTCTTCCATTCCAATTCACTTTCCCAACTTCTCCCAATATTCTCTAATAGTAAGTGATCAGAGAAAGAATGACCCCTTTCAGAGATGCATGATACCCATTAAGAAGCTACTATGGAGCCATAGGGTAGAAAAAAGAAGTTATCAAATGATTAAAGTTATAGTAGAATAAATAGCAAAATGAAAATAAATGACTAAATTGGCAAAAACCTTATTAAACATACAAAGGGAAAGAGAATAAACTGAAAATAGCCAGTCAGCTAAAAATAGTCATGGATATAGAAAGTGAATATTGGGAAAATATTTTTAATACTAATTTTAAAAGTTTTTTTTCCCCACCATGTAGAAACTCAAGAAAGAGTAGGCCCTGGCCTTTTCTTCAACAAAATAATTTAAAAAGAAAAATCTTGTGAAAAAACTCCAAGTAACAAAATGGTAGCTATAGTAAAATGTCTATGGTGATCATTTAATACATTTAAATATAAACTGAAGGTAGAAAAACATTGGAATTATTGCAACATAAGAGAAGCTAAAGTATTGTGTGGAAAATAGATATATCCATATTTTTGAATAGCCATTAACCATTGCTAGAATTGTGTACGTGGATCTTTTAGTAGTGTGAATAGAATATAAAAAATTGACTCATATTTTTTAACTTTGAATCCTCTTAAACTAATAAAATATAGGGTTTTTTTCCCCAAAAGTTTATCTGTCATAGGTTACTAAGAAAGCAAACATGGTTGGGATGAGAGGTTGGGTAGGAATTAGGAAGTCTAGATTCACACACGTAACTATGGACATGCTAATTTAAAAGTGAAACAAAATTAAATAACTCTTGAAGAATCCACTGACTTGGACAAAGCATAAGTGGACAATTCATTGTTTGCGAATCTAGAGTTGCGTGTGTGTTTTATGTATGTGTGTGTGTGTGTTGTGTGTGTGTGTGTATATATATATGAATTGGGCATATATTTGTCTGCATGTGTTTGTATGTGTACCATGTGAATAAGTACACAAATATACATTCAATAATAGAAAAAATATTATACCCTATACAAGATTTGTTGTGGGGTAGAAGGCAAATGTGTAGATTTTGTGTTTGTTTGTTTTAAAGAGGACCCCGACAATAACCCTCATTCCCAGTACTTTTCTTAATGTGATTTTGTTACTTCTCCCATGAAGAGTTTAGATCATGTCCCTCACACTTGAAATTGGTTGAGATTCATGTTGGTGTGCTGCACCCATCAACTCGTCAGCACCCATCAACTCGTCATTTACATCAGGTATAACTCCCAGTGCAATCTCTCCACCCTCCCCCCTCCCCATGATAGGCCCCGGTGTGTGATGTTCCCCTTCCCGAGTCCAAGTGATCTCCTTTGACTATAAGTCCAAAGAGTTCCCACCTATAAGTGAGAACATGCGGTGTTTGGTTTTCTGTTCTTGCCATAGTTTCCTGAGAATGATGGTTACATGGCACAAGTATACATATGTAACAAACCTGCACATTATGCACATGCACCCTAGAACTTAAAGTATAATAATAATTTTTTTTAAAAATCCAGAAATAGTTTAAGGTGCATAATCTGTAGTGCAAATAACGTAAATAATCTGTAAGTGTTGCATACATGTATTTTAATAAATAATAAGCCATTCTGATAAAAGAAAAATAACATAAATGATTAAAAAAAGAAAATCAATGATTCAAACTATATCCTTTACATACTTGAATATAATGAACAACATGAGTCTTGCTTGTCTCTGTTTTCTAGAACACAGATTGGTACATAGAAAATAATAAATACTGAATGAAAAAGTTTTGCATTGGGTTCTAAAGGAGAAAAATTACAGGGTAAAATTATTTAAGTTAAAAATAAATCTATTCCCCCAACCATGATCAAGTACTTTGCTATGTGTTTACCTTGAGTTTGGATAAGTTTAATACATTATTAAATATGCATATTATTTTACGGAAAACTCGCACCATAGCTTAACTTGAGCAAGCACATTAATGATTTAATGTAAATGTGAAAGCACCAGTGGGTGGTGGAACAATTCATTTAACCAGCTAAGCCTCAGTTTCCTCCTTAATAAGATCATGAATTTGGATGTGATATTTCTTTTGGCTCTGACATTCTAAATTTCTGTGATTCTATCTTTTACTTAAATAAAAACAAGTTTGTTAGACTACCTGGGTTATATTGGTTATAAATTGGAAAACATATACTTAGTTCACAGTACCAAAAGTGCATAATAAAAATAATGTATTTGATTAAAAAAAATTGGTTAAGATTCAGACTCACCTGTTACAAAAAGAGAGCTGTGAAAGTGATGCTATATGATTTCTGAGATGAGGTCAGGATAAAGATGACCTGTCTGCCTGCCATTTATGCAGCAGAAGAAACTAACTCTTTTTGGATAAAGATAATATTAGAGTTTTTGCAGATTTTCATCCATAATGTCTGTCATTGGATAAAGCACTATGGACATAATAGAGGGCTATGCCTGAAAATCAGGAAAATAATAGGAAAAAAAAGTAAAACCAAAGTAATATATTACAGTTATTACACAAGGACTTTAGAACAAATATGATTATTATGTTTAAGGGAATATTAAAAGATACCAGACGTGCATAGAAACAATTATAGTAGAAATGCTGGTAATAAAATTAAGAAATCAATATTTGAGTTTAACAGTAGCTTAGACACAGCAGAACAAAGGATTCATGAGCTTGAAAGACTGACCAACAAAAATTCTGATTGAAGCACAAAATGACAAAAGGATAAATAAACACAAAAGAGAAAGAGAAACGGATAGTGCAAGTGCTATGTACATTTGTTACAGGTGTTCAAGATGAAGAGGGCAAGGAAAATGAGGAAGGCGCCACATTTGAAGAATTACCATGAATTTTACAAAGGTGACAAAAGATATAAAACTCAAGTTTCCAGAACCATATAAATTCCATACTCTAGATTATAAATGACTTAAAAATCATGTTTTAGATACAGACCTGAATGACAAAGCATAAAAATATAATTTTAAGAGAATCAGGGAAGTTTGATTACAGATGGAAGATTAAATAATATCAATAAATAATTTTCAGTTTTGTTAAATTTAGTAATAGGATTATATTTATATAAAATACATCCAGTTTTTTCAAAATGTTTAGAGGAAGTTGAAAAATTGAACAATATATAGTATTTCAATTAAAATATTGAATATTTCTCATATCAATTTTTAAAAATTACAGATGCAAAATTCTGCTAAATATCTTACTGTTTGGTATAACTAATTATAATGAGATTCATTGTATTAATGGTATGTATTCAAAAATTAAAAGATAATTCATAATTGATAAAAGGTTTTACAGATTTTAAAAACAGAAGAAAACTTAAAAAGATATATTAGATAATTTATAACACATATACTAGACAATTCATAAAACAGAGATGATGAACAGAAATTTAAAATAATGCATTTTAATGCTATTCCTATAGAAAGAGATATTTTTTCCTGTGTTGATTACTTCCTCTAATAGGTGTGTATATGTCTGTATATATGTGTGTGTGTTTCTGTCTTGCAAAATTAGGTTAGTAAAATTTTCATAATACATTAATAATATTTTTCTGTCATCTTAAAAAAATTTTTGAAGTATTTTTGATTTTACCATTATAAGACTATTATATTATTTTTGAAGGTCCTTCTCATCAAATAATTTGTTTTATAAAAACTGTCAGTTTTAAACATAGTACTTTGATAAATATTGTATGTACCTATTTCTTGCCAAGTCATTTTATTTTCTAAAATACGGTTGTGGCAGATGAAGGATCACTATGAATACTTGATACCATTCTTCCCTGTGAATCTGGATTGGCCTATGTGACTTTCTGGACTAATAGAAAAGATCAGTTCCAGTATTATCAACATGAAAAGCCTTGCCCATTCCTGGTCCACTAAACCATCTCATAAAATACAATGGTTCTTGTTTTTAAGGTACTACATTCTGTAATTTTTCCTGTGGAAACAAATAAGCCAAAATATTTTTTATTGGCATTATTATAGAAAATGGCATCAGGTTTATATTTACTTTCATATTATATTTCTATATTAATCAAACTTCATTCCAGAGTTAGTGTGCTCCAGCTTTTATTATCATACACCCTATGATCACACACTTCCAATAAATATTTGTAAAATACATATGTGAATAACTGCACAATGTGAAATTTATTAAATGTACAATGTAGACATTTGAAAATATTAACATGTGGAAGAAATAAACAATATCATTAAATATATTGCTAGTTGAGAGAGATTCATCAGAATGGGATAATTTGAAGTCTTCTCTGCTGATTTTTAGCCAAAGATGTTTTACTCATTGTTTTGAGAAAGAACTTGTAGTGGAAGCGGAAGTCACGTTAGCTCTGACAGTTACTCTCATTTATACTTTTAATACTTTTTTAAATCTACACGTTTCTTAGCAAGTATTGTTTTTGGTATTACTCATCCATTTTGTCACGTTTAACTTAATGAAAACTATGTAATATTCTACTTAATTAGAGATAATTAATTAAAATACATCTAAAAACACAAAAGAATTACCCCTCGAAGCTTGTACTCACCCTTTCTGCAAGTAAAATTTCAATTATTTCTCAGTGCCCCTCACGTATGTGAGTTGTTGCCACACAATGTTAAATAAGGACCAAAGGATGGTAGAAGATGGAATCTATATATTATATATTACATATATTAATACATACTATCCTATATACTACATATTCTTTTTGTAGGTTACACACACACAATAATTTATAGTAACTTCTTTCTCTGCTGCCATTTGTGGTTTTGTGTCTCGACATGGCTACGCGGCTGTATACACAACACTTTGGAGAACACTGATTAAGATTGTCACAATTTGAGCTATTTAAATTCAAATATTACTGACAGTTCAGTATTACACATTTTTGTACTGTCTCACAAGCATGTTTTATACAATAAAATATCAAGGATAGCCCATAATACTTTTTAGAGTATTTGTTAAGTGTTTCAAAATTGATAAAGGTGTCCTTTTGTGATTTTTAATTCTGAAGGTGTTAGTCCAGGGTAAACTTTTTAAATGATGAGTCAAATAAAATTTGTTTGAGGATACCCCTTTGCTTTACTTGAAAAACACTCTAGCATTCTTCATTGCTCTAAGGACCTTTGTACTGCTTTCCTAATTAAGGCCATCAATCTTGACCACTTGTATTGCTGATTTGTGATACAGGAGTGCTTGGCGAAGCCTTTGAAAATTAAAAGATCATGGAGTGCTTGTTTGTATGGCGATTCTAGCTGTCACTTTGGTGTTTGGTTTCCACAGTCTATTACCCATTATATTGGATGAGAACTCTATAGATACACACTTTGCCTATTACTGAATGGATTTACAATGACAGAAAACAAACAACAAACAGGCAACAAGGAAAAATGTTAAACTGAGATTCCTAAGGTGCATTGTCAGCAGACCTGTAAGAAATTACCCTCACATCCTGCATTTCTCACTTAAAACCAAGATTGAGAATTATCCCTGCTAACTGTGACCATTTTACTAGGCTAAAATTTAATTTTATGCTGTAACTGGCACAAAAGTTATGTTCACAAAAGGTTACCTTCCCAAGCTCCTAAACTCCTAACCACTCAATTCTGAGTAAATGATCTCATTTCCTACTTTATCCTTTGAAGAAAAAATTATAAGAACAAAATTTATTTAATTATTGCACCAAAATTCCCTCAGCTCCAACCGTCCTTTCTTTCTTCTCTAAATGGAATAAATAATTGCTCCTGTTCCCATTTCTTCCGGCCTTCTCAGGTAGAACCATCATCTCTTTCACCTTTATCTTTATGGAATCAGCTCTAATGCTACTTTGATACAAAATAAAACAAAAAATTACCCATATTGGAAGCCCCAGTGTCCAGTATCAATTCCATTTAGTTACCTCCTATTCTTGGCTGCTTTGAGTCTCTGGCCTGCTAAGTTGTCTGCCATCATTGTCAGTTCAATAAACAAACCTCAGTGACCTATCCAATATTGCAAAAGTGCTTAAACTATTATCCAAGAATCCCCACAATCTCTCCTCTGCCACCCTGCTCCTAATAAACAAAACAAAAAACTCCATTATAATTCTCAGTGAGCCTAGATTAGTTTTACAATAGCCACACCACAATTTCACTAGGTAAATGGAAAGATATAAACATTACCGTATCATTTTATTTTACTCAAACATGTCCTAGACAGATAATACATACTACAACGCAAATATATTTTCAAGTTCAAAATTGAAAACAAAATATATTATGTCACTTTTTTAACCTCTAAGATTTGAAACTGAAAACCCAGCCCTTTCTTCTGTAATAATAAATTGAATTTGAGTTCCCATATCTAATGATGCATTCTCCATTATGCAATTTAGATTTTAAACCTTGCATATTGTCATTAAACTATGATGTATCTTATCATGCCAATATCAATAGAAAACATGCACTGTTCAAAGATGGTTTTATAATTAAAGTGCTGAAATGTATGTTCTTTGTTGTTTCCTGAACAATTTTTATTTTGGAATAATTTTAAATGTACAGAAATGTTGCAAACATAATACAAATTTTTTAGTACACCTCACCAAGTTTCTGCTTCTCCTAATGTCATCATCTTATATGACTAAAATATGTTTATTTTTTAATCTAAGAAGCCCACATTATTAACTCTAGACTTTGTTCAGATTTGGCCACTTTTTCCACAAACATGATTTTTCTGTTGTGGGATCCAATCCAGGATACTGCATTGCATATAGCGATCATGTCTACTTAGCCTATTCTGGTTTCTCAGTTTTTCTTCATTGTTTTTAGTTTAACGATTTTGATAAGTACTTCAGAAGTTTTTTGTAGAATGTTTCCAAATTTCATTCAAGTTGAATTTCTCTGGATTCTTAACTCATAATCAGACTGGGTTATGGGTCTCTGGAAGGAATACCACAGAAGGGATGTACCCTTTCTTCGCATCATATTAAGGGTTCATCATAGGCACATGGCATCACTGATGACTTTAAACTTTGTCACTTGTTTGTGATAGTGGGACACAGGTTTCACCTTTGGAAAGGTACTCATTTTCTCTTTGGTCTTTAATAAATACAGCTCTCAGGCTGGGTGGAGACAACTAGCTGTATCTGCTGAAATGGGAGTATCTGTATGTCTTCACTGGGGTTCTTCCACAAAATGTATATCTTCCCACAAGCATTTATCTGATAATATATGTATATCAGTTCAGTATACATATATTCTATTAATAATTAAAAATTAAGTGTTTTTATACTTTGGATTAAATCTAGTACTACACTATATATTTTGTTGCAAAAATTGTTCCAGATTTGGCCACTGGGGACTCTTTTCAGCTGATTTCTGTGTCCCATTGACCTGATTCTCTCCTCTTATTTCTGCGCACTTCCTTCTTGTTTCTACAAGATGCTCCAGGCTCGTTTTGTGTTTTCCTCACCCAACCCTAGCATCAATTATTGCTCTGAGGAGAACTGGTTCCTTTTATTGGAAACTGGTATTTAGAAGTCAAGATCTGAGCATTGGGAGTGCTATTTGCTTTTGGAGTTCATTTCATCTAGGTGCTCTCAATAGAAATAACTTGATGTTTGTTATATGTATGTAATACCAATCCATTTTTCTATGTACATACTTATAATTGTTTATTTATCCAACTGCCTATGTATGTAGAGCATATGTGTGTGTGAGTGTGTGTGTGAGAGAGTGCATGCATGTGTGTGTGTAAGTTTATACTGACGTCTTCAATTCCCATCCTGCATATGGTGTTGTTCATAGCCTGGCTTCTTACTTATCTGTAACTTTCCTTTAGCACTGAAAAGTCTGGAGCCCACCACCCATCATCTATTTACTTATTTATTCAACCCCAGTATATATGAAAAGTAGTTCCAAAATTCGTAACCTTTGCGCCTATGAAAAATAAATTTACCAACTAAAGTGTTTATGCATAGTTCATTTAGTCTTTTACATTGAAATTTGCAAACACCATTTTCTAAAGCTACTGATGTCAGCTTCTATTACTCTCACACCCCATTCCATGCTGCTACACTACAAATACAATGTATTACAGTTCAATTCATTTGTTGTAGTCTGCATTCCATCCTGAGATCCCCTGGAATCCTAGTCCATGCCTACTTTTGTTTATTTATTTATTTTGAATAGTTTGTTTCATGATCTGTTTTCATTGGCTATATACATTAAAATCATTTCTTCATGTTGTGCAGTTATGTGTGTTTTGAAAAACACAAGGAGTCCTGGAGTCAGTCTTGTATTCACCCCAACAGCATGCACATCAGTTCCATAATCCTAAATGTTCCTCTTTGCCTCTCCTCTGTAGTCAAGAACACCCTCAACCTCTGACCTCTGCCTACCACTTCTCTGCTTCCTGTACATATTATATGCCTTTCCTAGAATATTGTGTGAATGGAATCATGCAATATGTAGCTTTCTGGGTCTAGTTTCTTTCACTTATCAAAATTCATTTAAGATTCATCCATATTGTTGAAGGAGAGTTCCTGTTTCTCCAAATCCTGGCTAACATTCACAGTTTTATCAAGTATTAGCCATTCTAATAGGTGTGTAATGTTACCTCATCCTGGTTTTAATCTGCATGTCTTTAAAAGAGACAAAATAATTTTTATGTTTTTATGTGTAAATCCATATGTGCTTTTTATACTTATTTTGATTTTTATGAGTACATAGTCAGTGTATACATGGGATAAATGAGATATTTTGACACAGGCATGCAATGTGTAATAAACATATCAGGGTAAATGGGCTATCCATGACCTCAAGCATTTATCATTTCTTTGAGTTACAATCATTTCAGTTATACTTTTTTGGTTATTTTTAAATGGACAATAAATTATTATTGACTGTACTCACCCAGTTGTGCTATAAAATACCAGGTCTTATTTATTCTTTGTAACTATGTTTTTGGACTCATTAGTATCCTCACATTTATGCCCACCCACCACACCCTTCCTTTATGAGTTCTACTTTGTTGGTACACAGCTGCTTACAGTAATATCTAATGACACTTTTAATTTCTGCAGTATTCGTTGTAATATCTCCTTTTTCATCTATGAGTTTATTTAGATTACTCTCTTTTTTTCTTAGTCTGGCTATAAGTTTGTCAATTTTAGTTATTTTCTCAAAAAAACAACTTTTCATTTCATTGATCTTTTGTATTGTTTTTCAATTTCATTTATATCTGCTATAAGCAGATAGAAATCAAGGAGAATTCCCTGGACTACCAGGCACTGTATCTTGTTCTCTTCCCTTACTTTACTTGAAACAATCGACCTCTCTCTCTCTCTCTCTCTCTCTCTGCTGAGCTGCCTGGAGATGGAGAAGGTGTAGTGCAAGCACTGCCATGATCACCTCTAGGACTGTGCTGAGTCACTTCTGAAGCCAGCCTAGTACAGGGCCTTACCCAAGGCCTGTAATGACTACTTTCTGGCTAACACTGATGTTTATTCAAGGCCCAAAAGCTCTTTAGTGAGCAGTTGATGAATCCTGCCAAGACTGCCTCTTTCCTTTCAGTGAATCAGCTTTTCATCTGGCCCAGGGTGGATCTAGAAATGTCCTGCAGGAGCCAGGCCCTGAGATTAGGGACCCGAGGAATCTATTTGATGCTTTATTTTACAGAGGATGAGCTAGTACCCAGCTTGCAAGAGAAGGTCCTCTGAAAGAACAAAAGTTCCTTGCAAGAAAGGTTTCCTTTCTTCCTGAAGCTTGAGCTATGCTTCTTGGAGTTCAGGAAGGCATGACACAAACACTCCCTTGGCCACCCGGGCTGGTATCTCACCAAGTCACACATACGCCAAGTTCACTGGCTCTGAACCCAGCACAGCAATAGGACTTGCCCAGGAAGTGCAGTTCTTGTGGCCAAGACTACTTTTCAAGTTTATTCGGGACCCCAGGGTGCTTTAGTTTGTGGTCGTGGGGCTAGCTGGAACTCAGATTCTGCCAGCTGGGATGGGTGATATCACTCTGGCTGGGACTAGTGTAAATGTTCCCTCTGTGGATGCTGGGTGAACTCTACTCTTTGTTGCTTTCCACTGTGCTTTCCACTGAGACTGCATTCCAGTGCAAAGTCCCAGAATCACCTTGCTGTCTCTCCCTCAAGCACACAGATTGTTTTTCCTCACCACGCTGCACTGCTGGGTGATGGTCTCAGCAATTCAACACTTTCCTGCTCTCTTCAGTGCCTCTTTCTTTGGTATGATGGTAAAACCAGGTACTGTATTCACTCACCTGATTTTTTATTCTTATTAAAGTGTTTTCTTGCGTGTATAGTTGTTCAATGTGGTATTTGTGGTTGTGGGGAGGCAGTCACTGGAGGCTTCAATCTGGCCATCTTGCTCTGTCTTCTCTCGAGAATGTAATTTGAAATTTCCAAATATTTGCAAATTTTCACATATCTTTCAGTTATTGATAATCTAACTTAATTCTATTATAAGAATGTACATTGTATCATTTTTTCCACTCAAATATTGTTTTTTATTTTAAGTGACCCAAGGCGATATGGTAAATATGATAGGGTAGATTTAGCAGTGGCTGCTTTTTCCATTGAGCAGCTTTTACCACAATAGAAGGCAGGCATTTCTTCAGATACTTCAGAATCTTCCCAGTGAGAGAATACTATCTTGATAGTGTTCCTTGAAGAGAGTCTGATAACAGTGGGAACTTCCCTATGTCTATGCCCCCAGGAGTGGCACATTTTGAGGATTGCCACACTCTCTCTTCAGAATTTGGTCAAAATTCTTAGTCAAATTTTCTGTGGCAACCCTACAGTCTCATTAAGGACTTTGGTGCTTTTACCAGGTAAGCATATGTGTAATGTTTGTGTCTTGCTGATGGCTCAGATCGAACTCCACATTTTGGCATGGCCATTTGCCAGTTGATCTCAGTTTTCTTATGGGTTCATGTTAAATCTATGATTTGCAGTGGGTCCACCTTTTTCTTCTTGCAAGTGATGGAAGCGAAGTCTTTCCAGTTCTCTGTAGTCTGAAACACAAATCTTCTCTTAATTTTTAATATCTTTTTGCACTCTATTTAAACAGTTTCCACTAGAAGTTTCTCATTTACACTCCATAATAATTGAGAAAAATGAACTGGAAAATAATAGGCAATAAAGGTTGAAATCAGATGACTTTATTTAGCCATTCAGTCTTTAAGTGTATACTTTTTAAGAAAGTGGATTAGGTTATTAGTTTTATATCTGGAAAGACTTTTAAGCATAGAAGAATGATACCAATAAAACTTATTTTTCTAAAGTCTGTTTACAAGTATAAATTAATTCATTTATATATTTTTTTCTGTGTGAAAAAATTCAAACCGTTTGGATGAGCTATAATTTCAATCACAAGTCTTTGTGAACTCAGAAATGTTTTCTTAGACATTACAAATAGGTTTATTTCTGTCATTTACCAAAAAACAAAAGGCAAGGAAAAAAGCTCCTAGTACCTGAGACTAAGAAACATAATATGATATTGTAAAGCAATCTACTATAATTAATCCAATTGTACAAGTAAAATAATGAAATTTCTTCAGTTCTAGCTGGGGGTTATTTATTTGTTTATGATTGTCTATGTCCACCATGAGGTCTTCCATCAACATTTTTACCTTTAATTCTTTCCATGGGTTTGAACACAAATCTATACGGTGAATGATGCTGTGAGTATCTTATGTTCTACACCGTTGCAATGATGCAGTCTTGTTTTTTTTTTTTTCCCATATCATAACAAGTCTGATATTATTATTGGTATTTTGACTGAAATTATCATTTTCTCCCTTAATCATTTAACAGATATGTACAAGTTGTAGATAGCAGAATAATTGCCTTTTATTCTGTTATTTTCTGAAGCCTCATATTTTTGCAATGAATTCTCCCTTAAATATTTTACCTTTTATAAGGAGATTTTAAAGAATCTTTTGCTGGTTGTTCTCTATACTTAAATGCAAATACAAACTGTGGCCTACAAGAGCTCACACAGTTTTCACTCTTCCTACTAATGTCCTCCTGAATCCTTTCTCATCATGTTCCAATCCCCCTTTCATTTCTATCTATCCTTCAGCCTTCCAAGCTTATTCCCACATCAGGACCTTTATACAAACAAGATGTTCATTTTATATTGGAATGTAATTTTTGAAATAGTCACATGGATTCTGAACAAACATTAACTGCTCAGTTGACATATCACCTTCTAGGGAGACAATTACTCCCCCAAATCTGTTATCAGGGTTGTTTCTTCAATTACAATATAACAAGGGCAGATTCATTGTCTTCATCATTTATAACTGCATTTCTAGTACCTAGAATAAATTCTGATACATAACAGGTTCTCCCTAAATATTCTTAAATATATAAATATTGTATGTCTTCCTAATTTGTTGAAACTGTCAGGATTTCAAAACAATAGTAATGGAAATTCCATTTTTAAATTATCATTTTAGAAGAAAGACTTCAGCAGGTCACAGTGGCTTACAACTGTAATCTCAGCACTTTGGGAGCCCAAGGCGGGTGGATAACTTGAGATCAGAAGTTTGAGACCAGCCTGGCCAACATGGTGAAACACCATCTCTACTAAAAATACAAAAATTAGCCAGATGTGGTGGTACACGCCTGTAGTCCTAGCTATTCGGGAGGCTGAGGCGGGAGAATTGCTTGAACCCTGGAGGCAGAGGTTGTAGTGAGCCAAGATCACACCACTGCACTCCCACCTGGCAACAGAGTGAGACTCTGTCTCAAAAAAAAAATAAATAAAATAAAATAAAGACTTCGTCAGTATCATATTGGCTTTAGATTTGAAAATAAGTATTAAAAGTACTTTTATAGAAACATTATTCTATTTCTAGTGAGTTAAATTAATCTGTTCGGGCCCACCGTCTGTACTTTGGCTTAAGGGCATGCTGTTATTTAGCACCTATAAATCATTTCTGCCATAGCAACACTGAGTGCTATCGTCAAACACTAACAACATAGAGACATTCAAAAATACATAGATAATACTAGTTCTGAAAGAAAACGAGTTCTAAATTTCTCACATCTGATTATTAGAACAGAACATTCACATATTGTATATATCTTTCTCTGATAATAATCAGGAGTTATCAAGGAGAAGAAAAAATTCACCAAAACACATATGTCTCTTGTATATGAAAGTTTCCTTTTTTAGAGACAAATTTATTTTAAGACACAAGCCAACTGGCAGTTGATACCAAAATGCCAAGTTTTTAAATTAACAAATAGTTATATTAGTATCAAGAATAATATATCCTAATGGAGGTAAAGAAAATATAAGAATTAGTTATATGTCCAGGAAAGAAATCTATAAGGGAAACTAATAGATTTTTTTTTTTTTTAAAGTTGTCTCTATACGTGTACTTTCATTTTCATGGAGACCTTCATCTTACTTTTCTTGGTTAGTTGTTAACTCTGGAAAAACTCCAGAAACATTGCCATGACTTGCCAAATATTCCAAAATTATGGAAGAATTTCAATGTCCTTACCAACTAAGACAGAGTCTTTTAAAAAAATACAGAAAGAGGATATAATATAGAATATAAAGACTACAGAAGTAGTTTATTTTCACAAAATATTATTCAGGAAACATGGCATACTTAGGTTTGGAAACTTAAATCTATGTCCTTTATCTCTCATGAAGTTCCCCTTTGCCACTTATCTGACAACTGAAGTTTAAATATTTAGTATAATTGCCAATATCCTGGTGAGAAGCATTTATAACAAATGTGTTCACTCTCTCCATTAAGGTTTATACCGCTATGAGCCTGATGTACTATTGATCGGTTTTTACTGTGGTTGCCAAAATCCTTCTGCTAGAGCAATTTCCTGTAATTGTACTTGTACAACAATGCTAGTGACATTTGAGGGTAACGGCAAGAATTAAAAAGATAAAATATTTTTGAGGCTCGAAATAGTCCCAATAATTTCAGAATTAGGTTATCATTAAATAAAATATATATTTTTTTCAAGTTAAAAATGCAAACCTTTCTATTTTACATTTGTCCACAGAAGCAGCCTCTGTTATTATAGCTTATTATTTTTAATCATTAATAAAACGATTTTGAATTGAAAAAATTAGGTTGATCTGCTTTGACCTCACTTATACTCATGTCACTACTCTCACTATAGATTTAGCGGCCAAGATTTTCTACACACTCTATCTAGAGAAAAATGATACGTTTGAAGACAAAGAATCTATATCTTCATGCTGAGTTATAAAGGAATCCCTTTCAAAGAAAAAAAATTATTCTTAAAATTGGGTTTCAATTCAAGATCTAAGTTTACAGAAAATAATTTCTATTAATCTTCTGAGCTAGGGATTTTGAAAAAGCATACAAATGAATTCAAAAAGTAGAAAGAGGGATAATGCATAATGATGTAAGAAAAGAAACACCATCCTAAAAGAGGATTACATTTTACACAGTTGATGAGAATGGGAGGGAGAATACCTGAATTAAAATGAGAGTGTGAGACTTTTAGTCCCTGAGTCTGAGAGGAGATGATAAAAATACAACAAACTGCCCATTTATGTTTGGGAATACTAGAAAAGAGGAACTGTTGGCCAGCTCCTTAAGATGTACTCTAGAAAGACTGCCAGGGTCATAAAGAGATCCATATGCCTTGCGTCAGCAGTGACTGAGCTGAGAATCTAAACAGACAGGCCTGAGGGGCTTTCAGAGTTTCCTGGATTCTAAATAGGAACATGAAGATATCTGCAATGAGCCATTATATCTGGATAATTTTGATAATTTTCATAGTCAAGATTAGGAAAAAATTAAGTGGATGCTTGGGAAATGTGACTCTGTCATGGAGGGATACATGCATATTTCAATATGAATGCGGCATGCTAAGTAACTTCTGATTATATAATGTGTTTGGAAAAATTGTGGCATATAACAGCATTAATCACTTTATTCTCCTAACAATCCCGAAATTTGTAAAGGGCTCATATGGCAACTATTATTCTATATGACAACATTGGAGGTAGCTCTACTTGACTGGTAGGATCTGTTGTCAATATGGCTCAGACGTAGAGCTGGTACATTGATGTTGGCTGCTGAATGATAACTCAGTTGAGGCTATCAGCTGGAAAGATTAATTTCCTTTTTTTACTGGAACTTGCCACCTAGCTGCTTGGACTGGTTTTTTCCTCATTAGAATGATAGCTCTGTTTTAATGATGAGTGCTCCAAGAGGCCTGGTGAAAGCTAAAAGTCTTTTTATAACGTAGCCTTATAAATCCCATCTATTGCCTCTACCGTATTCTATTGCTCAAGCAAGTCACTAAAGTCAACCCATTTTCAAGGGGAGTAGAATTTGATTCCACGGCTCTAAGTGAAGACTGGCAAAAAGTTTGTGGTCATCTTTCTTCAACAACTAGTCACAGTTTACTATCTGACCACAAATTAATTATATTCCTTCCACATGCAAAATGCATGTAATCTCTCATATGTGCTTGTTGCATGTGGTGTGTGTGTGTGTAGGGTGGAAGTTCATGTTTATTTAAACCATATCTAGTACAAAATATTTTCTTAAAAATTTTTCTAATCATAGATATATAGATCCCATTAATGAGGGCAGATTTTGACATCAACACAACTGATCTCGTCTTCCTGACGTTTTACTGCCACTCTTGTAAAGAATACCATTTGCATTCTTGCACTGCATGGAAATCAGTTGCTTGGACATACTGGGCACATTTCTCTATCTCTTGCTTTCAGACACTGCCTTCTCTTCCACACATCTGTCTCTTGGCCTTTAATCTGCTTGCACTTCACATTTGTTAATATCATGGATTGAAATCCTTCACCCCACTAGACACAATGACCTTCATGTTTGCAGCTCTTTGAACTAAGCCTTCTTAAGTAACAGATTTCTAACAATTAGTTACACTCATATTTAGCTTATCACTGTGTAATGACCATAGATTTGGAAGGGCTTGGATGATTAAATGAAAATGAAACCTGAGGTTTACCTCGCTTTGTTCAAATATTTATAAACAATTAACTTTCTTCAAGGACACCATTCACAGTTGGTACAAAAAGATAAGAGTTAATATCTTGGAAATATTACAAAAAACCTGAACATCTTACAATTTAAAATTGAATCAAATTTAAAATTAAATTGTAAAATGTTTAGCCAAATTGTGATGCAACCCTGAGTGAAATACTAAAATTTTAAAATGTTTCAGTTCTAAACTCAGTATTGTAAACATTTTAGATCCAGTGTATCGTAAAAATATATAGATCTCCAAACACAAATAACATTTATGTGGCAACTTGCAATTTTTGTGCTATTTTAACTTACTTTCTACTTTTGATGCAATTCTGGAAGTTAATGTCATCTTTACCTATTACATGATGGAGATAGGAACTTTAGCCTCAAATTTCATATTTTTCCATCACCACCTCTGTCTCAGTAAGGAAAGTATTATTTATTTGTAATAATCTTTATGAAGAGCTTATTTTTTCTCTACCAATTTCACCTTATAAATTCTGAGTTGCTTTTGCTCAGTTGTTTGTGGATAATGCCACGATTCTGTTATAAATAATTTTGGAATACATAAAGGCATTGAAAATCCTTAGAAAAGAAGTATATATTTCTTAGGTGTCTGTGTCTTAATGTGCAGTCATGAAATGCAATCTACACCATGATTAATTAAAGGAATAAATTACAATACACATATGAGGTAGCAAGTTTCATGAAAAGAGCATGAGCATGCAGATCAGGAAACTAGCTGTCATATCAGCTCCACTACAATAAAGTTATTATCCTCCCAGAAACTGTTTTGGTCTGCCATATGGGTATGACAATATCTAGTTCACAGGATTATTATTTTTTTGTATTGTGTTCGGAATTGGTGGGTTCTTGGTCTCACTGACTTCAAGAATGAAGCCAATGTAAAACACTCAAGAATGAGTGTTACAGTTCTTAAAGATGGTGTGTCTGAAATTTGCTCCTTCTGATGTTCGGACGTGTTCGGAATTTCCTCCTTCTGGTAGGTTCGTGGTCTGGCTGGCTTCAGGAGTGAAGCTTCAGACCTTCCGGGTGAGTGTTACAGCTCATAAATGCAGTCCAGACCCAAAGGGTGAACACCAGTAACATTTATTGCAAATAGCAAAAGAACAGTATGGAAGAGGACTGGAGCAGGTTGGCCATGCTGACTGGGGCAGCCTGCTTTTATTCCCTTATCTGACCTCACCCACATCCTGCTGATTGGTCTATTTTACAGAGAGCTGATTGGTCTGTTTTGACAGAGTGCTGATTGGTGCGTTTACAATCCCTGAGCTAGACACAGAGCACTGATTGGTGTATTTACAATCATCTAGCTAGACATAAAAGTTCTCCAAGTCCCCACAAAATTAGCTAGACACAGAGCACTGATTGGTGCATTTACAAACCTTGAGCCAGATATAGAGTGCTGACTGGTGTATTTACAATCCTCTAGCTAGATTTAAAAGTACTCCAAGTCCCCACAAGTTTAGCTAGACACAGAGCACTGATTGGTGTGTTTACAAACCTTGAGCTAGACACTGAAGGCTGATTGGTGCATCTACAATCCTTTAGCTAGACATAAAAGTTCTCCAGGTCCCCACCAGATTAGCTAGATACAGAGTGCTGATTGGTGCATATACAATCCTAAGGCTAGATATAAAAGTTCTCCAAGTCCCCATCCTACTCAGGAGCCCAGCCCCCTTTCCCTAGTGGATCCCCAGCCAGGGCCGCGGGTGGAGCTGCCCACCAGTCCCAAGCCACGTACCTGCACTCCTCAGCCCTTGGGCGGTAGATGGGACCAGGCGCCACAGAGAAGGGGGCAGCATGCCTCAGGGAGGCTCGGGTCACCCGCGGGAGCCAACCGCGGGCGGGGTGGGGAGCAGGCTCGGGCATGCCGGGCTGCAGGTCCCGAGCCCTGCCCCCTGGGGAGGCAGCTGAGGCCCCGCGAGAATTCGAGCGCCGCGGGGCGGGCCAGCAGTGCTGGGAGTCCCTTCGCACCCTCCGTAGTTGCCGGCCTGGGTGCTAAGCCCCTCACAGTCCGGGGGGCAGCACCAGCCGGCTGCTCTGAGTGCTGGGGCCACAGATCCCGTGCCTACCCGGAACTCGCGCTGCGCGGCAAGCGCCTTGTGCAGCCTCAGCGCCCGCCGGCGCCTCTCCCTCCACACCTACCCGCAAGCAGAGGTAGCCAGCTCTGGCCTCGGCCGGTCCAGAGAGGGGCTTCCACGGTACAGTGGTGGGCTGAAGGGTTCCTCAAGCTTGGCCAGAGTGGACGCCGAGGCCGAGGAGGCGCTGAGAACGAGCGAGGGCCGCCAGCACGTTGTCACCTCTCAGTATAACAGACACCCAGCATAGAATCTTGCACATGGTAAGTTCTAAAAATTGGCTTTTTCTTTTCTATAATACTAAGATAACGTGGAACGTTTTTCTAAAGTGAACTTGAATAATGAATAATTTGATTAGGTGCTGACATCATTGTTTCAAAAAGACTGCTGGGTGAATTTAAGATCCAGTTAACTTAAATTTTGAGAACATAAAGAAAATACAGTCTACAAGGTGGCCAACCAAGGAAGATATAGTGTTTTAAATTAATCCCTAATGAGTGTTATTTCAGTGACTTACAAGTAAATCGGGAAAACATACATTTTCGTTAAAACAATTTTCTTATGCTAATTGCGCATTTCACAATGACTCCATAATTAATTTAAATTGGGTGCAACCCCAACATTTATAGGCACAACTATGTTGTTTTTTTGTTTTTTCCCCTTTTGATTAGCTATGAACTGCGGACTAAGTGCCTTCTTAATAGCCAGGTGACTGTTTAATATAAATTGAAGATAAAATCAAAGTAATAAAATGCAGACATTTTGTATGTTCATAAACAAAGTGACAATAAAATGTTCAATAGATCAATAATGTTAGTGGAATAAATTAAATGTTTATATATAAAAGGTCAATTGATTCAGTTTGAATGCTTTATGAAAATTCTTAATATAACATTTGGATAAACTCAAATAATAATAAAATATTTGTCTTTAAAAGAAATGAAGTGATAGTCAGGTACCATTTTATTGTATGTTACTTTAAGTTAATGTACTTAAATACTGAAAAAAGTACACCAGAATCCCTGTTTTAAGGGAGCTGGAGGTTTATATCATCATTTTCACATTTGTACCATTAAAATGATCTGGTTTTTCAAAAATCTCTATCGATATTTAGAATTTAAATCGTTCCTTTTCTGGTTCTTTACAAATCTTGAAAGTACATATCTAGCAGTCAAAATGGAGGAAAATGATAATGATACAATTTTAATAGGCATCATATCCTAATAAATTTACTTAATCTAATACGACATATAAAAAAATGTAAAGTTTTTATGGTAAACATTATACTGAGGTCATAAAAAACTACTACTGAAGGTGCAGTTATTGCAGTCATGCTGTTAGAAAAGAGAGGTTGTCTTCTAACACTGAATTGTACTATGTTCTATTTTATCCAGACTATGAACTTCTCAACCCACTCATTCACTGCCTGTTCTCTGCGTTCTTATCCTGATCCTGTACTTTCAAACATGTTCTTTGGGATAACAATGATTTATTGGCAGGTCCTCTGTAATTAATTTAAACACAGTCAATGCTTTTATTTAGAAAAAAAATCAAAATAACCAATAGTAATATACATTTTTAAAAATGGTACAAATGTATGCTTTGTTTCAATAAAACATAAATGCAACAAAATAGAATAAAAACAAAACACTGTGCACTAATCCTCACCTAAACACTATTTAGTATTTTTCTTCAATTTAAATCTGCTATTTCTAGAAAAAACAAAAATTTTCTAATTCATTTTATTAAACTTCTGGTACTTTTGTTATTTATTTTTCACCTGTAATGCCATAGATTTTTGCTAATTTTTAAAACTTGTAATGTTTGAACATTAGTGTCTCACTTTTTCTTGTTAACTATAATTTTTCTATTTTTAGAAACTTAAAAATAACATCTTTCATATTATAAAAACAAAATATACCCATTTTGTACTACCTTTATAATTATCATATGCATGTATATATCATGCATATCTAAATACAGTTGATATCATATATTATATGTAGTTGTATATTTTTTTTTCCATGAGTATCAGCATATGTGTCAATGTCACTAGATATTTACCAGTATCATACATATGGCATGTACTATTATGATATGGTGGTGACGTATTAGAACAAGGACTAACACACAGTTTATTTTCCTTTTCTTTAATTTTTATTTTTATTTCAATAGGTTTTGGGGTACAGGTGGTTTTTGGTTACCTGCATAAGTTCTTTAATGATGATCTCTGAAAACTCAGCTTTTTTTTTTTTTTCTAATTAGACCTTACTGCTTTTTCACTGCATGATATTATTTTTCAATAAACAGAGTTTCCTCCCTAAAGGCACAGTCACTGCCCGAGTCATAAAAATGTAGCAAAAACTAAATGGGGCAGGAGTGGATATTACATGGGCATCTGTAACATTAAATTTACTAAATCAATCCATGTGAGTAAATTATAAATTATTTAATGAGACAAAAAATGTATTTTCATTTCTAATATGTAAGAAATGCTTACCTAAGAAATAATTTATCAAGGCTTGTCCTAAGAAGTGTACTCCGTCCCCCAAAATGTACACTGGTTAATTAGCAGAGAAAATGCAAAAGCGTCCTCTAGAGAACTTCTAGGTATCCATGTGAACTGTCTTAAGTGATAGCCAAAATAGATTTTATTAAAAACTCTTGATGAAATTTAGTGATATAATCAGAAATTAGCAGAATAAATTTTAAAAAACAAAAACTGCATATAGAAGGATGAAATATAAAGTCCTGATTTTTGACAACATCATATTTCAAAATGCTAATTTATTTGTTATTTTTTGCTCTACCATTGGAAAAATAGCCTTCCATTAACTGCTACAAGAAAGGATAAAGCCAGGGAGAGTCCAAGAAAAAAAAAAAAAAAAAAAAAAAATGAGAAAAAGTGCCTCATTTTAATTTTATGTTCAACAGTGACCATCTGGTTGTTAGGATAAATTTGAAGTGGGGAGAAATGAAGAGCATAACATCCTCTCAAAATCTCTTTTTAATTTATGCTAGATAAATTATTTTTTAGCTGGGCAAAATGGAGAAAATTTTAAAAAGAGGAAGCAGAGGAGAGCTAGAATGCACATACATGCACACACACGCACACACACATGTGCACATGCACACGCACACACACACATATACACAGTGGTATTAAGAGCAACTCCTTCTTGAACTCTGGTAGTCAACAGGCTTGTGTAGATGAAAGGCTGAAGCTTGGGATGCCATTAATAATCTCAAGCCACCTAGGAGTCATGAAACCTGTGATTCCATGAGAAAGGCAAATAAAATATAATACAGAGAACTTCAAAAAATTTATGTGAAAATTGAATTAAAAGAAAAATTTTAAAGTGTAGTTGTTTTTGCAAGATGGACGATTCAAAGCTTTTAGCAAGCCTCAGCCACTTGAAAATAGTATTATATCACATAAGATGAACTCTGTAAGCCTTAATTCAAGAAGAAAAATGAAAATCCACTCTTAATCATGAAGGACCCCCAGATCCTGGGGAGGAGAACATGGGCAAACAACCCCTGTGACAATGTCCGGCTGACAGAAATGAGTGATGCCCCAGTATGTGCAGTATGTGAGAGGCAGAGAACCACTCTCTGTGACTCAGCTTTCTATTGGGGATACAAGCCACCAAAGGAGAACACTTGTTTCTTCCAAGCCTGGAGCTAACATGAAGAAAGGCTTCATGGTATGGAGAAGGAGAGACACTGGTAAAAGCTGCAGGCAGTTTCCCAGACCCAGGACTGACAACAGGATCCCATTTTTAATCTGGGTGCATACAAGCTCAGTCACTCTGTGGTGACCTGGCAGCATGGCCACAGCATTTTAGTCTCCAGCCGAAGATTGCAGCACTTGCTCTGGAGTCAAGTAGGGGCCTCCACAGCCAGAATTGTTGAAAGTGCCTCAGCAGTAGGTGCTAGAATTGTGCTTTCCCTTCCCACAGGGCATGGGAAGGAGTAGAGCTGCTATAGCTACAGTTTCTCCTGAGTGACAGACTTGCAGCCAGGGCCAATTTATCAACCTAGAACCGGTCTACATGTGTCATCGAAGTGTGCCTCATCCTGCTTCTCTGAGATTGTGGTGCAGCAGAGTCCTCTCTGTTCCATGCCCCAGCATGTCTCCAGGCATTTGGAGCACCTGCTCACCTGAAGCAACAGCCTGAACTAGCCCACCCATCCTGTGTAGAGACTATGGAAAGGTGGGGCTCTCTCTATTATATACCAAGACAGATCTCCAGAGAGTCAGAGCGCCCCTTCATTAGCACCCTGAGACTCCTCACACTTTCTGTGCAGAAACTGTGGCACAGCAAGGTCCTCTATGCTCTATGCTCAGACAGAGCTCCAGGCACCTGAAGCACCCATTCTCTTGGATTAGGAGTTTGGACCACTCCCAGTCTTCAAGCAGAGAACTTGGGGCACAGGAGATCTCCCAGCTCCATGCCTAGGCACATCTCTGGGAGCTTGGTGGCTACTCACTGGATTCTCCATTGATGCTGATGCTTGTGCCCGCCCTTGGTGGACCCATAGGTGAGCCTGCTCAGTCCGTCCCTACTCATGGTGCCCCCTACCCTGCTGGGGCTGAGCAGGAAGCTCAGACCGCTGTGCGCTCAATGGATCAGCTTATTGCCTTAGGCAACAGAGATTTTCTTCTGGTGAATAAGAATCAAATATGTGATCAGCCGTACTGGCCTCGGCTAGCTCTTAACAATATACACCATCTATGGGGTTTTAGGTCAAATCTCATAGCTCAATATAGAACCTGCTGAAAAAAGTATACAGGGCTATAGAAGCAAATCCAAAAGTCCCTACCCAGCATTCTCTTCAGTTACACTCCCTGAGTGGGAGAGAATTGAAAGAGGGGAAAAAAAGTTAAAACTATAGGGGAAGAAAGAAAAAGAAAAACAAATCACACCTGCATGAAGATAGTTACAAACATTAGAAGTGCCTGTGTCTCCAGATGAGAAAGAACCAGTACAGGAATTCTGGCACTATGAAAATTCTGAACGTAGTGACACCACCAAAGATTACCCTAGCTTTCCACTAGTGGTTGCTAACAAAAATGCAAACTCAGAAATGACAGATAAAAAGTTAAAGCGTGAGCTTCAAGGAAATTCAATGAGATCCAAGACAAGGTTGAAAATCAACACAAATAAACTTCTAAATCGATCAAGGAAATGAAGGAAATAATAAACATATTTAAAAATATCAAAGTTTCTGGAAAGAAAAAAAAACTCACCTAAGGAATTTCAGAATACAGTGGAAAGCTTTATCAAAAGACTAGACCAAACAAATAACAAATTTTAGGGCAGGAAGAATGGTCTTTCAAAGTAACCCAGTCAGAAGAACAATAAAGAAAAAGGGAATTTGAAAAAATGAACAATCTTCAAGAAATATGAGATTCTGCCAAGCCACCAAATCTAGGAATTATTGTCATTCCTAAGAGAGGAGAAAGAGTAGGTATCTTAAAAGTTTATATTTGAGGGAATAAAGAAAATATTCCTGATCTTGCTAGAGTGGTAGACACTAGGTACAAGAAATCCAGAAACCACCTGCTATCAACTATACAAAAAGAGTATCACCAAGGCATACAGACACCGGACTGTTCAGTGTCAATGCTAAATATAAAATCTTAACACCTAGAGTAAAAAGTCAGATCATATACAAGGGGAAGCATTCCAAGCTAACTTCTCAGCAGAAACTTCTCAGCAGAAACCCTAAAAGCCAGGAGAGATCGGGGACCTTTTTCAGCATTATTAAAGAAAATAAATTTTAACCAATAATTTCATATCCCTTGAAACTGAGCTTCATGAACAAAGAGGAAATAAAATCTTTTCCGGGCAAGCAAGTGCTAAGGAGATTTGTTACCACTAGATCAGCTTTACAAGAGATATTTAAGGAAGTTCTAAACATAGAAACAAAAGAAAGATTCCTGCTACCACAGAAACACACGTAAATGCGTAGCCCAAAGACCCTATAAAGAGTTACACAGTAGAAACTACAAAGCAACTAGCTAACCAGCTAATAGGGTCAAAACCACACATATCAATAGTATCTATGAATGTAAATAATCTAAATGCTCCACTTAAAAGGCACGGAATTGTAAGTCATATAAAAAACTAAAACCCACCTATATTTTATCTTCAAGACACCCATTTCATATGTAATAGCATCCATCAGCTCAATGTAAAGAATTGGAGAAAGATCTATCAAGCAAATGGAAAACAGAAAGGAGCAGAGATCACTATTTTTCTATCAGATAAACTTTAAACCAAAGAAGGTAAAAATGGACAAAGAAGGACATAATATGATGATAAAGAGTTCAATGCAAGAAGACTTAACTACCCTAAATATATATGAACCCAACATTAAATTAGCACCCAGATTCATAAAAGTTACTTATAGGCCTATGAAAAGACTTATACGTAAAATAATAGTGGAAGACTTCATTACCACACTGACAGTGTTAGATGATTAAGGCAGAAAACTAACAAAATATTATGGACTTAAATTCAACACTAGATCTGTTGGACTTAATAGACATCTACAGAATACTCCAACCATCAACCGCACAATATACATTCTTCTTATCTATACACAGAACATACTCCAAGATTGTCCACATGCTTAATCATAAAGCAAGTCTCAATAAATTTTTAAAAGTCAAAATTATATCAATCTTATTTTAGGATGACAGTGAAATAAAAAATAGGAATTGATAACAAGATTTCCCCAAACCACGCAGTTGCATGGAAATTGAACAACTTGCTCCTGAATGACTTTTTGGTAAACAATAAAATTAAGGCATGAAGTAAAAACAAACACACACACACAAAAGTTGACATTAATAAAGACAGAGGCACAACAAACCAACATCACTGGGATAGAGCAAAAGCCACAGTAAAAGTAATTTATGGCACCAAATTTCTACCTCAAGAAGTTGGGAAAAACTCAAAAGAACCATTTAACATCACACCTGGAAGAACTACAAAAACAGGAACAAACTAACCTCAAAGCTAACAGAAGAAAATGAATAATTAAAATCAGAGCAGAACTGAACAGAACTGAGATCTAAAAAGCCATACGAAGAATTAATTAGACCAAAAGTTGTTTCTTTTAATGAATAAGCAAGATCAATAGACTGTTAGTTAGATTAACAAAGAAAAAAAGATCCAAATAAGCATAATCAGAAATGACTAATATGACATTATAATTGATCCTACAGAAATACAAATGATGCTCAGAGTCTATTATAAACACTTCTATGCCTGCAAACTAGAAAAATCTAGAGGAAATGGGTGAATTCCTAGAAACACACAACCTCCAAAAGTTGAAACAGGAAGAAATTGAAACCCTGGATAGACCTACAAAAAGTTGAAAAATTTAATCAGTAATAAAAATCCCATTAACCCCACATAAAGCTTTGGACCAGATGGATTTACAGCCAAATTCTAAAAAAAGAGCTGGAACCAATTCTTCTAGAACTATCGCAAAAAAATTAAGAAGAAGGAACTCCTGTCTAACTCTTTCCATGAAGCCAGCATCACCCCATACCAAAACCTATCAAAGATATAATGAATAATAAAAAAAAAAAAATCTAGAGGTCAATATCCCTGATGAACATAGATACAAAAATACTTTAAAAAATACTAGAAAACCAAGTCCAACAGCACATCAAAAAGTTAATTTATCACAATCTAGTCGGCTTTATTCCTGGGATGCAAACTTGTTCAACATACGCAAATCAACGGACAGTATTAGACAAATCATCAAGGCAGAAAACTAGCAAAGAAATTCTGGACTTAAATTCAATGCTAGACTAATTGGACTTGATAGATATCTACAGAACACTCTGCCCATCAACCCCAGAATATGCATTCTTTTTATCTCTGCACAGAACATACTCCCAACCTACAGAATGAGAGAAAATATGCAAATCAACAAATATCATTCACCACACAAACAGAATGAAAAGGAAAAATCATATGATCATCTCAATAGACAGGGAAAACTCCACTGATAGCATAAAACATGGCTTCATGATAAAATCCCTCAACAAATTAGGCACTGAAGGAACTAACTTCATACGAGAGCTATCAATGACACATCCACAGCCAACATCATACAGAATGGGCAAACACTGGAATCATTTCCCTTGTGAACTGAACAAGACAAGGATGCTAACTCTTATTGTACCTATTCAACATAGTACTGGAAGTCCTCACCAGCAAACAGGCAAGATAAAGAAATAAATTTCATTCAAATAGGAAAAGAAAAAGTCAAGCTACCTGTCTTCACTGATAATGTGAATCTATATCTAGAAAACCCTGAAGATTCAACCAAAAGGCTCCTGGAACTGATAAATGATTTCAATAAAATTTCAGAATACAAAATCAATGTATACAAATTAGTAACATTTCTATATCCCAATAACATTCTAGCCAAGAGCCAAATTCAGAACATAATTCCATTTACAATAGTCACAAAAGAAATACCTAGGAATACATCTCACCAAGGAGGTGAAATATTTCTGCAAGAAAAACTATAAAACATTGCTGAAAGAAGTTAAAGTTCACACAAATTGAAAAATATTCAAGTTTGTAAATGAAATAATAAGTATCATTAAAGTGGCCATAGTGCCAAAGTAATTTACAGATTCAATGCTATTCCTATCAAGTTACCAATGTCCTTATTAACAGAATTAGAAAGAAAATCTATTCTAAATTAATATGGAACACAAAAAAGTTGGAATAGCCAAAGCAATCCTAAGCAAAAAGAACAAAGCTAGAGGCATCAAATTGCTCTACTATAATATAAGGCTATGGTAATCAACACCATGGTACTGGTAGAAAACAAACATATAGATCAATGGAACACAGTAGAAAACCCAGGAATAAAGCCACACACCTACAGCCATCTGATCTTTGACAAAGCTTACAAAAATAACCAATGGGGAAAAGACTCTCTGTTCAATAAATGATGCTGGGATAGCTATAGAGGAATGGAACTGGACCCTTACCCTTCACCATATACAAAAATTAACTCAAGATGGATTAAAGCTTTAAATGTAAGAACTCAAACTGTCAGAATCCTGGAAAGAAATTAGGAAACACCATTCTGGACATTAGCTTTGGAAAATAATTTATTACGGAGTCCTCAAAAGCAATTGCAACAAAAACAAACAAAAAAGGACAAGTGAGACCTAATTAAAAAGCTTCCGCAAAACAAAATAAACCATCATTAGAGTAAACAAATAACCTACTGAATGAGAGAAAATGTTCACAAACTATGCATCTGACAAAGGTCTAGTATCCAGAATCTGTAAGGAACTTAAGCAGTTCAACAAGCAAACATAAATAAATAAATAACCTCATTAAAAAGTAGGCAAAAGACATGAACAGACAATTCTGAAAAGAAGACACATCAACAGCCAAAAACATGAAAAAATGCTCAACATCACTAATCATTAAAGAAATGCATATTAAAACCACAATGAAATAGCATTTAACACAGTCGGAATAGCTATAATTAAAAAGCCAAAAACCTGGATACTGTTGGGACTGTGGAGAAAAGAGAATGCTTATACACTGTTGGTTGGTATGTAAATTAGTTCAGCCACTTTGGAAAGCAGTTTGGTTATTTCTCAAAGAACTTAAAGCAGAACTACTACTCAACCCAACAATCCCATTGCTGGTTATGTATAAAAATAAAAATAATTTTTCTACTAAAAAGACACTTACATGTTCATTGTAGAACTATTCCCAAGAGCAAAGACATGAAATTAATCTAAGTGCCCGTAAATGGTGGATTGCATAACGAAAATTTGTGGACCACATACACCATGGAATACTATGCACCCCTAAAAAGTAACAAAATCATGTCCTTTACAGCAACATGAATGCTACTGGAAGCCATTATCTCAAGTGAATTAATGCAGGAACAGAAACTCAAATACTGCACATTTTCACTTATAAGTGGGAGGGTACTCACAGATATAAGGATGAGAACAATAGACACCTGGGGACTCCTCCAGGGAAGAGGGAGGGAGGGGGCATTGTTGAATAACTTTTGAGTATATACTCATTACCTGGGTATACTTGGGATATAAGAGTATTCAAATTCCAAACCTTAGCATTACACAATTTAACAAACTTGCCCATGTACATCCTAAGTCTAAATTAAAACCTGAATTTTTTTAAACAATAAATAAATATGAACTTCAAAATATAAACCCCATCACGTCCAGGACAATATTGCAAATTATGATACCAGCAATTTGGTCCACCCCTAAGGAACTGAGGTTCCTGGAAATTTACCATATTTGTGCCATCATTTTTACATTATTAATGGATGAAAGATATGTGTTTTACAGAGTTTTTAAGATTAGTAAACACAAACTAGTCGGAAGAAGCCAAATAGGACCCTAAGATGGAGGCCTAATAATTTATTATTGAAATTCTTGTAATCTTGCCCTTATTTGATGAGAAGAATAAGCAGGAGTATTGTTGTGGTTAAGAGTAACTCTTTGGTGAAGCTTTTCCAGGCATTTTTCTGCTAAAGCTTTGACAAAATTTCTAAAAACACTGTTATAATAAGCAGTTGTCATTCTTTGGCACTCCAGAATGTCACCAAGCACAATGCCTTGAGTATCTTGAAACTTGCCATGACTTTTGCTTTTGACTGGTCTGCTTTTGCTTTGCCTGGGCCACTTGTGGCTCTTGATATCCACTGTTGCAGCTGTGCTTTGTTTTCTGGATTGTACTGGTAAAATCACGTACCTGCTGTTACAATTCTTCAAATAAATGCTTCAGGGATCTTGACCCCTCTTGTTCAAAATTTTCCTTGAAACTTCTGCTGTTATCTGAAGCTGATATGAGCACAATGGTTTTGGCACACATTGAGTGGAAGCTGCTCAACCTTAATTTTTCAGTTAGTTTTTTTTTTTTTTAAAGACAGAGTCTTGCTCTGTTGCCAGGCTGGAAGTGCAGTGGCGTGATCTTGACTCGCTGCAACCTCTGCCTCCCTGCCTCCTGGGTTCAAATAATTCTCCTGCCTCAGCCTCCCGAGTAGCTGGGACTAAAGGTGTGCACCACCACACCCAGCCACTTTTGGTATTTTTTAGGAGAGACAGGGCACCATGTTGTCCAGGATGGTCTCGATCTCTTGACCTCATGATCCGCCCAGGTCGGGCTCCCAAAGTGCTGGGAGCTCCCAAAGCACCACCACGCTGCTAGTGAAACTGAGATGTTTGTGGTGGTAGTGATTGTTTCTTTTATTACAAATCATTGGTCTTCTTTAATGAGGGCATAAAGAAGATGATTTTTTTTTTTCCTTGCCAGTTAATGTGGATAGTCTACTACTGCAGGCTTTATCCTCAACCTTAGCTTGTTCCTTCTTAGAATGAGTTTTCCACTTGAAAACATTTGATTTCTTTGGGGCATTATCTCCATGAGCTTTTCACTCAAGCTTGTTCACCCAAACTTCACCATAAGTTTGCTGTTTGCTCTTTCTTTTGATTTTAGAATTCATCTTGCTCTTATAAGGGCAACAGATACGCTTCTTACTTCCAAAAACTATATTCTGCTCAGATTTGAAATCAATTCACAGGTTTTCATAATACACATTTTTATGGAGGGAAATGGTCTTGATAGTCAGGATAAGGAACCTGCTTAGTGAGTTGTTTAGTGACTAGAGGATCTGACAGGCAATAATAGTAACAACCTTGGAACCAAATTTTGGCATCAGGATGATGCTGGCATTATAAAAAGAGTTAGAAAGGAGTCCCTCCTCAGTTTTTGGAAGTTTCAGGAGGTACGGTACCAACTCTTCTTTGTATATTTGGTAGCGTTCAGCTGTGAATCCATCTGTTCCCTTATTATTGTTGTTAGGTTATTATTGCCTCAATTCAGAACTAGTTATTGATCTGTTCAGGGATTCAACTTCTTCCTGGTTCAGTCTTGGGAGGTTGTATATGTCCAAGAATATATCCATTTCTTCTAGATTTTCTGGTTTATGTGCATAGAGGTGCTCACAGTATTCTCTGACGGTTGTATTTCTGTGGGATCAGTAGCAATATCTCCCTCGTGATTTCTGTGTTTAGTTGAATCTTCTCTTTTTTCTTCTTGGTCTAGTTAGCAATCTATCTATCTATTTTATTAAGTTTTTCAGTAAACCAGCTCCTGAATCTGTTGATCTTTTAAAGCTGTTACACAAAATGAGAACATAAACTTAACACTTTGAAGCAAGAACTACAAGGTTAAACATAAAATATTTGAAGCCACATACATATTTTAGAAGCACTCAGTGAAGGTTTTTCGTGTCTCTATCTCCTTCAGTTCAGCTCTAATTTTGGTTAGTTCTTGTCTTCTGCTAACTTTGGGGTTTGTTTGCTCTTGTGTCTCTGATTCTTTAGTTGTGATGTTAGGTTGCTAATGACATTGTTCTAACTTTATGATGTGAACATTTAGTGCTATAAATTTCTCTCTTAATACTGCCTTAACTGTGTCCCAGAGATTGTGATACAGTGTATCTTTGTTTTTATTAGTTTCAAAGAATTTGAATTCTGCCTTATGATTTACCAAAAAGTCATTCAGGAGCAATTACAATTTCCATGTAATTGTATAGTTTTGAGTGAATTTCTTATTCTTGATTTTGAATTTGATTGTGCCGTGGTCAGAGAAACTTATTATTTCAATTCTTTCAAATTTGATGAGGAGTGTTTTACTTCCGATTATGTGATCAGTTTTAGATTAAGTGCCATGTGGTGAGAAGAAGAGCTTGAAGTTTGGACGATTGCTATAAAGAAAGGAAATGAAACTATTCATTTTCTCATAGTGTGCCTTGAAATCTGCTATTACATTCTTCCATAACTTCTATAAAACCAGCCAGACTGATGAGAAAGAGATCTCTATCCGAAATATGCTTCTGATTTATATAAAATAACTTTATAGGTTTTTACTTAGCATCTCAAATTTAAATCTCATCATCACATACCATTTTAGTCCAGATTTTAAAATAACTTTATAGGTTTTTACTTAGTATCTCAAATTTAAATCTCATCATCACATACCATTTTAGTCCAGATTTTTAAGGTAGAGAATTTCATTATTTAATAATTATTCAATTGAATTTTTTATCCTGTGATTATGTAGGACTGTATTCCTTCCATAGAGTAATACAGTTCAATCATGTTGTTTCCTTCTAAACTATTGTTCTGAAGATTTTTTCTTCCAATTTTCAGTTAAGCAATTTTATTTGAATTATGTAATTTTTTTCTGTCTTTAAGCATAGGAATTCACAATAATACATGTGTTCTTAATTGGCAGCCTGCAGTTTAATTGTATCAATATAATAAACCATTCCCCAAGGTGTCTTATTGTTTATATTTGTTCTAAAATATGTATGAGCTTTCAAAGTTAATATTTAGATTAAACTTAACTGATAATTAAATGATCAAAATCAGTAATAATACATGCAATAACATAAACCACTTTGTTCCCTAACTGCAAGGAGATTATGAGACTAATTCAAGCTGCGTAGATTTTATGAACTATTCAGTATTTTCATCAAAGCATTATAGCTTCTTTTATAACAAACACATTGTTAACTGATGGAAAAAACATTATGAAGTCAAGATTTTATATATCTGTTATAAAATAGTTAGAATTTATAATCATCAGTAATGAAGAGTTATAATTCCTATCTTCTAAGAATTAGTTTATCTCCTAAGTAAATTATTGTCGAAAGTGTAATTTTTCAAACATTAAATTATATGACCACATCTACTACTTATTTTAGGTACATCTGAGAGTAGGGGAATTTTCATTTAATCCTCTACTTGGGGATCTATTTCAAATAGCACAGAATGTGGTAATATAAAGCTCTTTCACTTTCATCATTGAACAAGGTAGTGGGAAAAAAAAATGAGTTCTTGAAATGCAAAATAATTTTGAAAAAGCTGTTACACAAAATGAGGACATAAACTTAACACTTTGAAGCAAGAACTACAAGGTTAAACATAAAATATTTGAAGCCACATACGTATTTTAGAAGCACTCAGTGAGGGAAAGACATTAATATTTACTGAAAGACAACAATATGTCACATACTGTGTGAAGAGATACCACTTCAATAATCAGGTTTAATTCACATAAACTCCCTTCAAAGTAGGTACAATGTTCCAATATTGTTAAAAATAAGGCTAAGAAGTTTAAGTAAATTGCCTAGGGCCACAAAGAGAATAGTAGTAGACCCAGATATTAACACAGATAAGTCTGTATCCAACATTCATAACCTTTGCATCATACAGAAAGCATTGGTTGAGAGTATCATTCTGCAACTGGAAATTTTCTGGGTTCAAAACTTGAATATGCCTATTAATTTTATAACCTCAGGACAAATACTTAACAGTCTCTGCCTCAGTTTCTGCAACTTTCGTTTGGGTAGAATGCATGGATATTAAATGAATACATTAATTTGGCAGGATGACATACACATAGTAAATGCTCAATGAATGTTAATCACATTTCCTCTTACTCAATGTCTAATAGTTAATTATTGCCAGACCAGGGAAGAATTCTGCTTTCTTTACCCTCAGTCCAGCAGTTGCTGCAGTCTCCTAGATACAATTCTGTGAAAGAAAGTAAATTGATTTTTCAAAATTATTTTACAACCAATTGTTATCTATATGACCCCTTTTGGGATGTTACCTTACTTACCTAAATTTGGTGATGTAGAGTAATGCTAGAAGTGTTAGAACACTCATGGAAATAACCATAAGTTGTAATAAGTTAGTTTGCCACAATTCCATAGATACTGGTAAAAGACAAGAGGATCTTGTGTTGAAGATAAAGAACGGTATTACTCAAGGTCTAGCAGACAGAGGGAACATTGGCCTACTGATACTTGATTCCTCTGCTATTGGAGGAAATGTGAAGAATCTAGATTGGTGATACACAAGGAGTAGCAGTTTCACAGCTGAGGAACCGAAGCTTAGGGAATCTGCATTTTATAGCAAGGAGTAAGACAAAATGATCTTGGCCAGGAAGACAACTAGGTACAAGTGGCAACAGTGAGTCTATTTCTATACAGTTATTTTAAAATTTCCAACAACTTAAAATGATCTTTAGAACTGTGCCACTCCTTGTGTGATACTCGCCACTCCTGTGTTCTGGATTAAAGAATACTGAAGACCTTGTTTTTCCGGCACATGAACCAAGGTGTGTAGAAGGACAGAAGGCTCTTGTGGATGATCTCCTAAAGCAGGTTCTAACACATACCAAGTTGTGAAACCTCAGTACTTGACCTCAGCACTCTGCTTGGTAGCTGTTGCTTAGTTATTTCAAGAAAATATTTAATCAGAATTACTTCAATTACTGTCTTTGTATGAAATAAAACATTATTTAATAATTAATACAAATTGTAAAGATACAATGGTATCATTGAATTTACTGAAAAATAACTTTATTAAACCATTTCAAAAATTCATGCTTTTTTACAAGGATTTGTGAGATGCAAAGTTATTTACATTTTATACAAACATATTCTCATCAGTGATAAGAACATTTTATGTTAGAATGTTGTTGTAAAAATCAAAGTGTGCATCCCCATATGCCTGCTCATTATCAAGTATAATATACCTTGAAAATGTATGCTTTTAAACATTAATAATGTATATTTTTAAACATCTTTTACAAAACATGTTTGAATCATCCATGCTGTAATGCAGCTTACCTTCCATTGATGGGAAAAATACCACAAATAAGAATACAAGATGGCAACTCAAGAGAGTGCAGTTTTCTCTGAAAATATCCAAGCAATCAAATGAAAAATGGGTGAATTGGTTGAAAGAGTATGTTGGAGGGGGCTGGCTGGTAGGAGCTGCATTGAGGAACTCTTACTTTAGTGCTAATTTACTAATATACTTAATAAACAATTATTGCCTGATAATTTTATATTGAGTAATGGTTTAATTCCTGTGAATACAGTATTATATCAAACAGGTAAAGTTCCTTGTGAAATTTAAATTCCAGTGTAAGAAGCGATTAAGTAGTTACAAGAAATAAATGTTGATTTTTATTTAAGATGCAGTTGTTTCTGGAGAACAGTATGTCACCTATTATAAGCAGAAAAATACAGATAAATTCCAAATGTCATATTTTATGGTCTCTAAGAGCTATAAAAACACTAAAGCTTGTGAAATATAATCCTGGTCAGTGTGGGAATTTTTGAGAATGTGACAACTTCCAACCATTTTTCTCTCGTGAGGGAATTTGTTGATTTGAGCTCAATTTTGAAATTAGAATTGTCTAGTCGTGTAGGCTCTGTTGGGGAAGAGAAACATGTAAATATGTTGTTAGTTGACCAATATAACAAATCAGAAAGTTGAATGGACTTGTAACTTGGTTTCTTTGCTTTAAAGAACATTAGCTGAGTATCTGAAGCTAGAGTACAAAGGAAAACTCCCTTCAAGGTTTTGGTCTTAAGAAAGCAAAGACATTCTAGGGAAGATTTTATTCAAAAAGACAAAGCAAGGTCTTTAAAATGTATGCTTTTAAACATTCATAGTGTGTAATTTTAAACATGTCTTACAAAACATGTTTGAATGATCCATGCTGTAACGTCCACAAGATGTTAGTGAGATTTCACGTATGTCTAAGGCTCACCATTGGAGAGTCTGGATGGGAATCTTTGACTGGCAAAGCTAAATCTTGCTGAGGAGATTGAGACCTGCCAAACGTTTATTCCAAGACTTGTGGGGGAGGGATTGCATTGGGAGTTATACCTGATGTAAATGACGAGTTAATGGGTGCAGCACACCAACATGGCACAAGTATACATATGTAGCAAACCTGCACGTTGTGCACATGTACCCTACAACTTGAAGTTTAATAATAATAAATAAATTAAAAAAAAAAAAAAAAAAAAAAAAAGTTGAAACGAAGGTCGGTTAAATCTCCCTAAAACTGGAACACCATCCCCAATCAGTTTCACATTAGATTGAAGCAATAAGCACCTAAGACTCTCTTCTAACAAGGAAAAAGAAAAGCTTCTTTGGAATAAGGTAATACTATTATTTTCTGCCATGCTTTATTTGCATAGTATTTGGCTTGCAGTAAATAAAATGATGATTAAAGGAGGCAAGATAATATGAATTATAATTTATAGCATGGGAGACAATAAATGGATACTCAAATATAATAAATATATTGAAGTTAGAAAATACATTTCAATAAATATTTATATATAAAAGGAAGTATAGAAGAATACGAACAAAATCAATGAAAAAACTAAGTATAACAAATAATTGGGATCTATTATTATAATAAAAGTGATAATGTAAATAATAATTATAATAGTAATAAAACGCTAATGAGAAAAATGAATGCTTTGAATATAGTGACAGGATTAGTAAAGTCATCTGTAAAAACATCCAAATTGTTGCAATGCGGTGTAATAAGGAGAATGAGAAGAAGAAAAAAAAGAAGTCAGAACAATGTGACACATCTTTCAAATGTATATGATTGATGTTCCAGAAGAAGGGTGCAGATAGAGAAGAGGCTCTTTGTAAAAAATAATGACTGAGAATTCTTTCTAATGTTGAACAATTCTAACTCACATATTTAAGAAGCTCAATGAACTCAAAGCATAATATTGTTTGAAGCAAAGTGAATAACAATAAATGAACATTTTAGAAATGAAGAAATATTAAAAATTAATAAAGTGTTTTTAAAATGAAGTTTTTACAAATAAAACAATGAAGCAAAAGTAAAAAGTGATACAATTGATACGCCATTAATACAAAATAATGCATATATATATAAAAAATCAACAAGTAATACTTATTTCAAAAGATTAAATTGTCAAATCCCATTCTCAGGCTGATAAAATAGAGAAAACACACATTTCCAATATTAAGAAAAAGAAGATCATTGCAGGTCTTTCTGACATTAAAAGTTAACACAATGACATAATGAAAAATGTGTCAATAAATTTGAAATGCTGAGTAAAATTTGAAATGCTGAGTTAAAATAAGGAAAAACCACAATATAATAAAAATAAGGACAGAAAATCTGGACATTATTTATTTATATGAAAGAAGTTAAATCTTCACACTAAAACTCTTCCTTTAAACAAAATTCAATAAAAACAAAACAAAGGCTTATGATTAATTATTCCATATTTAAGAACAGAAACACCATTATTACAAAAAATGTTCTGGTCTATGTAAAAGAGACCACATTTCCCATTGTATCTTATGATGCTGTTAGATACAGCACATTTGATAAAATCCATCATCAATGCCAAAACCTCAGAGCAAGTTAGAATAAAAGAAACATTTTGTAAATTAATAAAAATAATCACTAAAACCAGCAATTGCATATTTTGTGAAGTGTTTTTGAAAGCTTTACACATGAGATTATGAATGAGACAAACAGAAGTTTTCATAACTGCTCTTCAATATTATATAATATTGTGTGGGAATTGATATTCTGTGCTAATAAGTTAAGAATAAAGTTATAAGGAGGGAAAGGAATAAGTAAAAAAAAAAATAAACTGACTATATGACTGTATGCATAAAATTCCAAAAATAATCCAAATGAAATTTATTACATTCTACTTTTTATTTGGGTACCACATATAGAAAAAATCAACACCACCATTAACTAACTGGATTTAATCAATATTCATAGAACACTCTACCCAAGAAGAGCAGAATATACATTATTTTTAAATGCTTATAGAATATATACCAAGATAGACCACATCTTAGATTTCTTTAAACAGATCTGCAAACATAAATTTGACAACTTATATAAAATGTACCACTTTTGTCCAAAAACACACATCAAACCTATATTAAACAGATGATTTAAACTTTCCTGTAATTACTAAGGGAATGATTTCATAATTAACAAACTCATATAAAAATATATCTCTAAATCCAGATGGTTTAACTGTAGTGATCTACTGTTTTGTTGAAAGAAAAACTAAGACCAATTCTACAAAATATATTTTAGAGTATAGAAAGGGCATGCTTGATAAAATTAGTATGACCCTGATAAGAAAATGGTACAAAAATAGTACAGAAAACAAAAGTGACAGACCAGTATTACCTCTTGAATACAAACGCAAAAATATTTAACAAAATATTACCCAATAGAATTCAGCAATATACAAAAATGTATACATAATGACTCCTTGGGATGTATTTCAGGAATTCAAGCTAGCTCAATATTTAAAAATCAATCAATGTGTAAAGTATTATATTAAACGATAAAGAATAAAGAATCATGATTTTGTGGATTCATGCAGATAAGCATTTGACACAATCCAACACTCATTCATAATAAAAACACACAGAAACTTAAGAATAAAAGACATACCTAAACTTAATAAAGAAAATCTGTAACAAACACCACAGCTAACATTATACTTGGTGATGAGAGACTGAAATTTTCCACTAATAGGAAACAAAGATATCTGCTCCCACCACTTATTTTCAATTTTATTTTCTGTATTTTTAACAAGTGTGATAAGGCAAGAAACAAAGAATAAAAGGCGTAAATAAAGAGATTTAAAAAATTGACCCTATTTGGAGATGACATAACTGTATATAGGGAGAATACCACTAAATCTACAAACAGAATTTTCTATAAATCTAATACAACATATATAAGACTTGTATACTTAAAACTGTACAACTATGCAGAAAACAAATCACATAAGCACTAAGTAAATGGAAAGACATATAATTCCTAGATTGAAGGAATTCTCATATGGTTCCTAGATTGAAATTCTGAACATAATAGAAATCTTTATTATTTCCATATCAATATATAGATTTTATGCAATTCCTATCATGATCCCAGTAAATTTGTTACAGATATAGAAAGAATTATTTTAATATTTATAGAGAATAGCAAAGAAACTAGAATAGCTAAAACCATTTTGAAAAAGAATAGAGTGAGAGAAATCCAGTCTACCTATATGCATATATATATGCATATATATATATATGGGTGCATTATTGTATAGTTAGATCACATTTTGGCATTAAACAAGATGGGAAAATTTTTGCAATCTACCCATCTGACAAAGGTGTATTATCCAGAATCTACATGGAACTTAAATAAATTTATAAGAACAAAACAACCCCATCAATAAGTGGGCAAAGGATATGAACAGACACTTCTCAAAAGAAGACATATATGCGGCCAACAAACATATGAGAAAAAGCTCATCATCATTGGTCGTTAGAAAAATGCAAATCAAAACCATAATGAGATACCATCTCATGCCAGTCAGAATGGTGATTATTAAAGAGTCAGGAAATAACAGATGCTGGCAAGGCTGTGGAGAAATAGAAACGCTTTTACACTGTTGATGGGAGCATAAATTAGTTCAACCATTGTGGAAGACAGTGTGGTGATTCCTCAAGGATCTAGAACAAGAAATATCGTTTGACCCAGCAATCCCATTACTGAGTATGTATCTGAAGGGTTATAAATCATTCTACTGTAAAGACACATGCACATGTATGTTTATTGCAGCACTATTTACAACAATAAAGACTTGGAACCAACCCAAATGCCCATCAATGATAGACTGGATAAAGAAAATGTGGCACATATTCACCATGGAATACTATGCAGCCATCAAAAAGAATGAGTTCATGTCCTTTGCGGGGACATGGATGAAGCTGCAAGCCATCGTTCTCAGCAAACTCACACAGGAAAAGAAAACCAAACACCACATTTTCTCATTCATAAGTGGGAGTTGAACAATGAGAACACATGGACACAGGGAGAGGAACATCACACACCAGAGCCTGTCAGGGGTCAGGGGCAAGGAGAGGAAGAGCATTAAGACAAATACCTAATGCATGTGGGACTTAAAACCTAGATGGTGGGTTGATAGGTGCAACAAACCACCATGGCACATGTTTACGTATGTAAGAAACCCGCATGTTCTTCACGTGTATTCCAGAATTTAAAGTAAAATAAAATAAAATTAAAAAAAGATTAAAACAAGGTTTTAGAAAAAGTAGAAACACATCACTTGAATTTGGACTAGACAAATCATTTTGAGACTTGATACCAAATTACCATTCATAATAAGAAAAACGAATAAACTGGACTTCATCAAAATGAAAAACTTTGGGTTTTGAAGATCCTGTTAAGCAACTGAAAAGACTACTTACTGAATAAAGAAAATATTTTTACACCTCATGTGTGAATAAGGACTCTTATCTAGAAATATAAAGAGCTGTCAAAACTCAACATTTCCAACCAAGAAACACACAAACCAGTTATCATATGCATGAAAGACAGACATTTCAATCAAGTGTGTATGCAAATATTAAATAAGAACATCATTAGCCATTAGGGAAATTGAAAATCAAAACCACAATGAGATATTATAGCACTTATGTTGAAATGGTTACACTAAAAACAAAATGTGGCAACAACAAAGGCTGGGAAGGATATGGAGCAAGTGGGTTACTATCACGTTGTTGGTGGAAATATAATAAGATCAGAAACTCTGGGAAAAAGTTTGGCACTTTCTTAAAAAACTAAGCATGCAAATACCAGACAATGCATCAATTGCACTCCTTAGAAAGAAAGACTTATATTCACACAAACGCTTGTACTCAGGATTAAGAAAAAAAAAGTATTTATACACACAGTAACCTGGATGATTGGTGAGAGAATTATGCTGACTGAAAAAGATTCAATTCCCAAAAGATTACATACTGAATAATTCCATTTCCTTATCACTTTTGAAATGATAAAATTATAGAAAAGGAGAACGTAGGAATTGTTACCAGGGGTTAGGAAGAGGTGGGACTGGAAGGGAAGTATTCGTGTCCATTAAAATGCAACATGACACACCCTTGTGGTGGTGGAAAGTATTCTGATTTTGACAGGATTAGTGTCAACTTCCTAGTGGTCATATTGTGTTACAACTTTGTGTTCCCACCCTTAGGGAAAATTAGGTTAACAGTACACAGGATCTCTGCATGGTACTTTTTAAAACTCCATGTAAATACTGAGTTAAAAAATAAAAATAGGCACATGTGATGGGTAATTTTATGTGTCAAGTTAGCTGGGCCATGGATCCCAGATATTTGGCCAAACGTTAGTCTATATGTTGCTGTGGAGATATTTTTAGATGAGGTTAACATTTAAGTCAGCAGATTCTGAGTGAAGCAAATTGCCCTTCATAATGTCCCTGGGCCTCATCCAACCAGTAGAAGGCTTTAAGAGACAAAAGACGGCTGGGTGCAGTGGCTCACGCCTGTAATTCCAGCACTTTGGGAGGCGGAGACTGGTGGATTACCTGAGGTCAGGAGTTTGAGATCAACTTGGCAAACATGGTGAAACCCCATCTCTACTAAAAATAAAAGTAAAAATAGCCAAGCGTGGTGGTGGGCACTTGTAGTCCCAGCTACTCGAAAGACTGAGGTAGAACTGAATCTGGAAGGCGAAGGTTGCAATGAGCCAAGATCAAGCCATTGCACTCCAGCCTGGACAACAAGAGTGAGACTCCATCTCAAAAAAAAAACCAAAAACAACAGCAACAACAAAAACCCACGAAAGACACCAATCAAAGGCCAACTATACTAAAGGTAAAGTTCTAACGTTTAATATTCATTACCTTACTGAATACTTCAAACAGTCTAATAAAATATGTAACTGCTTAGCAATTATCTCCTCTCTTCACTCTGTACCTTCAGAGGAGAGTACACTTCTCCTCACTGATTTGGGCTTGAAATGGCCAGCAACTGACAGGAAGGAAATGGAGATATCAGTCCTCCCACTGCAAGGAACTGAATTCTGCCAATCATCCGAATGATCAAAGAACGTATTATTTTCTAGAGAGACATGCATCTTACCATCATCTTCATTTTAGTCCAGTAAGATGAGTATAAGATTTTTAACCTACAGAACTGTAAGATGATAATTTTGTGTTGCTGTACATTATTAAGTTTATTATGGCAGAGATAGAAAATTAATATAAAAGAGACAAGGGTGCAGGTCTGGACCAAATGTGCAGTGTGCAGGAACTTCCATTCTAGGGTAGTTAAATGTTGCTATACTGAAAAATAACTGAATATGAGGCATACCAATGAGTAAGAGGGATATTTGGTATGGTAATATTTTAATACTGGTAGTTGACTCATGCAAAAGTAAGCAATCATCTTTCTGCTTATAAACATGAAACTACAGAAAAAGGGGTTAGTTATCTAGGTTATTTTTGCAGTACATGAACTTGGAGCTAGGTTGCTTTCCCTGACACCCACATCAATCACAAGGCTGTATTGCTTCCCACTCAGCCTAGCACACACTTTTCTTTTTGGAAGACTCATATGGTAACTTTCAGTAAGATACATTTTTGTGGGAGTAGAAAAAAAAGTAATATTTAAAACTGCTGAAGATACGAATTCAAGTGATTGAACTGGAATTTTTGAAAGCAAGGAAAGAAGTACATATTTCAGAGACTTTTTAAAGAAAAATGAACTGTGTAACATGTAAGATATGGATTCAGTTGCATTATTTTGCATGTGGATAGCCAGTTCTCCCAATTGTAATTGTTGAAAAGACTATCCTTTCTGCATTTAATATTTTTCATATCTTTTTCTAAGATCAGATGACTGTGTATTTTTGGAAATATTTCTAGGTTCTCTATTCTCTTGCTCTGGTCTATATATCTGACTTTATGCCAACACCATCCTGTTTTGAGTACTGTTTCTTTGTAATATATTTGAAAATCAGGAAGTATGATGCCTCCAGCTTCGTTCTTCTTTCTCAAAATTGATAAGGTTATTTTTGGTCTTTTGTGGTTCCATAGGAGTTTTAGAATTTTTTTCTATTTTTGAAAAAAGAAATGTCATTGTTTTTGACAGTGATTGCATTGTATATATAGATCACTTTTGGTAGTATGGTCATTTTTAATGATATTAATTCTTCCTGTCCATGAATTCAAGATATCTTTCTATTTTTTTGTGTCTTTAATTTTTACAGGCCATCAGGTATGTGAAAACATCCCCAATGTCACTAATCATCAGGTATCTAAGAATCAAAACCACAATAAGCTGTCATCTCAGACCTCTCAGAATGGCTATTATTAAAAAACCCAAAAAAGACAAGTGTAGGTGAAGATGTAAAGAAATTCAAAACTCTAGTTACTGTTGGTGGGAATGTAAAATCTGTAGAATTTATGGAAAACAATTTGGAAATTCCTCAAAAATTAAAACTATAACTTCCATATGATCCAGAAATTGTACTTCTAAGTATTTGTCCATAAGAATTAAAACCAGAATCTCAAATAGATATTAGCACTCCCTTGCTCATATCAATACTATCCAGAAAGCCAGGATTTGGAAACAACCTAAATGTCCATAGACTTGATGGTTAAATAAACTGTGGTATATGCATACAACAGAATATTCTTCAGCCTGTAAAAAGATATCCTGTACTATGCAGCAACATGCATGAACCTTGAGGACATTATTCTTAGTGAGATGAGCCAGTCATAGAAAGATAAATACTGGATGACTCCACTAACATGTGGTATCAAATATAGGCAAGTTCACAGAATCAAAGAGGAAAATTGTGTTTGCCTAGGTCTAGGGAAAGAGGGAAATGGGGAATTGCTAATCAACAAACACAAAGTTTTAATTGAGAAAGGTAAGTTCTCAAAATATGCTATAAATATTGTACCTATCAAAATACTGAATTATATACTTAAAATTTCATTAAGAGAGTAAATCTCACGTTAAATATTCTTACCACAGTAAAATAACATTAATAAAATTTAAAGGGCGATGGATATGTCTGAATATAATCTGGTATCAGAAGGATCTTTTAACCTCACAGAAATGAAGTAGATTTTTAAATTTGTATTAGTTTATGTTTATTTACATTTTTTAATCAGTAGTAATACTCATTAACTCTTCTGTTATGGACAGTCAAATAAAAATTATGAATCCTAAAAAGTAAAAATAAAAACCAAACAACAAAATAAAAATAAACATAATAACAAGACTGTAATAACTTGGAAAGAATAAATGAATGGGAAAGGAAGACTAAAGGATGATTATGAGATATAAAACTCTAAGTGTAGGTGAAACAAAATAAATAAATTATAATTCTAAAACTATTGACTTTCAAGAGCGAAGGAACATACAGGTAAACAGGTTAAGCTTTTTCAAAACGTTGTTCTGAAAATATGATCTGCCTACACACACAACAATGAGAACACATGGACACAGAGAGGGGAATATCACACACCAGGGCCTGTCAGTGGGTGGGAGGCTAGAGGAGGGATAGCATTAGGAGAAATACCTAATGTAGATGATGGGTTGATGGGCGCAGCAAACCACCATGCCACATGTATACGTATATATGTGATAAACCTGCACATTCTGCACGTGTGTCTCAGAACTTGAAGTATAATAATAACAATAATAATGTAAAGATATGACTCTTACTTTCTAAAGTCATCTTACCCATTTCCATACCATTGTTATATTTAAAAACTGAGATATCTGTTTCATAATCTATTAAAATACTTATGATTGTACATCAACTGAAATGCTCTGTCCTCTGTTGTTTTCTTTCATTCTCTGAGTAAAAAAAGCCACTTTTTCTCTTGAACATTGCAGTAACTTCTTCTTATCCAGTAATAAGTAAGGACACTGCTTTCCTGGTGGTTGTAATACTGATTCTTCATAATTGATTATTTCCAGGTTTCTTTAATAAAGATCCAAATCTTATTTGTTTTTGTATCTCTCATACCATAGCAGAGTTCTGTGCACATAGTAGCATCCCAATATTTGCCTAATATAATAAAACTGGAAATTACTAGTGTTATTTTTACAAATGAATATTTATTTATTATAGGGGCTGCCCAACTCTATTAATAAGAGTGACTGGATATACTCTAAAATGTAAAAAGTATACTTTGAAATAGTTTCAAAGTGGTTAGAGGTTAGAAAATGTTAATGAATAGTACCCTTTTTAATGAATAGATGGTATAAAACAATCATTGGAGCCAGAGGGAACTAGTTTAACAAAGATGTTTTGAAAGGATGTCAGAGAGTCTCAAATAGTAATGGGATTTTTTTTTCCCCCCATTTTTCAAAGGCCTACTTTACGGTCTGTTATCTTAGGCTTTCCAATATGCTACATTTGAATGATGCTGCAATACAACACTGTACCGATTATTAGTTTGACAGTTTCTAGAGATAAGTTGTTGGAGAAACTATATGAAATGGGATGTCCTCTAGGTTCAGAGCAGTGTTCCAGAACTGAATTTTAGGTTTAGTACATTTTTATATAAATGAGTTGAATAAATAAGTAATTTAAATGCAGATGTTACCATTTTCTGTGCTAGTGGGGATTGGTGAGAAGTTACAATCTGTCTGAGAAAAGATCTTTGCTGCTTCTAGATAACTTTATTTCAGAAAAGGGGCTTTATAAAGAAGGAAGAATGTAACAGCTGTGTTTCTTTTTAGTTAGAAAAATAAGAGCAAAGGGACATGTAATCCAAATATAAATGTTGACTGTCTTCAGAAGTTACAAATGAAAGTGATATTTAGGAAATTATGTATGGCATTATACCATCATAATTTATCAGACAAAGGTAGAAAATAGCTTAATGTTTGCATTAGTAAACAGAATTATATGATTTTTATGTATGTTTTACAAATATGATAAAAAACTGAGAAGCAGGACATTGTTATTTATTAATTTGCTTTAATATATAAAAGAGATACACTTACCAATTTTTATATAAGAACTAAGTATGCAAAGAAACAAAAAAGTCTCACTTTATACATTAGAGGGATCTTTCAAAATTTCCTTATTTTGATTTTTTTTTTTTCATGTAAGAAGTGGACAGAAAAGGAAGAAGTTTCAAAAAGTGAGATAATTCAAAGCTTTCAATATTTGAATGTAATTTTAACTAAAAAAACAGATAATTTATTTAAAGAGTATACTTATTGCTTCTGATGTTATACAAAAACAAAACAAATATAAAACAAAATATTAAAATAACATAAAAATCTGAAACTTACATTAAGTTGTTGAAAATAATGCAAAAGTTTAATATTTATAATAAAATTGGTCATTACTTTTTCACTGTGGTTTGTTATTACACACAGTATTACTTGTTTCTTATTCTTAAATTTTTACTTTTGTCTATATACACCATCAAAAACTTATGGAAGTTAAAAACTATTATTTTTATTATTATTATTATTTTGCTGCAGCATCTGCTTAGAGTAATAGATGGTACGTACAAAAATTAATAAAGTTAACGAATCAAATTAGTCATTAGCTAGAGAGGTAGTGGCAAACAAGCTTCTATCTTCAACTATTTCAATATAAGTGAAAAGACAGAAGCATAATTACTTAATATATTTTTTTTAATTTGAATTTACTTTGGGGTTATTTGTAGGCTTTCAGCATACAAATGAAATTGAATGTGTTACTTAGTAAATATTTATTATTTTTATTAATGCAACTTGCAGCATATTAAGAATTTAAATTCTCTTTCAGTCGTATAATATATACTATTTGTACTCCAAATGGATTAAACTCACTATAATTATCTCATCCTTAGTCCTGAAACACTTCTTTCTTTTAAAATAAAATTGTTATTCACCACTATTCTTTCTCTATAAAAAAGACAATTTATATCTTGGACAAAAGTATATCTGTGAAAAAGACATTTTAGCCTTTAACAGATGGACTTATTTCAAGTCATTGATTTTGAGATGTTAAAGAAAGCAGCAGAAAAGTCTTTCTGGTAATTTTTATTGAATAGACTCCTATTAAGGATGGAAGGCATGGCAATAAATAACAGTAACCTTTGTGTAGCACAGCTTTAGGCAGTATTAAGGCCAAAAACTTCTCATGGGATTGAAGACAATTCTGGTGCTAATTACCTTTTTTTTCTATATGAAATGTTAACTGTCTAAGAATTAATGGAACAAATCCTTTCAACTGAACTCATGTTTCAAGAGCTGTGTCATCTTGAAATGTCTCAGTTGTACAATGATAATCAGTGCATTTTCACCGTATTTAAGGCTCCGTCTCTTCACCTTTTTCACTCTGAGAATTGTAAGGACTGCATGTTGAATTACATATGTCTGTCCCTTGTTTTTGATAAAGGCCACTCATCCAAGGGCAAAATCTCACATTAAAATGTTATTAGAGATTTGACTGACACAGCCTTATCCTTCTGCTCACTCACTGTGTCATTAGTCCTCAACCAAATAGACCTTGAGATGAAGCATCAAGACAAGTGTGGAAAGTGGCACCTTGTCCCTGTCCCAGATGCAGTGAGTAGACATCCCTGAGAAAGTCTGGAGTCATAGTTTATTCCCTTTTGTATACTAGACTCCATCCAGGTCTGACCAAGCCACAGTGATGTTGGGAATCAGAAGGGTTAGGTAATTTCTCTGTCCTTCTGTTTTAGTACTGGAGGCTGCTATTTGGCACCATGATGAATGCTATCATTTGCAAAAAAAAAAAAAAAAAAAACTTTATACTGTAATACTAAGTCTTGAGGTCCCTTCAAGCAATTTAAACTTCACTGAAGAAAGCACATTGGACAATCTTAGAGATAAAGGAACAATTCCACATTGTTACTAGGATTAGGGTGAGTACGGCAATCTCTAAATGAATCAGGTTTTTTGAAATTAGTTTTTGAACATTCACTTTGATTTCAAGAGAAAAGAGGCCTTACTTTTACATTTAGGAAGCACTGATATCAGTCAAACAGTAGGAAAATAAGCATTTTAGAAATAATCTACAAGAAGATTGATTGAAGGTCTTAAAAATTGCATTAGCAATATGAGCTGGAGAATGTAGCTACCATTCAACTTACAAGTTTCTTGCCTTCTAAGAAGGACCACAAAACTGCAGAGATTTGCAGGAACAGAAAATGAAATGTGTTTATTGCATGTTTTGTTGATCTGGTTTACCAGCTTAGCTCACCCTAATGCTATATTCACAGAAGACTTAACATGGAAACCAAAATGCCAACTTACCAATTTATTATGAAAATTGTACCCCTCAAAAGTTGCTCACAGACACTATACAAAAACATCTACATGGAAGTTAATTATAAGATAGTATTTGGGAAAAAATGCAATTGAAGTAAGAAGGATTAGTTGGATTCTCTTAATGGCATTGTCATCTCTTAAAATAATTATCCATTAAAGACATATATGTTAGTCATTGTACTAGAAATGTATGCTACATCTTAACCCCTCAGCAATGAGGTGTACACGTTTTTATCTAACCCATAGTTTCCTTAGCTGCACAGAGAATTCTTTTTTCTTTGTCTTTATTTTTTATTGAGATATGTTAATAAAGGCAAAATACTATCAGATTTCTAAGCCTTGCTATTTATTCTTTTGACTGAGAAAGTAAATCTCTCCTTATAAAAATAATATACTAATACTTTATATAATCATTTTCAAATGTATGTAATTGATTACCAACCTTTTCTCAAAAAGTATGTGAACAACTGCTAAAAAATACATGAAGTATTTTTTTTTTAATTCCTAAACTTTCTTCACATCGACTGAAATTCTTATAACTGAAAATAGCACCTGGAAATCTGTTATTGTTGAGCCGTCTAAACTATTGCTCTGTATTCTAATGTTTGAGAGCCACTGGAGTAGAATATGCTTGTAGCCTAATATAGACATGAAATACGTTTGACCTTTCAAACAATCTCAAGTCCAAAAGCATATCTATTAGCCAATTCTTTAATGTTTACCACAGAAATTTTATTTTAAATCTTACAAAGCACTGCTGTTCACATAATTGCTATTAAACTTCCTTGTCACCAAAGGTAGCATAATGATGATATTAGCATAATGAAAGGATTAGAGAAATCTTTGCAGATTGCTCTGTGGGCTACCCAGGAGAAAGACTCTTTACATTTATTTTCAAGGCTAGAGTGGAAGTCTTCCTGGCACTAATTGACAAATGATCCATCATCTCCATTGCCCCATCAGTCACATATCACTTGAGGTTGCTTATGTTTTTTATTTTGTTATTTAGGGTTTTGTTATTTTTATATGTAGAGTGGGTGATTAATATAAAGCATATGAAAAGAAGCAAAATTAAAGAAATGGCTTGCTAGAGATCCTCAAGTAATGTGTTATATGGGATTTAAAATCAACAAACATATATTTATTAAAAAATGATTTTTTTTGCCCTTCGGTATAGCTATAAATCTAACCTTAAGTGCATTTTTCAATTTTTCTTCTCCCTTCTTCCATTTACCCTGATCTTGATACATGGGTCGATTTCTGTTACCTATGAAAATTTTAGTTTTTTTCATGTTATTAATGCTAACCTAAACTTGCTTCACCCCTGTTAACAGTCTTATCACTAGGATTATCAGCTGGAGCTCTGTCAATTTGTGTGTGTGTGTGTGTGTGTGTGTGTGTGTGTGTTTTGTTTGTTTGTTTTTGTTTTATCCCTAAACTATTACTCTATATTATAATTTTTGAGAGGCATAAGAGTGGTGCTTTCTGAATGTTGTATGTTTGTAAGTTTGAAAGTCCTGTACTCTATGTCCAGGTTGAAGTTCCCTTTTTTTCTGAAGACTTCCCATATGTCTTTTCTATTTAACAGCACATACATTTATAGGCACTATACTATTTTGTGAAACTGCTATTTTCTGTATCATACAAGAATTTGTACAAATAACTTAGCTCCCTCTGTTGAGTCCTCTTACTCCTTTAATTTAAAAAATTAGTTCATTCACTCTCTCCCCCCATGTAATTGTTAGTGGAACACCTGTACCTTTTACATAGATGATAATCCCTGGGAAGAGTAAGGGATGATACAATGAAGAAACAAATAATGTAGGGACTGCATCTCTTCTAAATGGCATAATCCCCACTTAGAATTAAATCGTATGTTTCTTTCTAAACATGTGCTCAAAAATTTGACTTTCAAATATTTCATTAATTTCAGTATTTTAGTGAGTATGCACAGAAAAATTTTGAGTTTCTTCACCCCTTCTGCCTGGAAGGAATTATCTTCCTCACATACTGTGGGTCTACCAAACTTACAGAGTAGCCAAGATTTTATGAGGAAAGCAATGTCCTGGTAAACATTTTACTCTTCTCTGTTTTCTAAGGGGAAGTATAAAATTTAATATTAACTAGATGATCAATGGATAAACATCAGCATATATAACTCTGACATGAGTATTAGTCTGTTTTCACACTGCTAATAAAGACATATCCAAGACTGGGTAACTTATAAAGGAAAGAGATTTAACTGACTCACAGTTTCACTTAGCTGAGGAAGGTTCAGAATTGTGGAGAAAGGCAAACGAGGAACAAGGTCCCATCTTACATGGCGGCAGATAAGAGAGCTTGTGCAGGGGAGCTCCCAATTATAAAACCATCAGATCTTGTGAAACGTATTCATTACCATGAGAACAGGAAGGGGGAAGCCTCCCCCATGATTCAATTATCTCCACCTCTCCCTACACTTGGCACATGGGGATTATTACAATTCAAGGTGAGATGTGGGTGGGGACAGGGCAAAACCATATCAGTGACATATTAATGGCTTTGTGTGCATGACTACATATCAACTGTAGATCACATTACATCATGGGGATCTAATGACATGTCTAATAAAGTTATTTTGTCATAGTTTAAAGTTTAATCAAAGTTCTGCAATGAATGGAAGTAATTATTGGATGAGTGCATTTTGCAGTTTGCTAGGGGAATAAAGTTTTTGTTGCTTTGTAGACTTGTTACATGAATAAGTTTTGATCCTACTTGTATTCCTTTTCCCAAAGCTTCTGTTTGTCCCCTTCTTTCTCTACAATTTCTCCTTTTTAAAACAGTCTATAATTTGTTTTACCTAAAATTATTGCTCATATCTTACTTTTTCTGTTACCTGCCTCTGTATGCTGGCCATTTAACTACTGTTTTAGACTACGTTTCTTCCTGATTGGGAACTGATGACCAACACCAACCTTGGACTCTCTTTCTCCTATTGTTCAGAGCTGTGTCACCATAATGTAAGCACAGTATGCTAAAGTCCAGTCCCATCTCACCTTGGAGAGACAGTCATACATCTGGGTAACTATAAATATAAGAGTAACCACCTTTAAATGAGTTGCAATTATGTTTAAGAACTGTTTACTCTAGGGTCTAGGGATACAGAAATCATCAAAATTCACACAAAGATCACCCTCTTGGAATTTAGAGTCCAGTTTGGGGGATACAGTCAAAAGAGCTAATAAATAAATACATGCATACATATGTATTACTTTTTATAAATAACATGGAAAAAATACAGCTTAACATAGTACATGAAGGGATCAAGAGAAATACGCATATGAAAATTTTGAAAGTCCTTATTAGTAAAATACTGAGCAGAGACTGAAGGCCGAATGTGGGTCAAGTCATGTTGAATCTGAAGGAAGAGTTTCTGGACAGATGAGACAGCAAATCAAAGGTATCAAAGGCAAAGTGATATTATTTTGAAGAGGGGAAAAGTACAATGGTGGTGGAATAGTCCATTTGTTTGCATTTGTATTAATTTGCAAAGCTATTAATATGTCATACAAAAAGGTCCATGCCTTTTTTCTTTAGCCTCTGGGACATGCCATAGCTGAGCCCTTGCTGATTAGTTGGCTCATTGATCATCAATAATCTCTTCATGAGCTTCATATTCTCTATGACTTCAATTACTATGACCATTGAACTCATTAAAGTTTGGCTGTGATCTTGGTGATCTTTTGGAAGCTAGGGTTTTCTGACTTGTGAGGATTCTAGCTTTTTCTATTTTTAAGAGCTGCAAAAAATACTGTCTGCGCAGAAGCTGTTCTTTATTGTCTAGGTGTTCTTCAGCTCCTTCAAATAAGTGAGTATTTAAATTTCCTTTGTAGACTTATAGGTGACAGTATTGCTACAAATGCATAACTATTGCTGGTTGAGATGTTCTCTGCTAGTCTCATAACCCAAATGTCTGTGTTTTACATAAATCCTGAACCTTAATTGTCTGTTTGGCCTGAGGCCCTATGGTTCCCATTCCTACTTAACACCTCAGCTACAGACAAAGGAAATCAGAATGCCACAGGCACCAATACACATTTCATTTTTACTCATGTTCACATATTTGTGGTTAGAGCTACACACAAACACATGGATTTTTAAATCCAAGAGCTCTTTGCCATAGTTGATATTGCTAAAATATCTTGATTTTCATTGGTTACATGATTGTAATTTACCTGTGCAACTGGACCTGTCTTAACTGTGTGTAATCAGATTAGATGGACTCAGACAGAGGTGGGCTGAGTTCTGATTTACAGATTATTAATTTGTATGTTAAAGTTATTTAAATCCCATGCTTTAGTTTTCCAACATATGAAATTGAGTTAATGTTATTTACTTCACAAGGTAGTTAAGAAGAATAAAAATTATATATATATATATAAAAGCATGTTTGTTGTGGATGTTAGTAAATGAAATTAAGTATTTAATAATAAGTCCTCCTTTTCTTATGATAAATTAAGATTTAGCCACAGCAAATGCCAAGAGTTCTGTTATATGACTCCTTACCAATAATGTATATAGAATTTAATTTTAGAAATAATTTTCTGCAGTTGTGCCATATATTTATAATGAATGGAAAAATCAAGCCTTTTTTATTATCTTACTTCGATAAAGAGAAAGGAGTTTAAATACAATAAAACCTTATTTTCATTTATTTCCAGTTATTAATGCATTAGAAAAAAAATCACAATTATATACAAAATATAGGAAAAATGATGATCCATTTAAAATCACTTTCTAAAATTGTCTTAATTTCATAAATAAAACAAGGAATCAAAATTAGGTTTTGATAATACATTAAGACTTTTAAAATTTTCTTGTGATTTAAGGTTGGTTCAACTGGATAGCATTATTTAAAAGTTTTCAAATATGATTGATAGCAACATTAAAGTCTTTCATTTTGAACTTTAAATAAAAATGATACCAATAAAAATAAAGATATAGCATGAAGTCCTCCCTGGGGAACCAGAAATCCTTAACACTGTGAAATTGTAACTTCTAAAATAATTTAATAACATCTATGAAACAACACTCCTAATATTTGTGGAATTGCATATTATCAGTAAGGGATTCTCTATGCAGGGATATGATGTTCAGCTTTCTATGTCTTTAAGCAGACATTCTAGTTTTGGACACACAATTCTAATAAAACATGCCCTCGAAAGGCAATTCTTTTTCCTCTCTTTTAGAAGCCTACACTAATCAAGTCAGAAAAGGTAATAATTAACTGAACATAAAAGAATGCAGCCATTCCAATCTTCTGTATTGATCCATGTAGCAAATTAATAACTTAGGTCTTCCCAGTTACTAGAAAATAAAGAATGCTGAATAGAATTCAAGTTCTTAAAGAAATAATATTTCCTACCATGGCCAAAAAATATTTGAACGTCCATGTTATAGACTTACTCTCCCTTATTTGTATTTCCTGAATCCTACACAAGTTCTGCTATCTCCATCTCTTCTTAAGCTGTTCTCAAAATTATTTCATTTTATTTTTTGCAATTTTGAACTCATGTTATGAAAATCTTAATGGTCTTTTTTTTCCTACTTTGGTAAAAGAGGGTTTCAAAACCCTACTGATTTTGGTCCCTAAGATACTCTTCATTTTTTCACTCAATAAATTCAAGCAATATCAATTTCTGGTATCATTTTGAACATTGTAGATTTCTAAGTGTATGATATCAATTCAGATTTCTCTCCAGGTTTTCAAGTTTCAGAAATATATACTCAAATTATAATGTGCAAACTTGACTGAATTTTCCTCAGGTACCTTAAATAACTCATATTCGAAATCTTATCACCTCTGTAAACGTTGTTCTTTAGCTTGCTTGATGGTAATATGCATGCTTCAAATCTCTACTTTAAATATGTGACTATGCCTTCTTCCTTTTAAATTGTATTTCTCAAATTTCACCTGCTGTACCATTTCTACTTTATTAGTGTTTAACTTCATAATCATTTATCTGAACTCTAGCAACATGCCAGAAATGTCTTTCCTCCTCATAACAGTGTTTCTGTCTCAAATATATTCTCTGAAACTTTTATCCATGTTAATTCAAAACCTTTCAGTAACTTCTCAATGATGGCACCTGAAGTATTTGAAGGACACTTCATTATCTGTCCCCTTCCTTTCCCAGTCTCCTACCAATGGCTCTCTAGTTCCTGCTTTGCTGTCCAAACCTTATTCATTTAGCCTTACGTTGTTTTTAGCATTCTTTTTTGTTTTTGTCTTTTTGTTCCTAAGTTACCTTCCACTATATTTCATGCCCCAATGTCTTCACCAGGGTTTGTCACTTAATTTTTGAATGTTTGACCATAAATCACCTCTTCCAAGAAGGTTTTCCTTACTCTACCAAAACAAAAACAAAAACAAAAAACAAAACAAAAGAACTTTCCTCCCATATGTCTAGGTATATAACTATTTCCTTGTGTTTAATACATTGTTATTTAATTACGAAAACTCACAGAATTGTCACTGTCATGGAATTACCTTTAGAATGACTTGTTTCAAATAACTTATATGTTATTAGTCTCTGTATTCTTTTCTTGCAAATTGGTAGAAGAATAACAATTCAAAATGGATATTGTTGTGAGGATTAAATGAGCTAATATATGTAAAACTTATCAAAAGGTATAGTTTAGATTAAGCAATCAATACTTTAAGATAAATACATGGGAAATTAATAGATTCTGAGTGATTCAGATTAAACAATCCTCATCCTCAGGCTAAATTCATGCCTAGTTTATTATTGGTGATGAAAAATCCCGAGTTTCTATGCCCAGAGAACTAATTCTGCTTGATCACTGGGCATAGTCTGAGTCCCAGAACAGTATTTCCAAGTTATCTCCATAACCCTTACTGGTGACACTCAATATAACCAAAAAAAAAAAGTACCTTTCACTGGCTGTTCCAATCAGGGAATAAACAGTTTGGAAGCAGTGGTTGGATTACTTGATTTAATTATTTCGTGTTACTATATCTCAGTACTGTAAATGCATTTTATAAATAGTACCTCATGTAGATCTCATAACAATCATTGTGGGACATATTTATAGACAAAAATTTAATTCAGGCTCAGAGAGATACAGTGATTTTTATAAAATAGACTACTACTTAAGCCTAGCTGAAATGTTAAAACTGGTGATCTTCACTACATGGTTAACTAGACTTCTCTAAAAGAAGTCTCTTTGTTCTTCTTTTCTACTTTTCTATCCACCACAAGTTTTGATAATGCTTAAGGGAATGTGGCAGGGCATCTTGAAAAAGCTCACTGAGTGATGGAAATAGTGCCTGAAAAATGCCCTTCAAACCTACTGAGACCATGGTAGGTAAAATTACTGGAAGATTATTTGCTTTTAATTAGGAAAAAAAAAAAGCAATTTTGCTAATTGTTTTGACATTTTTGTGAATGATTTGTTCTTCTCCTTACAATTTTTTCCTCTCCTATACAATTAATTGTAAATAGAGTAAACACAAATATTAAGTAAGGTTCAAAATTTAAAAATCTAAAGTCTTTTTTTTAAATACTAAAACTTACATGACACAGCAGAAGTCAACAATGTCCTTTAGCTGAATATGTTTAGGGGACTCTATGTCACTGTGACATTTTTCCTACACAACTTCTTGCTTGCTATAAATTGCAGACAAATACAAAACTCTTGTGAAAAATGCGATTTACGATCTAGAAACTATCTCTGTAGATAATGCTTAACCAACATTATCAACCCTTGATCACAGAAGATATATGTGTGTATATAAAATACACATTACCTATATATATATACCTAAAAATGCTTTTAAAATTTATTCCACTTTGGAAATCTTCCAATAATGATTATTAAATTATCACACTTCCACCAGATGCACTTTAGATGGACAGAGGGACAAAAGTATCATGACTACATTGCTATGGTTTAAGTGATAAGTGGCTGCTGACAAGCAGAATTTATAAGAAATGGAATTAGATATTCATTTAACAGGACTCTCATTTCCTTTTCTCATTCATTATGTGGATATACTGGGAAACTTGTTCTATTTCTGAAGAATGTATTGCTGTGGAATATACAGACATGATCACATTAAAAGTAATGGAATGGGATCCCTTGTACCGTTACTTTCAATGTGTTAATTCAATTTTACTTGGTAAATGGATTTAGCATTCTTGGTAGTTTCTGCTATCTACTTAAAAAAAATAATTTACTGTGTGTAAAGCAGAAACCTGTGATGTATGTGGGCAAGATATATGCCTTTTCATCACTTTTTGCAAGTTCAGATCTATAGTTTTTTATTTCTTTCTTCACCACAGTTTTAAATGGGAAGGCACCAACACTGTTTACCTTAGATAAAGTATTTTAAATTACTATTTGAAGATATTTCCTACTACGTTATTGAACTACGACATTTTATTTTCCTTATACTCTATAGTGATTTCTTATGATAGGATATATTCTCCTTCCAGCTAACCTTTGAAAGGAAGCTGTCAAACAGTGATAGTCTTGCGTGCGTTTTCAGCCCTGCTTGAGTATGCAGAACAGATTTGAGGCACCTCACAGTTGCACATTTACTGCCATCTAGTGATTAAATAATAAATACATTCTGTATGCTACAATCACTGTATACATACTTTTTAGGATAGTGATTTTGAATCACAGAATGATAATGAATGTGAACTCTAAGGTCGTGGAGTCTAATGAGTACAGAAGGACTCAGAGGAACAAAAAAATCACATGAGTATTGTGAACTTGAGTCAAGATTGGATATCTGAACTTTCTAGAAAATGTTTAGCTCTTCTATGTCTACTCCTACTATCATCTGATTATGTCAGAAAATTAATTATCTTCTGATAATATCATCTTTGCCTTACTTATTATACTTCAAAAATAATTACCATGAAAAGTTTATTTTTTATTATGCTGTCCTAAAAAGTATTCGAGAAATCATAAGGATTATTCAATAATTAAACAATAACTAAAATCACAAGTTTGTATTGTAGGAAATTTACACATTAAAAAGGCCCTCAGCAAATATTTAAAATAAGTCCTTTATTCAAAACATACATTATAGAGCTAAGGGTAGCTCTATATTGGCCCTCATGACTACTTAAACATCCATGGCTACTACTTCAATATGACTTTAAATTATTTGAATTATATATTATTTTTGAAATGCTTTGATGTGTAATTTCTTAGGGTTGTTGTCGAGTTTAATGGCACCTGAAAAAAAAAAAAAAACCTCATTAATCCATGCCTGTATTCCCAGTTACTTAGGAGGCTAAGGCAGAACTATCACTTGAGCTCAGGAGTTTGAGGTGCTATGACGTCTGCTATGAATAGCCACAGCATTCTAGCCTGAGCAACATGTGAGATCCCATCTCTAAAATGAAAAAAAAAATGACCACAACAGCAAAAACCAGTAAGTTAAAGGTTGCAACAAAATCCAGTGTAATTAAAAGTTACATTGTCTTCAGTATTCCATAAACACATCCCCTTTTTTTATAAGGCCTGTTCAAGTTTCTCAGATTTTTTCATCCCTTACCATAGATTTGAAGCTCGATCTACTAGAAATATATAATGCCAGCCCTTATATTCCATCTTGCCCCCAGTCTTTCTTTCTTTCCAGTAATCTGATTGGGGCTCAGAAAATGAAGAGAATGGGCAGTGAGTGCTGGAATATTGGCCTTAGTGAGGAAAAACTAGTAACAGTAACCTGGGGTAGCAGTGGTGTCTGGGCTATTTCTTTTTCCCTAAACGGATGTAGGTAATTTTGTTTTGAATCATACAGCTCCCAGGTGAAGTAGAGCTGATGCCACATCTTGTAGAATTTGGTCATAAAACCAGGCATAGATAAACCAGTAAAGTAAATATGAAAGCAATCCTCAGATATTGTGGAGGTTTGAATCAGCCAGAGGAGATCTTTTTTTATAAAACAGAGAGATTTCCATGTAAATTCAGTAGTCTAGGGTATAGTGCAGTGTTTCGGGTTTTCAGTAAGTATCCTTGGTAATTCTGAAGTGGATGGGTACTACCTAAATCATATTTTTCAAGCACTGACATTGATTTTGTTTTTCTAATTTCTCTGTCAGCTGTTTTTCCCCTAAGCCTGCCCATGACTCCCACATCTTTGCGGACACAATCTGCCACTCATCTCTCTTACAGATGACAGTAGCTAATAATTATATTTATGATGCTAGGGACTCAAAAATCCCAGAAATTATTGTAAACGTGTTCTGAGAAAAAACTGAGGCCAGATGGGCAAATATTATTCAAGGTCACTTTCCAAACCACTTGGGATCACATCTAAGCTCTGAAAATTAGGCGCAACATTGGGCACGTTCCCTGAAACCTCAGTTTCCTTCAAGGATAAGTACCTCACAGAATGTTTTAGATAATTATATGATTAATGGATACGCTCTTTAGAAGAATACCTTGTTTCATTTACATTAAAATACTGTAGTTCATTGAATTAATGTGTTTATTCAGTTAACATTTTGTTTTCATGTAACTTCTTACAATTAGACTATAGTATGTTTTTGACTTGTTTGTATGATTCTAATTCCACAGTGTAGCATAAGGGACTGTGGGAGGCTGTGTTAGGACTCTCCTGTGGGCCTAACCTGGAAACTTTATGCAGGGGGCGCTCCGTGTTCATTCTGTCCTGTTCACTCTAAATCTACCCCAGCCTCTAAATTTTACTCAAGATCTCATGACTGCTGAATTTGAAAGTGCTTACAGGGGCTAGTATTCAAAGTTATATTACAGCTGATTTAATATTTTCTATATTTGATATGATAGTTTTCTTAGAAAACAATTAAGAATGTTTAAATTTTTGTTGTTTCCATTTTCCTGAATGGCTACACAGTATTTACATATACATAAGCATACACATAAGCACATATATATGCAGGTACGCATACACATAACTGTATAATGTTTATATACATTAAGCATAAATGTAAGTATATACATAAGCATATTTAAGGTTACAGCCTTAGTCAGAATGGTATCAAAATAATTAGGATGTTTAGCCAATAGTCCATTTGTTTTGAAGAGCATAAACTTAATGTTACAAATGCAAAAATCAATATGCTCCTGTTTCTATTCTGCTGGTCTGCACAATAAGCTTTTTCTTGAGAAAAGCACTGTGCTATGCAAGTCATTTGAACCCAATAATTCATTAACTTTAATAAAACTTAGAAATGTTATAAAAGTAAGAACTCCAAACATACAGAGATATAAAATACCTACTGAAATTAAAATACAAGGCTAGGACAAAATGTATCTTTGATGTTGTTTCTAATTATCTCATGTTTGTTCTAGGCACTGGTTATGTCAACAAAACTTCGCCTTTTTTTTTTTTCCTTGATGACACAAGCATGACTGTGTTCATGTTTACATGTTCTTCCTTGTGTATTGGGGAAGGTTGGCCCCATCCTTACTTTTATGGGGTAAATGTTAAATAGTCTAACATAGTATGAACAAAAACTTTTAAGAAATGGACTCTGGGTGCTGGTTCATGAAGAGGCCATGCCTAAGCTGCTGTAGCCATCCTGTGATACCAGCTTCCACCAAGGTGCTTAGAGTGGATGTACAAATAAACAGCATGAGGTCTGGGTCTCTGATGATGTTGCTGAGATGTAGACTAATCAACTCTGCAACTGCACCTTAAGCTACTTGTTGTGTGAGATCGTAAATATATGTATTACAAAAAGAAAAACTTTATTATACTAACCATGCTTTCTCCTATAATTCAAAAGTCATCGGTCTTAATAACATATTATATTCTTAAGTAAAATAAAAAATTTATGTTTTTAATCCATTTTTATTCCTTTGGATAATTACTGTAATAAAATGGTGTTAGATAAAATTGGGATTATATCATTAACTCATATATGGCAATCCCTAATTCTTGTCAGTATGCGACTTAGGTGTTTTTGAAAATGTACAAAAATTACTTGAAAGCATAGTGTGATTTTACATATAGTATGTATTTTAGAGAATGTGCACTATTTAATAGATCAACATAAAATTCATCAGTTTGAAGGGTCAGATTTTGATAAATAGATGTGACTGACTGTTAAAAATATTTTGATTTTATTATTTGATTTATGTCCAGTGAAAACAATCTATAAACAAGTATTTGTTTCTACTTTTAGCCAATTATATTCTACTTCAGATTACCATTTTTGTTTACTCTGACCAGGGATACATTAATTTTAAAAATATACACATCAGGGGGGATCACTTTAGTTAGTAGACTAGTGGAAATTATGAAAATTCGTTTTAGCTAAATATTTCATCATGTAGTAAGGCAAAATCGTGACCACTCCAAAAATGTCTATGTCTTAATCCCTGGAACCTGTAATTATGTTAAGTTTTACGGCAAAAGGAAATTAAGGTAGCAGGAAAGTTAACAGTGTGCTATGGACTGAAACCTGTCTCCCTAAAACTTATATATTCCTTTCTTTCAATGTAACTTTCTTTCAGTGTCCTTTCTTTCAATGTAACTTTATTTGAAAATGGGGCTTTTAGGATAATTAAGTTTAAATAAGGTCATGGGGTGGAGTCTTAATCTAGTAAGACTGGTGGTTCTACAGAAAGAGGAAAGAGAGAGACCTCTGTCTCTGAGCACACACACCATGGAGAGGCCATTTTAGGACACAGAGTGAAGGTTGCTGTCTACCACCCAAGGACAGAGAGATGGTGGTGGGAAAAATGACTGGCTTTAAAGATAGAGGAAATGAATCACAAGTCAAAGAAAGTGAGCAGCATCTAGAAGTTGGGAAAGGCAAGAAAATAGATTCTTCCCTGAATTTGGAGAATGAAATACAGCACTGATGAGATTGTGATTTTTAACACAATAAAACTCGTGCTAATTTTTTATCTTCCAGAACAATAAAATCACAAATTTATATTTTTTAAGTCATTAAGTTTGTAATAATTTGGTAGAGCAACAATGGAAACCAGTGCACATTGAAATGAGTTTTTAAACAATCAATATTCTTACTGGATTTCTGTTTTATTATTTACAAATATGGCTAAGTAACTTCACATGTTTGGTGAAAAATTGTTACAGTAGTAGTAGTAGTAGTTTCTACGTATCTTTTAAACATTTATTACATATAACATTTCAGTGAATTGCAAGATTGAAACTATATACCAAACCTGGTGAGTAGAAGCTATTATGGAGAATTTAGAAGAGAGTCTTTGATAGTACTGACACAAAAAAGGAAGGAAGGATGGAAGGAAGGGAGGGAGGGAGGAAGGGAGGGAGGGAAGTAGGGAGGGAAGAGCTAAAGAAAGAAAAGGAAGAAGGGCAAGAAAGGAAGGAAGCAAGGAAGGAAGGAAGATAAAAGGAAAAGAAAAGAAGGCAAAGAAGAAATAAGTGCTTCTGTGTGATGACAGCTGTACTTCATTTTTCAGTGTTCTTATGAAGACACACCTCTTCAAAAGTATCTAAAAACCATAAATACTTCACTTTGTTAATTTATAGAAAACTAGTTTTTCTCATGTTTCTTTCTCTTATTTGTTTAATTTTGCAAATACTTTTTACAAAAACTTTCTACATGTTTCAGGTAGTTTTCAGCTGGTATTTGTTCTTAATATAGGAACACCTCAATTTCTTATAAACATTTCTTAATTGTGATATGTTAGTCACTGACAGCATTTTAATTCTGTACATTTTGTGAACATTTTTAAGATAGTAGAACCACCTTTCAGTAATCAATTAAGTGTCTATTAATATGCATATTTCCCCATAGTATTCACTATGTAGTTAATGTTCAGGTCATGTAGAAAATATGTCTTTTCATTTATGTGACTATTAAGCATGAAAACATTGATAAGATGGTATTTACAACTATAAATCACATGAATAATTTTCTGTAGAATAGGGAAAGACGAACATGTTAAATATGTAACTTGTATAATTTTTAAAATGACTCTTGAATTCCATTGCAAAATTGAAAAGACCCTTATAATAGGAAATTAATCACTATACGTTGATTTTTTTAATGGGTTGCTGAAGGCAATCTTACAAACATAAAATCCCCACCCGTATGAAATTCTAAACCCAAACACGACAAATATGTTAGTAGTTTTAGGATTCATGACATTACCAGTTCAGGGACAATTTAATGAAAATTGGAAATATCTACACAGCATTGTCACTCTCAATGTATATTTGCTTTGCAATTAGATACCATAGCGTTTTAAAAATCAAAGGTAGAGACATGAGAAATGAACGGTTCACCTTTGTGACTGGGCGACCCAATCAATGACCATTAGCAATCTTTACTCTGAGAAGCTGCTGCAGTATATAATCATCTGTTGGATGAGTTTTAAGCTATGACATGATATGAAGAAATCTAAAAACAGCTTAGAAGAGCTATTTTTCTGCTCTTTCTTAAAATGTAATTATAAAAATCATTATTTAGCTTCTGGCAAGCACTTTTTCTTTTGTCAGCCCTTTAGAGCCTTGACCTGAGAAATAATTTTTGTTTATGGAGTCTGTTTGCAAAATGCACCACAGGTATTGCTTTTTCGACAACTTCTTAGTTCTTAATTTCGGTGAATTAAAACTTTTTAATATGTTGGAAATTATTTGAAATTCAATTTTGTTCTAATTTCCATAGTGCAAATTAACCAATACTAGGATGCTTTTATAAATTCTGGATTATCTAATACCTCTTTTTTAAACAATATTTTTTTTCATATTATATACTTGGCATGTACAAGTTATCCTCTTATAATTGCAATTTTTAGGCCAGGCGCGGTGGCTCAATCCTGTAATCCCAGCACTTTGGGAGGCCGAGACGGGCGGATCACGAGGTCAGGAGATCAAGACCATCCTGGCTAACACGGTGAAACCCCGTCTCTACTAAAAAAATACAAAAAACTAGCCGGGCAAGGTGGCAGGTCACTGAAGTCCCAGCTACTCGGGAGGCTGAGGCAGGAGAATCGTGTGAACCCGGGAGGCGGAGCTTGCAGTGAGCTGAGATCCGGCCACTGCACTCCAGCCTGGGCGACACAGCGAGACTCCATCTCAAAAAAATAAATAAATAAATAAAAAATAATTGCAATTTTTAAACAAAGCCTAAGGTTTCTAAATATGCTATGAAAGGAAGATACTGTTCCTTTGATTTAAATGGGTTGCTTAAATTTCTATTGCAAAAAATGTCATGTCTGTAATTAGAATAGCTAAACTATTCATTCCAGAAAAATTACTTTTAAGTGAGATATGAATACTGATTTTTGTAGTGAGTTCCTTTTCTTGTAGAAATAAAAATTACACCTTTCTCTCATGAAATGTGTAGAATGCTAAGAAGTATAATAGTAATGGATGATGAACCTAACAATTATGTGATTTTATAGTTTGGATATTTGTCACTATAACATTGAAATAATTATAAAGATGACAGATGTCATGAATTGCTCATTTAACAATAATTTTAATAACTTAAAAGTGAATTTTAATGACCCCATAATTAGGTAGAAAATCATATTATAATACTAAATCAATTACGATGTATGAGAACACAAGATTGTGTGGAATTGAGGAGCATGAATAAAGTTTCATAAATTAGCAATGTCCCATACACCAGATTTTAATATCTCTTCAGGTCACTGTTTTAGGGAAAGGCTTTGGGCTATGTTAAGATAGACTTTGTATACTTAAAATGTGTAAGCCCAATAGTTATAAATCAAACATTTCACTAAGACAAAAACTGTATGAAATGAGCACAAGATTGCCACAAATCCTTTGAAATTACCAAACTTGTATCAGGTACTTTTCACTACAGAGAAACTTGTGTAAAATTCTAATATTCTATATAAATTCAACCCATTTAAAATGAAATTTCTCCATTGAATTTATTCTATTAATGCCAGAATAGAAGCTTTCTATTTGCAAAAGCAAGAATTGTGATTACAACCATTTTATTTCAATAGTGAATGGATCATACAGGAGATTTTATATGTGTGTATATATATGTATATATATTATTTTATATACAATATATTTATATGTAAATACATAACATATTTATATATTTATATTTATATAATATATATTTTATATATTATATAATAGTTTATATAATTTATATATAAAATATTTTATATATATTATATATATTTGGTTGAATCACATAAAACTTCTACTGTGGTAGGTTCAGAATTTCATATAAAAGCAATTTCTGATAGATCAGCCAACACACAGAAGAATATTAGGTAGGTGTGTAGGTAGGTAGGTAGGTAGGTAGGTGTGTAGGTAGGTAGGTTGGTGTGTAGGTAGGTAGGTAGGTAGGTGTGTAGGTAGGTAGGCAGATTGAATAATAGGAGAAGTAAGACCTATGTCACACCATCATCCCAGCATTCTGGTTAAGTATAAGAACTATAACCTTGTCAGTATCTAACGAGCCCTCATATGCCCTTTTCCATCTCTTCTATCTCTTTACTTTTATGCTAATCACTTCCTTGGGATATCCTGTAATTGTATTATTTATGAGTGTATCCCTAAATGACATATTTTTTAATTTATGAATTTTTTGCTTATATTTATGAGTTTTTAAAGAATGGAATCAAAACTATGCAGTCAATATTTAACTTGCTTCTTTTGTACAAATATGTGTTCTGAAATTCATACAAGATTATATCCATAGCTGTTGTTCACTTCTGTGTAATATTCACCTAAACAAATGCACTTTATTTTTTTCATGCTAAGATTGGTAAGTTGTTTTCTTACTTATCGCATGATAAATAATGCTGTGTGCACATAGAACATATCATATAGATTTATAGGATATACACCCAGTCTCTCCAGGTAATGTTAACTTAGGCTACAGTTCTAAACAAGGACAGAATTATAATTTCAATTTATCAGGGATTTTTTTTTTCCATTCCCTGTGTTATGTTCAGTGTCAAGGTAAATTTCTGTATAATCATTTGAAAGTAAGAGAAGGTCGTTCACTGTTCTACATATGGTCACATTTACATTGAGGGTGTAGCACTTATGACTCTCCACCTTTATGTGGATACATTTTCTTTTTGGGGGGTTTGTATTGCAAACAAAAATACAGGTTGCTGAGTTAATGTTAAATTTCAGATAAATGCCTTTTTTTAGTATAAATACATCCCAAAAATTGCATGGAGTATATTTATACAAAGAAGTTGTTATTTATCTGAAATTCAAGTTTAATTGGCTAAACTGTATTTTACCTTGCAACTCCATTTTAGATTTCCCATCTTAGGGAGATCTTAGATTTTTTTTTCTTCTACTCTCCAAGCTTTGAGAGGCCATCTGAAACAAGAAAATGCACTATGGACAAAAGATACCTTTATGTTTCACTTTCCACACAGTTCTTGTTTTCACATAGATCTTTGCCCAAAAACTTTTTACAATATTGCCAGTTGCTTATTACTGCAGAAATTTGATGAAATGAAATTTTCTCCATGTTATGTGGTGTGGGGGGTTTCAATGACTGGATCATCCTTTACCAAAAATTTAGCTTTTATTTATATGTTATATTTGCATATGCATCATTTGTTGAATGTTTCAACATGAGAAAGTGACCAAAGTATTTTGATTCAGCAGAAATATTTAAATGTAATTTGGAGATTTTATAATGATTTCCAGTCCTTGTATTTTTCTACCTCTGGTATATTTTACTCAGAGAAAGCACCACACTGCTAAGGGATGAGAGACATCACCCAGACATGTAAGCTGCCCCCTCTTCAATCACCCTCTCCCCTTACAGTTCCCTTATGCTTCTGTGTATGGTAGAGCTACCCTCAGGCCTCCAGTCTCTGAACAGGCTCCTACTCTGAGACACTACCCCACATGCAAACCTCTCAAGGCTTTTCTCAGTAAACCTTGTGTTTTCCTCGTCATGTGTTTTCCCTAGATCAGCCCCAAACTCCTGGAAGCCCTATGATTATTGACATGTTAACATATTTATCAGATCTGCTCCTTCTTCACCAAGTTGATGTCAATGTCCAAAACGAAGTGTTCATCAGTTTTTGCTTGGACTAATTTCAGTATCTAATTCTCCCATTCTCTATTCACCTATCCTACTTTTAGTAAGAGATGTGTTTCTGAAAATATCTACTAGTGATACTTTTTAAACTTATTTGGTGATGTCTCTATATTGATTTTTGAGAATATGAACATTTTGGGAAACTATAAAAAGCATTTCGCAATCTGTCTTCCTACTCATTTAACAGCCTCGTCTACTATCTCTCTTTTTCACAGTTGATTCACCAGTCTGCAATGCAGTAACTGGAGCACACTTTTCTTAAACAAAAATACTTGGTGAAAGGACAAACAGTTATACTTGTGAATAAAAGCTTCACAAGTTTTAGACTTGATGTCTGCGTGACATATATGTGTGAGGGACTGAAATGGTGTTTTTTATTATATACATTCTCCCATTGAAAAATTAGAGTATACATTCCTGTGCTAGTATGAACATTACCTGCTCTCTTTTAAGAATTATGTTTTCTTTATTCAATCAGGTATAAGCAGAGAATGAACTGCCCAAGACAGAGGGGACTTGTTTTGAATTATGGGATAAAGAATGAGATGCTTCAGTGGAAGCTGAAAATACGCTATTAAATAAAAATGAATTAGATAAAAATAATTTTTAAAATATGCTGGAGGGTAAGGAAAATGAAAATAAGAGGGAGAACATAAGACTAAGTAACTTTCCTGGTGTGCCATGAGTCATTCAGCTGTGTAAAATGAAAGTAAATTATCTAAATATATCAAGTGATCCCTAAGTGTCAAGAAAAGGGTTTATACAAGGTTGAGAGAACCTCCAAATGTAAATATTTCTCAGAAAAGCTTGGAATACTGAAAATATTACCAATCAGAAAGAGGGCAGTGAAGGAGCAAGGACAAAGAAGGTTTCTGAATAGCCTCTCATTAGTGTTATTTGGACTATGCATTTAAATATGTATATTCATATATGCATATATATGTATATAATTTGTATTTTATTCCTGGAAATTATAGTGCTTCTATTTATACAAGGTTTATGAGGCTGGTAATGGGTGATAGTGTATGATAGTGCAACATTTATTCCCAGTCATAACACCAGGCAAAAGGCAGAAGAATCATAAAAATTCTTAACTTGGATCATCTTGAACAATAAAAAAATTTTAAATGCAGTTTTTGTAAGTGTGTGTGTGGGTGTGTGTGTGTGGGTGTGTGTGGAGAGGGAAGTAAATATAACTACAACACACAAGCTAGAGCCATCAAAAATTAGTTTTCTATAAAGTAGTATAGCTCAGAGGGTTTCATCATGCAGACTGTCATCATTTTTGAAAGTATGACAGGTTAGGTTAGCCCAGGTGAGCTTCTAGGGCCAGCTTGTTACGGCTACTCTAACAAATTATAGAGTTGCAAATTAAACCCTGGTTCTCAGAACATAACCCCTCCATTTCCCTCCATCACACTGAGCAGTTACTGTGTTAAAAGGTGAAAAACACTTAGCCTCTGAATTTCATTGAGGTTATGATGCTTCTGGCATGGATCTGTGCTGGGGCACACACCACTTACCTTTCCATATTTGTACCTGGGAATTTTGGAATCATTCTGCTTACCTCCGTTGTTTTCCTTTCTTTCCTTCCTCTTTTTTCTGTAGTTCCCGACCCTTGATCTTTGCATTCAGACATGGTTCACTACTCCCTATTGAACAAGATAATCATATTTAAATACTGGTTTCACTTGTATGACATTTATTGCTGATTGATGTTTATAACTCTCTTTCACTGAATGACTTTAATTCATTCCCAAAAATGCTGACACAAAATGAAAAGGCCTTAAATGAAAAAAAAAATTTTTTTTTGAAGAGAAAAATTATGTAATTATGTTGCATTCTATGACTATCCTAGGTACCCAAACAATTTTCACAGACAAAAATTATCAACTACATCATTAAAACTAATTTTTGTACGTAATGTACACCAATTTGAAAGTAAATAAATACATGTTTGCACTTGAAAAGCAATATAGTGCAACTTTATTGAAGGAAGAATAAAAAGTCTTAAGAAGGTTCATCACTCTTCAAAAGGTGTGATGGATTTTTCAGACAGGCATTCCACATCAAAATCAGTGAAGCTTGATGGTAATTTTATTTTCATTGAAACTTTGACACATAGAAATAGCTCTGATGCAGAAAGTTTTTTGATAACCCTGCAAGAAATGAATTTTTTAGGCCAAAAACAACAACAACAAAAAACAAGATGCATTTTTGTTGACTTCTTTAAGTTTGTAGTAATATACCTCCTTGAAAGTCACTTTGCCTGATAGAGAACAATTTCCTAGAATATGCAACTGATTCAGAACTCTTTCTTCTTACATCTTGCAAAACAATCATAGATTCAGTAAAGCTAAACCAGATGCTAGGTTAATGTCCTTTATTTATATCCCACTTCAGTTGTATTCATCTTTTCTTTACGGATAAAGCATTCTCACTCTATTGTATGATTTGTAAAATATGTATCTTCAAATTGTGGGGCTTTTGAATATCTTGTACATAAAGTGTTCTCATACGTAAAGTTATAATGGATACAAATATGTTTGGGTAAAATAATGAATATATGCAGCCGAGCACAGTGGCTCATGCCTGTAATCCCACCACTTTGGAATGCTGAGGTGGGCAGATCATAAGGTCAAGAGCTCGAGACCATTCTGGACAACATGGTGAAACCGCACCTCTACTAGAAATACAAAAATTAGCTGGGCCATGGTAGCATGTGCCTGTAGTCCCAGCTACTCGGGAGGCTGAGGCAGGAGAATTGCTTGAACCCAGGAGGCGGAGGTTGCAGTGAGCCAAGATCGCGCCACTGCACTCCAGCCTGGTGACAGAGCAAGACTCCATCTCAAAATAAATAATAATAATAATAATAATGAGCATATGCAAAAGTCTTTTCAAACACAAGGAAACAGCACACATATAAAACAAGTTGAAGAGTTGTAGATAATGGTAATTTTTCAACCTCTTGTCATAAAATGCTTTGGTTCATCCGAACATGGTAAAATATTCATATTAGTTCGATCAATCGATCGATAGATGGAATGAATCTGGCTAAGAATACTGTAGTGTGGTATAAAATAGTGGACAACATTCTCTGCAGTTATAAGGTTGGTACAAATGTAACTGCGATCTTGACATTCTAATAGAATGCTGAAGATGCCACTTCTTATAACAAATATATTTATATTGTATAGTTTTGAGTTGAAAGAATAAGGTTTTTTTAATACCAAAAAGAAGTATCATCTAAAAAAAGTCGTATGTTTTCAAAAGCTATTATGGCTAAAATATAACTGAAGACAAATGCCTTCTTGTCATATTTAACCTAAGATTGATTGAAATTATTTCACTTTTAAAAAATCTCAGGTCTATAATGATTTAAATGTGATCACTAATTACTTGATTATAAGGTTGACAAACTCCTTCTTTTCTTTAAAGGCATATGGGTGCTTTCCTAGTTATGCACCATCTAACTAAGAATCAAATTACTCTCTTTTTTTTTTCTGTTGCATGCCTGTTTAGAGACTAAACCTGGTATTTCATGTTTAATAGGACTGCCTTAAAACCAATTTTCACATCTTTGAGTAATGCTCTTTAGTCCAGATCAAATGTAAACCTTGCTTACACACATGCAAACAAACAACAAAAACTAGTTAATAAAAATGAGTAAAAATTTTAAAAACTATTACCAGAATAAAAATATGAGCTCTAGTTAATTTAGAAACCTGGAGCTGGTTGGTAGAGAGTAAAGGTGAAGAAAAACATCAAGTTTATAACTTGTGCACAATTATCACTTTTATACATGCCTTTGTTTCCTGGTCCATATCATGGAAACAATTGAAACATAAAGAGATATGTTGCAGTTCATTGAAATGAGTTATATACCTTTGTTATTAGTTATCTTCTTTAAAAATAGTATAATAAAATTAGGTTGTATATTTTATCTAGATTTTTAATTAGTGGACCTTTTGGTAAAGTTTCATATTTCAGCTACATTATTGTAATTGATGAATATTATGGCAAATTTGTGTAAAGGAAGTTAGTCACTCAGAACACAAAATATATAGGGGTTTCACCTCTTGACTCAAAAACTATTTTTCTCAATTATTTGCTCTCTTAAAGTATGCCAGTCATTATTTATAAATAATCAAGTAATTTTAATGAGGCAAATACTTTTCTTAAAATTGTTTAAACCGTATCTGGTTAATAGGTTAAAACTATATTACCCAAGAAAGTATTAAGAATCTTAATTATAACTAGTGCTGGATTGCAATTCGTTTTGATAAATAGGTCAACCAAAAGAGTCAAACTCTGTAAAATATTTGAAGAGATTTATTCTGAGCCAAATATGTGTGACCAATGGCTTGTGAAACAGTTCTCAGGAGATCCTCAGAAAATGTGCCCAAAATTGTCAGGCTAAAGTTTGGTTTTATACATTTTAGGTAGACATAAGACATCAATTAGTATATATATGATGTACGTTGGTTCTGTCTGGAAAGGCCAGACAACTGGAAGTTGGGTCTTCCAGGTCAAAGGTGGATTGAACAATTATCTGATTGACAATTGGGTGAAAGAGTTATTATCTAATGTCTGAAGTCAATAGAAAGGAATGTCTAGGTTATGATAAAGGGTTGTGGAGACCAGGGTTTTGTCATGTAGATGAAGCCTTCAGGTTACAGGATTCAGACATGATATATTGTAAACATTTCTTGTAAGACTTAAAGAGTCTATCAGTCTGAAGTTCTGTGTTGGTGTAAATGCTGGTCAGTGGGACCTGAATTTCAAAAGGGATAAGTGTATAATGAGGCATGCCCTACTTCTGCTTCCCATCATGGCCTGAACTAGGTTTTCAGGTTAATTTTGGAATGCCCTTGGCCAAGAGGAGGATTGCATTCAAATGGTGGTGATAGGGGCAGGGGCCGGGGGTTAGAATTTTATTTTTGGTTTACATTCTTCCCCTTCTGGCCAAGATTTACCAGAGGCACCAATGGCTACCACATTTGTATTTTGTCCCAGAGTGTTGCCAAGGTGGCATGGCTGCCTACCCTGTGTCCACCCTGTTTCTTGGTGGAACCCCTATGACCAAAGGACTTAGAGACAAAAGATTTATAGCCAGTTTCAGTGTTCTGGGACAGGCAGGAATGGACATGGACAGGCATTAATTGACCCTTAAAATTTTTAAAGTAATGCAAAAGCCAACAAATGTAATCCCAATGGTGAGCTTGAAAGTTGACTTGTCTATCTTTAATTTCTATATATTGAGCTACTGTAATCTTGGTTTTATTTATAGGCTTACAGTAATTAGCTGTTAAAAAAAAAAAAATCATTGTTAAAACCTTTTAAGCTAATGAATTTAGAGACCTTCATCGTGCCACAGTGCTTTTTGTGATCTTTTAGAAATTAGTCCTAAGATGGCTGATTTAAAAAAAAAATTCTGTTAATATATATGTATCTGCATAATTCTCATAACTAGGTGTATTATACCCAGGAGGATATAATCTTTATATCCTCTCAGTAGCAATTTTCTTTTAAACTCTATGGGAAGCAGAAAATACTTAATGGTTGCGGTTGGTGATAAGGTGCCAGGTAATAAATAACCCAGGAGGCAAAGTTCTTTATTTTACCAGCTGTGTAGGCATTCTGTGTAGCATTCCTTGATTTGAAGGGTCTGAACTAATTCTATCCCTCAAAACTGGCCTTGCAATCTCACATGCCCACATCTTCCACAATAGTCCCTGGACCTAGAGAGAGGGTGCTTGAATAGTTTTAGCAGCAGGAAATTTGCAGTGAAAAACAGATCAAGTCAGTGTGATTCTAAATGAGAAAGATTCACAGGCTTTGTCAAATCATCTCTAGTTTTCAGAATATCATGATTCTGGTTTTCTCAGAAGTACAACTATGAGTGACAAATAACATTCGTAATTTGACAAAATATGTGTGCGTCAGAACAGAAAAAGGAACCTATTCTATTAGGGCACCAACTACAGACACAAGGAAAAATTATAACCTGGTTCGCCTTTAGAGTATTATTGTAGTCAAGGAATAATTCATGATTCAATCTGCACTCAAAAACAAAAGTCAGGGCTGGAATCTAGTAACAGGTGTTACAGTTTTCCTTTGAAACAATTTATTTCACTCTAGCCTTTCTTTTTTACTAAAGAGAAATTGTAGTAAGACCAATTTCTGTGCAGAATAAGTTTCAGGCTTATTATACTTGGCGTGATTATTTACATAAAGTGCAGCAAGAAATGATTGGTCGTGTGGCTTTTTTCACGTTGTCTTTGCTGGAACTTTACCTAAAATATATTATTCTAGTCAAAGCCTTGGTAAAATAACCAATGTCTCCAATTGTCCTTATTTTTATTTTTATTTAAAGACTCTTAATTAACTTATGCAAATAACTATATTGTCATAATACGATGAACATTCACAAATAGTTTCCAAATTTTGGACAGCTCAGAAAGGTTATTTGGCTCCCCAAAATATATTTTACCAAGTGCTCTAAAGTATAAATAACTCAGAAGAAAAAGATTTCCTTGACTCTTCTTTAACCACAGCAGTAACATTCCAAAAAAAACATTTGTTCACCTTGGAATTGCCATTCAAAAGCCAGACAGCTCTTGTCAGGTGAGAGCTGTTTATCAGGCCCAGTAGAATCTAATAGCTTCTCACGCAGAGTCAGTCTTATGGGAAGAAAAGAGGATCCTTGCTCATGTGTCTCTCTTACATGCATCCCCAGGTAGCAAGATCCGATATAAACCATTTTTATTTTATCATGGAACTCTTCTGGACACTATTATTTCTATTAGCATAAGATAGTTTCAGTTAACATCTCATAACAAGGTGGTACATGTCCCTCAAGTACAAATTCTGCAGTCCAAACTCTCAGTAGGTGTCACTGGGAAACTACTGGCTTTTGCCATAAGTTTGACTTTTGCCATAAGCCCCAGTAAACATGCCACAAAGAGCTACCAAGTAGATAATTTGTCCCAACCCATGCTACAGCTACTACCCTATGTTCTCTGGGCTCAGGCAATCTTACTAGTGTCCATTCAGTATGTCCAGTCAACATTTCTCAAAGGACAGATTTGCGTGCCTTCAGTTTCATGCTACTAGGTAGGGGAAACATTCCCCAGTCAGATATAATATCTATTTTCATAAGACATTTAGGTAAAGGGGTCACAACTACCTTACCTAAAACCTGTTTAAACATCTCAAGTATCATAATCCTATCAATCTTTACATTTTTGTGTTCTAGAAATTTCTCTTCAGACCATTTTACCCTTTCTGGTTAAAAAAAAAAAAAAAAAAAAAAAAAAAAAGGTTTGGGTTCCCAGCAGGGGGTTGAACCAGGGACTTAGATCCTTTTGTTAATCTTGATGTTAATTTGCCTCAGCATTGCTCCCAGGCAATGTCATCTTTCTCATTAGAACATTTGACGTTTGATTTTTCTCAAATTTCTCCAATATGGGGCAAATGCAGAAAACTGATGTGGGGCTCTTGAATATTGGGGAATCGGCAAAGATTCCCTTTCGTCTACCCAACCTCCGATACTGTTGTAAAGACCTCTGTTTTAATACCATCATTTCTCATTTTATTTATTTCATTTTTTAGTAACCATCTGATATAGTTTGGCTCTGTGTCCCCACTTAAATATCATGTTCAATTGTAATTCCAATATTGGAGCAGGAAACTGGTGGAAGGTGATTGGATCATGGGAGCAGTTGTCGTGATAGTGAATGACATCTCATGAGATCTGAGGTTTAAAGGCTGTGGCACTTCAGCTCTCTCTTTCTCTCTCCTGCTCCACCATGGTGAGATGTACTTGCTTCCCCTTTACCTTCTGCCATGATTGAAGTTTCTCGAGGCCTCCCAGTCGTGTTTCCTGTTAAGCCTGTGGAACTGTGAGTCAATTACACCTACTTTTCTTCATAAATTACCCAGTCTCAGGTAGTTCTTTATAGCAGTGTGACAATGAATAACATGCCCAAAGTCAAAGGTTTCTCGTTCACCACCTTGCTATTTTTCTCTTTATCCATTTAATTTTATTTATATATTTTTAAATTTATTTTAAAGGTATTCTTAAATATCCTTTAAACTAGAAAAAAGTTAAATTTCTTTAGGAAAAAAACACTTCCTTGTATTTTTATAAACATCACCAAATACACCATACTTTCTTACTATTTTAACTCTTAGAAACCCCAATTCCCAGTGCCGGGGGTGTGGGGGGGGGAACTGAGTTTACATAACATAACTTTAACGCTTTACACTACTGGAGATAATTTTGAGATTAAATTTACCAAATTAATCGTAGCAAATATTGCTAAAGTTGTGTGAACTAAAATGCATCAGAGCTAACTTTTACTAGCCTGAAAAGCACTTACTTTTTCTTAAGCCAGTTGATTAGAACTTTTTCATGTAATTTGGTAGTGAAATATCCCTTCCACATGACACATATAAATATTTAACCATAACATACAGACAGAGGCAGCTCCTGTAAGATTTTGCAATTATCTATTTTCAAAAAAATCATCTTCCTTGCATTAGACTATTAAAAAAAAGTTACAGAAGTCAACGACAGTTGAAGGAACAAGTTAGCATCACAGCAAAAGGGATAAAGAACTGAAGTGTACAACAGGAGTTGAACTTCTGAGATATTAAATTGAAACATTTCCAAAAGAAACAGATTATAGAAGTTAAAAGTTAATAAATTCTTACATTAAGAGTAAGTCAATATTTTAATAAAACCAAGCCCAATTTCTAAAAAGATGTTTTAAAAAGTATAGCCAAATTAATTATAGAACATTTTAAAATAAATTCCTGTTTTACTAACCTTACTACAACTTAGACCATTTGCAACTTGCTAGGACTTTCTGGTTTGTCCTAAATCCTTCTTAAACCAGTCATGTCTTTTTAGGACAAAAATTTGCCATACAAGATTCTGTCTCACACAAAGTCATTTTTCTTACAAAATCTCTCTCTCTCTCTCTCTCTTTATATATTCATATATATATATACACACACACACACACACACACAGACACACACAGTTTTTTATATATATATAGCTGTATATATATATAACTACATATAACTGTATATATAACTATATATCTATCTCTCTATATATAACTTTTTTATGTCTCTTATTTCCTGGTTCCCTTTACCTTGTTTTGTTTATAACCTTTAAGTAAAACAATATTTATTTACATTTTAGTAAGTATATATTTTTTTGGAAAATGTTTTCCTATACTATAATTTTTTTAAATTGAAAATTACCCAGACATTTGATGAATATCTGTTATTCAGTTTGATATAACTTTAGATTCTAAATTATGACATTTGTTTCTAAGCATTTATTTTATTACATTTACCTGATTGATATATTTATTTTTAGTATTTTACCTAGATTACTTATGAAAACTGTGATAGTCATTATTTAAAGTTATCTTCTTGTTAACCATTTTTATAGCCTATGAATTTCAGATGTCTGCCTCAGTAAGAAACCTAAGGGTAAATATTTGGAAATTTTTACTGATAACTCAGAACTTAGCTGTTTTCATTAAACCAGCAATATTAAATATCTTATCTATCAATAACTACACAAGCAAAGATCATTCTGTTTTGGGCTGGTTTTATAGTTTTATAACCCTTATGCTAAATTTGACACTTTATTGTATTTGGCAAGGATAAGTAGGAAACTGCTTTATCAAGAAGTTGAAAAAAAATGCTGACAATTTTTAGGACACTTCTAATATTATGTTACCAATAATAATTTTAAAGCCAGCTTATTTGTTAAAGATTTTACTTAAGTCACATAAACTTGAAAAGCATTTGGGCTTATTACTTACTTAATTTATGAGTACTCCTTAACTTTAAGCCAATTTGGTACCTTGTGGCGTATGAGTTATGCATACTCATACAAATATCCTATAGCTTTTACTTCAGAACTCAAGGCATGAGATATTAATACACACTCACCGGTTTACAAAATAAATAAACAAAGGAAAAAAATAGGTTGATCCAAACAGTGTTTTTTTTGGTTTTGTTTTTTGTTGTTTTGTTTTTTTTTGAGACGGAGTCTCGCTCTGTTGCCCAGGCTGGAGTGCAGTGGCCTCATCTCAGCTCACGGCGAGCTCCGCCTCCCGGGTTCACGCCATTCTCCTGTCTCAGCCTCCCAGTAGCTGGCACTACAGGCGCGGCCACCACGCCCGGCTAATTTTTTTGTATTTGTAGTAGAGACAGGATTTCACCGTGTTAGCCAGGATGGTCTTGATCTCCCGACCATGTGATCCGCCCGCTTCGGCCTCCCAAAGTGCTGGGATTACAGGTGTGAGCCATCGCACCTGGCCCAAGCAGTGGTTTTTATCTCAGTGTAAAAGTAACAGCAGATTTAAAGAAGGCAGAAAAGGAAGGAAGTAAGGCAGGCAGGTAGGCAGGAGGGAAGGAGGGAAGGCAGGAAGGCAGGAAGGAAGGAAGGAGAAAGAAAGAACTTAGGAGCTCTGCAGTTGTAGGTCCACCTTTGGGTTCTGAATTCTTTGATATAATTCGCCATCAGTTTAAAATGTGTAGGATAGGCCATAATATGCAACCAACAGGAGTACTAAGAAGCCTGGCATGCTCTTGAACTTTTCTATTGATATTAGCACTTGCACACAGAGCCACCCTAAAACCAATGGGATGCCCAAATGAGGGTCATTATCTTTGTTGTTCCTCATTCTTAGATTATTTCTTTCCCACTATTTTTTTTTTTTCTTAAGAGGAACTGACCTGTGTCCTCGGCTTTTTTGCATGTGGTGGATGGCTGTGTGCTGAGTGTGAGCAGGACTCCACATTGTGTGAGCACTGAGTTATTTTCACCCTCTTCAGTGTCTCAGTTTCTCTCTCCAGAAGTCCATCACCTCTGAGAGGGCTCAAAACACTGAGTGAATAGAGGTTAACCCTCCAGACTCTCCCACTTGGCCCTCTGGTCACCCAGAGACAACTTTTCGCTGACAGGAGGGAAATGCCCTTTCTCTTCCGAACTATGGAGCTCCCTCCACGTATATCTCTGAAAGTGACTGTTCAATTCCTCACACAGATGCACAAACAGGACAACTCAGCTTAATTTTAGGAGAAAAAGCAATGGAGGAGACCCCTTAGAATGCACCCCCAAACATGAAACCAAATGAGGTGCCCAAAAGGGGGTAATTCCCCTTGTTTTTAGAAAAGGGCAATGAAGAAAACCCTTTAGAAGGCACCTCCGAACTAGGATTAGGATCCTAACAACCAAACTAGAATAAGATACTAAGCAACAACTTCCTAAGAGGAAAAAGTAAAACCAGCTCAGAATAAATCAAGGACCATCAACCAAATGGGAGGTTTGAGGCTCGGGCAGACTTGCCATTTCCACCAGTGAAGAAGCTTGACACTGGGGAGGCTTTCAATGAGCCCCGGCTTGGAACTTAGCTCTGAGTTTGGGCAACTTTGTCAGGGTCCCAGATCTTCCCTGATGCCCCATATTGGGTGCTGAATTATTGTCAATGGAAAGAGTCAAGCTCTGTAAAATATTTGAAGAGATTTATTCTGAGCCAAATGCGAGAGAGCAATGGCCCATGACATACCCCTCAGGAGAGCCTCAGAACACTTGCCCAAGGTGGTCAGGCTACAACTTGCTTTTATAAATATTAAGTATATATATGATATATCAATCAGTACATCTAAGATGTACGTTGGTTTGGTCCATAAAGGTGGGACAATTGGAAGTGGAGGGCTTCCAGGTTATAAGCAGTTCAAAGATTTTCTGACTGGCGATCAACTGAAAGAGTTATTATCTAAAGACCTGGAATCCATAGAAAACAATGTCTGGGCTATGATAAGGGTTTGTGAAGACCAAGGGTTTATCATGCAGATGAAGCCCTCAGGTAGCAGGCTTCAGAGAGTACAGATTGTAAATATTTCTTGTAAGACTTAAAGACTTTGTCTATCAGTCTTAAGGTCTGTGCTGATGTGAATGCTGGTCAATGGGACCTGAATTTCAAAAGGGAGAAGCGTATGATGAGGCACGTCTCATCATACGCTTCTCCCATCTGCTGTCACCGTTGATTGCTAATGGCTCACAGTGATGTCCTTACTTAGAGAATTGTCCTCTGCTAATGGAAGACCCCTCCTTTACTGGAAAGCTTTGAATTATTATTTCTATTTTTTTTCTGGTACATTTAATGTTTTTCATATTATCTATTATGTTGGTGCAAAAGTAATTGTGGTTTCAGACCATGAATTTTAATTCATTATAACTAGGCATAAGCACGCCTTTATCAATCAAAATAGGAGCCATTACAATTAACACATTTTTTGCCAGTGAGAAATAAGTTTGTTTCTTCCTGTAGCATAAAAATCTGTGCTTTGGGATTCGATGAACTCTTGGAAAGCATTTTCTGCATCTTGATGGTTGTGGTAGTGTTTTCCCTGCAAAAAGTTGTCAAGGTGTTTGAAGAAGTGGTAGTCAGTTGGCGAAAGATCAGGTGAATACAGCAGATGAGACAAAACTTCCTAGTCCAATTCGTTCAACTTTTGAAGTGTTGGTCGTGCAACATGTGGTCGGGAGTTGTCATGGAGAAAAACTGGGCCCTTTCTGTTGACTAATGCCGGCTGCCGGTGATGCAGTTTTCAGTGTGTCTCACTGATTTGCTGAGCATACTTCTCAGATGTAATGGTTTTGTCATGATTCAGAAAGCTATCGTGGATCAGACCAGCAGCAGACCACCAGTGACCATGACCTTTTTTGCTGTAAGTTTGGCTTTGGGAAATGCTTTGGAGTTTCTTCTTGGTCCATCCACTGAACTGGTAATCACCAGTTGTTATATAAAATCCATTTTTTATCACACATCACAATTGTATCAAGAAGTGGTTCGTTATTGCGTAGAATAAGAGAAGACACTTCAAAATGAAGATTTTATTTTATTTTATTTTTGCTCAACTCATGAGGTACCCACTTGTCAAACTTTTTCACCTTTCCTCTGTGTTTCAAATGCCGAATGACTGTAGAATGGTCAATGTTGAGTTCCTCGGGAACTTCTCATATAGTTGTGAGAGGATCGGCTTCAATGATTGATCTCAATTGGTTGTTGTCAAGTCCCTATGACTGGCCACGATGCTCTTCATCTTCAAGGCTCTCATCTCCTTGGCAAAACTTCTTGAACCACCACTGCACTGTATGTCCATTAACAGTTCCTGGGCCAAATGTGTTGTTCCTGTTGCAAATTCTTTCCACTGCTTTATGACCCATTTTGAACTCTAATAAGAAAATTGCTCAAATTTATTTTTTGCCTAACAACATTTCCGTAGTCTAAGATAAACATAAAATAAATAGCAGGTAACAAGTCATTAGCCAAAAAACATAAAGCAATGAATGCCCACTTAAATGATGTTTAACGTAACAACATTTATTTAGGAATGTATTCCAATATCAAATGACAAATTCCAACCATGCGAAAAACTACTATTACTTTTGCACCATCCTAATAGTTTTCCTTCTATGGGTTTTGGTAGTTTATATATTTTAAGAAATTGGTCCATTTTCATCTAAATATCAAGTGTAGACATAGTTTTTTATAGTATTCCTTTAATTTTTAAATGTTGGTGCAGTAAGTATTGATGACTTTTCTTTCATTTATGCTTTTGGTACTTTTGTTTCCTTGACTGTTCTGCTCAGAGTTTAATCAATTTCATTGATATATTAAAATCAATGTCATGTAATTGAATTGCTCTATTGTTCTGTTTTCCATATCAGGAATCCTCAACCCCTAGGCCACCTACCACACAGCAGGCGCTGAGTGAGCATTACCGCCTGAGCTCCGCCTCCTGTCAGATCAGTCATGTAGCATTAGATTCTCATAGGAGCCTGAACCCTGTTGTGAACTGCGCATGTGAGGGATCTAGGTTGCACTCTCCTTATGAGAATCTAATGCCTGATGATCTGAGGTGGAACAGTTTCATCCTGAAACCATCCTCCCAACCCCCAACTGTCTGTGGAAAAATTGTCTTCTATGAAACCGGTCCCTGTTGCCAAAAAGTTTGGGGACTGCTGTTCTGTACCACTGATACCTGCTCTAACTTGTTGTTTCTTTTTTTCCTGCTTGCTTTAGGTGTTATTTGCTTTTTTTCTAGTTTTGTAAGATGGAATCTTAGGGTACAGCTTTTAATTGATTCTTCTCTATCTATGAATTTAGCACTTTTTAAAAAATATAAACACTGCTTTATCTCAGCATCCCACAAATTTTCTTAAATTTTATTTTAGTTTAGTTTTTAGAACTTTTGCTTCCACCCATCATTTATGTGAAAGTATATCATTTAATCTCCTTGGAGGATGCATTTCAGCCATCTTTCCTTATTGATTTCTAGAATAATTACACAGTGGCCTGAGAACATATATTTTATAATTTTTTTAAAAATCATTAAACTGTATTTTATGGTATAGAATATGATCTATCCCAGTGAATGTTTTATGTGTGCTTAAGAACGATGTGTTTTATGCAGCTGTTGGATGGAGCATCTTATAAATGTCAATAGATCAAGTCTCTCCATAGTGTTTTTCAGGTAAACTGTACTTTTACTGGTTTTCTGCCTGTGTGATCTGCCAGTTACTGACAGAGGGGTATTGAAGTCTCTAACTAAAGTAGTGGCTGTCTATTTTTCTTTTCATTTAATATATTTTGCATCATGTATTTTGACACTCTTTTTTTAAGTGCATTACCACTTATATTGTTTTGTCCTTTTGGAAAATTGACCCTTTCATCATTATGTAATTCTCCTCATTATCACTGATGATTCTTTTTGTTCTGAAGGTAGCTTTGTCTAAAATCAATATAGCTACTCCAGATTTCTTTTGATTCATGTTAGTATAGCATATCTTTTACCTTGACATTACCTTTTTAGCATACTTTTATCAATGAAAAATTTATATTAATTTATTTTAATCATTTTAATATATAAAATTCAGTGGCTTTTATTACATTCACAACCATGCTTAATGTAATATTTTAAAGATTTATTCATGTTTTTTCAAGTATCAGTATTTAGTTCATTCCTTTTTATGGCCAAATAATATTCTACGGTATATCTATAGAATATTAGGTTTCTTCATCATTTGATGGATATTTTTATTGTTTTCATTTTTGACTATTGAGATTAGTGTTGCTGTGAGCATTCATGTACAAGTTTTTGTGTGAATGTTCATTTTAAATTCTTTATGCATAGATCTGTAAGTGGAATTGTCCAGTTATGTGGTAATTCTATGTTCTAATATTTGAGGAACTGTCAAACTTTTTCCACAATGATGAAACCATTTCACATTTTCACCAGAAATGTATGTATTCCAATTTTACTGCAGCCTCACAAACACTTATTTTCTGTTTATTATTATTATTATTAAAATTATTATTACAACTTTCCTATTGGATATGAAGTTGTCCTATTGGACATGGATTTGCTATTTATTACCCTGAGGACTAATCAAACAGCATTTTTTTCATGTGCTTGTTGGCTATATGTATATCTTTTCTGAATAAATTTCTAGCCCAACTCTGTCCATTTCATAATTGGGTTCTTTGTCTTTTAGGTGTTGAGTTATAGGTTTTATGTATTCTCAACACTAGAATATTATCAGGTACATAATTTTCAAATATTCTTAAAGTTTTGATCTTTCTTCATCCAAGTTCTCATATGTTGTTTACCTTTTTTATTAGAATACCTAATGTATTATAAATAGCTGTTTTAAATTTTCTGTCCCATAATTTTAACATCTGTGTCATATCTAAGTCTGGTTGTGATTCTTACTTTCTGTCCTCTTAATCATAATCATTTTTTTTTTCTTTTTGCCTTTTGTTGTGCATTGTGATTTGCCAGGACAAAGCATACAGATTGTCCTGCTCTAATTCATTGTCCTGCTGATAAATTACAGCAGGATAATCTGTATTAACTAATAGAAACTGAGGAAATAGGACTTTATTATGAGATTAGAAGTTGGTTTGTGTTTAACGTGTATTGTAGGTATAGGTATCAGAGTCTCTAAGATCTTCTAATGTCAGTTTTGTTTTGTTTTTTCAACTTTCTTGAGTCTTTCCTATATACTGATTTTAGAAGTATCCGTGCTCTTTCTAGTCAAATCCACTGTTTTAAACTGGAGCCCTGTTGTTGTGGTGATAAAGTATGGTGGAGAAGAGTGTTCTAGAATATTCTGATTAACTCTCTATCTTTTGGTGGTCCTCAGTCCTAGGGACTTTATCAGATTTTCTGTCACTACTTCACTTACATAGTGTGTGTCCCTTGCTTCCTATTCTTTTAGCCAGGCACAGTGTTCCCAACACCTTTTTTAGAGCCCTATCCTCTGTTGAATATTTTACTCCCACTCAAGGAGACAGGAACTCTAGAAGGGGCTGGAGTGGGAAGTAATCTCCTGCAGTCATTGGGATGGGGTTTCAAAAGTATGCTCTGGTGAAGCCGGTGAAATCTTTTCTCCTAGAGTGTAAGCTTTGGCTCTAGAGAAAGGGTCTGGGCATGCTCCACAATGGTTGCTATTCCTCATCCTCTGCCAGAGTCACAAAAGGCACATTCTCTGTTTTTCAGCATGACAACCTGGTAGGATTCTTGGAGGGAATGCCCAGGAAAATGTGAGAACTTCTCTAACATCATGACTTGTAGAAGTTTCTCTTTTGAAAACTTAGCCTTCATCTATTTGTCAATTACTACTTAAGTGTTCCTACCAGTTTATTGCTCCAGTAGCTTCCAATTCAGATAAGCAGATCTCAACAGCTGGGTCTCTATGGGTGCACCTGCCTCTCTGGATTTCAGGGTGATATTTTATCCCATAACCGTGTTCCTCTGATTGGTTTAAGAAAAAGTAGTAAGTTTACAGTTTGTTCAGCTATTTCTTCTTGTAATGATGAAAGAGGCAGCTTCCAAGGTTTCCAACATGTTGTTGCTGACATCAGAACTCTTAAGCTATTTTTCAAGCATAACACTTCTCTCTTTGGAAGATATACTTTCTGCCAAATCCTAGGGAGCCTATGTTAATTCCCTAGCTGGGTATTTTCAGAGCCTCCATACACTAAATACTTCTACCAGCATCGTATAGCCTGGATCAAAGGCCGCAAAAGGTAGAGCAGCTGGCCTGTGACATGGAGTTGTTGCATTGCTTAATCTTGCCTTGTAACTATGTGAAACCAGCAGCTTTCAGAGTCTGTGAAACAGTGGACTGAAGCTATGTTCCGAAGTATGATGTGTGTTGTCTCCAAAATAAACAAAGTTCCACCAAACTCTGTGTCTTTTTATTATCAGTATAAGGTATGAGGTGCAGCATCTTAACTTTTATATCGAACTGATGTGTTGACTTGCCCTGGGAAGCTGGAGTTTTGTGTCCTCCACCAAATATGGGGCTTCTCTCCTACTCTCTTTCATCAATATATTAATTAGCATGATATTCTTTGCAAGGTCAACATGATTCAGATGACTTTATACCATATGAGTACAGAGAGTGGTATAATTAATATACCCTTGCATCCAGACATCAAATATATATATATATTTTTTACTATGTAATAGCAACCTGTTTTTTATTTCCCCTCCTCATGTGTACTGAGAACAAAGTATTTAATAAAGTGATAGCTGTATGCCAAGTATCTGAAGCCAGGCTCACCTGCTCTGCTACGCATACAACATGCAGTACAGCAAGTGCAATCGAGATATGACCTGTTTACATTCATTGTTGTCCACAGTATTGAGCATGATCCATTGTTTCTGGAGTGTCCACAGAGGTAAATTAAACATGGCTATGATAAAATAGTCTATCTCTTCATTTAAAAAATATTTGAAGGGATATTAAATTTTGTGACCCTTGTGTTGATTTATTATCATGGGTGTGTGTGTATGGGGATTTAATGGGCTTTCACTTGATATTTTTTAAGATAACTTTTATTTTATGGGGCAACAAATCAATGGGTGGCTTCTACCAGCCACTAGATATATGTATTCCTTTATATTTTAAAATTAAAAGAATTGTAGGGTAGTTGCTTTAGTTTTATTCTTATTGTTGCAATAACTTAATTTGAAGCTTAAAGCAACAACACATTTTCTGGAAGTCAGAAATACAAAATGGGTACTATGGGGCTAAAATCAAGGTGTTGACATCAAAATAATTTCCTTTTGAGACTTTGGGAAGAATATATTTTCTTGCTGTCTTCAGCTTCTAGAAGATACTACATTCCCGGGCATGGGTTCCCACATCACTTTCACCGCCGTTTCCATTGTCACAACTTCTTTGTGTCTTACTTTCCTGCTTCATCTTTATGTATAAGGCCCTTTTTGATCATGCTGAGCTCAGGTGGATAATCCAGGATAATTTTTTCGTTAAAAACTGCAATTTAATCAGTTCTAAGTCCCTCTTTCCATGCAAGGTAATCTTACAGCAGGTAGCTCGTCAGGTATGAGCAGAGCAGGAAGGGGCTCCAAATACAATAAATCAAGTGAGCGGGGCGGAGCAAGATGGCCGAATAGGAACAGCTCCAGTCTCCAACTCCCAGCGCGAGCGACACAGAAGACCGGTGATTTCTGCATTTTCAACTGAGGTACTGGGTTCATCTCACTGGGGAGTGCCAGACGATCAGTGCTGGTCAGCTGCTGCAGCCCGACCAGCGAGAGCTGAAGCAGGGCGAGGCATTGCCTCACCTGGAAAGCGCAAGGGGGAAGGGAACCCTTTTCCTAGCCAGGGGAACTGAGACACACAACACCTGGAAAATCGGGTAACTCCCACCCCAAAACTGCGCTTTAAGCAAACTGGCACACCAGGAGATCATATCCCACACCTGGCCGGGAGGGTCCCACACCCACGGAGCCTCCCTCATTGCTAGCACAGCAGTCTGTGATCTACCGGCAAGACAGCAGCGAGGCTGGGGGAGGGGCGCCCGCCATTGCTGAGGCTTAAGTAGGTAAACAAAGCTGCTGGGAAGCTCGAACTGGGTGGAGCTCACAGCAGCTCAAGGAAACCTGCCTGTCTCTGTAGACTCCACCTCTGGGGACAGGGCACAGTAAATAATAACAAAGGCAGCAGCTCTGCAGACGCAAACGACTCTGTCTGACAGCTTTGAAGAGAGCAGTGGATCTCCCAACACGGAGGTTGAGATCTGAGAAGGGACAGACTCCCTGCTCAAGTGGGTCCCTGACCCCTGAGTAGCCTAACTGGGAGACATCCCCCACTAGGGGCAGTCTGACACCCCACACCTCACAGGGTGGAGTACACCCCTGAGAGGAAGCTTCCAAAGCAAGAATCAGACAGGTACACTCGCTGTTCAGAAATATTCTATCTTCTGCAGCCTCTGCTGCTGATACCCAGGCAAACAGGGTCTGGAGTGGACCTCAAGCAATCTCCTACAGCTATAACCTACAGCTGAGGATCCTGACTGTTAGAAGGAAAGCTATCAAACAGGAAGGACACCTACACCAAAACCCCATCAGTACATCACCATCATCAAAGACCAGAGGCAGATAAAACCACAAAGATGGGGAAAAAGCAGGGCAGAAAAGCTGGAAATTCAAAAAATAAGAGCGCATCTCCCCCAGCAAAGGAGCGCAGCTCATCGCCAGCAACGGATCAAAGCTGGACGGAGAATGACTTCGACGAGATGAGAGAAGAAGGCTTCAGTCCATCAAATTTCTCTGAGCTAAAGGAGGAATTACGTACCCAGCGCAAAGAAACTAAAAATCTTGAAAAAAAAAGTGGAAGAATTGATGGCTAGAGTAATTAATGCAGAGAAGCTCACAAACGAAATGAAAGAGACGAAAACCATGGCACGAGAAATACATGACAAATGCACAAGCTTCAGTAACCGACTCGATCAACTGGAAGAAAGAATGTCAGCGATGGAGGATCAAATGAATGAAATGAAGCGAGAAGAGAAACCAAAAGAAAAAAGAAGAAAAAGAAATGAACAAAGCCTGCAAGAAGTATGGGATTATGTAAAAAGACCAAATCTACGTCTGATTGGGGTGCCTGAAAGTGAGGGGGAAAATGGAAACAAGTTGGAAAACACTCTTCAGGATATCATCCAGGAGAACTTCCCCAACCTAGTAGGGCAGGCCAACATTCAAATCCAGGAAATACAGAGAACGCCACAAAGATACTCCTCGAGAAGAGCAACTCCAAGACACATAATTGCCAGATTCACCAAAGTTGAAATGAAGGAAAAAATCTTAAGGGCAGCCAGAGAGAAAGGTCGGGTTACCCACAAAGGGAAGCCCATCAGACTAACAGCAGATCTCTCGGCAGAAACTCTTCAAGCCAGAAGAGAGTGGGGGCCAATATTCAACATTCTTAAAGAAAAGAATTTTAAACCCAGGATTTTATATCCAGCCAAACTAAGTTTCATAAGTGAAGGAGAAATAAAATCCTTTACAGATAAGCAAATGCTTAGGGATTTTGTCACCACTAGGCCTGCCTTACAAGAGACCCTGAAGGAAGCACTAAACATGGAAAGGAACAACCGGTACCAGCCATTGCAAAAACATGCCAAAATGTAAAGACCATCAAGGCTAGGAAGAAACTGCATCAACTAATGAGCAAAATAACCAGTTAATATCATCATGGCAGGATCAAGTTCACACATAACAATCTTAACCTTAAATGTAAATGGACTAAATGCTCCAATTAAAAGACACAGACTGGCAAACTGGATAAAGAGTCAAGACCCATCAGTCTGCTGTATTCAGGAGACCCATCTCACACGCAGAGACATACATAGGCTCAAAATAAAGGGATGGAGGAAGATTTACCAAGCAAATGGAGAACACAAAAAAGCGGGGGTTGCAATACTAGTCTCTGATAAAACAGACTTTAAACCATCAAAGATCAAAAGAGACAAAGAAGGCCATTACATAATGGTAAAGGGATCAATTCAACAGGAAGAGCTAACTATCCTAAATATATATGCACCCAATACAGGAGCACCCAGATTCATAAAGCAAGTCCTTAGAGACTTACAAAGAGACTTAGACTCCCATACAATAATAATGGGAGACTTCAACACTCCACTGTCAACATTAGACAGATCAACGAGACAGAAAGTTAACAAGGATATCCAGGAATTGAACTCATCTCTGCAGCAAGCAGACCTAATAGACATCTATAGAACTCTCCACCCCAAATCAACAGAATATACATTCTTCTCAGCACCACATCGTACTTACTCCAAAATTGACCACGTAATTGGAAGTAAAGCACTCCTCAGCAAATGTACAAGAACAGAAATTATAACAAACTGTCTCTCAGACCACAGTGCAATCAAATTAGAACTCAGGACTAAGAAACTCAATCAAAACCGCTCAACTACATGGAAACTGAACAACCTGCTCCTGAATGACTACTGGGTACATAACGAAATGAAGGCAGAAATAAAGATGTTCTTTGAAACCAATGAGAACAAAGATACAACATACCAGAATCTCTGGGACACATTTAAAGCAGTGTGTAGAGGGAAATTTATAGCACTAAATGCCCACAAGAGAAAGCAGGAAAGATCTAAAATTGACACTCTAACATCGCAATTAAAAGAACTAGAGAAGCAAGAGCAAACACATTCGAAAGCTAGCAGAAGGCAAGAAATAACTAAGATCAGAGCAGAACTGAAGGAGATAGAGACACAAAAAACCCTCCAAAAAATCAATGAATCCAGGAGTTGGTTTTTTGAAAAGATCAACAAAATTGACAGACCACTAGCAAGACTAATAAAGAAGAAAAGAGAGAAGAATCAAATCGACGCAATTAAAAATGATAAAGGGGATATCACCACCGACCCCACAGAAATACAAACTACCATCAGAGAATACTATAAACACCTCTACGCAAATAAACTGGAAAATCTAGAAGAAATGGATAATTTCCTGGACACTTACACTCTTCCAAGACTAAACCAGGAAGAAGTTGAATCCCTGAATAGACCAATAGTAGGCTCTGAAATTGAGGCAATAATTAATAGCCTACCAACCAAAAAAAGTCCAGGACCAGATGGATTCACAGCTGAATTCTACCAGAGGTACAAGGAGGAGCTGGTACCATTCCTTCTGAAACTATTCCAATCAATAGAAAAAGAGGGAATCCTCCCTAACTCATTTTATGAGGCCAACATCATCCTGATACCAAAGCCTGGCAGAGACACAACAAAAAAAGAGAATTTTAGACCAATATCCCTGATGAACATCGATGCAAAAATCCTCAATAAAATACTGGCAAACCGGATTCAGCAGCACATCAAAAAGCTTATCCACCATGATCAAGTGGGCTTCATCCCTGGGATGCAAGGCTGGTTCAACATTCGCAAATCAATAAACATAATCCAGCATATAAACAGAACCAAAGACAAGAACCACATCATTATCTCAATAGATGCAGAAAAGGCTTTTGACAAAATTCAACAGCCCTTCATGCTAAAAACGCTCAATAAATTCGGTATTGATGGAACGTACCTCAAAATCATAAGAGCTATTTATGACAAACCCACAGCCAATATCATACTGAATGGGCAAAAACTGGAAAAATTCCCTTTGAAAACTGGCACAAGACAGGGATGCCCTCTCTCACCACTCCTATTCAACATAGTGTTGGAAGTTCTGGCTAGGGCAATCAGGCAAGAGAAAGAAATCAAGGGGATTCAGTTAGGAAAAGAAGAAGTCAAATTGTCCCTGTTTGCAGATGACATGATTGTATATTTAGAAAACCCCATTGTCTCAGCCCAAAATCTCCTTAAGCTGATCAGCAACTTCAGCAAAGTCTCAGGATACAAAATTAATGTGCAAAAATCACAAGCATTCTTATACACCAGTAACAGTCAAACAGAGAGCCAAATCAGGAATGAACTTCCATTCACAATTGCTTCAAAGAGAATAAAATACCTAGGAATCCAACTTACAAGGGATGTAAAGGACCTCTTCAAGGAGAACTACAAACCACTGCTCAGTGAAATCAAAGAGGACACAAACAAATGGAAGAACATACCATGCTCATGGATAGGAAGAATAAATATCGTGAAAATGGCCATACTGCCCAAGGTAATTTATAGATTCAATGCCATCCCCATCAAGCTACCAATGAGCTTCTTCACAGAATTGGAAAAAACTGCTTTAAAGTTCATATGGAACCAAAAAAGAGCCCGCATCTCCAAGACAATCCTAAGTCAAAAGAACAAAGCTGGAGGCATCACGCTACCTGACTTCAAACTATACTACAAGGCTACAGTAACCAAAACAGCATGGTACTGGTACCAAAACAGAGATATAGACCAATGGAACAGAACAGAGTCCTCAGAAATAATACCACACATCTACAGCCATCTGATCTTTGACAAACCTGAGAGAAACAAGAAATGGGGAAAGGATTCCCTATTTAATAAATGGTGCTGGGAAAATTGGCTAGCCATAAGTAGAAAGCTGAAACTGGATCCTTTCCTTACTCCTTATACGAAAATTAATTCAAGATGGATTAGAGACTTAAATGTTAGACCTAATACCATAAAAATCCTAGAGGAAAACCTAGGTAGTACCATTCAGGACATAGGCATGGGCAAAGACTTCATGTCTAAAACACCAAAAGCAATGGCAGCAAAAGCCAAAATTGACAAATGGGATCTCATTAAACTAAAGAGCTTCTGCACAGCAAAAGAAACTACCATCAGAGTGAACAGGCAACCTACAGAATGGGAGAAAATTTTTGCAATCTACTCATCTGACAAAGGGCTAATATCCAGAACCTACAAAGAACTCAAACAAATTTACAAGAAAAAAACAAACAACCCCATCCAAAAGTGGGCAAAGGATATGAACAGACATTTCTCAAAAGAAGACATTCATACAGCCAACAGACACATGAAAAAATGCTCATCATCACTGGCCATCAGAGAAATGCAAATCAAAACCACAATGAGATACCATCTCACACCAGTTAGAATGGCGATCATTCAAAAGTCAGGAAACAACAGGTGCTGGAGAGGATGTGGAGAAATAGGAACACTTTTACACTGTTGGTGGGATTGTAAACTAGTTCAACCATTATGGAAAACAGTATGGCGATTCCTCAAGGATCTAGAACTAGATGTACCATATGACCCAGCCATCCCATTACTAGGTATATACCCAAAGGATTATAAATTATGCTGCTATAAAGACACATGCACACGTATGTTTATTGCAGCACTATTCACAATAGCAAAGACTTGGAATCAACCCAAATGTCCATCAGTGACAGATTGGATTAAGAAAATGTGGCACATATACACCATGGAATACTATGCAGCCATAAAAAAGGATGAGTTTGTGTCCTTTGTAGGGACATGGATGCAGCTGGAAACCATCATTCTTAGCAAACTATCACAAGAACAGAAAACCAAACACCGCATGTTCTCACTCATAGGTGGGAACTGAACAATGAGATAACTTGAACTCGGGAAGGGGAACATCACACACCGGGGCCTATCATGGGGAGGGGGGAGGGGGGAGGGATTGCATTGGGAGTTATGCCTTATGTAAATGACGGGTTGATGGGTGCAGCACACCAACATGGCACAAGTATACATATGTAGCAAACCTGCACATTGTGCACATGTACCCTACAACTTGAAGTTTAATAATAATAAATAAATTAAAAAAAAAAAAAAAACAATAAATCAAGTGAGGTATCTGGCCACATATAATGAGTAAAGCCTAACAGTATCACTTCCAGAAGCTGTATCATCTATTATTCAACACTGATATATAGAAGGCTTGGTTTCTCCATTTAGTTTAATAGAGATCTTTATTAAGTCCATGCTTTAAGTAGCCATCCATAAACGACTGGTACCAACTGCGGGTATCTTTGCCACAATATTTAAGTCATGAGTGAGTACCTTATTGTCAGTAGTTTACCATGTAGACAACCGTTATATTCTACTTTTTTTTTTTTTTTTTTTTTTTTTTTTTGAGACGGAGTATCGCTGTCTCGCTCAGGCCAAAGTGCAGTGGCGCGATCTTGGCTCACTGCAAGCTCCGCCTCGCGGGTTCCTGCTATTCTCCTGCCTCAGCCTCCCGAGTAGCTGGGACTACAGGCGCCCGCCACCGTGCCCGGCTGATTTTTTTTTTTTTTTTTCTTAAGTAGAGACAGGGTGTCACCGTGTTCGCCAGGATGGTCTCGATCTCCTGACCTCGTGATCCGCCCACTTCAGCCTCCCAAAGTGCTGGGAATTACAGGCGTGAGCCACCACGCCCGGCCTGTATTTTACATTCTTAACATCCTCTCCTAAATGTTTCCCTAGATCCTGTCTGTATATACTAAATAGACTCAGAGATTTATTTGTTGACTTGGTAATTTCTTCCTAGAGAAGAGTTTATTTTTATTCTCTGACTAAACTGAGCTACAGGCACTGGACTGCAACAAGAAGGGAGGAAAACTGATGGATCTTTTGGAGGAACACATCATTTATAAGGCACTTGCTTCTAGTGAAATTATTTTATGGTTCATAGTCAAAGAGTGACTGTTCTCTCACAACAAGAGAGAAGAAAATATTTCAGGGAAATGTGGAGATTCAGCATTTTCACGTATCAAAGTGTCCCATAAGCTTCCAACTGGGTAATGTGTGGAAGCAAGACAAAAGTATACCCTTAGCCTTCTACCAAAAAATAAATAAATAAATAATTTACACATTAATATTTCAAATTAATATAAAATTAACAACAATATCAGGCAATACTCTAAATAAAAATATTTTGATTAAGAAGTAAAGTATCCAGTTGATGATATAAGTCTTCAGATCGAAGAGTTCTGATTTCTAAGAAAAAAGAAAGGCACCTAAAGAGATGAAAATAGAATGGGTTTTACAGGTAATAATGATGAAGCTCAGATAAAGGTATTATATAAAATAAGTAAAATTCATAAATAAATAAACTGCAACTGTAAAGGTGAACAACATATGGGATAATGTAAGGAACAAAATTGCCAGTGAGGCAATTCAGAAGGGTTAAATAGAAAACAACTATAAAATCTCTCCCAGAATAAAGGAACAGAAGTAACAAATTCAAAAAGTGGGAAAAAAGTTGAAAGAAGTAGAGAACAGTGAATCAATATCAAGCTTAATTCTAAATTTATAAGGTGGATACCAGAATAATTTGAATTGATCTTTAAATATTGTATTTGACATCATAGAAGAACACATTTTCGCAATGGAAATAAGAGGACCATGCTCATGAAGATATTAAACTCTTTTAAAATATTATTTAAAAATAATTTCAAACTTAGAAGTTCATAAAGTGAGACTTGTAAATAGAATACCATATGCTCTTTACAAACTTAAGTATTGTTAAGGATCCCCTATCCTGCTTCTCTTTCTTCCCTTTCTTTTCATTCCTGTCTTCGTCCCCTGATATGGTTTGGCTGTGTCCCCATCCAAATCTCATCTTGAATTCCCATGTGTTGTAGGAGGAACCAGGTAGGAAGTAACTGAATCATGTTGGCAGGTTTTTCCTGTGCTGTTCTCATAATAGTGAATAAGTCTCTTGAGATCTGATGGTTATTATTAGGGGGAGTTTTCCTGCACAAGCTTTTTATGCTTGCCGCCATCCATGTAAGATGTGACTTGCTTCTCCTTGTCTTCTGCCATGATTGTGAGGCTTCCCCAGCCACGTGGAACTGTAAGTCCAGTTAAACCTCCTTCCTTTGTAAATTGTCCCGTCCTGGATATGTTTTTATCAGCAGCATGAAAATGAACTAATACAGTAAATTTGTACCAGTAGAGTGAGATGCTGCTGAAAAGATACCTAAAAATGTGGAAGCAACATTGGAACTGGGTAACAGGCAGAGGTTGGAACAGTTTGGAGGGCTCAGAAGAAGACAGAACAATGTGAGAAAGTTTGAAACTTTCTAGAGATTTGTTGAATGGCTTTGAACAAAAGCTTGATAGCGATATGAACAGTAAAGTCCAGTCTGAGGTGGTCTCAGATGGAGGTGAGGAACTTGGGGACTGGGGCAAAGGTGCTAGCTTCCATTAAGGAAAGTAACTTATAAAAACAACGTACATTATAAAAACCATTAGAAATTAACATTTATTTAAATTTAGTTGAGATATAGATCTTATTCAGTTTTCAGCAACTTTTTTACATATACATTTGTATGCATATGTGTGTGTGTGTGTCTGTGTGTGTGTGTGTGGTCTGTGTGTGTGTATGGTTCTATAAAGTTTCATCACATGTGTAGATTTGAATTGTCCCATCACAACACAGAAACACACTTCTGTTATCTCTCCATCCTCACCTTACTCCCGTAACCCTAAATCCTAGTAACCAGTTATTTATTCTTTATCACTAAAATGTTGCTACTGTGAGAATGCTACATACATGAAATCGCACAGTATTTAACCCTTCAAAATTTTTCACCTAGTATAATGTCCTTAAGATCCATGCAGGGTGTTCCATATGTCCATAGTTTGTTTCTTTAACAAATCTGACAGAAAGAAAAGTGTCAAAGAAGGGAAAATGAAATAAAAGGAGATACATCTTTGCCAGTTAAAGTTTTTTTTTTTTTATGTTTGCCAAATTTCAAAATTGTGTGATGATGTCTGTATGTTGCGAGAGTTCCTCCTAGGATCTTGACAATTACAGATATCTTTCTCTTGCCTTTTATTTTTTTGCAGAAAACTGAGAGCTATTCCTATGTAGATCATTGTAACTATGATTTGCCTAAATTAGAATTAATCTGATTTCACTCAGTGTTAAATGGCAAAGTTTTACCGATTGTAAAATGGCCACCGATGTGGAAAGATGTATGATCCTTTAAATTGATTACCAAGAAAAGTAAATTGAAACAATAAAAAATAAAGAACATTGATCTAAAACAAATGCCAACTCTGAACATCTTTAGGAGATAATACCTGAGATAAAATTTTTCCATTTTTCTTTACTTTGTCCATTATTCGTTTATTTAAAATTTTTCTTAGCTTACTGAATTAAACTTATCTACTCTCAGTAGTTCTAAAATTAATTTAAAAATCTAGAAAAATCTAGATGAGTTAGATTTTTTTAAAAGATTGTAGTTTGATTAATTTAACTACCTTACAGAGTTTCAGTTATCACAGTAGTTATAAATGCTGTCTAAAGATAGAATAGCTGCTAGAAACTTAAGAGAGTCACACTATGATTTAACAATAAAACTGCTTTTGAGTGAGACTAAGCTTACCTAGTTATCAGGCTGAAATATTGCAACAGTTGCCACGGGAACTGTACATGCACATAGGCAAAAGAAAAAGGGTTATCTGCTGCTAATTAGCGGAACCACATATTTCTTCTTCCTTCATTTTTTTCTAATTCTTTTGTTTTAATTTTCTAAGTGCATAAAGAATAAGGATTGTGGATTTTGTGATCTCAACACAGGGAAGAAGTCCACTGAAATCACCAATGCATTGTCCTGTTGTATTTAATAATATAATATATAGCTAATACATATTTAAATGTATTAATTTCATAAGCATTGGTTTAAAAAATCCCTACAGCAAATATAAAATCCAATATTTTTCTTATTCACTATTACCATTATATAATCATATGGACATTTTTTTCTGCACTGTTTTAGTGAATAAATAATGGCTAATTCTTGTTATTGTTTCTGATTTAGTTGAAATAATAGGTAACACCAAATTTCTATGACAAAAATATCTGAAACAATCATCAAAACATTTGTGTAACTAAGATATTAATTTGCATGAACCAAAATATTTAATTTACAGTATTATGAGACTGAATACCTAGGACAAACTCAAATAAATTTAACTTAATCCAATTTATTTCCATTCAGCATCATTTTAAATTTAGAAAAATAGTAAAACTTCAATCAAAACAGGAGCCAATTATATTTTGTGCCAGATTACTCTCTCCGTTTTATTCTGTGATAAGAGGATTTATTTTAGTGTCCCTTTCAAAATCATCTTGCTTTGTCATACTTTCATTTGTTAGAGAAGCATTTATTATGATGCATCAAGGTTAACACTATGACAATTACTTATTTAAATTGTTTGTTCCCAGAAGACGGTTTAAATGGCTTTGATGATTCCCATTGAGCTACAATTAAGCATGGTAATTGTGTTATATTTTGTTCTATAATGATATAGCTTCCCAAACCTGAAAGATACCATATAAATTAGGGATGGGCATTATAGCTGATAGCATATAAAAACTCTTCAACCTAAGAATTATTAAGATTCTTAATATTTGATAAAGAAAAGAGTAAAATTATTATTTAGTATGCTATTGCCAAATACCAAAGTTAACAGAAGAGGCATAGACATTTAGCAGGATTACTTTGGTTTCTGTCTTTATCATTCTTAATTTCTGCTCCCTCTCCCTCCGTACTCATCTTACACAGCATTGCATTGCAAGACTGTGTCTCCAATTTTATCTGTTTTTTGCAGGATTTTCTTCTTTTGTTATATTTCACACACCCAGAATTTTGCTGCTATTTCTTGTGTGATGAATTACACATTTACTTATCTTTTCCTCTTGAGCTCTAAATCCATATATCCACTACTCTAGTAGATACCCTCTCCTGTACTTTTACAAATGCCTTAAAAGCTCCTGGTTTCTCTTCCCTCAAATATAACCCTTTCCATTCATCCTGCTAAAAACAGCAAAAATCAAACCCTGAAGATTAATCTCCCTAAAAATAGGTCACATATGTTACCTGTTTAAAACTGCCATAAATCTCCATAACCCTAAATTTAAATAGCTATGTCAATAAAGCATTTAACAGCCTATACTAGCTACTTCCAACGCAACCACTGAAGATTTTTTCTAATGGTTTTCTATAAATCCAATGAACATGCTAGCAAAAACATTATCATTTATCTATGATTCAGGTACATGTTGCTGTTACTTCATTTTATTTTGGCTGTTAATGCATAATAGCTTGCCCTTGATATTTTTTTCTGATTATTTTGCCAACTAAATTTTGCTTTTATCTGAGCTGCAACTTGAAATTTACAGATATAATGTAATTCCTCCCAGTTTTATGTTTCATCTTTCTTCCCTGAAAAAAAGTTACAGTATACAATCTTATGTCATTATATAAAGCTTTCCATACTTTTTAGTAAAAAAAAAAAGCTAGAAAATGATATAAATTGAACTTAAGTAATTTATATAATATACCATAACAACATGCATATAAATATATAGAGTGTGTTATACATTGTGTTAGAGCATGTACATGAATTTGAAATTAGCAAAAATTGAAAATACAGGATACATGGAATCTTCCATTCATCAAATCAGAATATTTGCACCAGTACTCCTGTGGACTGTTTTTTTTTTCTGTTACTCCTATTGCTATTATGTAAATTAACTTTATATTTTCCTAGATTCTGCTTTTAACCATATTTCTGAATTTTAATTTTTACCATTTTTTTTAATTTTAATGAGTTGTTTTACAAATTTTAATGAGTTATTTTAAGGAGTTGTTTTAATCAACTCCTTTAAATTATTAATATTCCTCCTTTAAATTAAATTAACTCCTTTAAATTATTAATTAAATTATTAATATGAATTCATCACAAATTAGAGATCAGATTATTTAGGTCTTTATATGTTATATTTGATTCTTAATTGGCAATATTAATAATTTAAAGGAGTTGATTAAAACCACTATTTACCCTTTTTAAGCTCATTTTAACTTATTATAGATATATGTAATTACAATAGAAAGTTATTTGTTTGCATCATGGTAAGTCACTTTTAAAATTTTCTGAAAGATTTAGTATTTAACCTACAAATTTTAGTGTTATTTTCTAAACTTTTGAAATGTAGTTTAAATATAAGATTCAATTTTAAAGTTTATAATTTGATGAATTTTGGCATATATTTCAATTCGTGAAGCCTCATTTTGAAATATATAGAGTGTAAGTGAGTGTGGGCACTAAATGGTTATTGTTGCTAAAATACAGAGCAGCAGAGCCAAACACCAAATACATAAGCACTTGTCCACTGCTGTGAAAGAGAGTGAGCACAAGATAGGCCAATTCGATTCCTGCTGTTTTTGAACATATTTTCTGTTTGCTCACATTCGAACTCTTGTTTGTCTTTCTCCCAGTGTTAGAATCCTCCTACAACAATACATAACTGTCAAAATGCTCCCAATTTGTCAATGTCTAAATCAAATCATGGCTCGTCCTTGGAGTCCTCCTTTATGTCCTCCTAAAGATGTTCTGTCATCCATCTTTTAACTCCCATCGTGTGTAAGCTGGCTTTTTTTTTGGATTTAACCAACATGATTTTTGGAGGCAACGGTGGAGTTATGATTTTTTTTCAATAGAAAAAGAATTTAGGAAGTAGCTATAAAAGAACACATATTTATTTGTATTATTCATGTAAATAAATACATGAATCTGTGTATTAGTCAGCTCAGGATGCCATAACAAAATGCCACAAGCTGGATGGCTAGAACAAGAGGTGTTTATTTTAACACAGGAAAGCAGGCTAGAATGCCATGATTTAAGTGACAGCATTAGGTATCTAGTGAGGGCTCTCTCCCTGGCTTGCTGAGGGCCACCTTCTCTTTGTGTCCTCTCATGACCTCTTATCTGTGCATGCAGAGGAAGAGAGAGGGCCCTGGTCTGTCTTCTCTCCCACTTCTTATAAGCACAACAGTTCTATCTATTAGAGTCCCACTTTTATGACCACATTTGACCTTAATTTCCTCCTTAAAGTTCCTATCTTCAAAACCAGTCACATTGGGGGTTATTCAACATAAGAATTTTGTACATTAATTTTAGGTGCGTATAACTCAGTCCATAACTATCAGCAATGGGTTTACCTCACTATGTACTTATATTTTTGGTTTACAAATACATAATTTTATTAAATTAACTTTTTCTAATTAGAGAGCCATCAAACCAGAACAGTGTTTCCTGTTTATAACATGACTTATCACTCTGTGTAGCAAACCTTTCCAAATACACTTTGTAGCATGTCCGTTGAAACCATATCACATCTACTTAGCCAATGTATTAGCTGAGACCACTGATAATTAAAACATGTCCTATGGAATCTAGAATGTAAGGTAATACTAGCGTCCAGGAAATAATATTTTAAAAAATGTATTTCGTTTTTAAAATTGACATATAAAATTTGACATATTTATTGTGTACAACATGATGTTTTGCAGTATTCTTACAGTGAGAAAAATTAGCATCCAGTCTTTTTGCATTTTTCAAGAATATCATGTTCTGTCATTAACTATAGTCACCATGCTGTACAGTAGATCTCAAACTTATTCCTCCTATCTAACTGTTAATACACATCCTTTTACCAAAATCTCCATAAGCCCCCTCCTCCCTAATCACTCAGTCTCTGGTTACCACCATTCCTTTCTCTTCCTCTATAAGATCAACTTTGTTAGATTTCACATATGAATGAGTTCATGTAATATACATTTTTCTGGACCTGGTTTATTATACTTAACACAAGGTCCTACAGGTTCATCCATGTTGTAGCAAACAACATAATTTTATTCCTTTTTATAGCTGAATAATATTCCATTGGATATAAACAACATTTTATTTTCCTAGTTATCTATTGATTCAACACACTTAACTATTAGTTTGATTCCATATATTGGCCATTGTGAATAGAATTGCAATAAATATGCAAGTACAGATATCTCTCTGACATACTTACTTTATTTTGTATGCATATATACCCAAAAATGGGATTATTGGATCATATGCTAATTCTATTTTTAATTTTTTGGGAAGCCTCCATAACATTTTTCATAAATGCTATTCTAATTTACATTGCCACTAGTAATATGCTAGTGTTCCCTTTTTATCCACATTTTCACGAATACCAGTTCATCTTTAGTGCTTTTTGACAATAGCCACTGTAACAAGAGCGAGGTACTATTTCACTGGGGTTTTCATTCCATTTCTTTGGTGTTGAGAATTTTTTACATGTGTATGTTGCCATTTGTATGTCTTCTTTCAAGAAATATATATATTCAGATCTTTTGCCCATTTTAAAAATTGGGTTATTTGGTTTTGTTTGTTTGTTTTTTGATGTTGAGTTGTTTACATTCCTTGCATATCTTGAACATTAACCGCTTATTAGATATATAGCTTAAAAAATTCTTCTCCCATTCTTTAGGTTGTCCCTTCACTCTTTCACTGTTTCCTTTGCTGTACATAAGCTTTTTAGTTTGATGAAATCCCAGTTGTCTATCTTTGTCTTTGTTGCCTGTACTTTTGAGGCCATAACCAGAAAATCATCGCTAAGACCAATGTCATGAAGATTTTCCTGTATGTTCTTCTAGTAGATTTATATTTTGGTTCATAAATTAAAGGCTTTAATCAATTTTGGGTTTGTTTTGCATGTAGTGAGTGATAAACATCTAATTTCCCTCTTCAGCATGTGAGTATCTGGTTTCCCAGTGTCAATTATTGAAAAACCTGTCATTTTCCCATTGTATGTCCTTGGCACGTTTGCTGAAATCAGTTGGCTATAAATGTGCAAATTTATTTCTGTGCTCTCTATGCTGTTCCATTGGTTTGTCTATCTGTTTTTAATGCAAGTACTATGCTATATTGCTTACTAATACAGTTGTAGTATATTTTGAAGTCGGCTAGGGTGATACCTCCAACTTTTTCTTTTTACTCAGGATTACTCTGACAATTTGTGTACATTTTTAGATTATTTTTTATTTATGTGAAGAGTGCCATTGATGTTTTAATATGAATTACATTTAATCCGTATGTCACTTTGGGTAGTATAGACATATTAATAATGTTAATTTAATTTTAATTAATTATTAAACTTTAAATACATCAGTCAAGTTAGGCACACACAAAACAAACAAATTAAATGAATAAGTAAAACAAAAAGGAAATCTGCTAGGGATTTGATTAGAATTACATAGGATCTACAGATTAGTTTGGAAAAACTGACACTATCTCCCAATTCATTTAACATGACATAAAAATTTAGTTATTTGTTTTATTTTAATCTATTCAATAAAAAATATACTTTTGTCTGTAGAAATTGTATTAGTCCATTCTCACACTGCTATGAAGAAATACCTGGGACTAGGTAATTTATAAAGAAAAGAGGTTTAATTGACTCACAGTTCCATATGGCTGGTGTGGTCTCAGGAAACTTATAATCATGGTGGAAGGCACCTCTTAACAGGGCGGCAGGAGAGAGAATGAGTGACAGCAGGGAGAATGCCAGACACTTACAAAACTATCAGATCTCATGAGGACTCACTATCACGAGAACAACATGAGGGAAACTGCCCCCATGATTCCATTACTCCTACTGAGTCCCTCCCAGGATAAGGACTATGGGTATTACAATTCAAGATGAGATTTGAGTAGGGACATAGCCAAACCCTGTCAGAAATATTGAAAATTTTATTGATTTGTGTTGATTTTAGAATTTTTATCAATTATCAATTTTAACATGTTATGTTTTTACTTGTTGCTGATATATACAAATACAATTGCTATCAATATTTTGACATTGATTTTTCTACTGTGGCATTACTCTAACTTTAAAAACTGATCCTGTTTCAGGGTTCTTGTCCCCCAGATATTTATATGCTTCACTTCCTCACTTAATTCATGTCTCAGTTCAAATGCCATCTTTTCAAATATGGTGTCCTTAAAAGGGTTTTAGTTGACCACATTTGTATTGACTATAGTTTATTTTTTATCATAGAACTTATAACTTAGCAATATATTATAAACCTGATATTTTTGTCCCTCTAACTCAACAAAATACAAGTTCAGTATGGTCAATGACTTTGTGTTGTTCTCCACTATATTCCCCGGAGTCTAGTGCTGGAATATAATAAGGATTCAGTTATTATTTTCTGACTGAATAAATCAGTCAGTAATTTAATGTCTGTGTTCCTGTGGTCAGTTCAAAAAAGGACACATATTTATCTCATAATTTTCAGGCTGTTTGTTGTAAGAGTCAATCCTAAGCAGTGTATAGAATAAAAAATAAATACACTTTTGAGCGAATGATGGGAAATGCTTTTGGAAAGAAATAGACAAATAAAAAGTCAACTATTTTCCTTTTCTGATTTTCGATATAATTAAAAATATGAATAAATCATTCATCTAAGTGAGTAAATATACACATTATTATAAAATAAAGTATGAAACTAAGACATCTAAGTTTTAGTTTACTCCTGTAATTACAGCACTTTTAGAGGCTGAAGCCAGAGGATCTCCTGAGGTCAGGTGTTGGAGACCAGCTTGGGCAACATATCAAGACCCCATCACTACCAAACATTACAAAATTATCTAGGAATAATGGCATGAACCTAGGCATTCGAGGCTGTAGTGAGCTATGATCACACACTTTACTCTAGCCTGGGTGAAAGGGCAAGACCTTGTCTCTGAAAAAGAAACAAACAAATCGTAGGCAAATAAGTTTAAAACCAAGGATTGAGCAATAGTGAATATATGTGCTATGTATCTATAACCTCAGTGGATATATCAATATTTAAGCATATGAGAGCCAAGACAAAAACAGAAATCAAAATATAAATGTCCACTGAAATATCATAAAAAATATTAGAGAATAATGACCTGCAAAAGTCATGTTCTTAAAATTGTTTAATGAGTGCTAATTAATATATCTACAACAAAATATCAGTAACTTCATTAAACATAATGACTGTTCAGTCATGAAATGTATAAAATTTCCTGAAAGCATTGTGAACGCTATTACTGAAGAACTTGAAGGCCAAAAACACTAGTTGTTATATAAGTTACTGAAATACTTTGTACAAAAGTATTGATACACTAGCAAAAAAATGCAAACAATTAAGTTTGGTAGAATAACGATAGCATAATATATGTATAAGACATTTAGAAAGCTATTGTAGTTTAAGTTCATAAAATATATCATCCAAGCGTATTTCTTAGGTTCCCTTGGTGGTAATACTGACAAAACTACTGCACTTCCTGTGATGCCAGAAGTCATAAAATTCCATCTGAATCAGCTACCAATTTTTAAGAAGGTGACTACTAGTGCTACCATCCATATGACTAAATTAAGTAGCTCTTTACACATTTAAGAATGATATTAACATAATTTCATCCTTAATATCTTAAATTTATGGTAGAACATCAAGAACCACTATTGTCCACAGTTAATTAAAATTTTAGCTATATTTTTCATCATCTAGAGCCACACCTAATATTAAAAGGTCTTAAAAACTTCTGAATATTAGACTGCCATTTGATATCCTACACAAGAAGGAAAATATTCAATTTCAGGTTTCCTCTAAACATATTCAGAAATAAGAGCAAATGATCTCAGTCAAAGATGTTTATTGTTATCTCAACTAGCAACAACTCAAAAATAATTTAATGTGAGATGGAGAGTTGTGTACTCCTCCCCACTACAAATTAAAAGATTCAATAACTAAAGCCTGCATGCTTTTTTCATGTGTTGTCCAAATAAACTAACAAGCTGCTACACTTCTTTATCTTTATTTTCAACTTGTATTATTGCAGCACTGTTCATAATAGCCAAGATTTGAAAATAACCCAAGTGCCCATCGACAGATGAATGAATAAAGAAAGTGTGGCACATATACACAGTGGAGCACTAGTCAACATAAAAAATGAGGTCCTATCGTGTGCAACAATGTGGTTGTAACTGGAGGTCATTATGTTAAGTGAAATAGGCCAGGCACAGACAAACTTTGCATGTTCTCACTTATTTGAAGGAGCTAACAATTAAAACAACTAAACTCATGGAGACAGGTAGAAGAATGGTTACCAGAGCCTGGGAAGGGTAGTTGGGGAGGACCGTGGAGGGGACATGGAGAGAGATAATGGGTACCAAGAGAAATAGACATAGTGAATAAGACCTAGTAGTTGCTAACACTACAGGGTGACTATAGTAAAAAAATAAATTATACAGTAATAATAACTAAAAGAGAGTAATTGTATTATTTGCAACACAAAGACTTAATGCTTGAGGAGATGTATACCCCATCTACCCTGATGTGATTATTAGGCATTGCATGTCTATATCAAAATACCTCATGTAATCCGTAAATATGTATACCTACTATATACCCACAAAAATTAAAATAAAAAAAATAATAAAGCTAGAATGGAGTGAAATCACTGCTAAAATCATTGACAAATGAAAGTATAATAAATATTAAAAAGGATTAAATATCAGTTCAAAAATTTTTAAAAGCCTCAAAAATTATCTCCAATATTTACAATTACTAAGAACCAGATTTCAGTGATAGATAACATATATATAAAAATTTGATGGGAGAAGTTATATTTTATTTCTTATATTTTACTTTCAATAGGTCAAAGCATTTTTTTTCCAAAAAGTACACATTTTAAAATGAGACTTTTGATGAAATGTTTGATATAGTTGAATGAATATTCTGCTTCAAACCTGGGCATGTAGGTTTGAAGCAGAATATTCATTCAACTATGTCAAACATTTCATCAAACGACTCCAGAGTTTATTAACAGGGTATATTACTTTCCTATTGCTGCTGCAAAAAATTCCTTCAGATTTGGTGGCCTAAAACAACACAAAATTATTATCTTACAGTTGTTGAGGTTAGAAGTCAAAACTGGGTCTCATTGGGCTAAAATCTTGGTGTTGGTATAAAGGTGAGTGAGTTTCGGAGGCTTAACCGGAGAACCTGTTTCCTTGAACTTTCGAGGTACTAGAAGATTTGGGTATTCCTTAGCTTACGAACCAGCCAGCCTTCACAGCACCCTGAACTATCTGCTTCTATCTTCACATTGCCTTCTCCTACTCTGACTTACATGTTTCTCTATTTCATTTATAAAGACCCTTATAATTATATGAGACCCACCCAGATAAACCAGATAATCTCCCCATATCAAGATCCTTAGGTAATCACATTTCAAAGTACTATTTTCCATGTAAAGTAACATAACTTTCAGGTTCCAAGGATTAGGACATGAACATCTTTGGGAACCGTTACCGTGTAGTAGAAGTTTGAGTAGATTCCTTTATCATTCTGAAATGTGAATATGGAGTGTTAGTATAAACACAAGGTTGCTTTCAAGATTGAATGAGAATGAAATGATGTGTTAAAAAGCGCCTTTCAGTTGTGCATTAGCACACAAATGCTTTTCCTCATGATTGTCAGCAGGGAATTGAAAACCGTTTTTTATATATTTAGCTTGAAACCAGAAAAAATCTGCTTATAATCTACCTTAATTAATGAAGAGAAATAAAGTCTTGATTTTTGTCTATTTATAAAGAATGTTTATGTATTGATGATAATTTTACCTATTCACTAATATCAGAAGCAAAAAGCACAATGAAAAAAGGAACATACACATTTTTTTCCTGAAGTGCTCTGTGATTTTTTTAAAAGAGTATTGCTTAACTTTGTCCTTGAACTTGGTGCTCTCTCTTATGTAAATGCATTTGTGCTGGATTTGATTTATGAGTCATTGATGGAAGCTACGCACTGTAACACAACATCAAGGTAACATCATCTTGCCCATTTAATTCACAAAGGAAATTTCAAACATAACATAGGAACTTTAGATTCAAGGGCAAAAAAGACAGTAAGGTCCAACAGGAACCTATACACTCATTTTCTAACTCCTGTTTCATCCTGAACATCACTATTTTTCCCTAGGAAGAAGTTATACATAATAATTTTTCCTTGGTTTTCTCTGTTACAATGGTTACTTTATTTTTTCATTACTTCTAGTGATAAGTACAATTTTCATCACATTTTTATGTTTCTTAATATCTAACCACTCTAATTTTCATTTTTGGATGACATGGCAACTTTCATCCTTTTTTTATTTTCATTTTAGAAAGTATTGATTTCATCATTTTTAATCAAAAATATAATATTGATTCAAAAAGCTTTTCATGGATTCCAAAATATGTAAGTCCTTGAAAATTAGCTTTAAACTTTAGCAAACACACAAAAAACACTATATATATATATATATATATAGATGAATGTCTGTGCCAATATTTGTAAATAACAATGGAATGTTGCACAATTTCTTTTTATTACAATTTTTCCAGTTAAAAAAGTAAATTTGGTGTTACTAGTTTTATTTGATTTTTAGAAGGCAGTTTTTAGAGGGTATAGCATTCGGGAGAGGAAAGCTTTTCTATTTCTCTGGGCTCTGCTGACATTATAAGGTTCTAGAAGCAGTGAGATGTGATGGTGATAGGTCTTGAAAAGAATAAATATCCCTTTGATTGTTCATTTTCTCAAAGTCAAAAATATGTGTTGTTTTCTTCCCTATTTTTCTTTCAAGAAAATCATAATTTCCTCAGTTTGAAAGAGGGCCTTCTATGACAGACACATCTCTTGGGTATTCAGACTTCTCAGCTTTGTCTTTATGTCTACAAATATACCTATCTCAAACATCAGGATCAATTCAGTTCTAATACATGATCACAGGCTGCTAGTTTGTGCCTCTATGTAACTATGCAACTTAATAAGCCAAACAATCAGGTCCTGGCCCCAGTTATGCAACTATAGTGATCCCTCGGGTCAGCACACACAGACACACGCAAAACTGTTTGTGTTTGTTTGTTTGTTTCAGAAGAGCTTTGAGTTGAGGGTTCAACTAGCTGAATATCTACCATCTGTCCTTTCCTTCATTTCTCCCTTTCTTCACCTTCCTTTCCCCCCTCCCTCCCTTCGTCCTGCCTTTCTGCCTTCCATCCTTCCCTCCTCCCTCTCTTGTTTCCTCTCTCCCTCTTTCCCTCCCTCCCTCTCTCCCTTTCTTTCTTACTTTCTTTGCATGGTCAATTGATCTTATACCCTACTATCTAGTAACATACCATGCCACAATCAAGGTAAATGTGAATAATTGTGATGGCACCATGTCATCCAGATGACAAGTGTCACGTTTCCACTCAGAAAGGAAGTCTTCAATGAGCTCATTAAATATGTAAGTAACCCAATCCAGGAATCTGCTTCATGGGGCATTTATGTGCCTTATGCAAACCTCCACATAGCATTGATCTCTTGAAAAACATTTTCCCAGTTTTGCATTAAGGATTATGCAACCCACAGACAATGAGTGAAAACTATGTTCTATTATTCCATTACTAGAAAAGTTTGTAAAATGTTGGTATATTGTCTCATTAAATGATTCTTAGACTTCAGCATCGCAGTGATATTTTTCTGTGGATTATTTTTGTGGGATGGGGTTCAATATCAAATTCAAGTTCTACAACTTTTTATCAAAGATTTTAAATTTTATTTATATACTTTTTAAGTTTCATAATGATGTGCTTTTGGGTAAATGCATGAATTTTATCCAGTTTGTCATATTTATTAATGTAAACTTGTGCTGCACATCTTCAGAAATCTATATGCCTGTCCAATCTGTTTTGACATTCCCTTTTTCATTCCTTATTTTAGGAATTTGTGTTTTCTCGACTTACCTTTCTTTTTAGTGCTGGGTAGGTATTATCAATATAATATTTTCGAACAACTGATTTTTGATTTGATTTGCCCCAGTGTATGTTTGCTTTCTATTTCTGTTCATATCATTGCTACTTTATTTCTAAGACCTGATTTCTGTTTTTCTTTTCCTTATTAAGGTGAAGTTTTAAATCACTGACTCCCCAACTCTCTTCTTCCTAATATATGCCTTTAAGTGTATATATGTGTCTCATCTTTAGCTGCATGTAACAAATTTTTATATGTTGTATTTCCATCAATATTTCATTCAAATGTTTTCTAATTTTAGTTTAACTCTTTTTTGACTCATAAATTACTTAGTGTTTTACTTAATGTCCATGTGGTTGGAGCCTCTGTAGGTCTGTTGTTTTTAAGATTTTCCCCTTACTTCTAGTGTAATCAGGAACATACTGCAAGGAGTTTTCTATAGGCTATTATAATGTCAATTTTGAACAATTTCACATGACTTTGGAAAGTTTATGTCTGTTTGCTAAGTGCAAAGGCTTTTCAACTCACTCACATAAACCTCTGTGATTCCCAAGTTCTATATTCTTATTAAAATTGTACGTATTATCGTAAGTAGATTAAATTATCCTATGTTATTAAGGACTTTTCTTACTCTCAGTTCAAACAATTGTTATTTTTAGTTTATGATTTCAAGAATGATATCAAAAATCTATAGACGTAGGATTGGGATGACTTTCTGTAACATTGGTACATTTCTCATTATACCATACCCCTCCTTGTTCTTAATAATACTTATAAAATAGATTGATCTTTAAAATTTTGATATTGTGTCAATATATGTTCCTTTGACTATTGTATGCATTTTTACCATTTGATTTTCATTTTACTTTTAGCCTTTTTTGGACTTAATCATTTTATTGAGTATATTTTCCACACATGAAATTAATATATTTGAGTATATAGTTTAATGAGTGCTCAAATGTATATAACTATCATCTAAATCAAGACACTGAACATTTTTTTCACTATTAAAAATTCTGCTTTCTAGCTCAAACCCTTTTCCAGAGGTAACCATTATTCCAGTTTCTATCACTATAGATGTTTTTCTTATAGATAATGGTCATGTAAATACATGCAAGAAAACAGTATGTACTTGCATATTTCTGGATTATTCCTGTCAATATGTTTCTGATATTCTATTTTGTGCACATCAGTTATTCCTTCATGTTTGAATGAATAGAATGCAGTTAAATAATAGAGATTTGGGTTATTTTCAGTTTTGAGCCATTGCAAATAAAGTTACTATTACCACACTTGTTAAGATTTGTATATACATGTTTTCATTTCTCCTGATTAAATACCTAAAAGTTTACTTAAATATCATTGAGAAAGCATATGTTAAACTTAAAAAAAAAAAAAAACTGTCAAAGGGGTTTCCATTGCACTATTTATATGTTTACTGGACCTATTCTATCCCTCTTATACTTATTTGGTATTGTCAGCCTGCTTAATATGATACGTTAAAGTAGTCTGTAGGGTCTTTTCTTGGTGATTTTAATATATACCACTCTGATGAATAATGATGCTGTCTATTGTCCATTCACACATTTTATTTTGGGAAGTGTTTTATCAAGTAATTTGCCCATTTTTAATTGGGTTGTTTGTCTTTGTATTATTGATTTATTGAAGTGCCCTACTCGGAATATGGATATATATTTTTTGTAAATAGTTTCAGCCTTTAAAATTTGTATTTCTATTTTATTAATGGAGTCTTTTGGTGAACAGAATGTTTGTAAGGAAGCCTAATTTCATTAACCACTTTTTCACTTTTACATTTATGACTGATGCTATATATATTTATTTTATTTTTGGTCCTTCCTAAAAATTAGTTGCATATCCCAAGTCCATAGAGATGTTTTATAGACTTCAATCTGTAAGCTTCATTGTTTTAGCTTTGAACTATATGCTGTTTCTCAGTTATCTTCTGATGGTCTTTGCTATCCAGTTTTTGCAGTGCATGTGTTGAAAAACATCACTTGCAATTGAGTCATAACTCTCTGTCAAAAGTGTAATTTATAGATATATGAGATAATTTTTATTGCGTTGCATTGGTCTGTCTATTCTTGCATCAAGAACATACTGTCTTAATTCTGCAGTGTTAAAGCTTGAAATTGTGGGGTATACATTTATTATATTAGGTTACAACAGTGAGTTCATATGTCATTCTAGGTCCTCTGCATCCTCTTACATATTTTTATTATCTGCAGAATTTGAAATGTTTCTTTTTTTTTCCTTTTTCATTTCTATATTGGCAATGCATGTATTCACTCTTCATTTTCTTGATTAGTTCTTCTAGGGTCCTATGACTTGTATTAATTTCATCAATCAGCACATTTTGGTTTTTAATTTTTCATTAGTTTATATCTTTAATTTACTTCTCATATTATTCAATAAATCTTTAATTTTATGTTATAGAGGATACATTTTTGTGGAAGAATATATCTTCATCAGTTATGAAATGTGTTTGAGTCTATTAGTAGTCATTAATTACATAATTTTCCTAAGAAACAGGTTACAATCTTTATGTGGTTATACTTTCAATAGGAAATATACATATTTTTAAATCTAGATCTGAAATCCACAATTATTTCGTTTCAAACTCCACTATTTGTGATTTTCAATTCTGCTTCATTTTTGTAATGGTTGGCTCACATCTTCAAGTACATTTCAAAGAGATTTTGTGGGTATTGGATTCCTGCATTATGTAGGTAATTAAGAATATTTTCTGCTATCTTGACATGTGAATGATAATTGGTGTATTATCTCATTGTTGTAATCTAATATATTAACTTTCTAAAGTCAATGTAAATGATTTTATTTAAGTTTTTCATAACTGCTTAACTATTTCTTATTCCTCAGTTGCTATGTGTTTATAATTGTTACTACTTGGATACTTCAATCTTGATTATTTCTATTTGTTTTTCCTTGAACACATAAGCTTTTTGTGTACATATTCAGAGGTCTACTTACAATGCATGTTCAATCTTTTTAGTAGACTTTATGTTTAGAGAAGTTTTACATACACAAGAAAATGGAGCAGAAGGTAGAGAGATTTTCCATGTAAACTTTGCCTCCACACATGCCTACCCTCTCCCATTACTAACATCCCCAACCAGAGAAGTACATTTGTTATAATTGGTGAACTTACCTTGACACATCACTATTACCCAGAGTGCATAGTTCACTTTAGGGTTCCCTTCTGGTGTCCAATCTAAAGGTTTGGATAACGGTATGATAACATGTCTGCCATTTTACTTTATTACAGAATAGTTTCTCTGTCCTAAAATACCTCTGTGCACCAAACAATGTTTTTTTCCTGGTGTTTTAATTTATTTATTGTTTCTATTTCATTTGTTCTGCTCACTTCTCTAAAATATCAATTGTTCTCAGGTTCTTTTTCCTTACCCCCCTCTTCTTCGCTCTCAGTGATACTTGTGGCAGACATTTATCAAAGCAGTGCAATGATAAATATGGGCACAGTGTCGACATTGCCCACCATGAGTATCATTGAGAGGGGAGAAGCTTTATCATTGACTGCATTATTCTACTGCAAGGTCTCAACTCCTTTTCATTGGATATGGCAACTTTAAAATATAATCAATACTATACATTTTTTTTTCTGTAATGTAAAGCTCATGCTGGCCCTTTGTAGGCCATTTTTTTTGATGCTCCACCCTCAAATGACTTTTTCTACCCTTTCCTGTATCTGGTCTCCTCTGAGAATGCTTCCTTAATAAATCATTTGCACACAGAACCTCATCTTAAAATATGTTTCTGGGAAACCCCAATTAAGCTAATGCTTTTAAAAATATATATATATATATATATATATATATTTAAATATTCGTCCTTTTCTGTGTCCTTCTCCTTAGTATTCTTTGCCATTTTCTTCATACCAAGCATCTAATTTCATCTTTTAAAATGATATTTCTTACTATTTCAAATGAGTTTTCTGTTTTATAATGTCTAACATCAATCTATTTCTTTATAACTTCTTTTTTTTTTTTTTTTTTTTTTGAGACGGAGTCTCGCTCTGTCGCCCAGGCTGGAGTGCAGTGGCCGGATCTCAGCTCACTGCAAGCTCCGCCTCCCGGGTTCATGCCATTCTCCCGCCTCAGCCTCCCGAGTAGCTGGGACTACAGGCGTCCGCCACATCGCCCGGCTAGTTTTTTGTATTTTTTAGTAGAGACGGGGTTTCATCGTGTTAGCCAGGATGGTCTCGATCTCCTGACCTCGTGATCCACCCGTCTCAGCCTCCCAAAGTGCTGGGATTACAGGCTTGAGCCACCGCGCCCGGCCTCTTTATAACTTCTATCTTCATTTTAATGTTTTACTATTTATCATTTCTTCTTTGATTGATTTATCAGCTCTTCTTTGTGGACCTCTTATTTAAAAGTTTCTGCACTTAATATAATTATTGAGACTGTATTTTCTTTAAAACATGTCACCTTTCAGGAATAGTTTTATATCTTTCCCATTTTTATATCATGTTAATTCTTTATACTTTTTTTTCCTTCTTGTTTTAGAGATATGGGTTGTATTTCCCCACTTTGGATAATCTGTTTACTATTTAATTTTGATTTGGAATGTTTATATCTAGGGCTGTAACTTATACCCCAAAAAAGTATGGACAGAGATTCTTGTTTTAGTCACATCCTTTTCATCTCATTAGTTGTATGCTTTTGTTGAATTTTTTACTTTAAAGAATAATTCACAATAATGTACTAAACTCGCAGCTATGAAAAACTTGGAGGGAATAGACCTGAGCTAACCCTGAAGTCATGTCCTTTGCATTATCATTTTTCATAGCTTATATGGTTTAATCCCCTTCAAACAAAAGAAACCACATGGCTCAGTAGTGGGTCCACTTCGTGTCTAGGATCAATTATATTGAAAATATGATATGAAGTTGTATGTCAGATCTTGCTATCATTTCTTCACATCTGTACCAGTCTTTGTAACAAATTTCATCTCATTCGTTGGTGGGTATTCACATACTAGAATTTTGAGGTCCAGAACACAAAATACCCAACGCTAGACACAGGTGAGTGACAGCAGTTTGTTAGTCACATAGACTCACAGCCCGGGGGAGGGCACCATACACCAGACAGGGCCGCAGGGGGGCTGCATCCAGACACAGAGTGAATGAACAATCAGGGGCAGTGGAGAGGTGGATTTTGTTATACCAAGAGGGTTATGTGAGCCCTCGTTCTTACAAGAAGATGAGATTGGCTTATACGAATAATTTCCTGAACTGGCAGGCAGCTGATACTTGGTTCTCAAGTATAAACAGGAGGTATCCTCAAGGATAATCAGGAAGTAATCAGGAAGGATAATTAAGTCCCTTTAATAAGGAGGATTGTTTGGCTCAAGGATTTTGTGCACAAGGGTAGAGTGGGTAGGGTAATTTGTGGTTGGGTCATTCAAGGTCCTCCTAATTTTACCAGATTTCTAGGCAGCACACAATACCTGGCCTTAATTTTAGGCCTCATACATCTCTGAAATGCTCTTTCCTATAACCTGTTCAACAAATTGCAAATGTATCCCCTGTGAGTAGGTCATTGGCAGCCATGGGACAGTCTGGCTTCATCACCATCTCTTCGGCCTCACTGAGGACCCAATACACCCTCCTCCCAGCTTTCTAAAGGCCATTTTCGGAGTAGATCTCATGTGCTCCTCAAATAGAAAAGGGAGTTTGGAGTTGCAATACGTGAAGAATTGAAGTGTGGTAGTTGCACATTTATTGGAAGGTGAATGCTTCCCTACATCGTCTTCTTCGTACCTAAAATGCAGTTCTATTGATTAGTCTTATTTTTAAATGCTAAGTTTGTGTTTTGTCTTGTTTTCATAGCATTGCCAACTGCTTTGTCTATGCTCATAGAAGCCAGGGCCCACACTATCTTTTCTCAATCTTTGGTGATCTCATCATGGCCTTAAATATCATTTGTATTTACTGTATAGACCTCTAAATATTCCAATGCAAAAACAAATGACCTTGAATCATTTCACCACTCATGAAATACAGATTCATTCATACAACTCATAGCCTCACAACTTCACATGACGTCTCAAAAATGTTTAGCACTCAACATGCCCCTAAACAAGTAAATTTCACCACAAAGTGCTCCATCTTCGGTATTCTATCCTGGAAAATGGTGATTATATTCTTCTACTCCATCCGTGGGTGTGGGAGGAGTGGAAATTATTGTTTGTTTTTAACATTTTACTATCAAGCCATCGGCACATCCTGAAATCCTATTGACTCTACCTTTAAAATGTCTACAATCTAATCTTTTCTTGCTGCCTCCTCCATTTCTACATTAAACAAGATATTGTAATTATATGCTGCTATTATGATCACATTGTAAGTGATCATTCTGTGTGTATAGTCTATTATGTGCATAGTAGTTGGAGAAATCATTTTAAACTGCACATCCAGTCAAATCATTCTGCAGTTCAAAACTCTCATGTTACTCAGAATACAGTAAAGTGGCTACTGTGGTCTGCAAGGATCTAAAATATCCAGCCTGTGATAGTGTGCTCACCAGTGCCCCCATCTAAAGCCACTGCAGCCACAATTGACTGCTTCCCTTACCAGTATTCCCCAAATGATCCCATTTTAGCAGCTTTGAACTTGATTTTCTTTCTGCCTAAGACTCCCATCCTTATATACCTTTCTGTCTTATTCCCACACTTTATCCTCATCTCTGATTAATGTGATCTCATTTTCAATCCACTCATCAAAAGCATCACTCATCACCTAGCACTTCCTATCTAATTTCTCTCTTATTTTCTTCATTGTATTTATTACCACCTGACACACTGTACATTTCTTTGTTTTTAATATAAGTAGCATTCATGTGAAATGTAAGCTCTAAGGGAATCAAGAGATTCAACGGTTTTGTTCACTTTGGTGTTCACCAATAATGGCACCTAATAGTGGCTAGATCCATTTGTTGAATAAATGATTGAAAGGATAAATGTGTAATTACAACTAATTAACCAAATAACATTTCAGCTGATGCTTCTATTTTCAAATGTATTTAATGTCTTTTAAGTACATTGAGAATACACCATATGTCATCTTCACACCTTAGCTTAAGGCAAATGCTTTTTAAATATATAACACAAAAATGAAATTCAGCTAAGAAAAATTCTGAGTCACCATAGCTTCTAGGTTAACAGAGGTCAAAATGTTGATATTTTCCCAATTTCAGACAGTGTCCTCTCATTCTTGTATGCTTTCTTTGAATTTTTTACTTTAAAGAAGAAAAAATTCCCAATAATGTACTAAACTCACAGCTATGAAAAACTTGGAGGGAATAGACCTGAGATAACCCTGAAGTCATGTCCTTTGCATTATCATTTTTCATAGCTCATATGGTTTAGTCCCCTTCAAACAAAAGAAACCACATGGCGCAGTAGTGGACCCACTTTGTTTCTAGAATCAATTACATTAAAAATATGATATGAAGTTATATGTCAGATCTTGCTGTCATTTATTTTCACCATTAAAATCATTTGTGTTTCACATCTGTACCAGTCTTTGCAATAAATTTTTAACATTTTCTTACGTTTTCCCTTTGATATTGCATGAAAGTCCCCATTAGCACTTCTTAAATTATTGATAATTCTGAGGTTAACAGGTTTATACTTTCTGCTCTATTGCATTAAAAATGGATTTAAAGCATGTTGCAACATTAACTTAGAATAATTATAGTTTACCCTCTGTACTTTGCTCATTTTAATGTCCAAAACAGAAGATAACATGAAAGGAGATATACATTTCTTTAGTTTACAAAATAAAAAGGTGTTAGACTTTGATTCAGGACTTTTCTGATAGCACTGAGGACTTATTACATGGGAATGTTCTAGTTCTTATCTATCCAGCTGGTGATGTGGAACATTTTAAAAACATATGTAATGTTTAAGTAGTATTTCTATTTTAAGTCATTTATCTTTCTGGATTGATAAATAGCAATATTTATATTATTTGTAGAAATGACTTCAAAACTTCTCATTTCCTCATATGAAGTGAGTTTTATATACATATTTTATTTCTTGGAACTAACTTAAACAAAGTGAAAAAAAATTAAGAACAAAGTGTTATTTCCAACCACTTTTGTCCACCGTATTCCTTAATTTGTTTAATAAATATACATCACATTAGGTACAGGGAACTTTGTTATGTACTAAGAACACTCACACGATATTGTCTCTATTTTAATCTAATTACAGGTGATGGCTATTTGTAAGTTTCACATACATGATCTCATTAAATCATAACAAAAATACCTACTATTATTACCTTAATTGTATACCTAGAGAAACTGAGCCAAAGAGAAGTTACGTAATGCATTAAAATCAAGCAGTTGGTAAGTGGAGACGATGGAAATAGATGTTTGGCCAATTTTCAAGTCTCTTAAGCACTACATGGTTCCTTCTCTTTATGGGCATTATAAGACTGTTATTCATATTTTCTTGTGGTGGCACATGACCTATGTTTGTATTCTGTTGGGGCGGTTAATTCTTCTGAATTAATTAGAAAATATGTAAACTGAAACTGATAAATGGGCGGGTGATTAAAAAAAAAAAATACTAGAGAGAACTAGTTAATGTCATTCCTGAGGGAGGGATCACCATGCAGTAGTAAATGGAGGCTGTTAGGTTCAGAGAAACATCACATTCAGAATGCATGGCATGCAAAGTGGAAAACAGCAAGTAAGGCTGTGAAGATATGAAAGTCTGTGCATCAAAAAATAAAAATTTACATGGGAAAAAATACATATAAGTAAAAGGCATATAAGTCAGGGTCATGTGTGTCATACTAAGCAGTTCCATCTTTATTGCATAAGAACGGGAAGTCATGAAAGTTCATTGCACTGTCTGTGATAGGGGGATGACTTTAGGCAGGGGGATGACCTCAAAATTATTGTATGATTTAGGCCAGACTCCATTAAAGCCTCAACCAAGACTCCTGCTGTGGGGACATAGAGGGATGATGTGATTGGAGGACCAATAAAGTGACAAAGGGCCAAGATAAGGGAGCTGAATGGTTGGGGTAAGGGAGATGCTTAAAAAGGTAGAGAATCAAAAAAAAAAAAACTGTTGCCAGATCTATTTTTATATACTTGCACAATGACAGAAATTTACATCTACTTACACTGATCAAGCAAAAAGGTTGAACGAGCAAAAGGGTTGAACAAATGACCCATATCCAGGATAAGAAAGGGGGAATCACTTCACATCACAAAGTAATAAAAAGTAATAAGCCATGTTATAAACAAATTCATTATCAATAAATTTAACATAAAGGAATAAATTCATTGAAAGACACACATTACTAAAGCTGAATCAAGAGGAAATAGAAAAATCTAAGGAACCCTATATCTATTAAATAAACTGAGCTCTTAATTTTAAAAACCAAAAAAAAAAAAAAAGAACACTTTTACATAAAAGCATTGAGTTCCAGCTGGGAGCATTGGTGGATTCTATCAATGTATTTTAGAAAATAAAGGGTAAGGGAACATTTCAAATCATTTTGTGAGTCAGGCACTTCCTTGAGAAGCAGACGAGGGAATAACACTACAAGAAAGAAAGCTCTAGACCAATATATAAACATAGATATGAACATTATTAAGAATGTTTTAACAAATAATATATACCTAAGCCAAATCTGATTTAGTGTTCAAGTACCACCAACTTAAATTAACTATATTAGTGGAAGTGAAAAACTATACTGTTGTTCAAACTGCTGATTTTTTTTGAGAAAGTATCATTTGAAAAACAGAATCCATTTACGAAATGAAAAAACAAGGATTAGAAATAACTTCCTTGACAGGATCTACAAAATCCTATAGCTGAAATTACACAATACCAACTAATTTGCTTAAAGTCTTCATCTCTAAGTTTAGGCACCCATGTTAATTGATCACATTCACAATAAGTTTTACAGAATAAAATAAACCTTTGGAGATTTCTCAGTATCTTCAGTTTTGATATTTTGTTTTTATTATCAGGTTAATCACTGACTAAATTATTTTAAATTAATTGTGAGTTATACCTCAATAGAGGATTCTATCCTCCTTACTGAGCAAAAACTTCACAGTCTGTTTCATCTGCAACTTTCATTAGTTATCCTCTTCTTCTCAGACACCTTCCTTCCAACCTGCTTTCTTGGAACTAATTTAATCCATACAGAGAATCGACATGCTTCAACAAACCCACAGTGGGCCCACTCCTGTAGATAAAGCTTACCTCCTCATACCTTCTGCTTCGAATTTATAGTCTACTTATCATATGAACACCAGGTATTCAATTGCCAAGTGCACACATATACATCTTGACAATTTGGACCTTTTTTGAGACTTTAAACTTTGAAAGTCCTCCTCTTCAAGTGGACAACATAGCTCCAAGAGCAATACTTAGATACTTCCACAGTGATACAAATTTAGGCTGCTCACAAGAGCTCTCAGGAGGACAACTGATTCTCTCTTTATGTATATCTTATAGAAAAATTTTCCAAGAAAATATAGTATAGTAAAATTATCAGTTACCCAAACCACAACCTGGAGTCCTAGAAAACTAATTTTAAGTCATTGGCCAGGATTGCCATAGAGCATGGGATTTGCCCATGCTTTCCTTTGACCAGAGTAAGAGATATGTGTATTATAGCTCATACTTTTGCTGAACATTTGTAAATAACACTATGTAGGCAGAAGTGTCTATGAATAGACTAACAGAAAATTATACTGAGATCTTTATAAATAAACAACCAAGTAAATTTGGAACACGTTTTTTGAAGTCTGGATGTAATAGTATAGGTCTTTAACTCATTTTATTTTTTACAAGAACTAATAATTAATTTCCTTCTTATAATTCCCTGCATTGCACTGGGCCATACATCCTAAATTTACAATAGGCAGAGATGATTGCATTAGACAGTTCCACAAACAGAACTCCAAAAACATTTATACTTTTACCCTGAACACTTACACAGTCTCCTACCTCAAAACTGCTTAGGACCACAAATGAATAATCCAGGAAAACGCCTGTTGCTCCTAACTGCTCATGGCTCCTAGGCTCAACCCTTGGGATTGGCCCTCTGAATTTTCTCGATCCCACAGTAAAACATGAAAGAAGAAATCAATGACACAGAAAGGAGCTTACATTTTCCCATCCACGGCTTTTCTTCTGGTGCTGCTCGACTTTCCACATACTTGAAACAGCGGCCAGAAAATGAAAAACTTCAGTGAAGTTTGAATAGTTCATTGAATGAGAAATACCTGGATGACTCAATCAGAGAGGATGAAAATAAGACATGAGAAGGATTTCAATTAATTTTTTCTTCCTCCAGAAATCTCAATTCATAAATACATGCGCTGACCCCTATCAGAGGCCTTCTCTTATAATCGGCAGTGAGGCAGAGAGACTAGAGCCTTTTTTAATGGTTAGGGTATATATATGGCATTGGAGTTGCAGAGAAAGTGTGAATTAATTGATACGAATGTTAAACTTTCCTAACAAAGTTAGTAAAATATATTTCTTAAACCAAACCTTTGCCTAATGAGCTTGCACTGAGCTACCAGAACTAATCTAAAATTTCAATTGACCGTTATCACACGTGCAGGAGTCATTCTTCTTCCCAGTGCTCCTGGAATGTCAATGCTCTTATTTGCAATGTTATGAAGATTGATGCAATAATATGGATGTAATACCCTGAGTTTCCAGGGAGAAGTTTAAGCAGAAAGTGGTATTATTAGTTGTTACATTACTACTCATTTTGGTCTCACTTTCACATGAGATGGATGGCAGTAAGCTAAAAGACAGAAAGTAAAATTAAGTATGAACTGCTTCATTAGCGCTTCTCAGGTTATTTTGTAACACTCCTAAATCTTTTCTAGTTCAGTGTTCTTTGAAGTGCAAAGTGCCCCTCACTTTTAGAGCCCCCTTTTTTTCATTCAGAGAAAGCAGAAAAATATAATTATGAAGAGCTCAACCTCTTCCCCCGCGTTTATTCATGATATTGGATTCTGGATCACAGTTTCCCTCTTATGTCCTGTTTTCTGGAGCGTAATTATTTTTGCCATGAATCCCCAGCACCCTCACCTAGTCTAAGGTTGCAGTCATTTCTTATCTCAAATGACCTCTTAACTGACAATGAGAGATACCACACAGCACAGGCACATGCATGCAAACACTTCCTGCTTCGAACGCTTTAATTGCAGAGAACACGTTTCTCCTTAGGCCCGTTCCTTCTGATACAGCTTCATTTTTTCTCCTGACACTCTTTTGCTTTGTCGCACAACCTACGATCATTCCTTCAGTATCAGGTCACTCATCCCTTCCATACGCAGTGTTCTCTGACCTTCTAAGTTTTCGTCAATTCATCCTATTATAGTACCTCATAGATCATGGACCCTTTCTTCACAGAATGTACTAAAGTTTCTGTGTTCGTCTGCTCAGGCTGCCATAGAATATAATAGCACCCACCGGGCGGCTTAAAGAACAGAAATGTATCGCAGTTGTGAAGACTGCAAGTCCAAGGTCAAAGTGTCAGCAGGTTGTTTTCTAATGAGATCTCTCTCCTTAGCTTGCAGAGGTTGATTTATTGCTGTGTCTCCACAGGGCTTTTCTCTTTGAGCACATCCCTGGTGTCTCTTCCCCTTCTTCTAAGGACACTAGTCATATTGGATCAGCACCCCATGCTTGTGACCTCATTTGACCTTTATTACCTTTTTAAAGTTCCCGTCTCCACATACTGTCACATTGAGAGTTAAAGCTTCAGTTTATGAATTTTGCAGGGGAGACAATTCACTTCATAATGGTTAGTGATATATATAATATATATATCACTATATATATATTAGCGCACTAACACACACACATACATACACATGTATGGAATACTTAAAGTCTTCCTCATCATAATAGTATAAGACCATTAAAAAACGAAAAGTTCATTGTTTTAAATTAACTTTATCTCCATCAGTTATCTCAGGGCCCAGCTCTGACTAGGCATTAAAATAAAGAAAGAAACAAACAAATAAATAAAGTTGAGTGGATAAATTGATGAGTAAATTAATAAAGGTTAAGTATGATAACCTTGGTGAAAAAAATGCATTCTAATAATTAACAACACTCATTTACAAATACCTTTAAGTTAATGATGAATGCATTTTTATAGGGAGTAAATAGCTTTACACAAACTTAGCAAGTCAAAATATTATTTCTAAATAAGATTTTTACATAGTATAATACGCAAATCTTGGTGTTTTAATACAATTAATTATTAGTTATTTATAAATAATTATTTTAAATCAGATTAAAATGTTTCTGTGTAAAATCTTCGTTTAAGAAAAATACACTTTTCGGTTGATTTTATAGTTACAATATCCATAATACTAAAATATGACAATGATTTAAAAAAATATAAATCAATCTCACCTGAGAGTGTAAACATTGACATACAAAATAAAACATGAAAAGACACTAGAAATAAATTTTAAAAATATAATAAAGAAAATTCAGTATAATACTATGCAAACAGGATTTCTTTCAGAAAGACTCTATTGAACCTTACAATTAAACTAAAATATGTGATTGTTCACTTGCCTCATAAAAGGTGCATTTGATTTGCCCACTCCACGGAAGAGAGGTGTCCGTTTAAAAAGAGAATTCATTTTCACAATTCTCACAACCCAAGATAAACAATAGCATTTCATATTTCTGGATATAAAAAAACTAAAGGAAATAGATCATCCACTTTGAGATTCTGCTTAAAGTATCCCTAGTGCCTCTTCTCCTGATCTATCGTGTCCACTGACAAATCAGGGGACATCACTGCTTGTTACACCCTCTCTTTTCCACTCTTAGTCACAGTGCCAGCGTTGCTAAATAATATTCCTAATGGATCACGCTCTCTGTCATTCTGTCCGGTTGTGAACTGATTCTTTGTATAGAAAAAAACTATGGTGGTACCTTTGATTCAAAAAATTGACTTATGTAAAATTGAGGGTGGATCATATCTGATTAGCATCTGTAGACCACATACACTTATCTTGGAAGCAGGTAGCAGGGTCCAACAAGACCATATAATGGGAGAAATCTTCTAATGTTTGGAAGTGATATCATATGTGTGCTCTGAAGTCAGACCGTTAACTTTATAGGCTTTCTGATGTTTCATAAGTTATGCCATTATCCTGTGACTCAGTTACCTCATTTGCGAAATAAGAGCAGTAACAATATTTTATCATAGAATTTATTAGTATTAAATAGGTAAATACATGAAAAATCTATAAGACAGAGATCACTAGGCATGCAGTCAGAAGTATGTGCACAGGCACAAAAATATTAGTTGTTATTACCTAATTCAAACCAAAACGTCTCCAGAATAATGACAGAACTAGATTTCTTTGGACAGTAGTGAAGAGCTAGATTCCCTGCTGCACATAAGCCTGACTTGGGACATTACTGTTTCCTTTTAATTTGTTATATTCCTTTTTATTTTTTAAATCAGACTCGGGTGATTGCTTTAATTGTAGAAATTTTTAAAAGATGTAATGGACTTAGGTGTTCTGATGGTGTATTTGGGAGAAAATCAAAATTCATTCATCAACCACATTAGCCTGATTGAACTCTCTAGCTATGATCAGCTGTGTAACAATGCTGGCAAACATCCTACCGTCTCCACAACATGATGATGAAAATGCATTCACATTAAAATATCCCGGAGAGGTTAGGAAAGCTCTCTTGAGAAAAATCAATAGCAACTTTTGATGATTCTGTCTTTTACTTTAGCAGAAAGAGCACGTGTAATTTCAGCAAAGGAATAAAATCACATTTTAATCACTGAAGATTTGAAAAAAGATTTTAATAAACTTTATAACTTTCTGTAAATTATTCAATTTATAGATTTATTTAACATGGTAAAGAACATATTTATATATAATAATTAAACCTAAGGGCATTCGTGATAAAATTCCAAGTAAAGAAAATGAGGAGCAAAAAGTAGTTCTTAACTAGTGTATTAAAATATTTGTATCAGATTATATAAGAGACAAACAATAGAACAAGATAGACAGTTCAGGAAAAAAATTCACCTCTATATGTGAAATAATAAAAATTTGTTGGTATATATAAGTGGATAAGTTATTATTCAATTCATTATATTAAAGTAATTGATTCATTAGAAAAAATATAAATATTAGATTTTACTTTAGTGTAAATGCTTATGAGATAAACAATGTTTAATTATGAAAATGGGAAAGTCATAACAAAATCAAGGAGATCATTGCAAGCTCTTGAAATATGAGAGGACTTCTTAAATAAATGGGAGAATGTGAGTACGATATTTGGTAATTATTCCAAATAAAAACATAAAAATATAAAATTTTCTTATATGAAAAACATTAAAGCTAAAATTCATATTTAAAGGCCATATTGAGATTAAATATCTGCAGCAAACATAACAGAAAATAAGAATACCCTTATGATATTAGTAGCTCATGAAAAGCCTAGTAAAAATCTAATCAAATATTGTAAGATAAATGAAAAAACAATGTTATTTTTCCTCCAAAGCAAATATAAAAATGACTGAACTAAAAAGACTGAACTCTTTCAAATTGCTTTTGAATATACTTTCATTTTTGTTTATTACACAAAATGTATGGTTTTACAACCTGTCTGAGACCTACTTCAGCAATTTTTATATTGTTTGACCTAATTATACAACTCAAGATAAACAATAGAGTAGTTATTAAGGAAACTATCTTTGCAGAAAGTCTCACACGAAACAGTTGTGTGACATTGTATAAGTTATTTCTCCAGTTTTGCCAACTGCAAAGTATTCATAATACTTTTATCAACATTAGTGGGTGGTTTAGGATGTGACAGCATTATACTACAAAAAAATCATATAGTATTTACTTTTTAAGGTACGTTTTCAAACACTACATGATGTATTTTAAAAGACATTTACAGTGTAGATATTTTGTATCATTTGTGTTCCTACTTTATGATACATGTCTGCAAATGAACTTGTTATAATGCACAGACACCACACACAAAAACATACACTTACATTCCCACAGTCACGGAAAATTCTATACTGTATGCTTAGAGGTCATTTTTGTTTTCTCTTTATGTTTATTATGTTTCCAAAATTTCCAAATATTTTCTTTTTGAAAAATATTCCACGGTAGCGTGTGTTACTTATTGAGTCAGGAAATAAAATCAATCAATAAACTTTCCAAAGATGTCTCTGTTTTCATCTTTGTTTGCTGTGTAGTAATTAAAGAGTGTGCCAAAACTAAAATTGCCTACTTTTTTTTTTTTTAATCATACGGAGTCCATATTTACTTCTGCCATCTGGAAATGTGGTTTACCTACACCACCGAGAGCAGCAGATCATAATACAATGAACTACCATATGTGACAGAATTCAATATTATTCCAAAATGTTGTATAGTAAAATTTTTGATGATATGCAGTATTGTACCACCTGCATTGTCACAAAGAGGTATTTCCTTTGTTTTTTTCAACAATGAGATCATTCATGTTTTATTTTCCTCAAGGATATTAACTCTGTAATTCATGTATTCTCTGGTTATTTGAATGGATATGCATTAAAATTAGTCTAAGATAATTATTCCTCCCACCTCCTACCCAAAGGAACTATATCACTACATGCAATAGTGATCATATTCCTTAAAGCAATGCAGTTCACTTCAGATTTGACTTTCTATTTTGGAACTGCACTTTTACCAGAGAAAAGAGAAAATATCTTTATGAATATTTGTGTATTATGAAATATCATATTTGGAACATTTATGAGGAAAAATACACACTGGTTTTTTGTCAAAATTTTCAAGTGATGTTGAGATTTGTTTGTAATTCAGCAAAATTTAAAGTATCCTTTGTCTTTTGATGTAACTATTAAGATATATATCTTGATTATAGAGTGAATAATAAGATGAAAATCTCCCTTTTCCAGTAGTGTAGGTAGAATGGTTTCTGCCCTCAACAACAGAATTATTTTTCCTCACTTTCCATCTTCTTTTCGTTTTTGATGTGAAAGCTTCTCATCATTTTTATCACTGCCGCATGGTAGGCTGTGAATAAGCATGGCCACAGGATCCCCTAAGTGGACAAAAATGAAAATTTCATACTCCAACCCTGACAACAAAATCTCAGACAGAAAACTTAACTCTCAGAAGATAAGGATTAGGTTAGGTGTTGGAACTTCTGGAAAAGCACCGTTTTCTGTGTTAGTGTAAATGCTAATTGGTGTTAATGTGCTGGCAAAAATAAAAGGCTCTGAGCACATGAAACATTTCTGACCAGCATTTTCCATCAAGTCTTCTGATTTTTGGCTGCCTTGCTATTAGAAAAGACAAAATCAGTGGAGCACATATTTTACACACCCACATCTTCACAGTGCATAAATTTTGCATTGACGGTTATCTGTTTCAGAAATAAACAAATGTAAAAGCAATCTTGAACCCAAGCCAAGCCTGTTTCAAGCCTACTACTGAGTTGTCTTCCCAGGAAAACCTATTGGCAGTAACTATGGCCACTGCAGTTCATAAACAAGCTGCCCATTACTCTTCATGTATTTCGTTTGTTTGTTTCGGTCTCACTGTTTTTCTTGATTAGCTTATACTTAGATTTTATAACGTAGTGGTTGCAGAGATATTTCATAGAGGCATCAGATCTTTTGAATATGTTTCAATTCTTCAAATGGGACAGAAAAATGTCATAAATTAGGCATGAATTTAGCTCACTTGGTCTTCTCAGCTTTACTTCCTTTCTGGAATAGGTTTAGCCCGAATCTTCATGACTTTTTTGGACACTATTTTCCCTGTACTTGCTAAACTCATGACTTATCTCAGTCCCAGTGAGCAACCAGGTGAAACCGACCCAATTGTCCCATAGAATTGATGTTTTCAGTTTATTTGAATAAACACAGAAATTGACTCTCCCAGTCTTAAACTTTGAGAAAATTACATTTGCGTTATCTGAGTTCCTTTATCAGGAAACCAACCATCAAGCCTCTCAGATAGTATCAAGGAACTTAAACTCACCCAATCGTATCATAGTATCTGTACAATGATCTACAAGACCTCTCAATTGTCATGATGGCCTAACTGACCATCTGCTTCCTATTGACCCACTTCTCTTCCTTTCCACTGCCTAACTCCTGTTTTCTTGCATGTAGTTATATTTTATCCCTGCTCTACAAACCCCTAATTTTAGTTAAGGAGATGGATTTGAGACTGATCTCTCATCTCCTTGGCTGCAGCACCCGATTAAAGCCTTCCTCCCTGGCAATACTTTTCTCAGTGATTGGCTTTCTGTGCAGCGAGCAGCAGGGCCTAGACCAAACCCCTTGGGTTTTGGTAACACAGGCTCCTTATGTAAGAAAGAGAGTCTAATTTTAAACATCATAGGCATAATCTAATTCCAGATAGAGTAAAGAATGTGCTATCAATTGTGTTAACATTTTTCTCTGTGTGTATGTGTGTGTATGTGTGAGACAGAGATGTGCGTTTCTATTTATTTTATCTGTTACTTGTTGGTGACATTTTGAGTGAAATGAAAAAAATCACAACTTGTTTTTTTCAGTTTTCTTCTCTGTGCCAAATGATAGCTTCTCAGCTAAACAAATAATAGACATTTATAATTTCAAATTGTACTCTCAAAGTCATATTCCTTCTGTAATTTTCATGAGAAATTTGATGCATTATCTTGTAAAACTGAAACACATAATGAAATTACTTGACTAGTTTCTAATATATTTGGGATTATAGCTAGAATAAATAAGAGTTCTTTTAGGGCAATTATATAGGTCATGCGTAAAGTCCAGATATATGTTAAGGTGTTAAGAATATTCAATTAGAGAAAGAATATACCATTTTACAAGTGGTTCTGGAATAACTGGATAGTCATATGAAAAACAATGAACCTTCATGAGTATATTGTGACATAAACTAAATCTTATTTAAAACAAGAGGATTATAGGCCTGAATATACAACCCAAATCTCCATATGAAAAAAAAAGATATCTAATAGAAAAATATAAAAGAAATATATTGCAAACCAAGATTAGGCAACAGTTAGCTCAATAGAGCATAAAATTATGATTCATAAACAGTTTATAAATTGAACTTTATAAAAAATGAAAACTTATGTTTTCTGAGAGAGAATGTTAATAAAATTAAAATACTAGTCACAACTTGGAAGAAAGTATGTACAAAATACAAAGTTGATGAGAATTTTTATAATTCAATAATAAGACACACCCAATAAAATTGGGCAACAAATTGAAGACATGTGACTAGAGAAGAGCTATAGAAAGAAAATGATTGTGAGAAAATAATGTTTAAAATAATTTGTCATTAGAAAAAAATTTAAACCACACTTATACCATTGCATAACCTGCTAGAATGTCCAAAATAAACAAAACAAACTAAAAAAGGTGATAAAAAATGCTGGTGAGGGGCAGAGCTACTGAAACACACAAACTATTCATTCAATTGCAAAATGTAGTAATAACTTCCACTAAAAATGAACAATTTCTCATGAAGTTAAAGATATACTTACCATAAAACTAGTTACCCCATTTCTAAATTTTTATACAAGAGAAAAGAAAACATATGTCTATCACAAAAATCAAGATGTGAATGTTTATATTGACTTTCCTCGTTGAACTAAAATATGGGCAAAACCAGATGTTCATTAACTTATAAATAGAAAACCAAATTGCAGTAAGTCTGTATTACACACAGGGAAGTGTATGTTTTGTGCATGTCTTCCTTTCATGTATTGACTACAGTCACTCTATAAGCTTATATTCTCAATAAGGCGATGTTTGGCAATTTCCTATTTAAAGAAGTATTTGCACATTAATGAAAATCTGAGAATGACTAGGTTGTATTTAAGATATCAGATAACCAACTTATATAACTTTCACTATATGTTTTACATTTTTTCTAATACCAAATATTAACATTTTGCATATATTTGCATATATATTTATATTTATACACACAATAAATATATAAACCCTATTACTTCTCACTGCTGCCACATAAACAAGCTTTTGTGAAACAATTTCCTCAACTCAGAAAGCCTATTTTACCTTCATACAGGAAAATCCTGGAACCCTAAGTTCCTTCAATAATTCTAACTAAATCAATAATTCAGCTTTTGTATAACTAAATTATTCATGTAATTTATATTTTGTCATATCTTTTCTAATAAAAAATAGAAAGGATCTGTCCATAGGAAGAAACTTTTTTTATATATATTTATTTCTACAACTTCTTGTATTGCTCATTCAGTCCAAGACTTAAGAAGTATGGAAAGTTTAAAAGCCAAATCTCATCCCCAAACTGTTACTTTATGCTCTATTTCAGCCTATTTTGGCAAACTTTTATGTACCTACTAAAGAAACCCTGTAAACTACTTCAGGAGGCCCACATGGCAGCTTGAGAAGTCCTCCACTCTTGCTGTCACCCCACCTACTTCTCAGTTGCTTCCTTCATTAGCATTGACTCCCTATCTGTACCCCTATTTTGTAGTTCCTTCCTTTTTCAAGGTGGTTTTATAATGCTAAACACAGCCCGGAATAGTCACCTCTGGGTATTCCCAGCATTTTCTCATCTGCTCACTTCTTGTGATAACAGACTTTGTCCTACAACCTCCCCCTTAATCTAGACTCTATTTCCTTAATTTTATGAAAATGAAAACATTAAGCTGAGAAAGCAACACATTAAATACTTCTAGAAATGAAGAATTAAGCATCATCATAGAAATATTTCTCCTGAGCACTTAGTCTTATGTTTCGCCCCCACCCAACAGAGAAAGATGCCCTTTCTTCTAAAAGGAAGAGATTAGAAGATACTGTCCTCACCAGTACATACATGTACCATAAAGAAAATTGACCAAGAAGCTGGAATTCTCCTGCTTATTGTACAGAGAACAATTGGGTATGGGAAGGGTGTGCAGCACTGTGCAAATGGGGAAACTACCACATTTTGCAGAGCAAATAAAAGGCAAATATTAGGCATCTAGTTGACAAAGATTTGACATCTAAATTTTTGCAAAAAAAATAAAGGAAAAATAAGGTATCATCATAGTGCATAAAAACTTAGGACAAGAACAGTGCAGAGTGTGCAGGAACAAATTAGCAACACATTCTCTGGACAGAACACATGAATTCACAATAGAATAAAAGACAATTACCTTAGCCACATACGGCTAAGTATTTTTGCCAATTGCTCAGCATTGAACGCATGTGATTATTACACGTTTGCCAAAATTGGATTACAGAATCTACTTCATTTAGCTTAAACAGAAAGGGTCTTGTTAGAGGCTATTGGTTGGCTGACAGTTTTTGAAAGGGCCAGGAAATCAAACTGTGCGATACACAACCAGGAGAACTGTCCAAACTTACCATATATTTTTAAGCAGAAATAATTTCAGCCAAAAGAAACCAATGGCCATTCAAAAAGCCAGGGGCCAGATACCAGAGAGCGAACATCTCTGCCAGAGTTCTCCAAAAAGAGTGATAACCTTCACAATGAATATTGCTACCAGAGCTGAGAACACATTGCCATCATTCCAAATGTTGCTTCTTCCTTGGAAGTGGAGGCTGCTGCTTGGCTCCACTCTTGTGGCAAGGAACGCTGGGAAAGTAACATTTTGATTCTACCTAAGGAAGGTATAAATTCACAATGTGGAGAATTAGCAAATTGAGGTTTTGGACAAGCATGTTTAACAGATGGTGACTGTAATATAATTTTTTATTTGTTGCATATGATTAGGCTTAAGCTAGATTGGAATAAAGTACACACTGTTCTCATTCTTGATCACAATTCTTTCACTCACAATTAACTTAAATGTAATCTTCATGAAGTCTAACAAACTTTACATATATGATGCAGTTAAATGATATACATGACCTTAATTTTGGTCTAAAATTTAGGCACACTGACTTGGAAAGCAAAATAAGCAATATCTGCCAGAGGAAGGACAGTTAATAATGCTATTTCTATCTAGATGAGCTAATTTTTACATTAGGAATAGTTCTATTAGAAAGTGGAAGCAAGCAGTCCTTAAGAAGTGGATTCTCCCATGTTCTAAATAAAACATATACACAGACTTGTAGTAGGGATGTGTGTGTGTGTATGTATGTATAGTCATGTATATGTGGAAATATTACCACAAGCCAAGGTTAACAGTCAAGCTATTTTCAGAATCTGAAATGAATATCCATTAGCTTTCTGGCCAGTATTACTGTATTGAAAAATTGTGACATTCATAGGTCCTATCTCATGAAAGAAAAGATTTTCTACCAAACTTGATGAAGGTGTAAGTGCATTTTGTTGTTCTCTCTTCCTTTAGGTTCATTGCCATTCTAACACCAACATATTTAGGGTCTCTTATATCCAGAATTTGTGACAAGCAAGTAAGCAAAGATAATTAGTAGCAGTTTCTTTATTGCTTGATATTGTTTCCTCATTCTCCCCTTCAACCCTCCTATAACTTTACACACTTACACACACACACACACATTTAAATCTACATTCCACTTCTATGTACTCATTTTGCAATTGCCGAGCCTTATTAAATCCAGTGCTCACTCTCCTCTGAACCAGGAAAACAGTCGGTGAAAGTGGACTAAAAGTAAGCAGCACTTACTCTCTTCCTCTAGTAGGAAATATTAACATACCGTGTGGGTCTACACAATCTCATTGCTTCAAATGCCATCTGCATGCTGATGAATCTGGGAAGAAAAGAGCAAACATCAGGTCTGCAGCTACTTCCCTTCCTCGTGGCAAAGGAGGCAATGCTGACCTCGAAAAATTCTACATATAAGCATGGCATTGGGATTTATCCCAGAAAGATATCTGCAAAAGTTCTTGTCTAAGAATGTTTGTCTATATTGATCATTGCAAATACCTGGAACTTACAGACTTAAAGGACAAAGCTGGCTGGAGAATGCAAGTTAGCCACATAGACTATCTACCTATGTGAGTAATAAAGTATGGTAACCAAGAAAACTCAAACTAAAACTACTTTCTCCAAGCGAAATTGTTGCAGTCACATATTGCAATCTGTTTCTCCAAAATCAAAACTCATTCCAGGGTGGGAATGAGTCTGGTTTTCCTTTGTTTTGCATTGTGTTGTTTTGTTTTATTTCGTTTTGGAAGCTGTATCTGTTGGCTTTGAGGCTATTTGAAAGACTAATGTTGTAAGGCTGCAATGTCCCTACGTTTTGTTTATATCTTTCACTAATCATTGGGGAAGTTTGATGCTAAGCAAGATCCATTATCCTTGGGCATCTGCTTTGACAATCCAGCCCATCTGTGGGACTACAACAACCAAATAACGCTATCCCAGATCTCGTCCCTGAATTTGAGGTTTTCTGTCCAATGTATTACCTCTATGCTGATGTATTAGAAACATCTAAAGCTCAAATTCCTAAACTCTAGCTTATTTTTGCATAGCGTGAAAAGTTCCTCTCCTAACTTTCTGTATTTCAAAAGTTGTAAACACCCTTCTGGTCCAGCTGCTGAAAACACATCTATGGAGACATCTTTGACTCTTATCTCTCTATATTCAAATCCTTTTCGAGGGGTTGCTTTTTCCTCAGAAATCTAGCAAATGTCTATTGAGTTCATAAAACGTTTTTGATGACAGTTCTACTCCAAGTCACTATTATCTTTGAACAGATTACAGAATTTGCCTCTTACAGGGGCTCTGTTCTTCCATTCTAAATGGCAGCCACAATCTCTCCTAAGGAAATTAGAGCATGTCATGTTTAATTCATTAATTCAATTATTACCTTTTCAAATCTCAAGACTTGTTCCTTATGCAGGATAAATCTAAATGCCCAACAAGTTCTGAACCTTACTGACCTGTTGAATCTCTCCCTCAGTTACTTAATTCCAGGAAAATATATTATACATGACTGTTGCACGATATCAGTAAAATGAATTACATGCCAATTGATTACATGTTCCTATACAACATGCTATCAAATATACATTGTAGGATAGTGTGCTAGATATTAAAATGAAAAAATAAAGCCAAAATATAATATTTTTGTCCCTGCATATGAAATACTCCAATATTAATCTGGAAACACACATAAAATAGAAAATTGAAGCAGAAAATTTTCTAATAATAGAGGAAAGTCTTTTCTACAAAATATATTGCCTTTCAAGGAAGTACATTAAATTCTACAGTACAACATTATGTCTTGCATATATAAAAGTGGGTAATTTAAACACTCTGATACTAGAAGAAAGACCATAGAAAATTGTACCTTTATTTAGGATCCATGTTTAATAAACTATACTAGAAAAAACTAAGTCTTTAGAAAAGAAGTAACCTAGATGCATACCTCAAATATAATTCTGTAGATTAATTTTTTATATTTTTAGAAGACTGATAAATATGTGTATATTACTTAAAAATATATGTAGATACATTGTTAAAGACATAAATCTTTAAAAACCTCATAATTTAATTAAATAGAAAAATAAAACACATGCACATATGTCCTATATTAAGCTCAAAATCAAATAACATGTTGCAAATACATTCACAATATATAAGAGAGTTGTCCCAAAAATATAGCATTTATACAAATAAATGAAAATAATAAAATGTTCTATCCCACCAGAAAAAAAAATAGCAAAGTTTATAGATAACCAATTCACAATAGAAAAATACTACTAGCTGTTTTAATCATACAAAATTGTTCAAAATCACATATAATTAAAGGATACAACATTAAAACAAGATAATTTTATCACTATTCACACTGTAAGATATTAATACTATTGGTATCATTAGGAGTGTGTCTACATATTATTAGAGTAGTTTAAATCAGTTTTAATTTGCAGGAATACTATGTTATAATATATATCAAATAGTTAAAACTTGCATATCCTTGGGCTCAGTAACTCTAGATACTGGAACTTTTTACATGAAAATAGTAAACGTGTCTTCTGGGAATATAACCCAAATACAATTTTATAGGATTCTACCTGAGGGTATCACTGGATACTCCTTGGTTTGGGGACAGCCACTTGAGTCTAGCAAGGTGAATATCACAGGGAGAGTGGAAAGATAGGGTGCAGTGGATGCTCACACTGAGAGGGAAAGGTTATGTTAAGCAGTAATGGAAATGTGCTACCTTAGCAACATATATGTGTCTTAAAAACACATTGTCAAGTGAAAAAAGAATGAGACATGTAACACAGTTTTCATAAATACAAAGTATATGCACAGTCCCAAAACATTTTACTAAAACGTGTACACATAAAAGGAAGTACAGTAAGCATATTTAGTGATTTTCTATAGGGGGAGTGGGAGTGGTGGAAGAAAAACTAGTGGACAACAGGGACACTGGGAAATAATAATAGCCAAAGGGAACTTAATGGGGGTTACGTGATAATGAGCAAAGGACTGAGATGTACAATTAACTCAAGGCTCTGCATCTGCTTTTTAAGAAAATACATGGAATATACTAGATATGATCAGACATACATTTACAAAGATAAGATGGAAAACCTATTATGCATTATATCACAGAATACCGGGTTGCACATGTTAAAATAGGAAGAGCAATATGTATTTTAAGCGTTAAAATAATGATATAAGATTTACTGAAAAACATTATTAAAATAACCAGACAAAAATCATATAATGTGGTCACTTTGGGAGCACATATATTAAAATTGTAATGATACAGAGAAGATTAGCATGGTCCCTGCACAAGGGTGACATGCATGTTTGTGAAGGTTTCATATTTTTCAGTATCGTGAAAATGGCCATAGTGCCCAAAGTAATTTATAGATGTAATATTATTCCTATTAGCCTACCATTTACATTCTTCACAAATTTAGAAAAAACTGTTTTAAAATTCATATGGAACCAAACAAGAGTCTGTATGGCCAAGACAATCCTAAGCAAAAAGAACAAAGTTGGAGGCATCACCCTACTGTACTTCAAACTATATTGTAAGGCTACAGTAACAAAAACAGCATGATACTGGTACAAAAACAGACACATAGACAAACAGAACAGAATAGAGAACTCAGAAATGAGATTGCACATCCACAACCATCTCATCTTCAACAAGCCTGACAAACACAAGCAATGGGGAAATAATTCCCTATTCAACAAATGGTGCTGGGATAACTGGCTATCTGTTTGCAGAAAATTGAAACTGGACCACTTCCTCATACCTTATACAAAAATTAACTCAACATGGATTAAATACTTAAATGCAAAACCCCAAACTCTAAAAATCCTAGAATAAAATATAGGCAGTACCATTCAGGACATAGGCATGGGCAAAGATTGCATGATGAAATCGTCAATAGCAATTGCAAAAAAAGCAAAAATTGACAAATGGGATCTAATTAAACTAAAGAGCTTCTGCACAGCAGAAGAAACTATCAGAGTGAGCAGGCAACCTACAGAGTGGGAGAAAATCTTTGCAATCTATCCATCTGACAAAGGTCTAATATCCAGAATCTACAAGAAACTCAAACAAATTTACAAGAAAAAAACAGCCCCTTTAAAAAGTGCGTGAAAAACATGAACAGACATTTCTCAAAAGAAGACATTCATGCAGCCAACGAACATATGAAAAAAGCTCAACATCACTAATCATTAGAGAGAAGCAAATCCAAACCACAATGGTATACCGTCTCATGCCACTCAGAATGGCCATTATTAAAAAGTGAAGAAACAACAGATGCTGGCAAGGTTGTAGAGAAATAGGAACACTTTTACATTGTTAGTGGAAATGTAAATTAGTTCAATCATTGTGGAAGACAGTGTGGCGATTCCTCAAAGAGCTAGAACCAGAAATACCATTTTACCCAGCAATCTCATTACTAGCTATATACCCAAAGAAATATAAAGCATTCTGTTACAAAGACACACACACACGTGTGTTCATTGCAGTACTTGTCACAATAGCAAGGACATAGAATTAACCGAAATGCCCATCAATGATAGACTGGTTAAAGAAAATGTGGTACATATACACCATGGAATACTATGCAGCCATAAAAAGAAATGGGATCGTGTCCTTTTCATAGACATGGATAAAGCTGGAAGCCGTCATCCTCAGCAAGCTAACGCAGAAATAGAAAACCAAACACTGTACGTTCTCACTTTGAAGTGGAAGCTAAAGGATGAGATCACATGGACACAGGAAGGGGAACAACACGCTGTGGCATGTTTCAGGGTGGGGTCAAGGAAGAAAGTATTAGAAAGGATGGCTAATGCACACTGGGCTTAATACCTGGGTGATGGCTTGACAGGTGCAGTAAACCACTATGGCACACATTTGCCTATGTAACAAACCTTCACATCCTGCACATGTGCCCCAGAACCTGAAAATAATAATAATTTTAAAAAGTTCTAAAAGATAACATAATAAAATGTTGCATAAAGAATGATGGCATTGATATCAAAAATAATAAGAGATATAATGGTAATCTATATATCAGGGTTTCCAAAATATCCTACTATTTTCCTTTTGGGGTTTTGGGATTGTGGAAGTGCCCTATTTGCTACCTTTGAGTTATGGAAAGTTGAGAAATTTCACACCACATGCTACTCAGAGATTTAACATGCTAATGAGTTTTGTGAGAAGATGTAGTAAGCAAAATTTTCCTACTCAGAGTAACATGTGTTGTTTTTTTTTGTTTAATTTCATCTGCTCGCTTATGGAATTAGCTTTTAGTATAAGATATTTTGAATACTGTTTATATTGAACAAAATGCTAAGAATATGATAGATAAATTGATTTTTCCATACTGTCTTCATTTAGCAAAAATATATACTTATTACCAAATTCCTAAAATATATTATAGAATGATTAAATGATAAACTTCAGTTGCTTATGTATCTAAATAATTCTTGCCCAGCTATAATAGAAAAGTGAATATTTTATTTCTCTGGAATAATCTTTTAGTTTAATTTGCAAATGTTTTATTTTCTTTACTTTTTTTCCTGTCTCTTTCCTCTGAGTACCCTCTGTAGCATCTGAAATGGCTTAACTAGTCCAGTAACTAAACACATGGAAACTTCTGTCTGCCATTCTTGGACCACTCTTTATACATCAGTTATTTTTCTTTAAATTAGTCATTTTAAATTAGTATCAGCTACATAGCTTTCTTGAGATAATTACATTGCTTGCTTTCTTTAAGGCACTTGGGATAATGTCTGGAAAATAGAAAATGCCATAATAGTCTTCTACCACCAATGCTGTTTTGTCATTTTCTCTTGCATTAAAATCAGAACAAATTATTGTCATGTACTACATCCAACTCTACGTATTTTATATAGTTGAAATGCACTTAATTTTTTACCTAATTGAAAGTTCTAATTCCTTTGTATTGAAGCGGGAAAGGTTCCCTTGTCCCCCTCCCTGGGCATGAGACGGGGGGAGTGGCTCGCTTCTTCAGTGCCCTGCTGTTCAAATCTCTAGGGGAACAAACCTCTAGGGCACGGGTTGTAGGGCTGGCTCCCCCATCGCGGGAGAGCTACTTCCACTCAATAAAACTGCACTCATTCTCCAAGCCCATGTGTGATCCGATTTTTCTCCAAGCCCATGTGTGATCCGATTTTTCTGGTACAGCATGGCAAGAACTCCGGATACAGAAATCCTTCTGTCCCTGCGACAAAGAGGGTCTAATTGAGCTGGTTAACACAAACCGCCTGTAGACAGCAAACTAAAAGAGCACCCTGTAACACATGCCCACTGGGGCTTCAGAGCTGTAAACATTCACCCCTAGACACTGCCGTGGGGTGCTTTTCCCCTGGAGTTGGGCTGCTCTAAGGCCCCAGCTCTACTCCAACTGCTCTCAGCAAACTCGGCCTGGTCCTGCTGGCCCATGGCCTGCCGGCGTGCAGGCATCTGTCAGTGTCCTGTTCCACCAGAGTGCGCCCGTCGGGATTCCTCCATGTCCTCGCGCTTGGCTTGTGTCTTCTTCCACTAACGCGCTCCTTTCGAAGTTTGGCCACCTGTTTATCTGCCTGTTAGGGTCTCAGGTTCCTAGAGGCCCAGCATGGGGGCGTGGTGGGCCAGGGTGGTCTTGGAAAATGCAACATTTGGGCACAAAAGCAGGAGTGCCTGTCCTTACCTAGGTCCGTGGGGGTGGAGCCCTAGCCAGGTACCTGCCTTTCTCTACCCAGCACTTCCCTGCACCCCTCCCATATCAGTATGAATTCACATATTTAATAAATTATCTGTCAAAGAAATATGAAGGATTAATGATAATTATGGAAAGTGTAGACTAGTAATGGGAAAACAGAATAGAATAAAAATGCATTGATGCAAAAATTCAAAAAAAATCTAATTATTCATGACTCTTAAAAAGATAATTTCTGATTGCTAATTTCTGGCTTAGACAATTGATTTGATTTCCTTGTGCTGATATTCATTTAAGATGTGAGATGTGATATGAATTACATGTTTCATATAACATGTTTAAATGTTATAAGCAGGACTATAGAGCTACCTTAAGTCTTGAGAGAAAACCAAGGATTTTGTACAGTTGGGAAAGTCATTTTTTTAGCTGATTATAATACTCAAAATACCAAACTTGCAAGGTCCTTAGACATAGTCAAGATTCATATGTGTCAATCAAGAGACTTCATGTTGATTATTGATTAATAAGTATTTTGACTTTTGTGACTCACTTAATTCTTTAATGCTTAGCTTATAATCTCAAACTTTGAAACATTAGAAATTAATCTTGAGAAATCCCAAAGTAATTTCAGATTTTTGTTGTAATTTTTAAAATAATTTGTTACCTACGATATCTTTTAAATTAAGTCATTCAAATTCCCCACCCTCTGATGAAGCCGAGAGTGAGGATTCAATTTCTTTCAGAGAGAGTATATATTAAAAAGGAAGAGTTTTGAAACACAACCCTAAAGACCAGCTAGACACCAAAGATGTTCAATAAAGTGTAAAATGAAATAAAATAATTGTTAAAGTAAGCCAATAGGAAACTACTTAAAGAGGACAACCTGTAAAAGAAGTGTCTCAGTAGCCAAGTAGAAAAAAATCAGAGGCCAGGCGTGGTGGTGCATGCCTATGGTTCCAGCTACTTAGGGAGGCTGAGGTGGGAGGATTGTTTGAGCCCACGAGGTTGAGGTTACAGTGAGACAAGTTTGTGCCAGTGCACTCCAGGCTGAGTGACAGAGTGAGAGCCTGAGTCAAAAAAAAAAAAAAATTCAGAAATTATTAACTGCCTTAAAACTGTCAACAGTTAAGAAAACAATATTGGAAGATTAAAAGTAGTCTAGAAAATTGTAGAGACAAAAGCCACATTGCAAAGATCTGGGAATGGAACAAGAAGACTCTAAGAGAAAGCAACAAGTTCAAGAAAATTATAAAATCTAGAAAGGAAGTAGGAACAGAAAGTGAGTATGCAAGAGAACATATGTGAGTCTTATGGGGCATGAGGTTGTTATTTTGAAGGCAGATGGAAAAGAACATGGAGAAATGTAGAGACTGTGGTAAAAAAAAAAAAAATCAATGTAGACCAAATTAAATATTGATCACATTCAAGGGGACTATTCCTTGTCTTTCTAACCGTTAGTAACAAATTGAGATATTTAAAGAGTAAGCTATATCTGAGCAGATGGACATAGTTGTCTCCAGTTACAAAAGGACAAACATAAACATGGAGAAAGGTGGTATTTAGTCTTTATTTGATGCCTTAATTTTATAGACATTGATGTCAGGGAAGACAAGTTTTTCACTTTGTCTTCAAGTAAATGACTACCATTTTATAAAAGGGAGTACAACTAAGACACTCTTAACAGTAATAAAAACTAAAATGGTCAAAATATTGGTTTATTAAGGAAAAATATCATAAATATTTTATTTCATAAATGGCAAATAAATTTCAAAACTGAATTTACAAGAGACTTCAAGCATTATATAATGCAATTTAAGGTTATTTTAATGACTTCTAAATCCTGGGGAATATTGCAAATAATTTATTATGCAGGGTGTTAGCCAACTTGAGAACAAGTAGATTTGACAGTATGTTTACTTCACAATTATAGATATTAATGTTATATTTAATAGAGTAGAAACAACTAAATGCACATTTCTTTATACATGCTCTCTTGTTTGGCTCTATTGTTCATTTAATTATTGTTATAAGCATGGCAGGGATGAATTTAGTATTGTAATTGCCTTGCTGCTGCCAAGACTTTTATAACTTCATAGGGACCGAGGTTAACTTATAAAATTTTATCTGATGAAGATTAAAATAAATTCTGTCTGGTGGAAAATAAATTCCCAAATATTATGTCTTATAGCTCTGTAGGATATTAAGCAATTGATTAATGGAGCAAAGTTATTTAATATTCTTTTATTAAATAGCCTACAAATATCTAGTATCTCAAGTGCTTGTTGAACAGTATCTGACATTTTACTGAATCCACATTAATGAGTTAAACAATACATTTGACATGTAATCTTTTTATATTTGCAAGAGTTACAATTTTCCCTTATTAGAAATTATTATGAACAACACTTTACATGGTAGTGTGGTGATAGACAAGTAACATAAAATATTACAGTGTAAAATTTGCTCCTGTAAACGGGAATGATACTCGCACACTTCTTGTAGATACATTGGGATAAATAAATTACTTAAAATATAGAATTTATTTTAGAACAATGCCCCTCCTTAATAGGCCTTATATAAGTTTTTCACAACATAATGACAATCTGGACCTAATTTGTACATAGATAAAAGTGTTAAATAAGATAATAGAGTTTCTGCCATAAATTAATTTATTGAAGGTAGTTTATAGTTTTGTTACAATAAACATAATTATCAGAAATAGACAAAGGTCCTCTTTTATGCTCAACATTTTTAATATAACACTGATAATACAATGTTATGGTAAATGTTTGGTAACCCCGAAATGTTACTAAATTTGAAAATTAATCTACTTTATTTATTAGGTCATATTTTTTATTAGAAAAACATTGAAAATAGAGTTACAGTTAATGAAAGTAGATATGTGTACATAGAGATATATAGGTAAATTGATGTATCCACACATATAAATACATACATATATATCTTGAAGTGTGTATATGTTGATACATGTTGCTATCTGTGTATATATATGTGTGTGTGTGTGTCTGTGTGTCGATCACATACATATCTTCAATATGTTTCAAATGTATATGTTGTGCAAAATATAAACCCAAACATGAATGTTTCACTTGGAAATTGTAAGTTTTTGGATTTAGAAAAGACTGTGTTGAGTAACTGAACAACTACAGTGCAAATAGAAGCACATCTTTTCCATTATCTTTTTCTATTTGTGTAATCTGTGGCCTTTATTAACCCTGGAAGGTATAGAAGTATTTTCATACGTTTGGTGGATAGGTGGGAGTGCAGGTAAGGGGCAAGAGACACAGAGAAAGAGACAGAGAAAATTAATAATTTTCTATACCATTAATCATTATATGCAACCAGTATATTTGCATTTATGTTGTGTTTATGTGACGTTAACATATTTAATAATGAATTATAAGAAGTACTTTTTCAGACTAGAATAAGAACCTCCAGAATGGGAGAAAATTTTGCAATCTACCCATCTGACAAAAGGCTAATATCCAGAATCTACAAAGAACTTAAACAGATTTACAAGAAAAAAATCAAACAACCCCATCAAAAATTGGGCAAAGTATATGAACAGACAGTTCTCAAAAGAAGACATTTCTTCGGCTAACAGACACATGAAAAAATGCTCATCATCACTGGTCATCAGAGAAATGCAAATCAAACTACAATGAGATACCATCTCACACCAGTTAGAATGGTGATCATTAAAAAGTCAGGAAACAAAAGGTGCTGAAGAGGATGTGGAAAAATAGGAATGCTTTCTCACTGTTGGTGGGAGTGTAAACAAGTTCAACCATTGTTGAAGACAGTGTGGCGATTCCTCAAGGATCTAGAACTAGAAATACCATTTGACCCAGAGATCCCATTACTGGGGATATACCCAAAGGATTATAAATCATGCTACTATAAGACACATGCACACGTATGTTTATTGTGGCACTGTTCACAATAGCAAAGACTTGGAACCAACCCAAATGTCCATCAATGATAGACTGGATTAAGAAAACGTGGCACATATACACCATGGAATACTATGCAGCTATAAAAAAGGATGAGTTAATGTCCTTTGTAGGGACATGGATGAAGCTGGAAACCATCATTCTGAGCAAACTATCACAAGTACAGAAAACCAAACACCGCATGTTCTCACTCATAGGTGGGAACTGAACAACGAGAACACTTGGTCACAGGGCGGGGAATATCACACACCAGGGCCTGTCATGGGATGGGGGTATGGGGGAGGGACGGCATTACGAGAAATACTTAAAGGAAATGATGGGTTAATGGGTGCAGCAAACCAACATGGCACATGTATAGATGTGTAACAAACCTGCACATTGTGCACATGTACCCTAGAACTTAAAGTATAATTTAAAATATAAATAAATAAATAAAAGAACCTCCAGAAATTTTCTATAAAAGCATTAAGAAAACTGGCAAACAATGTATGTAAATCTTCATTTTTTAAAGCTCTGGAAATTACTCAAATGTTTGTAACAATCTGGGGATATTGTTTTTTAAAAAGTGCTGAATCTTGGTAATAACAGCAAGTTTTATGATATGCTACTTGCCCCATGCCGTTCTCCACCTTTCCTCGACCAGTTCCATGGTAGTCTTGAAACCAACAGCGTCAAAAGCAGAGTAATCGTAAAAATGAGCACTCTAGCTATCACTAAAGGGGCATAACAGTTGGAACTACTCAAATAGCACTATAGCTAATAAATTGTCGCTATTTGGTCTATCTGGAAATTTCCTGGAAATTCTCCAGTCACAGGACTGTCTTTAGTTTACCTAACTCAGAGCTTATTTAGTGTGAACAGCCCTATCTCCCGGACAGGTATCTAAAAAATCGGAGGCAAACAAAAACATTTAAAAAGAAAATCTGGAAAAAACTATGGACATATGAGGACTTAAAAAGAATCAGACAGTTTCTTGACAATCTAGAAGGCCACGTATATGTGCAGGGCTGTGGGCATGACAAATACCTGAGAATGAGCAGAATCTCACCTGTGGCTATTATTAAGGGTCTACACACCAGGGAATGAAAGGTAAGGAAAATAAAAACTGCTGGAGTGTTAAAGATGAGCCAGAAAAACGTGCATACCTACACACACACACACACACACACACCCCACTTTGGCAAACGCCAGGAGACATACACCTTTAAGGCACTCAAGGAACTCTGTGTGTAAACATTATCTGAACAATGTACTAATTGAATTAAATTCCAGTGACCACATATGACAAAGAATAATTAATGTCATAATGAATCAGGGGAATTCACTAAACAAGAAGAGAGAAAAAAAAAATAATTGTTTTAAAATGTCAAATCCCACTTTTAATAAGTAGAACAACACGGCAGAATATCAACAAGGAAATATATGATGTAAACAACACTAAACAATCTGCCTAACAGATAAAGAACACTCCACCCAACAGTAGAAAGAATCCCAGATTCTTCTCCAGGGCACATGGCACATTCTCCAGGATAAAATGTGTATAAAGCCTTTATGCAAGCCTCTGACTATAATGAAATGAAATTAGAAGTCAATAACAGAAGGAAATTTGTGAATTTCACGAATACATAAAAATTAAACAGTGCATTCCAAATAGCCAATGGGTTAAAGAAGAAATCACTGAGGAAATTATAAAAATTTTTGAGATTGATGAAAACAAAAATACACACCCAATTGTATGGGATGAAACTAAAGCAATGCTCAAAATAAATATTAAGGCTCTCAATGCCAGTATTTATAAAAGATGACCCCAAATCAGTAACTTAACATTCCACCCTAAAAAAATTAAGGAAGATAAAGCAAACCCCAAGTACCACATAAAGAGAAAAAAATAAATGTCAGAGGTGAAATAAATGAAATGGAGAATAGAAAAATATGAGAGAAAGTCAGTGAAACCAAAAGTAACAAAACTAACACAACTTAAACTATACTGACCAAGGAAAACAAGAGAAAAGACTAAAATGATTAAAATCAGGAATGAAATGGGACATTACTTGATCTTAGAATAACAAATAGGACAATATAATACTACAATTTAACACAAAAAGTAGATAATCAAGATAAAATGAACAAATTCATAGAAACACGTAAACTACAAAACTCATTTAAGAAATTAAAAATATAAATAAATTTAGGCACATAAAACATTGAAATGATAATTTTTAAAATCCCACAAATAAAACTCAAGGCCCATGTGGCTTTCCTTATAAATTCTACCAAACATTTAAAGGAGAATTAGCAACAATCCTTCACAAACTCTTCCGAAATGTAGAACATAAGGGAACACTTCCCAACTAACTCCGTGAGGCTTTACCCCAGGAATTCAAGATTAATCTAATATCTTAAAAGTCATCAATATAATATGTCATACTAATGGATTAAAGGACTAAATTACATGATTATCTCAATAAATACAGAAAAGCATTTCACCAAGTCCAGCAAACTTTCATGAAAAAAAAAAAAAAGAAAAAACACTCGATAAAAAGGGGCCTTCCTCAGCCTGACACAGTATGTCTATAAAAACCTGAAACTATTATCATACTAATCATGACAGATTGAAAGCTTTTCATTGGTCTCATTGATGAAATAAAATATCTGCTTTTGCCACTTTTTGTCAACATTTGCTGATTTTTTTCCCAGAGCTATTAGGGGAAAAAGTAGGCATATAGATTGGTGATTAAGAAGTCAAGTTATCTATATTTGCTTGTGATATGACCTTATATATAGAAAATAGTCAGGAATGCACAACTAACCTATTATAAATAGTGAATGAGATCAGCAAGATTTTGTATATAAAGTCAGAAGGAATTCAGTTGCTCTCCATTTCTATACACTAGAAATAATTCAAAAATAAAATTAAGTAAACAGTATAATTTGCAGTAGGATCAATAAAATAAATAACTAGGAATAAATTATCAAAACAAGAGAAAGACTGTACACTAAAAATGTAAAAACACTGAAAATGTAAAAAATGTCTGAAGAAATAGACGTCCTTAACTCAGATTGGAAAATGTAATTTTTTTTTTTTAATACTTTAAGTTCTAGGGTACGTGTATACAACGTGCAGATTTGTTACATATGTATACATGTGCCATGTTGGTGTGCTGCAACCATTAACTCGTCATTTACATTAGGTATATCTCCTAATGCTATCCTTCACCCCGCCCCTCCCCACAATAGGACCCGGTGTGTGATGATCCCCTTCCTGTGTCCAACTGTTCTCATTGTTCAGTTCCCACCTATGAGTGAGAACGTGCGGAATTTGGTTTTCTGTTCTTGCGAGTTTGCTGAGAATGATGGTTTCCAGCTGCATCCATGTCCCTACAAAGGACACGAACTCATCCATTTTTATGGCTGCATAGTATTCCGTGGTGTATATGTGCCACATTTTCTAAATCCAGTCTTTCACTGATGGATATTTGGGTTGATTCCAAGTCTTTGCTATTGTGAATAGTGCTGCAATAAACATACGTGTGCATGTGTCTTTATAGCAGCATGACTTATAATCCTTTGGGTATATCCCCAGTAGTGGGATGGCTGGGTCAAATGGTATTTCTAGTTCTAGATCCTTGAGGAATCGCCGCTCTGTTTTCCACAATGGTTGAACTAGTTTACAGTCCCACCAACAGTGTAAAAGTGTTCCTATTTCTCCACATCCTCTCCAGCGCCTGTTGTTTCCTGATGTTTTAATGATCACCATTCTAACTGGTGTGAGATGGTATCTCATTGTGGTTTTGATTTGCATTTCTCTGATGGCGAGTGATGATGAGCATTTTTTCATGTGTCTGTTGGCTGTATGAATGTCTTCTTTTGAGAACTGTCTGTTCATATCCTTTGCCCACTTTTTGATGGGGTTGTTTGGTTTTTCCTTGTAAATTTGATTGAGTTCTTTATAGGTTCTGGATATTAGCCCTTTGTCAGATGAGTAGATTGCAAAAATTTTCTCCCATTCTGTAGGTTGCCTGTTCACTCTGATGGTAGTTTCTTTTGCTGTGCAGAAGCTGTTTAGTTTAATTAGATCCGATTTGTCAATTTTGGCTTTTGTTGCCATTGCTTTTGGTGTTTTAGTCATGAAGTACTTGCCCATGCCTATGTCCTGAATGGTATTACCTAGGTTTTCTTCTAGCGTTTTTATGGTTTTAGGTCTAACATTTAAGTCTCTAATCCATCTTGAATTAATTTTCTTATAAGGAGTAAGGAAAGGATCCAGTTTCAGCTTTCTACTTATGGCTAGCTAATTTTCCCAGCACCATTTATTAAATAGGGAATCCTTTCCCTGTTTCTTGTTTTTCTGAGGTTTGTCAAAGATCAGATGGCTGTAGATGTGTGGTATTATTTCTGAGGGCTCTGTTCTGTTCTGTTCTGTTCTGTTGGTTCTGTTCCGTACTGGTTTTGGTACCAGTACCATGCTGTTTTGGTTACTGTAGCTTTGTAGTATAGTTTGAAGTCAGGTAGCATGATGCCTCCAGCATCCTGATGCCAAAGCCTGACAGAGATACAACAACAAAAAAGAATTTTAGACCAATATCCCTGATGAACATCGATGCACAAATCCTCAATAAAATACTGGCAAACCGAATCCAGCAGCACATCAAAAAGCTTATCCACCGTGATCAAGTGGACTTCATCCCTGGGATGCAAGGCTGGTTCAACATACACAAGTCAATAAATGTAATCCAGCATATAAGCAGAACCAAAGACAAAAACCACATGATTATCTCAATAGGTGTAGAAAAGGCCTTTGACAAAATTCAACAGCCCTTCATGCTAAAACCTCTCAATAAATTTGGTATTGATGGAATGTATCTCAAAATAATAAGCACTATTTATGACAAACCCACAGCCAATATCATACTGAATGGGCAAAAACTGGAAGCATTCCCTTTGAAAACTGGCACAAGACAGAGATGCCCTCTCTCACCACTCCTATTCAACATAGTGTTGGAAGTTCTGGCTAGGGCAATCAGGCAAGACAAAGAAATCAAGGGTATTCAGTTAGGAAAAGAAGAAGTCAAATTGTCCCTGTTTGCAGATGACATGATTGTATATTTAGAAAACCCCATCATCTCAGCCCAAAATCTCCTTAAGCTGATCAGCAATTTCAGCAAAGTCTCAAATACAAAGTCAATGTGCAGAAATCACAAGCATTCTTATACACTAGTAACAGAAAAACAGAGAACCAAATCATGAATGAACTCCTATTCACAATAGCTTCAAAGAGAATAAAATACCTAGGAATCAATCTTATAAGGGATGTAAAGGACCTCTTCAAGGAGAACTACAAACCACTGCTCAGTGAAATAAAAGAGGACATAAACAAATGGAAGAACGTACCATGCTCATGGATAGGAAGAATCAATATTGTGAAAATGGCCATGCTGCCCAAGGTAATTTATAGATTCAATGCCATCCCCATTAAGCTACCAATAACTTTCTTCACAGAATTGGAAAAAACTGCTTTAATGTTCATATGGAACCAAAAAAGACCCCGCATTGCCAAGACAATCCTAAGCCAAAGGAAAATGTAATATTTTTAAGATGACAATGTTCTCCAAATTGACCTACACTGTCACCAAAAAAAGACTGTGGAGAACTTGGAGCCTCCGCAATTTAAATTTTAATTGCAAAACCGCAAGTACTTTTCACCTAATATAAATGGTTAAACACAGTTACCATATGATCCAGTGAATCCATTCCTTGGTTTATATCCAGAAGAATGAAACATGTATTGTCTTTTAACTCAGGAATGGATAAATAAAATATGATATGCATAAACACACACACACACAGAATAATATTATTCAGTCACAAAGAAGAATGAAGTACTAAAATACTCTGTAACATAGATGAACCATGGAAACATTATAAGTGAAAAATGTCAGTCACAAATAGCCACATATTTTATTTATATGAAATGTCCATAATATTAATATTACAAACATAATGTAGACTTTTTTTTAGGGTCTGGTGATAGGGCATAGAAGGATGGAGAGTGATTGGTAATAGGTACAGGATTTCCTTTTTAGAGAATGAAAATATCTTAAAACTAATGGTAATGGCTGTGCAGCTCTCTGAATATACTAAAAATCACTTAATTGTACATTTCGAAAGGGTGAATTATGGTATGTCCATTATACCTCAATAACACCATCGTTGAAAAATTGTATTAGACAGTATTGATGATGTCAATGAGACATGTAGTGCAAGTTCACGCATCTCAGCAGAACCTGCACGTGACCAAGCTATAAATGCCTTCATGTAAACCAATCAGATCTGCAGGTAATTTATTACTATAAAAAAATTGATAAAAATTGCATGGTACACTACTATTTTTCCATACTGCACAAAAATAATGTTTATCATTCCAGTATTTATTCCAGTCAAGACTCAATCATACTTTCCGGGCAATTTTTGAGGCTCAAAATTTGATTATTCTAGGATAGTATTTTAAATAGATAGCTTTTCTATTTTTATGTCATGTTCCAGGTGCCTTTGGTGATATTTATTAAGCTGAAGGAGTTTTAAATAGGTCACTGAAACATCAATGCATTGTCTTGTAAAATGGCTTATGATAACACAAAGAAGAGTTGTTGTTGTTGTTGTTGTTGTTGTTGTTTGGAGACAGTCTCACTCTGTCACCCAGGCTAGAGCGCAGTGGCACCCTCTCGGCTCACTGCCAGCTCTGCCTCCCGGGTTAGAGATATTTTTTTAAGTTGGAATGACAAAAGTCACTGAAGTACCAGATATAGTTAATTAGATATTTTAATTTCTACTAAGATTTTAATAAATATTCTGCTAAATATTTGGAATTCAAACTAGCTGAATAATCTATTTAGCTACCTACTAAAAATGATCACTTAACAATAAATTCTAAAATTGTTACAGTTTGATAGTGATACAATTTTTAAACAAGCACACACCACAAAAAATAAGCATCCTTATTTTTTGATTCTCCAAGTTGTTTTTTTGTTTTTTGTTTTTTGTTTTTTTTGAGACAGAGTTTGGCTCTTGTTGCCAAGCTGGAGTGCAATGGTGTGATCTAGGTCTGATCTAGGCTCACTGCAACCTCCACCTCCTGGGTCCAAGCTATTCTCCTGCCTCAGCCTCCCGAGTAGCTGGGATTATAGGCTCCTGCCACTACGCCTGGCTATTTTGTTTGCTTGTTTGCTTTGCTTTGTTTTGTTTGTATTTTTAGTGGAGATGGGTTTTCGCCACGTTGGTCAGGCTGGTTTGGAATTCCTGATCTCAGGTGATCCACCCACCTTGGCCTCCCAAAGTGCTGGGATTACAGGCCTGAGTCACCATGCCCGGCCCACTTCCAAGCTTTTTCATCAATTTTTAATTAAATTTATAGGAGATTTTATACAAGTCTGTCATATTTTAATACTCTCAACTATTTCTATGAATAAATCAATAAGTCACTGTTGTGTGATTCTTCTTCACTGAAAAAATACAGGAATAAATTGATATTTTATGATTAATTTTATTGACCACTCCTTATTTTAACAAATGCATTTTTTGAACAGTTTCATGGTTTTCAAACATGGGATTTATGATAGGCCAAATATTCTATTTTGAAATAGAAAATATTTATTCAAGAAAGTATCACCAATATACATTATGCAGATTTTAATTAAAAATGTTATGCTCCTAAGTTGTTTTGATAGCTAGTGGCCTGGAAGACAGATAGCTTCAATATTTTACAGCCAGACTAATTTGGAGGTACTGATTAAAATGTTAAATGTTCTTCATATTGCAGAGGGAGTAAAAGTTGGGTATGAGAATGAACAAACAAAGAAACACACTCTACTTGAAGGGCTGATGATAAAGGCATACAATTTCCCAACAGTTGAGAAAAGTACACTATATTTCAAATACTATGTTAATGTTGTACAGATTAAAATATGAAACACACATTGTATTTAACTTCATAAAGTTATAGCATTGACATAACACAAGCATGTTTAAAGAAATTTAAGATCTATGTGAATGTTACAAGGGTTAATAAGAAGCAAATGCACATTTAATTTAATTGTTTCACAAAAAATATATAATGTGGTCAAATTAATAGAATACAAGTGTTGAGTACAGGAAGCTGGAATTTTAGCTTGACTTTCTATTTATTATGTGTTTCTTTTTTATCTTTAGATTCATTATCTGCAAAATGGAGATGATTAAAATATTTAAGCAAGTATTTCATACATTTAGCTAACTTTTCCTTGGTCATTTTCTGGTAATGGAAAACTAGAACGAATTCTAAGGCAAGCCAAGGATGGCAATTTTGTTGTGAGATGCTCAAATCGAAAAACATGAATTCTTCATTTTCTTTCAATCTTAGGTTCACAATCACGATTAATTGGCCAGAATCAATGAGACAAAAAAAAAAAAAAAAAAAAATTCGGCCGGGTGCGGTGGCTCATGCCTATAATCCTAGCACTTTGGGAGGCCGAGGCGGGTGAATCACGAGGTCAGGAGATCGAGACCATCCTGGCTAACAAGGTGAAACCCTGTCTCTACTAAAAATACAAAAAATAACTGGGCGAGGTGGCGGCGCCTGTAGTCCCAGCTACTTGGGAGGCTGAGGCAGGAGAATGGCGTGAACTGGGGAGGCGGAGCTTGCAGTGAGCCGAGATCGCACCACTGCACTCCAGCCTGGGCAACAGAGTGAGACTCCGTCTCAAAAAAAAAAAAAGGTTCAGCTATTTCTAAGATGAACTGTGTCATGACTACTTATTTGTATGATTAATGAGTAATGCAGTACACGATCTAACTGTTTTCTTTTTATTCAGGAAAAATAATGTAATTTAGATATGATATGGTTTAAGATGTGTATGTTATGTATAATTATGTTTTTTTCCTGTTTAATTTGGATTATCTTTGCTTATCAAAGGAAATTCGATTAATGATTTATGAGTTTAAAATAGCAGTTTATTTGGTTTTGGAATAACTGATAAATGACTGCAACTTACTTTTAAAATTATACCTTTCAAAGACTGCTTCCTATACTGAAGAATGTATTTGAGGCTTCAAATACAATCAGTTAGAAACTTCAAGAGGGAAACACTTAGATCATTCTTCTGTGGGATATACTTCAAGTATTTAGAGCAAATCCGAGATACTGACGTAGTAAATTTGTTCTAAAAGTGTCTTTTCAGTTTTTCCAAGTTGACAAAGCACTAAAGTCCCAGGTTCTTAAAAATTATTTGAAGTAAAACTTACCTTTCATCTATTCTGTCTGGAGAATGAATGAAGGCAATATTTCCTTTACGTCATATTGAAAGTCCTATTTGCAAACTTCTGCTATTATGTTTGAGTAAAAATATTTTATAGAAGAGTTTTTAGGAACTCTGATTTAGTTTTCAAAGGTGACTTCTAGAAAGGTACTTTTGAAAAATTCTAATTTATACTCTATATTTCAGAAGAAGTAAGGAGATGGTATAGATTGATATCTCTTTATCCAACTGACATTCAGTGATGGAGCTTCTTTCCTCTTTTCTAGCTATGAAGATTAAGCACTTCATAAAGTTGCAATATAAATATCTAGAAATTCATTTGTGCCTTTTTCTGCATGATATTATGTTGACAAGCTAGTATCAAGCAACCTGACACACTTGAACATTAACATAAAAAACTGATATAAGGTTTTACATTTAAATCTTTAATCCATCTTGAGTTAATTTTTTTGTATATGGTGATACATAGGGGTCCAGTTTCAGTCTTCTATATATGATAGTCAGTTATCCCGGTACCATTTTTTACAGAGGGAACCTTTTTCCCATTGCTTATTTCTATCAAGTTTTTCTAAGACTACATGGTTGTAAGTGGGTGGTTTTATTTCTGGAATTTCTATCCTGTTCTACCAGTCTATGTTTCTGTTTTTGTATCAATACCATGCTGTTTTGATTACTGTGGACTTGTAGTATAGTTTGAAGTTGGGAAATGTAATGATCTCAGCTTTGTTCTTTTTGTTTAGGATTACTTTGGCTATTTGGGCTCTTTCATGGTTTCCTATAAATTTAAGAATAGTTGATTTTTCCAATTGTGAAAAATGATGTTGGGTAATTGGACAGAAATAGTGTTGAATCTGTAAATTGTTTTGTGTAGTATGGCCATTTTAATGATATTGATTCTTCCAATCTATGAACATGGAAGCATTTTCCATTTGCATGTGTGATCTGTTATTTCTTTCAGCAGTGTTTTATAGTTCTTCACATCTTTGATTAGCTATAGTCTCAGGTATTTCATATTCTCTGTGTGGCTACTGTAAATGAGATTGTGTTCTTGATCTGGCTCTCAGCTAAAACATTATTGGTGTATAGAAATGCTACTGATTTTTGTACATTGATTTTGTAACCTGAGACTTCACTGAAGTCATTTATCAGTTGTAGGTGTATTTTAGTGGAGTCTTTTTTTTCCAAGTATAGAAAAATATCAATAAAGAGAGATAGTTTTAATTATTTTCCTTTTTTGATGCCTTTGATTTCTTTCTCTTGCCTGATTGCTCTGACTAGGACTTCCAGGAGCTGGAGGTCATTATACAAAGCCAACTGATGCAGAAACAGAAAATTGAATACTTCATGTTGTCAATTATAACTAGGAGCTAAACATTGAGTGCACGTAGACACAAGGATAGAAATAATAAGCACTGGGGACTACTAGACTGGGGAGAGGGGAAGTGGGACAAGAACTGAAAACTTATGTATTGGGTACTATGCTTACTACTTGGGTGACAGATTTAGTCATTCCCCAAAGCTCAGCATCACAAAATATGACTTTGTAACAAACCTGCACAAAGGTACTTGCTGAACCTAAAACAAAAGTTGGGAAAAAAATAAAGTAACTAATGTCTGCCAAAAACACTGAAGTGAACAAACAGTAAAAATTATTAAATATATTAAAACTTGTAATATAAACATTGCATACATCAGCTGAATTTTCCCCAGCTGGTATCATACAGAGTGGGGAAAAGCTGAAAGCCTCTCCTCTAATATCTGGAACATGACAAGGTTTTCCAGTCACCACTGTTATTCAATATACTACTAGAAGTCCTAACTAGGATGATGAGACAAGAGAAAGATATAAAGGGCGTCTAAATTGGAAATGATGAAGTCAGATTACTCTTTTTTTTTTTTTTTTTTTTTTTTTTTTTTTGAGACGGAGTCTCGCTCTGTCGCCCAGGCTGGAGTGCAGTGGCCGGATCTCAGCTCACTGCAAGCTCCGCCTCCCGGGTTCACGCCATTCTCCTGCCTCAGCCTCCCGAGTAGCTGGGACTACAGGCGCCCGCCACCGCGCCCGGCTAGTTTTTTGTATTTTTTAGTAGAGACGGGGTTTCACCATGTTAGCCAGGATGGTCTCGATCTCCTGACCTCGTGATCCACCCGCCTCGGCCTCCCAAAGTGCTAGGATTACAGGCTTGAGCCACCGCGCCCGGCCGAAGTCAGATTACTCTTATTGGCAGATGGTATAATGTTATATCTGGAAAAACCTAAAGATTACACAAGAAAACTATTAGAACTCATGAAATTTCAGTGAAGTTGTAGGATACAAAAGCGACATACAAAAATCAGTAGCATTTCTGTATGCCAACAGTAAACGGGGATGTTTAATTCATCTGAAAATAATGGAATTGTGGAGACAAGGCTTAGTAAACCATATAAAGGTTTAAAAATAGAGGATTAAAAAAACATTAATTTAGTTTTTAAGAAAGAAGACTCAATCACACAAGTGCTATTAATGAGTTTTGTTCTCAATATTGAGAAGATGCTCTAAACAATTTCTGTCTAAATTTATATACCATATCCCCTTTATTGACTCTATTCTTGCTATTTGCCTTCTAATTATCCACTTTTCTTTCCTTACTTTTTGATTTCTCAGCAATTCCAAATTTTTATCAGTTTCCTCTTCTCATCACCCTAAGAATTTTTATTATCCTTCACATTCATTCAATGGATATTTAATTGTCATTCATTATATAAGCCTGTCAGGAAGCTGAGGAAACTAGCAGTTTTTACAACCTAGAAAAGCTTTTGGACTTACTGAGTTACATCTGAGATAAATTTTTTCTTGCTATCCGATTGAATATAAGTTGTCACTTTTTTTCAAAGGAAAATTCTGCTTTTAAAGTAGATAAATTAATTCTGCCTTGGTGCAAGCTTGCATTTTGAAAATAAATCATATTCTCATATATTGTGAAATTCTGAAAATATAAATAAAAGTTAGTACAGGAATACAGAATGCATATGTGTGCACATATGTATATGATAGGCATTATACATGAATACATGCTTGTACACATATTTGTGGGTGTATAAACAGTGTTTCCAAAAATGTAGATTCTTTTTATATTTAATATTCAAGTATATTATTTAGTGTATTCATTACAGTTCACTACCTCTATATTTTGATCTGTTCAGAGAAGAGAAATATTTGTGAATAAATGATGAAGGAATGGAATTGCTGACAAAATTCTGGGATTATATATTAAGAATGGAAGAATTATTATTTGATTGACTCAATGTTTAATTCACCAAAAACCCATATTCATAAACTAAGCAATAACTTTAATATGATTTATATAGTTCTTTATAGTTTATTATTCCTTAGTTCATAAAATTAGGAGATACATATGTTTGGATCCAATAATAATTATATATCATATATATTATTGTATGTTTATATATAGGATATATATGATATAATCAATAATAATATATAACATATGTTATGATTCTATATAATTATTTTATATTTATATTATGTATACATATATATGTATACTATATATAGTTTACATATATACAATAATTATATTTATATACAAATATTTATATAGAAATATTTATGTTATATATAAATATATGTAATATATTTTATATATTTACATATATATAATATATAATTTCAATATATATGTTTGGAGATATATATACATATAGGATATACAATTATTATTGTGACAACATTGAGTAAATCTAAAATTATCCTCCCATTATTCTTTTTTTCTTTTTGGAGACAGAGTTTCAGTCTTGTTGCCCAGGATGGAATGCAATGGCACAGTCTCTGCCTCGGCCTCCCGAGTAGTTGGGATTACAGGCATGTGCCAAAACGCCTGATTAATTTTGTATTTTTAGTAGAGATGGAGTTTCTCCATGTTGGTCAGGCTGGTGTTGAACTCCCAACCTCAGGTTATCCACCTGCCTTGGCCTTCCGAAGTGCTGGGATTACAGGCGTGAGCCACCACGCCCAGACTATTCTCCCTTTCTTAATGAATAATTCCAGCATTTTTTGAGACATTCCTTGCTAATTTTAATGTATGTCTATTCTTTGCTAAATGCGTAGGTAAGAATCAACTGAAGACTTAAAACAAAATGCCAGTGTCTAAGATTGGCCAAAATTAATTCCACTTGAGTCTGTCTCAGATAGGTTTCAGACATTGCATTCTGTAATTCTTTGTCAGTGATTTTGGTGCTTTTTATTAGTTGTTTACCATTGACTTTAAGATAAATCAGGATCTCAAATACAGAACACCAGGCTTTCTATTTCTGTTCCTCACATACCTTCCAATCTCCTCTAGAAAAAAAAGCAAATGATACCTGCCATGTTACAGCATTACTGTTATGAACAAATATGGTATTGGAGATGACAAAACTATATCTATAACCTGGGCTATCCTATATAAATTTACACATGACTAAGCAAGTTGAAAACGGATATGGTTTTCAATACTCAATGCTCTGTTTAGCTGCATGATGTTAAAGGTTCATGTAAGTTTATTTATAAATTTGATGAAGTCTACACATATTTTATGAATAGTTTGTGAACATATTTGTTACAAAACAATATAGCCGACTTTCCATCATCAATTTGACTGCAGATTAACCAATTTGGTCATAGTTTCAAAAAACACATTGACATTCATATAGAAACAAAGGTCTCTGTGTATATTCAGGAAATTGCGAAAGAAAGAAGGTAAGTTTTCAAGATAAACATGTACTTACAGACAGAGAAAGAAATAAAGAAGAAAACATTTAGGAGTAAACTCCTATATCAAGGGAGATTCAGTTTGTATTGCCCCATCTCTGTTTTTCTAAAGGTAGTTTAGAAATAGTGATCATAAATGAGTTAAAACTATATTCTAGTTTTCTTTTTGTATTTATTTCATTGTTTTTTCTCTGCAGCCCATCTTCTTTACTTCCCCCTTATCTTGTCTAATTCTAGGCTTTCTTTCTCTGAGTTTAAAATATGATTTATTGTATCTTGAGGGAAACATGGTTTTTGTAGCAATATACCTCCAGTTTCTTAGGAAAACCAATTTGAACAAAAAACATAGATATACTATAATATCCTTCATAGATATTTTAGATAATTTTCTACCAATATTCTCATCTTCTTGAATTGACAGAGTATAGTTAATAACACACTTTTCAAAAATGTAATTTAAACAATTATAGTCACTCAATTATACTTTGCTCACTGCTGAAGAAACAATGTCATGCATAAGGATCAGGATATGGGAATGATATAGTACTTGATTTAGATATTTATCAGATTTACTATACTAGTTTGCTAGGGCTGCCATAATAAAATACCACAGACAGGATGGCTTTTACTGCAAAAATTCATTTTATCACAGTTCTGTTAGGTAGATATCCAAGATCAAAGAGTCAGTGTGGTTTGGTGTTTTCTAAGGCCTCTCTCCTTGGCCTAGAGACAACTGCCATCTGCCTGTGTCCCCACTTAGTGATCTCTCACCCTGTGTGTGTCTGTGTTCCGATCTCCTCTTCTTATAATTACAATAGCCATAGTGGACTCGGGCTTACGCTAATATCCTTAATTACCTCTTTAATAGTCTCATCTCCAAATGTAGTCATGTTCAGAAGTACTGCTAGAAGTTCGGACTTCGACATTTGTGAGGAAAGGGTACAAAATGTAGCCCATAATATACATATTCATATATACAAACAGGTATTGTTCAGATGTTAGCTATTAGGCTTTTGAATCTATAATCATTGTTTAAATCTGTGAGTGTTATATAGTAAAAACAATGGTGTCTTAATAATATTAATCCTCTCTTGCAGTTATAGACTCTTTTGTTCCCTAGCTTGTCATTGATTTCTATCACTTTTTCTGACATATATGAAATCCTTAATAATTAGTGATTGCACGTGTGGATGTGTGGTCGAATACATGGATGGATGAAGGAATGAATGAACCATCACATGAGCAAATAAATAAAAATACAGAATTTGTATAAACTTTTATATTGTTAGTACAATAAAAGTACAATCAGTGTTACTAGTAAGTCCACAGTAAGTGTTAGGAGTATTTTAACCTTTCTGGCATTAGAGAGCTGGTTCAAATTTACTTCCTTCAAGAATTAAAGTCAGTCCTGCTCTGACTAGTCTGTTCTCACCTCACTCACTCAGTATTTGTGAATTGAACTTGATCCATATGTTTGCTCACATCTGTTGGCTTACCACTTGCAGAAAATACTCAAATCCAGATGTGGATATGTTTTGCCTGTGCAAATTAATTGGTATGATTATCAAGACTAGAGGCTGTACTTTTGATTTCCCCGTGTAGCACCTAAATAGGTTTTCTATACACAGTGGTAACCCAATAAATTTCTTGCTAACTAATGCATCTCCCATTCATGAGCCCCTAGTTGATATTTTTTGTCTTTTGCTGCCTGCAAGTGGAAGCATACATTTCAATTAGATCTCCACTTACTGAAAAGAGAGATTTGTTAGAGAAACCAGAGTAAGCAATTTGTCATGTTGTTTTCATGCAACCATAAAATAGTATTTCAAACTCTGTTATATTTGGGGATTACTCTGCCATATCCTGAAATTCATAAAATGCAATATATGGGTACATAACGGATGAGGTGCATTTCAGAAATGAAAATGATTGCAGTACACAGTTTGTAAATCAAATTTGTGAAACACTTCAGGATGAAAGCCACTATACAATAAATACAGGTTGTGAAAGGATACATGTTTGTTGCATAAATACAATTTCCTTTGCATGGATATTTTTAACCCCATAATAATCTCCAGGTCAGATTTTAAAACATCCTTTTATTGATGTAATTTGGAAAAAATATTGATATAAAATGATTCCTGATGTGTCAGCCACAGATTTCTTGACGTTTTCTTCTGCTTTCTTATTACGTGGCCGTGATCTGACAAAACTAAGATGTCTGTCACCAGATTTTCTTTCTATGAAATGTTGGTTCTTATTTTCTAAATTGTAATTTAGCCTCCCGTGGTTTGACCTCATCTCAGCAGATAGCTTATATTATCTGTTTTACACAAAAAGAAGATAAAAGGAATTTTATATATATATAAAATTATAGATCATATCTGTACATTATATGTATGTATATATGTATATCAAAACCTAAAAATTAAAATAACTTTTTATGTGTAGAATTTGCCACTTACATTGCAAAGTACAACCGTTCCTCAGCAAGGGTTTCTCCAAAAGGTAGCCCTAAAATGTGTTTGTAGATTACTGAATGATATAATGTGCAGTGTTTGAAACCACATAAATAGAATTAACTCACTAAAATGTCCTATTAGAGTGTTTGGAGATTTCTAATAAAACAAATATGTCCAAGATAGTGTAATACTCTAGCAAAAATTTATATTTACACAATTCTTTCCAATGATAATTACCAAATGTACATAAAAGTAAACATGGAAACACAATAAATACAAAAATATGTGCAGATTTGATAATACATTTTAATATTTTGCTATAATAGTTCCTGAAGAATATTCATGAAAAGATATTTACGCATGAGTCAAATAAAGACAATTGTCAGAACCACACCTAACAATTTTATAATAATTTCCAAACGTTATTCACTGCCCACTGGGTATTTGAATTTTACCGATTATCCCCCAAATATATTATTTACCTTGTTTTCTCCCTGGGGGCTCCAATAAAAGACCATACATTACATTTGGTTATTTATCTTTTAGACTTTAGAAAAAAATCCAATATAAATTAATATAAAAGTCCAAGGAGCACACAAAACAACAACACATTTCTGCAATAAATGTGAATTTAATGAGACTGAAAGATGCAAGGTCAATATAAAACACTCAATCATATTCCTACATAACTTTAATAAATAATTTGACTCATATAAAAAAGTAATAACATCAAAGTATGAAAGAAGTTAGTAATAAATCTAAGAAAGATGGTGAAAGATCTTTATGCAGAAACCAAAAAATACTGATGAAAGAAATAAAAGATCTAGATAAGCACAGAGATAAGCCACATTCATAGTTCGAAAGCTTTAATATTTTTAAAATATCAATTGTTTCCAATTTGATACTATCCCCTTCAAAATGCTAGCAAGCCATATATTTTTTCTTATTGCCAATATGAACTTGATTGGCATTTGAAGGTTAAACTGTCATTGGTTTGCTGGTGTCAATACCATTTGTTTGTGGTATATGATTGATCCTATTCAGTTCTCAACCTAATACATAATTATTTGTATGTGCTTCTGTTGGCACATTTGGTAATTAATTCTAAACCGTCTTTTATAGTGTGTTTAAAGTCTACAGAATGCTCCCCAAAGAATAGTTTTATCACCACTCCAGTAATGTTTGTGTTTCATTTACATGTTAGTTATTATTTAGTTTAAAATTTGCCCCTTGTGATTTATCGTTTCACGTATGGATGATACAGAATTGTGGTGTACGATTTCTATTGGTATTTACGTTTTGTTTCATAATTTTTTTCAATTTATCATTTAATTGTGATGTGGTTAAAGAACATACTCTATATAATATTAATCCTTTTAAATTAAATAAGACTTGTTTAATGGTCCAGTATATAAACTATGTTTGGGGATTTAAAATGCACAGTAGAAAATAACTATGCATTCTTTATTTTTTGGGTGTAGAACTCTAAAAATATCAAATGGTTTCAGTGGTCAATAATGTTGTCCACATCCTTTATAAATATATTGATAATTTTGTTTAGTTATCACAAGATAATTCAACAGGTATTTTTAAATGTCTTACTTTAGGAATATGGAATTTTCTATTGCTTTATTGCTTTGTTCATTTTTTTCAATCATGCTGTATGTGTTTTTGAGGCCCTATTAGCGTTTACACATTTGTCACCATTACAGTTTTTATTTTATTTTATTTTAACTACTGGGATATACGTGCAGGAAATGCAGGTTTGTTACATAGGTTAACATGTGCCGTGGTGGTTTGCTGCACCTATCAACCTGTCACATAGGTATTAAGCCTTGCATGCACTAGCTATTTATTTATCCTGATGGTCTCCCTCCTCCTGTACCACCACCCACCTGTCAGGCCCCAGTGTGTGATGTTCCCCTCCCTGTGTCCATGTGTTCTCTTGTTTAGCTCCCACTTATAAGTGAGAACATATGGAGTTCGGTTTTCTCTTACTGTGTTAGTTTGCTGAGGATGGTGGCTTCCAGCTTCATCCATGTCCCTGTAAAGGACATAATGTCATTCCTTTTTATGGCTGCGTTGTATTCTATGGTGTATATGTACCAAATTTTCTTTATCCAGTCCATCATTAATGGGCATTTGGATTGATTCCGTATCTTTGCTATTGTGAATAGTGCTGCAAGGAACATAAGGAACATATGCATCCCTGTATCCTTATATTAGAATGATTTATATTCCTTTAGGTGTATACCCAGTAATGGGATTGCTGGGTCAAATAGTATTTCTGGTTCTGGATCTTTGAGCAATTGCCACACTGTCTTCCACAATGGTTGAACTAATTTACATTCCCACTAACAGTGTAAAAGCATTCCTATTTCTCCAAAGCCTCGCCAGCATCTGTTGTTTCTTGACTTTTTAGTAATGACCATTCTGACTGGCATGAGATAGTATCTCAGTGTGGTTTGGATTTGCATTTCTCTAATGATCAGTGATGTTGAGCTTTTTTTTCATATGTTTTTTGACCACATACATGTATTATTTTGAGAAATATCTATTCCTGTCCTTTGCCAACTTTTTAATGGGGTTGTTTTGTTTTGTTTCTTGTAAATTTGTTTAAGTCTCTTGTGGATTCTAGATGTTAGACCATTACAGTTTTTTGATTAACTGGCTCTTTTATCATTATGACATGTCCTTCTTATTTTTGTAGTAGTCCTTGAAGTTCATTTTCCCTGGTATTAATATAGTCACCTTGGTCTCCTTAAGCCTATGATTTTCATGGTGTATCTTTTCCTATCTAGTTACTCTTAATTCCTGTGTCTTTATATTTAAAGTGCATATTTATTATGAAGCCTATAGTTGATTCTTGCTTGATTAATCAGAGTGATTAATTAAGTTATAAAAGAAAAGCAAAGACTATAGCTATGCTTCAGTTTGGAAGTCCACACATTCTAGGCTGAAGATTGTGGCTACCATACCAGATCATACCAGTTTTGGAAAATGCATATTTCTGGTGCATAATATGGAATGGCTTCACAGGAATGTGGGAGGAGCTGAAATAGAGAAACTTGGAAAGTGGTAGGTTGAGTTTCAGAGAAATAATTCCTAAACATATCAGCCTCAAACACTGATGCAGATGAAAAAGCTAGAGAGTGCAGGAGAGTCAGAATTTGAGTCCATCTGACAACCAGACTGGGACAGCAGATGAAGTTTGGGGGAGCTTTGGGGAACCTGCTTTGTCTATGACAGTTGAAGCAGACGTGAATGGAGGCCACTGTGTCTGAGCAAGCTGTTCTCTGTGACCAGAAAGACCATTAATCAATAAAAACCCCTTTTTTACTTCTACCTTTCAAATTGCATGTGAGTGTCTCTGGTTGGCAAATGACAAAGCAATAGGATTTTGGAAGACATTTATCCGTTGTGTATATGAGTGGTAGTGCCAGGTTGACAAAAATCAGGCAGTGTTAAGTACTAATCTGGTTTGTCATTCTCTTTCAACCCAATCATGTTATGAATGTGACTCTTTTGAAGGTGATGTGAAATGAATAAGCAGAGCTTTAGGACATTTAAGCTGGCAGCACATTTTCAGCCTTATTTGGGAAGTGAAGAACATGGAATAAAAAACAATTTACACTTTAAAAAAGAGAAAAAGGAAACAGAGGTACAATAGAAAAGCTAGAACAGAGTACTCAAAGGCCACTACTAAGAAGCAATAGAAATGTATATCACAGATGCTAACACTATATTTTATCAGATTTTTGATTTCTTTATTTCACTATTCAATGATGTAAGTTACCAAAATGATAGATTTCAGAATACATTTGGGACATGACATGGTGCAGCAGTCATTAATGTCACTCATCAAATATTTATAGCTCTTTTTTTCCAGGCTAGAAGAAAAATTGAACTGTCTAGAGCTTTTCAAAGTGGTGGCTGTGGGATTTGCTTTGGTCAATGTAATGTAAACAAAAATGTGTTCCTTGCACACAGAAGCTTGAAAGACCAGATGGCCTTTTACTATATTCTCTTTCCACAGTTGTGGTGATGCAGCAAATTCATCACTCTAGTTACAGTTGCCCTGTCAACTTATACAGGACAGACAGTCTGAGAAAGAGGTAAACTTATTTTGTGCCATGTCACTGAGATCAGGCGTTTGTTTCTACAGTACAACAGCCCATCCAAATAAATACAATGGTGTTAACAAGACATGGCCAGTGGGACAAAGTAAACATGAATTTAAATCCTTTTCCACACATTTTCCTTTGTGTGACTGTAGGAAATTGTGTACATTCTCTGAATATCAGTTTTCTTAAAATGTGTCTTGTTAAAGATAATACACACAAAATATCTAATATAGAAGGCATTCCATAAGTTGTATCTATTATTAATAGAAATTGGTCAACAATGTAACAATGATTCAATAAAACTAACTAGCATGTGGAAGCAAAAGATCATGTCAGGAATGAAAACACATACCTCTATGAAAAGTGATATATCTTCTAGAAAGCTAAAGTGAATCTAAGGAAAAGGACAAGCAAGATTTATTGTTCTCCTGAAGATATGGTTTCCTAAAAACAAAGATTAGCATTCTCTTCATTCATATTCCCTTCTCAAGTAAAGCATGGAAATTAAATAAAACAAAGTGTAATAACTCTTTTCTCTTCTAGAGTTGTTATCAGTGTCCATGGTGAGCGACACTTCATGAATAACACATTGAATCATTAGCATATCAAAGCAGCTTTCCTTTTGCTGTTATTTCACCACATGGATCAGGTCTTTGATTAGAACTAAGCAACATTTGGGCATGCTGTTACTTCACAAAGGATTAGCTAATGGAGAGAACCTAATCTCCTATCATTTGGGACATTTTGTATTAATTCAAATACTTAGAAAACAAGTCCATAAGTGAATGCTATGCAAGACATGCTGCAGCTCCAATCTGCGTCTTTCATCCCTAAACTGAGTTTTATTATCATCCACTTCAGATGAGAGATATTTTTTGTCACAAACAATTTCATGGTTAGACACATTTTTTTTGTTCAAAATTACATAAAAAATCAAGAAGAAGGCATGCATCCCATGTAGAAAATTCTGCCAAAAAAACAAACAAAAAAAAGAACTATCAGCCTAATTCACTTGTACCCAGGAAAATGTTCGCTTGTTCTTTTAGTTAGACACTGTACTGCATTCCAAGAACATCTAATAACGTGCAGATGAATAGGACACTGTTCCTACTCTTAGCTATCTGAATTATCTTAGGAGTGATAAGCAAATCATCGTAAATTAATATTAGGCGTGTTTAATTGAGTCAGATTGTATATGACATGGGAACTCAGAAATAAGTGGCAGTTTGGGTTATCTGAAGATGACTTCATAGTTAATTTAACCTTTAGGCTGGATCTTACTTTTAGCTAAAGTAAAATTAGAGAAAGGAAGAAAGGAAAAAGAAAGAAAAAGAGATTAAAAATTATGTTTTAATCAAAGCAGCAGCAAATGAAATGTAGGCGTGTGTAAAGAAGAAATCAGAGTATACTGAAAACTGAAAGATACGTATTTTAATGGGGAAGTCAGGTGCATTTTTTAGACTGAGATTAGAGAAGACAATAATACTAGTTTTAGGGTGGAAGCAACAAGTATCTTAGATGCAGTGCTAAGAAGAGACTTCTTTTCTGTCTTCAATGAGAATAATAATAAAGTTTTTAGGTTTTAAAAATTAGATATAGTATTAAGTAATCACATTTATTTATTGGTTATTAATATGTTAATTGACAAATCATAACTGTATATATTTATTGGGTAAAATATGATGTTTTAATAGATACATAAATGTGGAATCATTGCATCAAGATAATCATTATGTCCATCATCTCACTTATGTTTTTGGAGGAGACGTTTGAAATTTACTCCTAGTTATTCTTCTTTTTACTTTTAATTGATATATAATAATAGTACATATTTAGGTGTATAGAGTGATATCTCCATATATGTATACAATATGTGATGATCAAATCAGGGAAATTAGCATATCTGTCACCTCAAACATTTGTTATTTCTTTTTGTTGGGTGCATACAAAATCTTCTCTTCTAGCTATCTGAAAATAAGCAATACATTTTTTAACAACTATAGCCACCCTACAGTGCTACAGAACACTATAACTTATTCCTCTTATCTAGCTTTAATTTTGTATCCACTCACCACCCTCTATCATCTTTCTTCCCTTTGTTTCCCAGCCTCTAATAAACACTATTGTACTCTTTACTGCTATGAGCTCAACTTTTTTAGCTTCCAAATATGAATGACAACATACGCTTGCATGTTCTGTGCCTGACTCATTTAACTTGAGATACTCTAGGCTCATTCTTGTTGCCTAGAATTACAGGATTTTTTTAATGACTGAATAATATTCACTTTGTATATATGCAGTATTTGGTTTATACATTTATCTGTGGATTCTACATTTTGGCAATTGTGAATAATGCTACAATAAACATGGGAGTGCAGAGATCCCTTTGATATCCTGATTTCCTTTCCTTTGAATATAGAATTGACATTGGTATTACTAGATTATATGATAGTTCTATTTTTAGTTTTCTGAGGAACTGCCATATTAGATTTTGTAATGGCTCCACTTTATTCCACATCCTCATCAGCATTTGTCATTTTTTGTCTACTTGATGATAGCTATTCTAACTGGGGTGAAATGATACTTCATTTTGGTTTTGATTTCCATGTCCTTGAAGATTGATAATGTTGAGCATTTTTTTCATTTATCTGTTTGCTATTTGTCTTTGTATTTGTATTTGTCTTCTTTTGAAAAATGTCTATTCAGATCCTTTGCCTATTTTTTTTTTTTCTCTTGAGTTGTTGGAGTTCCTTGTATAATCAGGATATTAATCCCTTTTTGGGTGAATCATTTGCAAGTATTTTCTCTCATTCCACAGGTTGTCTCTTCTCTCTGTTAATGATTTCCTCTGATGTGTAGAAGCTTTTTAGTTTAATATAATCCCATTTGCCTACTTTTGCATTTGTCGCCTGTGGTTTTGAAATGTTACCTATAAAATTGTTGCCCAGACCAATGTTCTAAAGTGTTTTTTCTATGTCCTCTTCTAGAAGTTTTATAGTCTTGGGTCTTACATTGAGGACTTTGAGCCATTTTGAGGACATTTTTTGCATATAATGAGAGATAGGGGTCTAGTTTCATTATTCTGCATGTGGATGTCCAGTTTTCCTAGCACTGTTTTTTAAAGTCCTTTACCCAATGATTGTTCTCAGCACCTTTGTCAAGTCGGTTGGCTGTAAACATGTCTATTTATTTCTAAGTTATCCATTCTGTTCCATTGGTCTATGTCTGGTTTTATACCTGACATCTACCATATACCATGACCTGTACCATGCTGTTCAGATTACTATATCTTTGTGGTGTATTTTGAAGTCCTGTGGTGTGATGCCGCCACCTTTGTTCTTTTGGTTCAGGATTGCTTTGGGTATTTAAGTTTTTTAGTGGTTTCATACAAACTTTAAAATTGTTCTTCTATTTCTGTGAAGAATGTCATTTGTCTTTTAGTAAAGAATGAATTGAATCTGTAAATCACTTTGCATAGTATGTTTGTTTTAACCGAATTAATTCTACCTTCATGAACATGGAATCTCGTTTCATTTTTTTCATCTCCTCTTTTATTTCTTTATGAGTGTTTTGTAGATTTTTATTGTAAAAATATTTCACCTTTATGGCTAATTTTATTTCTAGTTATTTTATTTTCTTAGCTATTATTAATGGGATTAATTCCTTGATTTATTTCTCAAGTACCTTATTGTGTATAGAAACACTATTGATTTTTCTATGTTGATTTTTGTATCCTGCAAAATAACTAAATTCCTTTATAAGCTCTAAGATATTTTTGCTGGAATTTTTAGGTGTATATATATGTGTGTGTATGTATGTGTGTAGATACACATGTGTATATATGTCTATATGTTTATATATATGCATGAATATATATATGTGTATATGTGTATATATAGGGCTGTGTGTGTGTATATCTGTGGATCAAGACATTTGCAAAGAGACAATTTAAATGTTTTTTCCAATATGGATGTCATTTTAATTGGCAAATCGTAACTGTATACATTCGGGTATGTGATTTTTTTTTTCTTTTGCAGTACTTTATATAGATTTCTCTTTCCATCTAAATTTTATTTCCTCATTATTTCAAATAAAATCATGCATAAATATATTATTTTAAATATATAAAATATTTCAAGATGTTGTAATATTACTAGATGTTTAAAAATGGAGATTATCAATTATTCTTTCAGCCATCAAATAAACAAAAGTAGGGTTCCATATTTGGTGGAGTTAAACCCTGCTCATAGCACAATATATGGAACACAGTTATGTGAAAGAATGAATTAACAAAAGAAAAAAATTTAGAAAGAATGGAACATAATTCAGAAGGACGTGTGACTGAGACTGTACTACATGAGAAGAAAAGGGGGAAAAAGCGTCATACAACATGAGGCCAAAAATAGGAAAGGTAAGAATATAGTACTTGTGCAGCAAAAGTGTACTTGGGAATTATAAAAGATTCCACTTTTAAGCAAGGCCATAGAGAGGGGAAGATGGAGAGAAGGATTGAAGGGGTGTGAGCTGTAATAATGTGAGCTTCCTATAGGTATTTTCACAATCAGAATATATGCTGTTATTCAGATGTCATAAGACTCATTTAATGCAGTGATCACGACAGCCAGTTAGAATGGGGAACTATGGCAGGATTGTTAAATTGTATCCTAGATACAATTATCTTATGACCACCAACTTTCTTATATATTTATATAAGAAAGTGATATAAATAGCATACCTTCTTTTATATCCCGCAGTCTATATGTGAGGTAGGTTATAAGCTAGTGGATTAAAGGCATTTTATTTTCAATGTATGTGTCAGAATAAATGAACTTTCTCAAACTATGCAATTCATCACAGAATAATAAAAAATGATTCTCATTCTAATGACAGTAAATACATACTAGAAGGATGGTCATTTATTCATGCCTGCTGCATGTTCCCATAATTCTTTGAAATGCTTTTACATACATTTTTATATTTATTCTTCAAGATAATCCCATATATTAGAAATGTATAGCAGCAGTTTTTACTGCCTGTGTTATCTTCCACTGACCTACAGTGAGCAGTTCAGTGAGAACTCAGACCCACTCTAGCAGTTTCTCCCTTCACACTGCACTATGCTTGCAGCTTACTGCCTCAAGACTTATCTGGCAACTATTGGCAGGAGATTCAACTAAGTGGAGTGCAAGATCTAGTAGATGAATTCTCAGCTACTCATTCCTCAGATGAACAGGTCTAGGAGGACTCTCAGTTTTACAGAGGCCCTGTGGATTTGAACTTTCATTGTTTATATCTATCGGCTCTGTTTCATTCTCATTCCCTATTCAACTCTCCTCACTCCCTCATTTCTGATTCCTGTGATCATGTCCCAAATTAAATTCCTGTGCTTTCATTCTCCTCTTAGATTTATTTTATGGGGGAGAAATCAGAATGGAAGTATAATTATTATCGATTTTACATAGGGAGAAAACAAGTTTCAGGTAGATGAAGTGATTTACCAAAGTTTTTACATTTGAAAAGTGGTAAACTCAATCTATTCTTAAGTAGCAGCACAGCCATAAATTTGGAAGACCACTGAGAGGTATGGGACAACAGTTGTGATACAGGCAAAAGCAGAGGCTTCTCTTCCTATTGGCAGCTCAAAGTGAGCAAGGGCTAGTACTGAGAGTATTGTAATTAGCTGAAGGAATGGGTCATCATAGACAGGAGTGTCCCACCTGGAGCATACACAGGGGGCTGGGTCTTAAAGCCATCTCCCTGTGGGGCCTCAACCAAATAGATTCTCTCTCAGCCAATATATGGTAAAACAGTGATCAGAACTAAGATTTGAGCCCCAGTGGTTTTGGCAGTTTTCTATGTTCTCAATCAAAAAGCATAATGATTCTCTTCACCGAAAAGGCCGTATCTTAATCCATTCTATAAACTGTAAACTCACATCTATACAACTCTGTATACAATCTCCCCTCAATGAACTGTTATGAAAAAGAATTACAATCAAACACAGTGTTTTGGAAAACTGAAGAAAGGCAGTGATTTTGGAAAATATATTTATTATCAAATATTCAAGAGCCTCAAAAATGTTTTGCAGCTTCTAGTGTAATTATTGTTTGCAAATGATATGAATGTGCTCTCAATTTGATATCAATGAACATGGATTATTTCTGCATACATAAATTAGATGTTTTCTAAGAAGATTTTTGTAGCAGTTATCATTACATAAACAAAGATTAACACACTAACAGTTCTTGTAGAGTTTATTCAATAACAAGGCAATGTAAGTCTTCTGCATAGGAATGCCTTTAGTCACTTTATAAAATAATGTGGATGGGACTCTTCTGAAACCAACAGTTCTTGTTCATTTAATTACAGTTTTGTTAATATAATCACCCCAGTAGGGGATGTGTTACTTGGTGGGTGATATTTTCTTCACACCATGAGATGCACATTCACAGTGTTTGTCTCTGTTAACTTAATTAAGAAATTACAATTAGAAAAAGAACTATGCGTTGAACATTTATTTGAGCATACAGAGGAAGTAATGAGAATGCAAGCATGTGTGGTGAGGACCCATTGTCTATGTAAACCTTTCCGGATTACAGAATCAGCAGCTGGCATTTTAGTTATTGTTTAAGGACTCTCTCATTGTCTTTGGCATTTTGTGCACATGAGCACAAATCAGTGCCTAAAACATTTTTAAAATGCCTATGCATAAATGCATTCTGTTTCTTTAAGAATTTTAAAAGGATATAAAATATATTAATATATGCAAAAAACAACGTTTCACATTAGTTTGCTCTTAGAGGAAGTGGTTGAGACTGTTTGATAAATAATGAGTGGCATCTGCCTAATTCCATTAGGTTGTAAAGTTTTCTCTGAGGAAGAAAAAAAGCAATCTAGTGTGTTCTTTCAAATGAGAAAAGTTGTATGTATATTCTTCATAGCAGCCATTCTGAAATATATCCCTGAGGGCAAATTTGTAATAATATCCAGCTGTTACTCAAACTATACCCTAAAATGTTCCTGCTAAACAATCACATTAAACCAGAACAAGAGGAAAATATGTATTTTCATAACAACTTTTAGGGTAAAAGAAATGTATATTAGAGAATATAGCTAATTTACATATTTAAAGGGAAGATTAATTTGAATATACAGGTAAAATGCAAGTTATTTAAAATGACAAATAGAGCTCATCGTAGTCTGACTCCTACATATTCCCTCGGAATAATCAAGGGATATGATAGTTCCCTAACCACCATGACTTCAAGTCGCTAAGATACTCTCTCACCTCCCTCTAGTTTTGCCCTCCTGATTTATATATATATAATATTTATATATATATTATATTTATATATTTATATAAAATAAATATATATTATATTTATATAATGCTTTTTGCTCCCTTCCTAGTTTAAATAATTATTACCTATTTTCAAAATTCAAATGGGAAATCACCTCCTTCAGAAAATCTCCCCGAGCCACTATAATTGGACGAAGTTGCTCCTTGTCTTTTTCTGCTGCCACCTTGGCAGACCCTTATCATAGGTCTTAAAGTTTTAAGTGTGCTTTTTTCTATATACTGTAAGTTCCTAGTAGATAAGACACTGACTCTTTCAGCATTTTATTCAGAGACAAATGAACTATGCTGAGGCTCAGGTGTCTGAAAGGCGGTCCTGATTTTGTAATATAATACAAAGCATTTTATATGAGGAAATTAGGCCAGGTTCACATTTATTTTAGGAAAATGCCCAATCTACAATCCTCCAGCCTCTACTTGAGCATTTTTAGTATTGTGGAGCTTATGAGCACAGTAGAGAGTTTTGTATTTTAAAAAATTATTTTATTTTAGAAATATTTTAGGTATATAGAAAAAATGTGAAGATGGTACAGAGATTTCCCATACACTCCCCACTCAGTGTTCCTGACTATTAACATCTTACATGAGTATGTCACATGTGTTACAATTAATGAAGCAATGTTGGTATATTATTATTCATTAAAGTCTGTAATTTACTCAAATCTCCTTTGCTTATACCTCAATGTCCCTTTTCTCTTCCAGGGTCTTCTACAGAACACTAAATTTAATTTAGTTGTCATGTCCTCAGACTCCTCTTGATTGTGACAATTTATCTGATTTGCTTCTTTTTGATGACTTTGGCAGTTCTGAGGAGTACTGGTGAGGTATTTTGTAGAATGATTCACAATTGGGATTTGTTTGACCTTTTTCTTATGATTAGAAAGGGATTCTATGATTTTAGAAGGATGACTATAGTGGTAAAGTGTCATTCTCATCACATCATTTCAATGATTCATCCTATCTACATGACATATCAATGACATACCACTGTTGACGTTGACCTTGATCCCAAGACTGAGTGGTATTTATGCTTCTCCACTGAAGCTATCCTTTCCTTTTCCCTCTCTATTATTTATGGGAGAAACTCACCATATGCAGCCCAGATTTAAGGAGTCAGGAGTTACATTCCACCTCTTTGAGAAGATAGTATTTCATACACTATTTGAAGTCTGCATGGGAAAATTTTCTATTGCTCTCCATTTATTTATTTATTCAATCATTTATTTATATGAATATGAACTCACAGATTTTTATTTAGGGCTTTGTGTTATACCCAGTGCTCCTTTATTTATTTTATTGCTCAAATCATTTCAGCTTTGGACATTGAGAACTCTTCAGGTAACCTTGTTTCATTGACATATTCCTGTTTGTGTCTGTGTGTGTGTTTGTGTGTGTGTGTGTGTGTGTGTGTCTGTGTGTTTAGTAATTTCTTACTCTCTGCCACAATAATCTGCTCCAGGTTTCATCTTGTTTGTGTCTTGGTTTTGCCCTGGATCAGCTATTTTTACAAGGAGTTTTGGGTCCTTCTACTGAAGAATGATATTAGAAATAAAGACCTGGCTTCTAGGTGTGCTCATTGCTACTGGGGTGTCATTGCTTCAAGAACTTCTGAGCTGACATCCCATGTATATAAACATGTCTGTTAATAGTTCTAGCTGCAACTATTTTCATCTATATTAACCTTTAAGTGAGTGTATGTTGATGTCATACTGATACATGACCTAATGGATTATTCCAACCTCTAACTATTATTTGGATCATTCCAACCTCAAACTATGCAAATTTCCATTTTAACAGTGATCAGTGTAGCTTCTACAATTTGCTGTCCATTTTCCTAATTGTTCAATTCCAGTATAATTGTATAATGATATCAGAGTTGTTAGCGTACACTTTCATGAGGAAAAAAAAAGAAGCTTATTAGAGTGCAGTGCTTACATGCAGTTTATTTTCATTTAGTTTTACAGACTTCACTCAATTCTACTTTCTTTGATCAGTTCTCCCCATCCCACCCCTGCCCAATTTACTGAGATTGTTTCATGTATATATAGTAATACAGTTGGATTGTTTTGTCACATTCTGAAATCCATCCCCAAATCCTATAAGTAATTTTTTGAGAAATCATATATCAAAGTATATTCTTAATGCCACTAATTTCTGTGGATTTTCAAAAAAGTATTTTATGTGGTAGATAATTACTTCATAAAAATTCTATGTTTCACTTATTTAAACCCTCCTCTTAATTCTTCAAAACCACTCTTCTCACTAGACCTCTACTTTTGTTTATACAGTATATAACTGGGATCATGTAGTATACAGCTTTTCCAACCTGGCTTATTTTATTTAGCAATATGCACATAAGATTCATCAATACCTTTTCACAACTTGATAGCTCAATTTTTGCTGAGGAATAATTCACTGTGCAGCAAAATGCATTATACATTTTACAAAGGTACCAGTTTATTTACCAATTTACTTTTTACAGAATGCTTGATTCCAACTTTTGGCAACATAAAAAAGGTTTTATAACAATTTAGATGCAAATTTTCATGTGGACATATCTTAAAATTGCTGAAAAATACAATGAAATTATTTTTAGCTTTGTATGAAACAAAAAATTGTCTGCCAAAGTTCTATACCATTTTGCATTCCCATTAGCAATAAAGAAAACTTGCTCTTTTTTCTCAAAATCATTTGATATTGTCAGGCATTTCGTATTAGCCATAATAATAATTGTATAGTTGTATCTCATGGTTGTCTGAATTCAGAATTCTCTCATGACAAATAATGTTGTGTATCTTCTTATTTTTTGCCATATATATATATACTTATATATATAATTCTTTAGTGAAATATCTTCTCAGATCTTTTGTTCATTTTTAATTTTAAAAAAATTATGTCGAGTTTTAAGATATTTTAAAGATTTTTTTGAATGTGTCCTTTTCTTAACCAGATATATATGTTGCAAATATATTGCAAATACTTTCTCTCAATCTGTAACTTTTCTTTCATCCACTTGATAGTATCATTTACAGAAAAGTTTTCAGCTGTAATAAACTTCAAAATATCAATTATTATTTCATGGCTAATTTATTTGGTGTTCTATCACCAAAGCTGAAGTTAAGTAGATTTCTTCTTATGTTTTCTTTTAGAAGCTTTACAATTACACAGTTTATGTTTAGTTCTTTGATTCATTTTGAGTTGTGTGTGTTGGGGGGCAAGGGGAGTGTGTGTAAAAATTGTAATATCTGTGTCTAGATTTTCTTTCTTTCTTTCTTTCTTTTCAAATAGACCTCCATTTTTTTCCCCCCATCACCATGTGTTGAAAACAACATCCTTTATTCACTGGATTAACTTTATGCTTATCTCAAAGTCTGATGGTTATATTCATGGGGGACAATTTCTGAGCTTTCTATTCTGTTCTGTTGAAATATGTGCCTATTATTTCTCACACCTGTAATCTTAGCACTTTGGGAGTCCAAAGCAGGAGGATCACTTGAAATCAGAAGTTTGAAACCAGCCTGGCGAACATGGTGAAACCCTGTCTCTACTAAAAATTAAAACAAAACAAAACAAAAAATTAGCCAGGCATGGTGTCGGGTGCCTGTAATCCCAGTTACTTGGGAGGCTGAGGCGGGAGAGTAGCTTGAACCCGGGAGGTGGAGGTTGCAGTGAGTTCAGATCAAGCCACTGCACTCCAGCCTAGGTAACAGAGTGAGAATCTGTCAAAAAAAAAAAAAAAAAGCATTAATGATAGCACTTTTAAAGTAAGTCTTGAAATCAGGTAATATAAGACCTCCCACTGTGTTCTCCTTCAATATTGTGTTGGCTACTCTTGACCTTTTGACTTTCTATAAAGCTATAGAATCTGTTTGTCAGTGTCAATAAAATATTCTGCTGGAATTTTTATTGTAATTGCATTGGCTCCATAGATCAAAATGGAAAGGACTGAACTCTTGACAATGTTGACTATTACAACCCATCAACATGGAGAGTTTGCTATTTTAGATCTTTTTTGTTTTTTTTTCCCACAATTTTTATATTTTTCCACATATGTAGTTTGCACTTATGTTGTAAATATTTCATTTTTGTTGGTGCTGTTGTGAATGGATTTGTTTTTAACATTTCAAATTTCAATTGTTTATTGGTTTTGTATAAGAAATCAATTAATGTTTTACAGAAACCTTGTATCATGTGACCTTGCTATTAAGTACAGCAGTTATATTGTTGATTCCTTGAAATGTTCTAATAGAGAGTCGCATTGCCTGTGAAACATTTAAATGTCACATTTCTTTCTTTTCGATTGGTATAGCTTCCTGTTTTCTTGTCTTTTTACACTAGCTAAGACTTTCACTATAATACTGGGTTGAACTGGAGAAAGGTGCATTTTTTCTCCTCTTTTTTTGTCTTAGGGGGCACAGCACCCTGTTTCTCCTCATTATACGTGATTACTTATTGGAGGTTTTTATAAATTTCTGCATCAAACTTAAGAGTTTTCAATATATAGCGTGTTGAAAGTTTTTAATAAGAGAATTTTGATTGTGTCAAAACTTTTTAAAAATAAATTTATATCACCTTATGTTTTTTAAAAAGCCTGCTAATGTAATGGATAGCATCCATTGAATTCTGAATGTTGAACTAGCCTTGCATTCCCAGAATTAATCCTACTTGGTTATCATATTTTAGTTGATTTTGAATATGTGTCCTTTGTTAATACATTGTTGAATTTCATTTGCTAATATTTGTTGAGGATTTCTACATCTATATTCATACAATATATCAGTTGATAATTTTCTTGGAAAACATTTGTATCGTTTTGGCATTAAGTTAATACTGGACTCATGGAATGAGTTAAGAAGTGTTCCGGTGAAACCCTGTCTCTACTAAAAATACAAAAAATTAGCCAGGCGTGGTGGCGGGTGCCTGTAGTCCCTGCTTCTAGGGAGGCTGAGGTAGGAGAATGGCGTGAACCTGGGAGGCGGAGCTTGCAGTGAACTGAGATCCGGCCACTGCACTCCAGCCTGGGGGACACAGCGAGACCCCTTCTCAAAAAAAAAAAAAAAGAAGTGTTCCTTCTACTTCTGATATATAACAGTTAAACAATCCAGGTATAGTGCACAATTTTTGAATGTTATTAATTATTGATTCAATTTTCTTAGTAGATATAGACCTAGTAAAGAACTTATTTTTCTCTTTGTGTGAGTTTTGCTTTGATTATTTCAAGAAAGTGGTCTGTTTGCTGTAACTATTTCAATTTGGAGGTACAGAGTTGTTTCAAACATTTAAAAATATTTTTAAAATCATTTTAGTGTTTAGAAGATAAAGAAGTAATCTCATCGCTCTCTCTTTCTCTCCCTCTCCCTCTCTCTGTCTCTCTGTCTCTCACACACACACAAACACACACACACACCACACAGTTGCTCTCTCTCTCTTGCTCTTTCTTCTAGTTAGTCTAGCTAGGGTTTTATTCATTTTATTAGCCCTTTCAAAGGACTAGATTTTGGGTTTATTTATCTATTATTTTTCTGTTTTCAATATCATTGTTTCTGCTCTCGTTTATATTGTTAGATTTATTCTACTTTTTTAAAAATTAAATTTATCTTCTTTTGCTAGTTTTTTAGTGACTTTTGCTAGTTTTTTAGTGACATATACTTTTTTTAGATCTTTGTTCTTTTTTAATATACACATTTAAGTACATCATTTTTTATCTAACTACTATTATATATCCATTCCCCAAGTGTTAATGTTTGTTAGTAACATTTTCCTCTAGATTAAAATATATTCAGTTTCTCTTGAGATTTCTTATTTGCTCGTTAAGTTCTGTGAAGTTTATTATGTAATTTCAAAAAATGGAGTTTTTCAACATTTTTAGTATGTTTTTGCTCTTGATTTCTATGTTAATTTTAATTCAATTAAAGTAGAAAAATATTGCAGTCTAAAAACATACTTTGTATAAGTTTTAATCTTTAAGGTATTTAAAGTCTGCCTTAAGTCCAAATGCTGTGTGTCTTAGTAAATATTTAATGTGAGCTTGAGCAGAGTGTATATTCTGCTGTTTTTAAATGAAGTATTCTTTAAATGTTCAAGATAATTGAGAGTATTATTCATATCACATGTACTAAATTTTTTAAATATACTCAAATTACTGGAAAAAAAGTTTTGAAGTTTCCAGCTTTAATAGTAGAATTGTCTGTTTCATCTTGCAGTTCTGCCAATTTTTGCCTCATATATTTTTATGCTTTGTTGTTAGGTGCATATAAGTTAAGGATTGTTATGTGTTATGAAGAATTGATCCCTTTATCATTTACATAATACCTATTTTTATATTTGAGTATTTTCATTTTTCTGGTATCAGCTTTACTTAAATTATTATAGTTATTTTATCTTTTATTTGGTTAATGATATCATTTCTCATCCAAATCCTTTTAACCTCTGTTTTAATATTCAGAATCAATTTCCTTAAACAGCATATAGTTGCAACTTAATTATTTTATTAAATCTAAAAATGCATTATTTAATTGGTACATTAAAACCATTCAGCCAGGCACAGTTGGTCACATCTGTAATCCCAGCACTTTGGGAGGCTGAGGCAGGCAGATCACTTGAGGTCAGGAGTTCAAGACCTCCTGGCCAACAGGTTGAAACCCCGTCTCTACTAAAAATACAAAAAATTAGATGGGCTTGGTAGCGCGTCCCAGCTACTCGAGAGACTACGGCAGAAGAATTGCTGGAACCTGGGAGGCAGAGGTTGCTGTGAGCTAAGATCGCACCACTGCACTCCAGCCTGGGAGACAGACTTATACTCTGTCTCAAAAAAGAGAACAAATTTTTTTTAAAAATTATATTAAAATGACTATCTATGTAACTAGATTAATATCTGCCATGTTTACAACTATTTTCTATACATTGAATTTGATTTTTGCTTCTCCCTTTCCTCTTTTTCTCCCTTCTCTGTTTTTAATTAACTATCATATTAATCCATTTTATCACCCATATGATACAAATTATAGTTATTTTTTTAAAAATTAGTATTAAAAATACCACTTGTTCTCACATTTAAATGGGAACTAAATAATGAAAACACAAAGACACAAAGAGGGAAACAACAGATACTGAGACCTACTTGAGGAAAGAGGGTAGGAGGAGGGACAGGATCAAAAAAAATAACTATTGGATACTACGCTTAGTACCTGAGTGAAAAAATAATCTGTGCACCAAACCCTCCTGACATGAGTTTCCCTACATAACAAACCTGCACATGTACCCCTGAACCTAAAATAAAAGTTGGAAAAAGGAAACAAATACTTCTTAGGTTCTATTCTTTCTTCTTCTCCTGGTTTTAAAATTATTGGATATTCTGTTTTACTTTGTGTGTGTGTGTGTGTGTGCGTGTGCGTGCGTGCGTGTGTTTGTCTCTCATATTGGGAATTTCTGTTTTTCTATTATCAAACTGATTTATTCTTCCATTGGACATGTCCGTAACTGACTTGCCCATCAAAGCCATTCTTCAGTTCTGTTCCAGCATTTTATATTGCTAGCAATTTTTTTTTTATTCTTCTTTGCAGTTTGTATGTTTCTGCTTATATTACCTATTTGTTATTGCATATTGTCAAATTTTCTAATAGAGCCCTTATTATACAGATTTCACTTATTTATTTATTTAGATAGCTTCTCACTCTGTCACCCAGCCTGGAGTGCAGTGGTGCAATCTCAGTTCAATACAACCTCCGCCTCCCAGGTTCAAAGGATTCTTGTGCCTCATTTTCCAATTAGCTGGGATTACAGATGTGCGCCACCACAACTGGTTAATTTTCCTATATTTAGTAGGGATGGAGTTTCACCTTGTTGGCCAGGCTAAGGTGATTTGCCTGCCTTGGCTTCCCAAAGTGCTGATATTACAGGTATGAGCCACCGTGCCTGGCCTATAGTCATTTAAATTCCGTGTGTGATAATTCTAACATCTGTGTCATATCTGAGTCTAGTTCTAATGCTGGTTTTTTCCATTCAGTCTTTTTTTTTTTTTTTTCCGCCTTTTGGCATGCCTTCTACTTTTTAGTTGAAAGCTACACATTTTGTATCAGATTTAGGAACTGAGGTAAGTTGCCCTTTAGTGTGAAGTTTTATTTCATCTGGCTGAATGTTTGGCTTTGTTGAATGTTTTCAATAGCTGCAGCTACCATAGGCTTTAAATATATTCAGTGTCTTTGTTTTTGACCTACGGCTTTACCATATTTTCCTCCTCAGCAACAGGTTAAAACTTGTAGCTGTTATTGTACTTTTGTACTGAGCCAACTGGTGTGCTGGTCAGTTGTGTGGGAGGTGCGTGAGCTCTAATCTTATGAACAAATCTTAGTCTTTAATGAGTCTGTGTCTCTGGGCTGTAAGCTTCACAAGTTTTTCTCTAGTCCTATATCCTTCCTTAACCCCCTCCCCAGTTTTAACTTAGTCAGAAAGGCTAGACCATGCTAGAATATAAGGATAAATTCCCCACAGTTGGAATAAGACTTGGGTATAGTATTTTCCTTGGAGAGCAGATTTTGTTATGGAAAAAGCTCTGGGTATAGTCTATAATGATCGCTCTTCCCCTGCCCTTGCTAGATAATAAGAATATTATCTCATTTTTATTTGTAAGAACATAATGGAGTTCATGGAGAGAATCTCACAAAAATGTGGGATTCCTTTAAGGTTGGAGCAACCAGTTGTTTCTTTCTCCCATTCTTATCCACACTTGCCTTTGAGGTGTATGTCAAAATCAATATTTAACTGTCCTACTAGTTTAGGGCTCTAGTAGCTTCTGTCCCAGGTAGGCAGAGCTCACTGTGATTATCTGCATTTTTCCATCTTTCCAGACTTGGGGGTGATAGTTTGCTGTGCAAGCGTAGTTCTCTGATATATCCAAGAAGAGCTGTTGCTTTTCAATTAGTTCAGCATTTATCTTGGAAGTATAGAGTGAGAACTTCTAAGCTCTTTACATTTTTCAAATGAAGTTCTTTCTCCAGAGTACATTTTTGAGGATAAAATTTTCTTGAATGGTATTACATTAAATTAAATGTAATCTCTCTTACATTGCATCAGGGATTGCAAACAAATCTCTAGATTCAAAATTAGGGCAGTTCCTCTTCCATACATACTCTTTCAAATTTTAAAGATAATGTTTTCTCCCCAGTCCTTTATTTTCCTCACCACAGTTACTATTCCTACAGTTGCTCATTACTTACATGTCTTCCTTGTATCAACAATGTGCTGGGACTGACTTTTGTCAGCCTAGGAAAGCTGATTCCTAAATTTTCAGAAATTGTTGTGAGCTGTTGTCAAGCACATCATTATTAAAAGTGGAATAATATCCTTTTAAAATGCAATTATTGTTTATAAATGTTATGGCATATTTCCTTTATATTAGTAACATTTTAATAGAATTATGTATGTACATATAAATATAATTTTCTTTTCAGATTTACAGTTGTTGTTTATCTGCACACCATATCCCTGTACTGTGCATGCACTTTAATTACTAATGTCCTGTATTATATGAGATCCAATAAGAATAATGAAACCCTTAGGACACCTCTCATTGCTAAATAAATTAGCTATTGTCCTTTTCACAAACGTAAACCCTCTTTAGAAAGGCGTAAATTCAATGGCCATTGGATTGCATTAGATTTGTTTCTCAGAAAGCTTTCTCTCTGTCTCTGCCTCCCACTCTTACTCAAACATGATTGATAGAGAATTTGAGTAATACATTCACTGTTACCCACTCTAACTGTAATGAAGCAAATCAGGTTTTATTTTCTTGGTAGTACAGATTGAATGTGTTTCCGACAGTTCCTTTTTCAGAGTCTTTTATACAAGTTCAAACATATTGACTAGACCTTTAAGCTTAATCTGTAACTTCTGAATAAGTCAATATCTACAAACAGTGATAACTAAAAAGGACAGGATATCATTTGTCTTAGAACAGAAATCTTTTAATTATTAAATATTCTTTAGGGTCTAATTGGTTTTGCTAAGGTGACATTGCAGGTTAAATAATTAATATATTTAAATTTAATTTTAGATTTTTAGGCATTATAAATTATTTTAGATGAGCTAAATATATCTTTTTTGTTGGGGTGTTTCAAAGGTCAATAAGTGAATTTATTTTCAATCTTCTAAGATCATTTTTCCAATGTTGCAAGCAGCACAAAGTCAAATGATCTTTAACACATATCCTTTAATTAATTGAAATTGCTGTCAAACTATTGGATATTCAGGTGATTATATTTTACCAAGACCAGCGTATATAACCAACTTTTCAAGACATCTGTTTGTATAAAATATGCTTTCTTTTACTTTCTTAATTAATTTATTGCATACATTAAATACCAATCCTTTATTATTCTTTACTAAGATATTTAGGGCTACTTTTCTGAAATTATCAATATAAAATATGCTTATGAATTACTATTATGAATTAGTGTTATCACAATTATTCTAACAGCTCAATATTGCTCATAGTAATTTACTTACTGTTTAGTCAGCCAAGGTTTTCAGTGCCTTTCTTACTAGGCTTTGTTTTCTGGTTTGTCTTAGGATAGTCACTGTGAAAAGTGACTCCCTATTCTCTTTCCTATGAACATTATACTTCAATTAGTACTACTCAAAATAGCATTGTATTTATGACAAAACTGGCTTGTATTTACTATATCAAACAATCAATAAACACAAATTGTTAGAGATTCTTTTCAACAATGAAAGCCACTTTTCTAAGTGTGCTCTTACAGGGTTTTTCACAATTAATAGTTATACGGGTGTCTACTTTGTCTTCCAAGCTAGTTTCCTTGGAAGCAGATTCTGAGAAATAGATAAATATATAGGACATACTTAAAAATCTCTTTTGAGATCAGCATTTGAGGGAAAGAAAGGAAGAAAAGATTTGGCAAAACAGAAGCTTACCTTCTATGCAGGCACAACAAATGCCTCCTATGTAATGCTTAGGAGATGGGGTGTTCCTTCAGAGTTGTACCAGGTTGGAGCAAAGACTAGGACTTTACACATAGCATGAATCAGCCACTCTATATAGGCGAGCACTCATTTTCTGTGGGGAAGCAAGCAGATAGAACAGATAAAGAATATTTCTGACAGTGGACTTAGCACCTAAGAAAACAAGTCCTTCATTCCTCAGGAGAAATATTGGAGGCAAAGCACAGCCCATCACAATCTGCATTTTGTGTCTACAGATCCACATTCTTGCATAGGTTCTAGAAGTGGCTCCTCCAGGACTCAACTGTGTCTTTCTTCTTGAGAGAGAGAGGAAAGGTACTGAGTGAACCTCACACCCCACTGCTACAGCTGGTCTCGAAGTCACAACTAATATACATTGCCTACCTTTTCTACTTCTATTTTTACATTTTCCTCACTCTAAGGTAGCACTTCTGCTGGGCAATAATGACTTACTAGGGCCATGACCAACCCTCATCCCAGAGCAGAATGAGCCCATGGTTCCTTGGCCTTTCTGAGGATCAAGTGGCTGCACTTATATATTTTCTACCAAAATTGGGCAAAAGGACACCAGGAGGCACCCATATAGAACATGCACGTGCTAAATATATCTATCTTTTTCTATCCCAGTTGGGTAATAACAAAAATACATTTTCCTGGTGACCACAGCCAATTACTCCTGTCAAGATGCTGCGTCTTCTTTTGCCTGCTTCTTCCTTGATGTAAGGAATCCAGTCATAGGCAATGGATCACATTATGTAATTGTTTTCCCTTTGATAACAAGAACCTCTAAACCCACAGAATGAAGAATTAGGCAACATACACAACTTCCCTAAGTGGGTCATTGGGATGATGGCAAGTAGAGACAACTGCTACTTTCAACCTGTTTGAATACTTATAATTCCTTTGAATCGAGCAGATGACATGAGATAAAAGTCTTTGATTCAAGATGTATATTCCATCCTGGAGGACAGAGCCCCCTTCTGGTCTAACGTAATCTACTCGCTGGCCCATGCTGTGCCATCTCAACAGGTTATCCATCATTCTATCAGGCCAGTATCATCAGGATGGCACAATACGATCTACATTTTTACTTTTTGAATTGATAAGGTTATTGGATGTTGTGGTCGTGAGCTCCTTCTGCTATCTTCTTTATGTAACATAGGTCCCTCTCTCTCACGTGGATCTATCTATATAGGATATTGGTTTTTTGGTTAAACAGACTAGTTTTCAGTCCAGCAGCACCATGTACCTAACTTGCTCAGTCAACTCAGACTCCACCAATAACAAGAAAATGGCCTAATAAGCCTCAGTTGCCAAATTAAAATAATACGTTTTAGAATATGGCCAGCCTAGCCCAGCAGCAACACAGGTTAACAACAATAACAACAACAAAAGTGTCAGCCGCCCTGTGCGGTGGCTCACCCCTGTAATCCCAGCACTTTAGGAGGCTGAGGTAGGTGGATCACGAGGTCAGGAGATTGAGACCATCCTGGCTAACACGGTGAAACCCCGTCTCTACCAAAAATACAAAAAATTAGCCGGGTATGGTGGTGCATGCCTGTAGTCCCAGCTATTTGGGAGGCTGAGGCAGGAGAATCACTTGAACCTGGAAGGCAGAAGTTGCAGTGAGCCGAAATAGTGCCACAGCACTCCAGCCTGAGCAACAGAGTGAGACTCTGTCTCAAAAAAAAAAAAAAAAAAAAAAGTGTCAGCTCTGCTTTTGGGAAAAACTTAAAAAAAAAAAAAAATTCTACCTGAAGAAAACACACAAACAAAAATGTCTCTGGCTCAACAGGACCTCAGATTATAGAGGCTCCTCTAAGTGTCTGTCTGCTGGTTTTCGTAATATTCATAAGTAAAAAGCTGATGAATGACACCCATTGTCTGGCTCCAAGGACAATTCTTGGAGACCCACTGTAGTCAGAGCTAATCAGCATAATAAGCAAGGATTGAAAAGGTATGACTCTTGGTTCAGAAATCCTTCTGTAGATCATGCACAATATATATTTTACTGACTCTTGAGTTGTTGGCAGTAGCATAGCTTACTGGCCTATTACTTGAAAGATGATAGTCAGATTAAGATATCCCTCTTTGGAGATGTGAAATGTGTAATCAAATTATGGCTATTGATAGGACAGCCTGGGTACTCAAGCAGATGCCCATGATGAAAGCCAATTATCTAATAAGACTGAATGGTTTCAAGCTGCTGATCAAAACTCTACTTTTAAGATTGCTATCCTTGCTTCCTGGATCAGATACCTCACCAGACAGGACAACATTGTTGACTGGATCAAAATAAAGAACTTTGTGTCTGATATTGAATTCCCCACTGCATGCCATATTTGTGGCTTCTACCAAACTCTAGATTGTTATGCAATGAAGGAGGTCACGTGGCACAGGGCATTATTATTGCCTGATCCTGGAAAATTGACTACATCAAACCCTTAAGCTTATCTCATGACTGTCATTCATGCCTCCCTACTGTTGGTACTTTATAATCCAATCAGCAGACCCAAGCTACACCATTACAACACTTCAGAAATACACGGTTTTAGGATTTAAGATTTATAAATCATTTATAACCTGACAAAAATGTGCCTTTCATCTCAAATCCTACTCAATAAAGGGCCAAAAGTAAAAAGAATTTGATGAACATTCCGTGTTTCTTGTCATTCGCAGACATCTGGTATTGTTGAGCACTTCCTCACAAATCAGTACGAAAACTTTTTTGTCCTGGTCTCTTTTTTGTCCAAAGATTTTAATAAAGTTAATCTGATTACTGAGGGTGGTATGCCCATAAAGAGATCATCTTCTCTTGGACACAATGTCGCAAATGATCAGGCACAAAGCAGATGGAGTATAGGAAGACTTATTTTAAAAATTTACTGTTACAACATGAGCATTTTTGCATATAATGCCTCTTTTTTCTCCTGGCAACAATCTCAAGACAGCCAGGTAAACATAACCTCTGGAAAACAGCCCAGGGAAAAGGGGTTTGAGGAAGTAAAACTTACCTTCAGTTCATTCACCTGGTTCTCATGCTAGACTGACATCCTAGATTACAGACAATGAATACTTGGTAGTCTGCACCATTTGTTAGGTTCCCCAGCAGTGTCCCACACAGGCCAAAGAGAGAGAGAGATTATGAGTCTTTGTCAATTTTATTAGAACCTCCTTGATCCTCATGAACCTGACTAGTTAGATGAAAGGTGTCAGTGAGAGTAGGGGACTATTAGAGAAATAGTAGGCTTATCATGACTGGGACAATTTATGCCAATGGTGTGGCACATGGAAAAGGAGTGCATTAGGCTCACAAGGTGAAGAGCAAACTAGGCATTGAAGGCTAAAGAATTCTATCTTCTTCCTGAGTCAAGCAGTAGCTGTAGTTGGCAATTAGACCTGCTTCTTGGATTAAAACCCCCATTCACCTGCTATGAAAACTGAAACTGCTACTACTGCCACTACTACTGCTGCTGCTGCTACTACTACTACTACTACTAATAATAATAGACTTCCTGATCTATGATGCTGTGTCTGGTACCAATCTCTCCTAAATGTGGATCTCCTTAGTGTATGTACAAACATGACACCAGACCAGCTTTGTTTAAATCTCACTGATACAAATCCATATACTTTATGCCTAAGCAGTGTGGGTTTATGCTATATGTGGCTACTGGGCTGCAACCACAAATTGATAATTACATGGCTTACCATAAACAATGTTTGGCAGTCCAAATCCACTTTAAATAAGAAACGCTGAGCCAACATGAGCTGTGCCCCTTCAAGTTATATGTTCTACAAAGATTGAGTGGGGCATGGAATATTTCTTCAGGGCAGACAAGTGTTGCTTTTTGGGCTATTGTTCTAGAGAATTTTTGGTAACGTTACCAAAGATTGGCAGGTCCCCCTTCCAACCATCATAAAGGATAATAGACTTTACTTTGTAGTACATGACAAAGCCTCCCTCCTCTCCACTCCCATGTTGGATCTACGCACAGTTTGCTGTACCTTTGTCCTTGGGGAGAGTGGCTTAGAAAACTCAACACTGTGGTTTGGCCTCATTTGGCTGGCCTCATTTTGCTCATTTGTGAGTCCTATTGACAGTAGCCTTAATTAAATGCTGTATAGAACAAATTAAGTGGATTTTGTCCCAGCACCTTCTGGTCATATTAATAAGAATACTTGACGGAATGACACACTCATGTTAAAATTCAAGTTTATTCAGAAATCTCCCAGGCTAAGGGGTGGAATTTTGGAAGATGCAATCAGTTATGAGACTTGAATCGTTGCATTTTTCTCACTGAAAATGCCAAGACTGAAGGCCCTGACTGCTCCTTGTCCAGCCATTCCTCAGCATTTTCTTTGCAGCATATAAAGAGCGCTTGCTAATAGCCCACTATAAAAGAGTTGGACTCCCCAAGCTCATATTTCCTTATGTGTGATACAAACCCACAGTTTGTGTATCATTCACCTGTGCTCCTCTGCCTCAGACCCATAAAATTGGTAGGGGGTAGGATGCAGGGGGTGGGGGAATAGGAGCTGACTCAAGATGAAGCTCATAGCATTTGATGTGTCATAATTAGTAACATCTTTATTTCTGACCTAAGAGTATTGAGTCCTCTTCCAGTATTCACAAAATAGTGAGTGACAGGCTAGCCTCCAGACTATAAGCAAGAGTCTTAAGTACCTTGCTTTCTAAGAGATGGCATTAAAATGAGGAGAGACGTTAAGACTGTTTTAGATAATCACAAGTGCTCTACACCATAATAAAACAGAAATGATCACATGGAATGTAATTGGAAGAGCCATTAAGACAATATCATAGGAAACTATTCCCTGAGTAGGTGATATTTGAGTTGAGACTTAAATTGAAGTAGAGAACGAGCCCCTCAAGCCACATTCTGTGAAAACAGCATTGGAAAAAAATGGAACAGTAAGGAAAAAAGGCTTCAGGCAGGAACATGTTTGACATGTTTGCAGAATAGAAAGAGGGGCAGTCATATAATCAGAGTGAACTAAGAGGGGAATGAAGTTATACAATTTTTATTTTCAAAAGAACACCTTAGTCACTATGTAGTAAATGAATTAATCTGGAATTAGGAAGAGGCTATTTAAGAAGACTTGATGGAAAGAACTTGCATTTCCTTTAACAGACCAATAACAAGTTCTGAAATTCAATCAGGAATAAAAAGCCTACCAACCAGAAAAAGCCCAGGTCCAGATGGATTCACAGTCAAATTCTACCAGATGTGTAACAAAGAGCTAGAATCATTCCTACTGAAACTATCCCGAAAAATTGAGGAGGAGGGACTCTTCCCCAACTCATTCTGTGAGGTCAGCATCATTCTGATACCAAAACCTGGCAAAGTTACAACAAAAAAGAAAACTTCAGGCCAATATCTTTGATGAAAACAGATGAAGAAATCCTCAACAAAATAGGGGTAGAAAACCAAATCCATCAGCACATCAAAAATTTAATCCACCACCGTCAAGTAGCCTTTTTCCTGGGATGCAAGATTGGTTCAACATATGCAAATCAATAAATTTGATTCAACACATAAACATAACTGAAAACAAAAATCACAAGATTATCTCAATAGATGCAGAAAAGGCTTTCAATAAAATTCAGCATCCCTTCATGTTAAAATTTTGCCACAAACTAGGCACTGAAGGAACTTCAAAATAATAAGAGCCATCTATGACAAAGCCACAGCCAACATAATACTGAATGGGCAAAAGCTAGAAGCTTTTCCCTTGACAGTCAGAACAAGACAAGGATGTCCACTCTCATCACGCCTGTTCAGCATAGTACTAGAAGTCCTAGCCAGAGAAATCAGGTAAGAAAAATAAAGGAACCCAAATAGGAAGACAGAAATTCAAACTATTTCTGCTTGATCAAATTTTGATTTTATACTTAAAAAACTCCATAGGCAGCTGAGTGCGATGGCTCACGCCTGTAATCCCAGTGCTTTTGGAGGCCGAGGCGGGTGGATTCCATGAGGTCAGGAGTTCAAGGTCAGCATGGCTAACGTGGTGAAACCCCATCTCTACTAAAAATAAAAATAAAATAAAATAAAATAAATTAGCCAGGCATGGTGGTGCACATCTATAGTCCCAGATACTCGGGAGACTGAGGCAGGAGAATTGCTTAAACCCTGGAGGTGGAGATTGCAATGAGCTGAGATCATGCCACTGCACTCCAGTTTGGGCAACAGAACAAGACTCTGTCTGGAAAAAAAAAAAAAGAATACCCCATAGTCTGTCTACAAAAGTACTAGATCTGATAAACCACTTCAGTAGAAAATTTAGTGGCATTTCTATACACTAATGATTGGCAAATCAAGAACACAATCTCATTCACAGTAGCCACAAAAAAATAAAATAATCCAGAATAAGCTAACCAGGGAGGTAAGAGATCTCTACAAGAATTACAAAATGCAGCTGAAGCAAATCAGACATATCATGAACAAATGGGAAAACATTACACGCTCATGAATAGGAAGAATCAATATTGTTAAAATGGACATACTGTGCAAAGCAATGTACATATACGGTGTTATTCCTATCAAACTATCAAGAACATTATTGACAGAATTGGAAAAATATATTCTAAAATTCATATGGAACAAAAAAGGAGCCTGCAGAGCCAAAACAATCCTAAGCAAAAAGGGTAAAGCTGGAGGAATCACGTTACTTGAACTCACACTATATTATAAGTCTAAAAGCCAGTACCAAAACTGCATGGTACTGGTACAAAATTTGACAAATAGATCAAAGAAGCAAAATAGCCCATAAAGAAAGCCACACACATACGAGCACCTGATCGTTGACAAAGTTGACAAGAACAAGCAATGAAGAAAGGACTCTCTATTCAATAAATGGTGTTGGCATACCAGGCTAGTCATATGCATAAGATTGAATTTGGACCACTTCTTTACCTCATATACAAAAACCAACTCAATATGGATTAGACTTAAATATGAAGCACAAAACTATAAAAACCCTTGAAGAAAACCTAGGAAATACCATTCTAGACATAGGCATTGGGAAATATTTCTTGAGGAAGACACCGAAAGCAAAAATTGACAAATGGGACCTAATTAAACTAAAGTGTTTCTGCACAGCAAAATAAACTACCAACAGAGTATATAGACAACTCAAAAATTGGGAGAAAATATTTGAAAACTATTCATCTTACAAAGGTCTTATATCCAGCATCTATAAGGAACTTAAACAAATTAACAAGAACAAAACAACCCTATTAGAAAGTGGGCAAAGGACAGATACTACAAAACAAGGCATATCTATGGCCAACAAATATATGAAACAAAGCTCAACATCATATTCATTAGAGAAATGCAAAGAAAAGCAAATGAGATCTCATCTCACACCAATCAGAATGCCTATTATTAAAAAGTCAAAAAATAACATGCTGGTGAGGTTGTGAAGAAATGAGAATGCTTACACACTGCCGGTGGGAGTGTAAATTAGCTTAGTCACTGCGAAAAGCAGTTTGGTGAGTTCTCAAAAAACTTAAAACAGAGCTAACTTTCAACCAGCAATTCCATTACTGGGTATATACTAACGGAATATGTTGTCATTCTAGCATAATGACACACGTATGTGTATGTTCATCATAGCACTATTCAAAATAGCAAACACGACCAGGCGTGGTGGCTCACACCTGTAATCCCAGCACTTTGGGAGGCCGAGGTGGGCAGATCATCTGAGGTCAGGAGTTCGAGACCAGCCAGGCCAACATGGTGAAACCCTGTCTTTACTACTAAAAGTACAAAAATTAGCTGGGCATAGTGGTGCACGCATGTTATCCCAGCTACTCAGGAGGCTGATGCAGGAGAATAGCTTGAACCCGGGAGGTGGAGGTTGCACTGCACTCCAGCCTAGGTGAACGGAGTGAGACTCCATCTCAAAAAAAAAAAAAAAAAATTAGCAAAGACATAGAATCAATCTAAATGCCCATCAGTGGTAGACTATCTAAAGAAAATGTAGTACATATACACCATGGAGTATTATGCAGTCATAAAAATGAATGAGCTAACGTCCTTTGCAGCAACATGGATGGAGCTGGAGGCCATTATCCTAAGCAAACTAACAGGAACAGAAACCCCAGTACCACATGTTCTCACTTATAAGTGGGAGCTAAACACTGAGTACATACACATGAAACAAAGAAGGAAATAATAGACACCAGGGCCTACTTAAAGGTGGAGGATAGGAGGAAGACGAAAATCAAAAAACTATCTGTCGGGTACTGTGCTTATCACCTGGGTGATGAAATATGTACACCAAACCCCATGACATGCCCATGACATGCAACGTGTCTATAGAAACAACCTCCACATGTACCCCTGAAACTGAAAGAAAAAAAAAACTTGGAAACAGAAATGGCATTAATATTTTCTTTTAGTTCCATTAACACTAAAATTTATAAAATAATTGAAACAAATGTATTAGGTCAGTGTATTCAGTTTCTTGATTATGTCAAATCATACCTAGTGCATTTGTTCCCTCAAAATAAGACATAATGTTGAATATATGATCTTTATGTGTTCCCCCAAATAAAGTGATTTGTAAGTTTAAAGAAAGAAGGAAAAAAGAAATTGTTCTGCTGTATGTTATCATTGAAACAAAAATGTTTGGAACAAGACCCACTTTTGTGGTAGAGCTAAGAGCATTTGTCAATGAATTGAATGTGGTTTGAAGAAAAGAGAGAAATTAATGATTAGCCCAGAGTGATTGGCTTGAGTGTTTGTTTGAATATTTGTATAATTTATAAATGGAAAAGGCCAGAAGAGCAGGAAATATGGAGGACTGAGATCAAGAGGCTTTTCATTTTTAATTCGTTTGGGGCCTTGTTAGAATAAATATACGAAGTAACCAGTTAGCCAGTATGTAATAAAAATAAAATGGAAAAAAAAGTTTTGAATGTTGGTATTACTCTCTTTCTTTTCCTGCAACCATTGTGACATTTTTTACAGATCTTTTAATATTGTTTGCATCATAGCTGAATATATGCATTTGCAATATTTATGCACTATGAGGAAATATTAAGCATTTTATTCTATTTACACATAAAATATTGAGAATTGTTTTAAAAAAACAAAATATTGCACAGCTTCAGAATTTATCAAGAGGGTAACACTAAAAATGCATTAGATACAACAGTCCATATAAGAATTAATGCAGTGGTTTACAGTAAAGTAAATGTCATAGAGCATGCTGCCTGTTCAGCTCTGCTTTCTATTACCTTCTGCATTAACTTTTTCCTTGATTACCCAAGGAAGCCCAACTTTTGTTTTTCTTTTATGCTGAATAGCGTCACTATTATCTGGCACTGTGCAGTCCATAATCACATCCTGATTTATTTAGTTACTCTTTAATATCTACAAATTTATTTCTCCAATCAAAAATCATTCTAAACTTCATAGAAATTCCAGAGAACATTTTTTTAATCAATAGCATCTTCACCTCAATTTTGTAGTTAGACATAGCAGATCCTAGATTTGTGACATGTATGTTGTAAGAAGGCACTAAGAAAATGGAAAGGAAGCCAACTATTGGAAAATACCATTCTCCCAGAGAGTATGGAAAGAATTTCCACGTTATTGATTGTCTTCCATTCAATAATCCTCTCTCGTACGTATTGTTAGCTTTTTTTAACTGATGGAGAAAAGCTTGCATCTCCTGACAGTGGCTGATGATTTTCATTTTGCTTTGCCTTGTTCCAAAGACTCTACTCTTTTCACTAAACCACTGTGTGTTAGCTGATTTGTATGGACAGTGCACAAAACTTGCACTGTGCAGAGTATAGATGGACACGTAAATAATCATGACAACGGAAGACTGCCTTTGCTTTTAAATGGCATTTTACCTTATATATTTTGGGCCCCTTGGAGTCTGCTGCTTTCAAAGTATAATCACAGCTAACCATTTTAAAGGGGTAAGGCTGTGGTGAACAAAATGTGTTATTTTGCCCACATGTCTACAAAATATGTAGATTGGATGCATATCTAGTCTCCTTACTTATCTGGAGGGTATATGATTCTTTGAAATTTGTTGGGAAGCAAATCTGCTTTGCCATCATCATACAGTTCAGGTATGTGCTGAATAGACAAGGACACACTGCTCAAGACATTTCACAAGTTGTTCTTTCAGTGTAGAAATCATTCAGGCTCTGTGCCGCCATCACTTGTACCCTTTCATCCTGTAAGTGGCTTTTCACCAGGTTTTCCTTTTGCTCCTCTGTAGTCATTGCTTTATCTAGCACGCTTCTTCCACACTGTCATATTTATTTGATGCTGAAAATGCTGCAGATCGTGGGTGACAACCTTCTTGCCACCAACACTAATAATTAAGAACAGGTGCTATATGTCCTCATATTTGTCACGAGAAAATCTTCATACTATTTAATATTGCAGCACATACCTTAATCTCCTCCACAGAATCAACCAAAAAATCTCCTAAGTACCTTTATAAACACAGTTCTGTTGGACTGGCATATGCTTACATTATATGCTATGCTTCAAATATTATGGTAGTTTGTCGTACGACAGATATTTTCCCTAAATAGCATCTGTGATAGAAAATGATTAGTGTTTCCTCTTTTACGAATGATCTAAATAGATGATATTGGGAGCAGGTGAATAAAAATATTTAAAGCATTATGTGGCATTGGGGTAATATATAATTGTTTGGATGCTTACATCTTGGTTGGAATATTAAATGCTAAAGGTACTGTGGGTCCACTAAATATAAATAAAAGAGCTGACTTCAGCTAATGACTCACTTTTGAGCATGGCTCTTTGACAGGTTTTATTGGTAATTGAAAAAAATGGCAAAGCAATTTTATGACTGTGCTTGGAGAAAAGAGCCCAGTCCATAACATGAAATCAGCCAACAAAGCATTTTTGCTATGATTACTCCAAACCCCAAAGCAATAGGCCAATGCATTTTTTTAAAGTTTCCTTGTTATTTATTTATTTTTAAACTTCACTGGAAATCATCACCGTCCACAGAAAGCAAGATACTGGTAACACATCCGTAATGAATCATTTAAACAGCTTTTTAAAAAAAGAACAATAAAGGCCACATGCTAGATTATTTGCCATGCAATAATTATATACGAAATAAACTATTTTCTGATAGAGAATAAGAAAATTCAGTTGTGTCTGTTTTTTTCTAATACAGCAGAAATTGTGTGACTACAGAGTTTACTGTGTTGAAAAAAATTGTTTGGAAACAAAAGAAAAACATTGGTGAAAACACGTAGTTATTCTGCATGCAACTGACCATTCTGTTATTGATATTAATTTAATATTTCCGTGCCTTGTGAACATATGTTTTAGACTTGAAGGCAGAGCATTTATGCCTTTCTCAGAACTTAGCAGAGTATTTCAAAAATTTCAATACTCTAAAATTTTACTAACTCTAATCCTTTTTAAATATAATTTCATATTATTTTATAGACTATAATTAAGTGAATCTGTGCAACCCCACATTCACAGAATGTTCTCGAATGTCATTCATTGTTCTCCTGTGCCTTTCTTGCCACACTTTCTCTTTCTCCAATACCTTTGTCATGACTTTCTCTTTCCTCATCTTCTCTTTGTCCAGCGTCCATACTTCTTTCTTTCACAGAATTATCTTCCCACTTGTTGATACCATTTACCTCACCATACCATTTTCCCTACATTTCAATCATTGTTTCCTAATTTCCTACTTTTTCCTCTTTTTTATGTTATTTTCCACTGTTTTCCAAGCTTTGATTACATCTGTAGACTACAATGTTTTTTAAAATGAAGCATTATTTAATGAGCAACAACAGGAAATTTAGACCAGCTCAACTGTCTCATTCTTCTTTCATTTAGGGATTAGCTTTTGCTGAATTACAATCCACTCTAAACATCAGTGGTTTACTAGAATGTCCTCTGATATTGCAGATAAGTTTTTTGGTTAACTAAGAGCTCAGTCATCTTGGCATAAGGGGACAGTTCTTCCACAGGCCTTGACTCTACCTGGTCTTGGCTCCTTACTCAGGTTTGTGTTCAGGTATCAACCACAGGTTCTTATTCTATCACTTTCTGCCCAGAAGTTACTTTTATGTAGTCTAAAAATATGCCATGTATATGTTTTCTTTCAAAAATAACTACATATGACAATTTTCCCAAATATTTTGGCTAGTCATTTCCCAAATATTTTGGTTAGTCATTTTCCCAAACAAACATTTATAAAAATTTCATACTCATTATCCAGCCTTTTATTTGGTTTCTCACGTCTAGCCACACTACTCCAAAAGAAATGCTCCTGCTAAATATAGGTTTCTGCTACAGCAGCAACCCACTTCCAGGTATTAATTTCTGTATTAGTTTTCTCTCTGTAACAAACCATTTCAAAATTCTGTCACTTTAGACACATCCTTTATTACACATGCAATTTTGGGTTGACTGGGCCAGGTAATCAAGGCTGAGACTAATTTGAAGGTTCTTCTTCAAGCTATGAACCTGTCTAGGTTTGGCTCTTACCTGAGTTTAGGCTCAAGTCTACCCCAAATATGCTTAATCTGGGGATTTCACTGGATTGGTGTAGCATCTTGGTGGAAATTTTAAAAAGACAAAGGCATCAAAAGTCAAGTGGAAAGACACAAGAGTTCTTACAGTCTAGTATCTTAACTAGCTCCCTTTTGCCATAAACTATAGGTGACCACCAGACTCTTAGGTCGACTTGTGCTAAGGGACCCACAGGCAGGTAGGTTATCATCTTGGTAGAGCTAACAGATAATGATCATTAATTAGAAGCAGAGCTGTTACTATAAACTGAAGGCAGAAATAACTATGTTTGGTACCATTTTGGTCCACTTGGGTGTCCTTGATACTCAATAGTTCGAATGTAACGATAGAAGACAAGTGCAGTAATCCTGGCCTGAGAATGGTCTGACGTGAAGTTCAGGGTCACGTCACCAGTTAAGTCACTGGCACCAGCAAAGCATCATGGCTACTGCAGCCTGAACCTCCTGGGCTCAAAGATATGCTGCTGCCTTAGCCACTTGAGTAGCTGTGACCACAGGGGCATGCCACTATGGCTGGCTACTTTTTTTTTTTTTTAGATAAGAGGTCTTCCCCTTTTACCAAGACTGATCTTGAATTCCTGACCTCAAAGGATCCTCCTGCCTTGGCCTCTAAAACTGCTGGCAATACAGGTATTAGCCAGCATGCCCACCCTGTAAATTTGTATTTTTAAGCTTAAATTATAATGTTTCTTTCTGTGTACCCAAGTAGATGATTTTCTCCTTTTCAAAACCAGTTCCCATACATCTGCAAAAGATAAGTTCATGGAGATGTTTGTTTAGTACACCTAAAACTATATGTTAATTTTATCTAACAAAGATTCCATATAGTGCAAGGAACAGAATCTGCTATTGGAGATATATCTTAGTTGTTTTTGTGGAGCTACAGTCAACATACATCCAACTATCAGCTTTGATGCCATGTTTGGTTTGGGGTGAAGTGTTTTGCTGATATTGGAGATATAAATTCAACCATTTATTGCAATTTTAAAAATTAGAAAAATCAAATAAACTATTATTAATATATTTACCATGTATTGAGTACAGTGACACAAGCACTGTGCCAACTCTGTTCTGTATATTATATCCTTTTTCGCAACATTGTACAAAGCATTCCACCTCCGTCTCCGTGGGTCTCCAAGGATGGCACTGATTTCTGCCATTTGTCTAGATTGTGACATTGAGTTTCATTTACTCTCTTTGTTGCAAAAGAGAAAATTTTAGAGAATTCCATTTAGTCTGTAAGATATTTTTTTCCTTTGAAAATGATATGGTTATGGAAAATATTTAATTGAAGTTGTCAAAATCATAAATTCTCTAACAGTAAGATGAATCTTTGAAAAAAGTAAAGGTTTTCTGTGTTTTTCTTTAACACAAAGAGATGTTATTAAATATTTTAACAGAATATGATTTTAATAGTTTTGAATAATAGTTTTGAATAAGGTTAGTTTGTAGATCCACAAATTTAATAAAATGAATTCATCAGTTAATACATGAATATGCCAAAATTATTTAATTTTAAATTACATAACACCGTTTGCATGCTAAACAAGTTATAACTTGGGAATGACATGGTATCACTATTTATAGATTCCCATACTACTTCTTCTCTAGGGTTTCTCAATTTCTATCGACATAAAATAATTAAGAAGTAATTAGAGCGCTCAGAAAATGCATTATGTTTGCAAATTTACTGTAATTCAAGCTATGATTTAAATTTCTTGCAGAACTATCTACCTTGATAAATTTTTCAAGGACAGTCCCTGACAGAAAGATTTAAAGTTTAATTTATCTTCTTTAAAGATGATAAACTGTCTTTCCTAAATCACAGAGTCTCTGACTGCTAAGTATCCAATCACAACCCTATACATACAAGTTTTCTTATCAACTAATCAGACAACTGTGACTCTCAACCTTGTGAAACATGAATTTTGAGATCAAATTATCTGTCATTTACTATTTGCTGCTTGTATACCAAAATAGAGAAATTACTTTGGTAAGAATAATGGCCTCCAGCTCCATCCATGTCCCTGCAAAGGACATGTTCTCATTTTTCCTTTTCCTTTTTTTTTTTTTTTTTTGGAGACAGAGTCTCACTCTGTTGCCCAGGCTGGAGTGGAGTGGCACAATCTCATCTCACTGCAACTTCCACCTCTTGAGTTCAAGTGATTCTTCTGCCTCAACCTCCCAAGCAGCTGTGACTACAGGAGCCCACCAGCATGCCCAGCTAATTTTTTGTATTTTTAGTAGACATGGAGTTTCACCATGTTGGTCAGTCTGGTCTTGAACTCCCGACCTCTGGTGATCCACCCTCCTCGACCTTCCAAAGTGTTGGGATTACAGGCGTGAGCCACTGTGCCCAACCTATGATTTCATTCTTTAGCAAACTAATACAGGAACATAAAACCAAATACCACATGTTCTCATAAGTGGGAGCTAAATAATGAGAATCTATGGACGCACAGAAGGGAAGAATACACATTGGGGCCTTTCGGAGGGTGGAGGGTAGGAGCAGGGAGAGGATCAGGTAAAACAACTAATGGGCACTAGACTTAATACCTGGATGAAGAAACAATCTGTACAGCAAACCACCATGATACAAGTTTACCTATGTAACTGACTTGCAGTCGTACTCCTGAACTTAAAATAAAAGGTTAAAAAAACAAAGAATAACAAAAAATAAAAATAGAGACATTAAATAGTTACTGATATATTTAATGTTTATTTAGTTTGTTATGTACCAGGCCCTGTGTCAAATGTTTTTGCATTATGCTGCTTACTAGCAAGCCTATGGCATGCAATAGATACCTTATGTATCTGTTTTACAAGTGAACATACTGAGGCTCAAGGAGGCCAAGTAGAATTCCCAGGTTTCTAGACATAGGGAATGGCAAAGCTAGGATTCAGACATAGGGCTGTCTAATGCCGAAGTCAATGATAAAAACAGAAGCAAAACACAACACCCGCACAATTTTCTATCTTCAATACAACCTGCATATTTGACAGTTCCCCCCACTCCCACCCCAGTGGCTCCACTATTATCAATTTCTCTATGTTCTCTTAGACATGGTTTGACTAAACATTGAATTTAGTTTCCAGAAATTTTTAGCCCTACAAGTTGGTACTGATCAAACCTATGAGTCAAAAATACCAGCTCTGAGCAATTAATATCATTGTTCATGAAATCACATGTAGCTGTGGCCTTGACAAATTTTGTGGCAATGGAAAACATTCTGTATAGGAAAGTTCCTTGCTTTGCTCATTGACATATAAAGGAGATACACTGCACACTAATCATGATGTCACTGTTTGATCCTCATCTGAGCACTGCTATTAGGCTGATTAAAAACAAAATTACTATCCCAAATTTTCCCTGTTGTTTTCCTTTTTATTATAACTTAGATAGATTACCTAAGTGTATGGTTTGATTAATACTTTCTATTTATATTACCTAAAATTTTTTGATAAATGACAAAGTACTAAATTTCACTCAGATTTTCAGATGATTCACAAAACTTCGTAAGTGATGTGACTATTGATGAATTAAGTTTATTTTTCCCCCATATTAAGTTTACTATTTGTTTTCCATGCTGAGAACAGTTGGATAAATTGAATCAAAGTTATTGAACTTTGGTCAATAACACTCTTGCCTTAATGAAGAGCAGTGTTACAATGAGTGATAAAAATGGACTGAAGCTAACTATAATGGAATTAAACTTTCGTTTTGACCTACAAAAAAGTTTTTAAAAAACCACACAACAGCTATGCCACTTACTGCTTACTAAGGATGTGTGATGTTCTTGATGAAATTATTCCAGAATACAAATTTCTGTTTATATAACTTAAATATTCTGTACAATCATCCTACTTATCAAGCAGTACAGAATATTAGATGAAATTAATAATCATATAGCATGTGTGAAAATAACAGCTTCTGAAGTTTTGTTTCTGTATATATTTAGTTTTTACTTAAATATAACATTGAATGATTTAAGGATTATTTTTCTCTAACAAGTTCTATTAATGTATAATGATAATGAAAGATTAGCTGATGTGACTATGACGATACTTGGAAATATGTTATCTAGAAATCCAACTATGAAATCTAAATTCTCCTCCTTAATTTTGTTAATGCTACTGCTGTTATTATTAATGATTTATTATTTTAATAATAAAATATACCTCTAGTCTTTCCAAACAAAATAAAGTTGTATTCTGCATACACTAAGAATTTCAAGCCATAATGTGTTTTCAGTTTTCTCAATATGAATGTATTTACCCTCTTATCTCACAGACATAATCTTTTTAAACTTTTAAATTTCAAGTGTTATATCCTCTCCAGCAAAAAAAAAAAAAAAAAAAAAAATATATATATATATATATATAACTATTCCTGATTATATTACTGATTTGTTTAATCTGTTCATAAAGACCTATGAGAAACCTCATAGGTCTTAGCATGGCATCTTCATTAACTCAATTTCCTCTTCCTGTTCCGCTTCTTTTCTCGTGCTATCTCCCTGCATTTGTCATGTCTCTGTACTCAATGTCTGGCCCTCCCACCTCCAGAGAGGTAAATTGATGGTTATAATATACTGTGATGTCTCATTATATACCCAGAGATTTTGATGGGAAAATAAAGGAAGAAACAAAGATTTCCAGAGAGATTGGTAATTATACTGACTCAGTCTTTAAGTCCAAATGGGAGTAGTAGAGTAATAAAAAAGAAAATGTAAGTAAAGTTCAGAGCACAGGAAATGCATTATGGGCAGGTCAGCAGAAAATTTATTTCTGTACTTCATCATTTACAATAGGCCAAATGGTGCACAAAGATATAAAATGCAGAAGTGTACACATGAGAACTAGCAAGACTCTTCTTTTCAGAGTAATGAGGCCAACTCTTGCTGTCCTCTCCCCCAAAACAAAAGATAAAGCAGTATGAATGATGGCAAGCCTGAAGATCTGTGTGGTGACTAGTGTGATAGATGTGATTAATGCACCTTTGAGAAAAATGAATGTGACATTGGTAGAGGAAAAATATAATCACTGAGAAGCCAGAGACATAATTCTATACCACACATGATACGAGAATAGGTACTCTGAGAAACTGTCATAAAATGGATCTCATCTCGCTACTCCGTATTCATATGGAAACAGGAAATGCTATACTTATTATTAGAAACAAGCCCCCAAACAAGGCTACATAGAAAATCCATTGTTGCCTGGCATGGTGGCTCAATTGATCAAAGCCAACATCAAATGTCATAAGTGATGGAGATGGTATGTACCATTGTTGCGGTGTGATGAAAATGGCATGTCACCCTATGGTCTTCCTCCCCAAAATTTATAATCTGAGCCTACTTATGGAGAAAACATCAGACAACTTCTAATATTAGGAGATTCTTCAAAATATCTGACCATTACTCTCTCAAATTATCAAGGTCATCACAAATAGGAAATGCCTGAGAAATGGCAATGCCCAAAAGGAGCTGAAGAAGATATAACAATTAAATGCCACATGGTACCTGGTGAAGAACCTGAAACAGGAAAAAAAAATAAAAATCCTTTCTTGTGTTTTTATATTTTCAAACATTACAAAATAAATAAATATAAAAGGAAAACTATACTCATTATATGTATATTAATTTTCTACATGATGAAGTAAATTCCCCTATTTTCTTCTAACTGATCCTCCTGTCATAATTATGTAACTTGGTATTTTAATTTCATCTTTTGGGATAATCGGTTGGTTGGAATCAAATACATTAGGAACCTATGCTGTATTTCAAGCTTGCCAAGGTTCTTGCTTTGCAGCCAGAATATTATCTATTCCTTCATATTTTTCCTAAAGAATAAAGAATTTGTATCAAAAATTGTTGGACAAAAAAAATCTACAAAAATACTAGTGTGCCATAACATAAAATCACCCAGATTTGCATTCAAGTGAAATTCAAAAGAGGAAAATGACAACAGTGTACATAAAAATGTTATGCTGTGTTTGCGTGTGTGGTAATGGGACATCATTTAGGGAAAAGTCAGCATATCCCAAAGTCCTTTTATTAATGTTACACTAAACCCTGTTTTTACCCCATCCTAAATAATCTGGAGATGTGATTTTAAATCTCTTAAATTTAAAAATTGCTATTATGTTTTCTATTGTATATTTTGTACCTAATAGAATACTTGACATATGCATCCAAGGACTATTTGCTGAATAACCAAAAGGATATCAAAGCAAAAAGAGAACACAATATTGTCCCATTGAATATATAGTCATTGCTTACATCTATAATGCATTGTATTTTATAACTTTTAACTTTCATTTCTATTTGAGAGAGATAAGTAAATGGTTAATATTTTTGCTCTGTATGCATTATTACTAAGGCTCAAAGAAAGGAAGTAACTTATGAAACAGATGAAAGTGGACCTTAACTTTCACGGGGCGTGGTGGCTCACACCTGTAATCCTAGAACTTTGGGAGGCCGAGGTGGGCATATCACCTGAGGTGGGGAGTTTGAGACCAGCCTGGCCAACATGGCGAAACCCCCATCTCTACTAAAAATATAAAAATTAGCCAGGTGTGGTGGCACATGGCTGTAATCCCAGCTACTTGGGAGGCTGAGGTAGTAGAATCTCTTGAACCCAGGAGGTGGAGGTTGCAGTGAGCCGAGATCATGCCATTACACTCCAGCCTGGGCAACAAGAGTGAAACTCCTTCTCTAAATAAATAAATATATAAATAATAAAAAGAAAGAAACAAAGAAAGTGGACCTTACGTAATTTCAAGATTCTGGATTCTAAATCTACCTTTTCAACATTCATGACAAAGGTTGACAAACTTCTTCTGAAACAGCCTGGTTGGTTACTTTCAGCTTTGAGGCCCAACTGATCCCTGTTGCAAAGATATTCAACTCTGCCCTTTTAGCAGGAAAGCCGCCATAGTCAATATGTAAATAGGAATCGCTGTGTTCCAAGAAAATTGCATTTAAAAACCAAAAACAGTTGTAGTGTGCTGACCCATGACCTACGTTGTGCCTGTCTCTAAGGACATGGAATGTATTTAATCTTTCACATATAATGAGAGAAAATGCCTCTCTTTTTTCGACTTTATATTAAGGTATAATTGAGAAATAATAAAATGTATATATTCATAGCATACAGCATAATGTTTTGACATACATGTACATCATGAAATGATTACCACAATCAAGCTAATTAACACATCCATCACCTCACACAGTAATTTTGTGTGTGCACGTGTAGCAAGAACACTTAAGATCTACTCTCTTAGCAAATTTCAAGTACGTAATACATGTTGTACTTAATATTTCCAGAACTTACTTATCTTATAACTACAAGTTCATACCCTTTGACCAAAATTAATCACCCCTTTCTACCTCCTACCCCTAATTCCTGATAACCACTTTTCTACTCTCTGTTTCTATGAGTTCAGCTTTTTTAGTTCCACCTGTAAGTGGGATCATACAATAGTTGCCTTTCTGAGTCTGGCTTATCTGACTTAGTATAATTCTTCTAGGTTCATCCACGTTGTTACAAATGACAGGATTTCCTTTTTTTTTAATTAAGTTTTAAAATTTTAGTGTTTATTTTTGTTTTGTTTTATTGATTTATCACAATTGGACGTATTTTGGGGGTAATGCAATATTTTGATATGTGTATACAATGTAATTATCAAACCTGGGTAATTGGAATATCTGGGACCTCAAATATTTGTGTTTCTTTGTATTGGAAACATAACAATTCTCTTCTACCTATTTCTTAATGTACAATAAATTCTTGTTAACTGTAATTTCCTCACGGTACAATGGAATAGTAGAACTGACTCCCATCTAATTGTATCTTTGTATCCATAATCAAATTATCTTCCACCTCTCTCCCTCCTTTCCTTCACAGCCTCTAGGAAACACCATGGTACTCTCTAGCTGCATGAGATCCACTTTTTTAGCTCCCACATATGAGTGAAAACATGCAATATTTTTCTTTCTGTGCCTGATTTATTTCATTTAACGTAATGACCTCCAGCTCCTTCCAAGTTCCAGCAAATGACCAGATTTCATTATTTTTATGGCAGAATAGTATTTCACTGTGTATATATACCACATTTTCTTTATCTGTTCATCCAGTGATGAACACTTAGACTGATCATATATCTTGGCTCTTGTGAACAGTGCTGCAATAAGCATAGGAGTGCAGATGATCCTTTGATATGCTGACATTCTTTCCTTGGAAATATACTCAGCAGTGAGATTGCTGGATCATATGGATGTTCTAATTTTATTTTATTTTTTTTGAGGAAACTCCATACTGCTTTCCATAATTGTTGTACTACATTGCATTCCCATCAACAGTGTATAAGGTTCCCCCATCCACGACATTGTAAGCACGTATTTTTTGACTTTTGGATGACAGCTATTCTAACTGGAGTCAGGTGATATCTTATTGTGGTTTGAATTTGCATTTTTCTGATGATCAGTGATGTTGAGCAACTTTTCAAATACCTGTTTGAATTTGTATGTTTTCTTTTGCGAAATGCCTATTCAGAAATTTTGCTCACATTACAAATCAGATTATTTGTGTTTTTATTTTTTTGATGTTGTGTTGTTTGCATTCCTAGTGTATCCTAGATGTGAATCCCTTGTCTGATAAATAATTTGCAAATATTTTCTGCCATTTTGTAGATGTTTTGTTCAGTTTGTTGACTGTTCCTTTGTTGTGTAGAAGCTTTTAAGTTTGATGCAATCTCATTTGTCTAGTTTTCTTTTGGTTTACTTAGCTCTTGTGGTCTTACCCCAAAAATCTTTCCCCTAATCAGTGTCCTGCAGTGTTTCCCCAGTATTTTCTTCTAGGAGTTTCATAATTTCAGGTTTTGTATTTAAGTCTTTAATTCATTTTGAGTTGATATTTGTATATGTTAAAATGTGGGAATCTGGTTTTATTCTTCTCCGTGTGGATATCCAGGTTTCCCAGCACCATTTAAAAGAGACTGCACTTTCTGCAGTGTTTAATTTTGATACCTGTGTCAAAAATGAGTTGGCTGTAAGTGTGTGGATATATTTCTGGTTTCTCTATTCTGTTCCATTGTTGTTGCTGTTGTTTTTGTATGCCAACATTATGTTTTTTGGTTATTACAGCTTTGCAGTATAATTTGAAATCAGGTAGTGTGTTGCCTCCAACTTTGTTCTATTTCCTCAGGATTCTTTGTCTAGTCAGATTTTTATGTGATTTTCACAAATTTTAGATTTTTTTTTCTATTTATTTGAAGATGTCATTTATGTTTCGATAGGGGTTTCATTTAAGCTGTAAATCATGTTGGGTACATAGACACATTAATAATACTATTTCTTTTGATTCATGAGAAAGGAGTATGTTTCTAGTTTTGTGTCCTCTTCTATTTCTTTCATTAGTGTTTTACGGTTATCCCTATAGAGACATTTATCTTTTTTGTTGTTAAATTTATCCCTAAGTATTCTGTTATTTTATAGTTTGTAAATCAGATTGCTTTATTAATTTAATTTTCAGATCGATTACGGTCAGTGTATGGAAATGCTGATTTTTGTATGTGGATTTTACCAAATTTTTAAATTAGTTCTAATAATTGTTTGCTAGTGTGTTTAGGTTTCTTTAACTATAAGATTATGTTGTCTGCCAACAAGGAAAATTTGACATTTTCCTTTCCGATTTGGATGACCTTTATTTCTTTCACTTGCTAAATTGCTCTTCCGAAGACTTTCAGATATGGAGCAATACAAAAATACCCATTTTCACCCTTTTATTTCTTCTTTTTAAAAGCTGAACAGTATTCCATAGTATGTGTGTATATATGTGTGTGTATATATATATATCTTTATCCATTCATCTCTTGAAAGGCACATAGGCTATTTCCCTATCTTAGTTATTGTAAATTAATGCTGTAATGAACATGAAATTGCAGGTATCTTTTTAAATGCTGATTTCATTTCCTTTGAATATTTATCCAGAAGTTAGATTGCTGCATTTCATATGGGAAGTCTATTTTTACTTTTTTGAGGAGACTTCATACTATTTTCTCTCTTTTTTTTTTTTTTCTTGGAAAATGTGGGAAACTAGTATTATTTATTAGAAGAAGGAACATTAAGAAAACAGAACTTACAAAAGCATTGACTGAAGGAGGAAAATTGAATCAAAATTTTGGTGCCAAAAAGTGAAGACGTACCAAATGTAACTGACTGTCTAAAAATATCTAATTCTACCATTCATTTACTTGGCAAATATATATATTTTTATTATTATTATACTTTAAGTTATAGGGTACATGTGCATAACGTGCAGGTTTGTTACATATGTATACTTGTGCCATGTTGCTGTGCTGCACCCATCAACTCGTCATTTACATCAGGTATAACTCCCAATGCAATCCCTCCCCCCTCCCCGCTCCCCATGATAGTCCCCAGTGTGTGATGTTCCCCTTCCCGAGTCCAAGTGATCTCATTGTTCAGTTCCCACCTATGAGTGAGAACATGCGGTGTTTGGTTTTCTGTTCTTGTGATACTTTGCTAAGAATGATGGTTTCCAGCTGCATCCATGTCCCTACAAAGGACACAAACTCATCCTTTTTTATGGCTGCATAGTATTCCATGGTGTATTTGTGCCACATTTTCTTAATCCAATCTGTCACTGATGGACATTTGGGTTGATTCCAAGTCTTTGCTATTGTGAATAGTGCTGCAATAAACATACGTGTGCATGTGTATTTGAATCTTTTTAAAATGATTTTAACAGAAAACCAAACACCGCATATTCTCACTTATAGTGAGAACTGGTATAGCTATTTTCTTTAATAGCATTTCTTTAATAGCTATACCAGTTTACATCTCACCACAACGTACAAGTTGATTATTCCACATCCTCACCTACATGTGTTATGTCTTGACTTCTTAATAATAGCCATACTAACAACTGTGAGTTGATATCACAGTGTGGTTTGAATTGTAGTGCTATGATAATTAGTGAAGTTTAGCACCTTTTCATATACATGTTTTCCATGTGTATTGGACGTTTATTGTACACGATACACAAAATTCCACTTAAGATGGCTTAAAAATGTAAATATAAGACCAGAAATTATAAAATTCCATGACATTAGTTTTGGCAATTTTTTTTTGATGTGATACCAAAGCATAGGCCACAAAGCAAAAATAAGCAAGTGGGACCACATCAAACTAAAAAGTTTCTGCCGAGCAAAATAAATAATTTACAAAATAAAAAGGTAACCTCTTAATTGGGAGGAAATAATTGCAAACCATATATGTAAGGAGGAGATAACATCAAAAATGTAGAAGGAACTCAAACAACTCAATAGCAAAAAATAAAAATAAAAACCTGATTATAAAATGTGCAAAGGGCCTGGACAGATATTTTTCGAAGGCAAAGGAAATACTTCTTGATTGAAAAGATTAAACACAATCTTAGAGGTTAACATCTTTTGAGAACAACAAGATAAGCAAGTTAGTGCAAATAAGCTTTTCTTGAATACGATGTGTACTTTGTATTTGTTGTTATTGTTACTTTTATAGTGTAGTGTCTACTTTGTCTTTTCTGAGAGGAATGAGTGATTTGATGTTCACAAAGTTTTCTGAAGCCTGCTCAATGTATGCTGAGTTTATGAGAAATTGAGGATACTCTGAGGAAATATGCGGACATCGCACACTGATTACATTGTGGTGTGCTGACAACAGGATTCATTCATTTGGGGACTGGTAAGTAGCTTCCTGCTGTTCTCACCTCCTGTTAGAAGATGTGTGCTAACATTATAAAGGTAAAAATCAGTCGATACAGCAACTTTAGAGTTTGCCCGCAGATTTTTTCAACCTCTACTTCTGCTTCTGTAGATCTTCAATGTCTTACGTCTTTTATTTGCTCTTCTTTCAGTTTGTTACATCTGCTCTCCCACCATAATAAATTGATGTTCTGATTCTTTTATTTGAGTATTTGACTCAGATTGATTTTACAAAATTCAGCCAAACACTAATATATTATACCTGTATTGATGTTGTGGTACTTACTGTTTTCAGCATTTTATGTGATAAACTTCATATTTCTTTATGAATTATTACAATAAATGTGTTTGTTCACTTATGAATTTCTTTTGAGGCAAGCATTATTTATGCACCAAAAGTTAGAAGTCTAAGAAAGGACTTGGTCAAACTTAGAGTCTGCAAAACATATCATCAAAGAGATGCTTCATGATTATGTAGCAGTTTCATGAGATGCCATGTGTTTGTAGAATTTAAAGGTGTTTAGAAACTCATACTGCTTGAATGATCTTAGTTGTTCCTTTGCATGGCATCATGGAAAACTTGTTAACTTGCTTTTGTTCCCCAGAGTGTATCTTTCACTGATTTTATGCCATCAAAATTATGCTTATTCTCATGTGGCTATCACTGGCTAATTCTGGATTTGATTGAAGCAAATCCTTTTAGAACCTACAACATGGTGAAAAATGACCCTTTTGTATATTGACAAGCTCTTTCAAAGTTTCTTCTAGTTTGAATGCACAATAAAGGACACATTCGCATATGTGTATGATTAAAGCGTTAAAATATTATACAATAAAGAAACTGTATTTACATATTTTATATATTCTACAACTACAGTTACTGTGTGACTTACATGTATCGTATAACACTGGGTGTTTTTTATTAAATGGAAATTCAGCCAAGTTAAACAGTGTAATAAGTTTGTTCTAGTATGGAAATCAATCCCTAAATGAAAATTATAACAATTTCCCTGGCAACAGTAGCTGGTGCCAGCAGACACATTTAGCCAGCAACTACTACATGGAAATATGCATTCTTCATTACAATTTCTGATTGTGATGCTACTTTTGTTGTTGTTATTGTTGTTTAATGGCTCAGTGTCCCTGGTATTTTGGTATAATAGCTGGGTCTTTTGAATATAGAAAATGGGGATCAAAAAATATTTTTTATATCTCTTCAAGACATCCTTTAAAGTTAGGTGTCTTTGGGGAGTTTCTTTTCAAAAACCATGGCAAATAAATGTTTTATTACTAAAAAATAACCAAAAAACAAGTATAACCTATGAAGAAAACAATTTTCTTTTTCAGCATCCTTTCTGAAAAGAACAAATGCTTCATCTACTCTGTGTGAAACATGGTATGATATTCTTAGGACTGTCTAACTGACACTGTGATACAAAAATAGGCCTTTGTTTTGATGAATCCAAAGAATACCTGAGTATACTAGAATTCAACCTGAAAAACATGGTCATGTAGGAAATTTAAGATGGGTCTCTCATTTTCTTCTGTTCAGAAGATTAGTTTAATTGCAGTTCATCTTTCCTCTTCTAATCTATAGACATTTAATTTCTATTTATCTACAAATATTTCTTTACCATATACAGGCATACCTCAGAGATATTACAGGTTCTGTTACAGACCACCGCAGTAAGGCCAATATCACAAACTAAATCACACATTTTTTTTGATTTCTCAATGCATATAAAAGTTATGTTTACACAATACTGTAGTTTATTAAGTGTGCATTAGCATTATGACAAAATACAATGTACGTACCTTAATTTAAAATACTTGTTACTAAAAAAATGCTAACAATCCTCTCAGCCTTCATTGTCTCCATGATGATGGCTGCTGACTGCTTAGGTTAGTGGTTGCTAACGGTTAGGAGGGCAGTGGCAATTTCTTAAAATAAGAGAACAATGGAAAGTGCTACTTCAGTGAAGAGATGAGTAATAAGGAGGAGACTTATTGCTTATCTGAAGAAAGTTTTAGTGGTGTGAATAGAAGACCAAGCCAGCCACAGTATTTCCTCAAACCAAAAACAATGGAGTTTGCCACATCAACTGGTTTTCCTGTCACAAAAGATTTCTTTATGGCATGTGAGGCTGTTTGATAGCATTTTACTCACAGCAGAACCTCTTTCAAAATACAAGTCAGTTCTCTCAAACCCTACCACTGCTTTATCAACTAAGTTTATGTAATAGTATAAATTCTTTGTTGTCATTTCAACAATGTTCACCACATCTTTACCAGAATTAGATACAATTTCAAGAAACCATCTATGGGAAGCAATTCCTCTCACTGAGATTACAGTAATTCAGTCACGTCTTCATGCTCCACTTTTAACTCTAGTCCCCTTGTTATCTTCACCATATCTGTAGCTCTTTCTTACACTAAAATCTTGTACCCTTCAAAGTCATCCGTGAAGGTTGAAATCGATTTCTTCCTAACTCCTATTTATGTTGATATTTTCACCTCCTCCCATCATTCACAAATATTCTTAATGGCATCTGGAAAAGTAAATCTTTTCAATCCTTTCCAGATTGTTTTCAATTTACATTTCCTAGATCCATTAAAGGAATTACTAACTATGGCAGTTATGGCATATATGTATGTGTACATATATATGCTAATAACATATATAATATATAATTATTAATTATATACGTAATTAATAATATGTGAAATTTAAAATTACTCCTTGGTCCCTGGTGTGAAGAATGGATGTTGTGTTGGCAGGCATACAACATTAATTCCCTTGTATATCCTCCTCAGAACTTGGGTAACCGGGAGCATTGTCAATGAGCAGTAATATGTTGAAAGGAATCATTTTTCTGAGCAGTAGGTCTCAACAGTGGGCTCATGATTCAGTAAGCCACGCTGTACACACATGTGCTATCATCCATGCTTTGTTGTTTCATTTACGGAGCATAGGCAGAGTAGATTTAGCATAATTCTTAATGATCCTAAGATTTTCAGAACAGTAAATGAGCCTTAGCTTCAACTTTAAGTCACCCGCTGCATTAACTCCTAACAAGAGCAAACCTATCTGTACTTTGAAGCTTTGAATCCATGCATTGACTTCTCTCTAGCTATGAAAGTCCTAGGTAGCATCTTCTTCAAAAATAAGGTGGTTTCATCTCTACATTAAAAATCTGTTGTTTACTGTGACCACCTTCATCAATGATTGTAGCTAAATTATGAATTACTTGCAGTTTCTACTTTAGCACCTGCTGCTCTACCTTAAGCTTTTATGTTATAGAGACGGCTTATTTCCTTAAAGCTTGTAAACCCACCTCTGCTAGCTTCGAACTTCCTTCTGCAACTTCATCAGCTCTCTCAGACTTCAGAGAATTGAAGAGAATTAGGGCCTTGCTCTGGATTAGGTTTTAGTTTGAGGAAATATTGTAGCTGGTTTGATCTTCTATTCATACCACTAAAACATTCTCCATATCAGCAATAGGACTCTTTCTCATCATTCATTTGTTCACTGAAGTAGCACTTTCCATTTTTTCCCCAAGAACTTTGCCTTTATATTCACGGCTTGGTTAATTGGCAAAATAGGCCTAGCGTTTGGCCTTTCTCAGCCTTTGATGTGCCTTCTACACAAAGCTTAAGCCTTTCTAGCTTTTGATTTGAAGTGACAGATGTGAAACTCTTTCTTTCACTTGAACACTTAGAGGCCATTGTGGGGCTATTAATTGGTGTAATTTCAATATTACTTCATTTCTGGGACTAGGCAGTCTTGAGGAGAGGGAGAGAGATGGGAGAATGGCCTATAAATCGAACAGTCAAAACACACACATTTGTTAAGTCTGCAGTCTTATGTGGGTGTGGTTTGTGGTGCCCCAAAGCAATTACAATCGTAACATCAAAGATCATTCTTTACAGATCACCATACCAAATAAAATAATAATTTTAAAAGCTTGAAATATTATGATAATTACTAAAATATAACAAAGAGACATGAGGTATTCAAAAATGGCACTGACAGACTTGCATAATGCAGAGTTGCAACAAACCAATTTATAAAAAATACGTATCAGTGAAGCACCATAAAGCAAAGTTCAATAAAAAGGTGCACCTGTATTCAGCTTACTTTAATAATTTCATTTTTCTAGGTAGTATGTCAGATTATGAGTCTTCCTGCATTTATCTCATATTTTCTAGGCATTTCAGAACTACTTTTTCTCCTAGTTTTTGCTGTGTTACACTTTGCTTTACTACTCTAATTTTAAAACTCTTAAATTTTTCAGCAATATTTTTCAGTTAACCTCATGTCCATTATTTCCCCTTTAAGCCTGTCTAAAATTCATTTTGAACTGTGTCTGAAGATATGCTGCTGCTGAGCTGGAGAACAGCGTAAACTTTTCTTGCTCAAGAGAATGTGCAGCCTGGAGGTTTGCTCTACAAACCCCATAAAACACTGATACTGCTTAGAACACACATGAATCCAAGGGCCATCAAAGTGTTTTTATCTTTTATTCCTCTTTCCTCATGTCCCCTTGGAGAAATGATGGTTTTGCCCTGTCTATATACTACCAATTACTTGAAGTAATTGCTTCATATCAGTCAGTCATCATTTCTAAGTCTGATTCCAGTTTTCTGTGTAATTAAAAACCGTTATTTTAGGATTTTTGTCCTTCCAGTTTCTAAAAATGTAATTTCTTGTGTATTCTTTATAACTATTCTAAATTTAAAAATAAAGATAATGTACATTTTAAAAAGGTTATTATAGCATTCATATAAGTTATATGCATTAAAACGAACATAAATACATAGATGCATATGTGAATGTATGTATATAAATATTTGTATATACATATGTCTATACAAATGTTTGTATATATGTGTGTGTATATGTATTTGAAATATATGTATGTATTTCAAGTACATATACATTTCAAAACTGCAGCTGTCAAAACTGCAAAAATGACTTTGGTTATGCCTTTAAGAAGAGGTTGGTTTTTTTTGTTTTTGTTTTTGTTTTTTGCGAAAGTGAAATAAGGACATTTTAAAATTCTTGCTCTGTTAAAAAATTATGACAACACATCCCCATAATGAACCGAATAGTTACTACCATACTAACACCTTCAGCATGTAAAACCCAATCCCCAGTAAAAGAATTAAGCATATATCAATTTTCAAAATATGTTAAACTAGTATCTTTCCACACGTTAAAATTTTTCATTTTAACTACAAACTAAGGAGCTTTGGCTATGAATGAAATATCCTGGTACTTAATGTACATCTGATGTCATGTATATGCAGGCCTCAAATCCTTCTATTTAAATAAGCATCTGAAGAAATAGTGTGCCAGACAAGTAGAAAAATCAGGAACAGGAAGTCCCAAATATCATAAAAACTTGTAGTTTTATAAGATATTCTAACAGCATATCCCCACAAGTTTGGGTGCTTGCTTACTTCAAACAAAACAATAGGCGTTCCCTCCTTTGAGGCATTTCATACTATGACTCATAGTCACTAAACACTGTGTGTTTAGTGTGTTTACATTTTGTGTTGAAATAGTGTGTTTAAAGTTTGTGTTTAAATTCACTAAAGCACAAAAACAAAAATTGCTTTTAAGAAACCACAAAATAGGGTATATATTTTAAAATTTCATCAGAAAGAAAATGTCACTGGACTTTTTTTGTTTATTGTATTATTATCAATATATTATCAGCAGTTTATGTATAATGTGTATCCCCAATTAAAAATTTAGGAAACTAACTGAAACTCAACTTGACTCTTAAACTTTCTTTAACTTTGAAGCATATTCACATATTCCCATTATTCCAATGAGGATAGAGTCATATTAACATTCTAGCCCATTTTAGTCGTTGTAATGAGCCTAAAATAGCTGCCAGCTTGCAGTGCTGGAATTAATGATAATTAAATGTAACACAAAATGTATTTCCATATTTTGTATTGCTCAAATGATTTCATCTCAGATGTAGTATGATTCTTTTTAGAGATGACTACTTCTATTTAATCTCTTTTCCAATTTTAATTTGAATTTCATATTGTTCCTGACTGTTTAATGAATATTTTGGGAGATGGCCATAGTGTTGTTAATTATACTAAAGACTGAGTGTAATTAATTCTTTTGGACCCAAAGTCAGCTAGTTAATCGATTTCTGATGAAACTGGAGATTAAACACAGATAGTTCACCTCTTCATTCATTTTAATTCTTTTCTCTTTCAATTCAATCAGATTACTTTGGGAAGTCATTGCTGGCAAGTCAATTGTGGAACTGTTTTGGACATTACCCAAGTGTTAATAAATGGGTGATCTTTTCAGCCAAGTTACCTTGATATTGATTTCTGAAAATGAAGAAATTTTAGTTTTAGTTATTGAGAAGTAAAAACTACCATTATCATTTATAATTCATATTTAAGTAGTTTATCATTGTCTATTAACAATAGGCTCATGTAATCACACATAAGAAAGCTGTTGGCATGGCATTCCTGATAATCCTTAAAAAGTAGAGAAAAAGGTTTACTGTATTTTCAAACACATTTACTACTATATAGCATATCCTATAATTGAGTGCGAAACTCATGAGCACAAACTAATTTCTTAAACAGTTTTATGCTTATAGTATTGTTGAAAAATGCTGTAGTGTGTATGGCAGTTTATTATTTTCAGTGATATACATAATGACATGTTAAATTATAACACCAAAAAAGGCCTTAAAAGTAAAAATAGGCCATGAGAAATAATAGTAAATAATGAATTAATATCATGTGTTTTAGTCAAGGAACAAAACATAAAGAAGATTCTTCACATTTTTCTTATTTCTACAGATCACTTTTAAGTGTGCTGTGCAATATTTTAACAATGATATTCTCAGATCATTTTGAACAAAGCGCTGAGTTCGGTGCATTATTATTTTACAGTCAATTAATGTTATTTAAGCTTGTGTCGGTGAAAGTCAAAGCTCTTGCTCATATATTTTCTGTACTCTGGAAAAGGGATTACTCTGTATACTTCTGTTAACTTTATGATTTGGGATTGTTCCTAAGAATTCTGGGAAAACCCCAATAACCTTATAATTTAATATTGGTTGTACAGATACTGCTTTAGTCTGCTTTTGCATCTATGACAGAATACCACAGACTAGACAATTTATAAAGAAACTTATATCTCACAGTTCTGGAAGCTGGGAAGTTCAAGATCAAGGTGCCAGCCAGTTTGGTGTCTGTTGAGAGCCAGCTCTACTTCCAAGATGGCACCCTGAATGCTGCATTCTCTGGAGAAGAGAAACACTGTTCTTCACTTGACAGAAGACCCTAAAGGGCAAGCCCCTCCTGTGGGCTCTATTCGTAGCAGCATTGATTCATTCATGAAGGCAGGCCACTCATGACCAAAACACCTCCCATTAGGCTCACCCTCCCAACACTGTTGCATTGACAACTAAGTTTAGAAATGGGCTGGGCGCGGTGGCTGACACCGGAAATCTCAGCACTTTGGGAGGCCAAGGCGGGCGGATCACGAGGTCAGGAGATCCAGACCATCTTGGCTAACACGGTGAAACCACGTCTCTACTAAAAGAATACAAAAATTTAGCCAGGCGTGGTGGCGGGCGCCTGTAGTCCCAGCTACTCGGGAGGCTGAGGCAGGAGAACGGTGTGAACCCGGGAGGCGGAGCTTGCAGTGAGCCCAGATTGCACCACTGCACTCCAGCCTGGGTGGCAGAGCGAGACTTCGTCTCAAAAAAAATAAAAATAAATGAATTTAGAAGGAAGCAAAAACATTGAAACCATAGTGGATAAAATCCTTCCTAATCTGACCAATGAACGTGTAATTGTACTGTTGGAATTCACTGATGAAGATACCACATTGGCAAGTCTGTAACTGTAGCAGTGTAACTCATGCACTGCATAATGACATTTTGGTCAATGATGGACAGATGTTTTAACAGTGGCTCAATAAGATTATAATGGAGATGAACATTTTCTATCACCTAGAATTTACCATACTGTAACTTTAATATTATTTAAGTGTTTTCTTCTTCTACTTATAAAACATGATAAGTATAAAACAACCTCAGGTAGGTCCTCCAGGAGGTATCCCAGAAGAAGGCATTGTTTTCATAGGATCACAGTTCCATGCGTATTATTACCAATGAAGACCTTCCAGTGGGACAAGATACGAAGGTGGAAGACACTGAGATTGATGATGTTGACACTGTGTAGGCTTAGGCTAATATACGGCTATGTGTCTTAGGTTTCAACAAAAAAAGTTTAAAAAGTTAAAAATATTTAAGAAAGGAAAAATCTTATAGAATAAGAAAAAAATTTAAAAGTATTTCATATAACTGTAAAATGTCTTCGTGTTTTAAACTTATTTAAAAGGATTAGAAAAATTTAAAGATGTTAAAAAGTTTGTAAAGTAAAAAATGTTATAGTAAGCCATGTTTAATTTATTGCTGAAGAAATAAAAAGTTTCAATAAATTTAGTGTAGCCCAGTGTACAATGTTTATAAAGCATACAGTACTGGTACAGTAATGTCCTACACCTTCACAGTCACTTCGCACTCACCCAGAGCAACTTCTATTTCTGCAAGATTCATTCATGGAAAATGTCCTATAAGATGTACTTAAAAAAAAATCTTTATACTACATTTTTACTGTTTCTTTTATCTGTTTAGATATGTTCAGATACAAAAATACTTATCATTTTGTTACCATTTCCTGCAGTACTCACTATAGTAACATGCTGTATGGGTGTGTAGTGTAGGAGCAATAGTCTAGACCATATACCTTAGGGAAAATAGTACGTTGTAAATCTGTATTTGTGTAAGTACCTTCTGCGATGTTCACACAATGACAAAATTGCCTCACAATGCATTTCTCAGAATGTATTCTCATCATTAAGCAAGGAATGATTGTAGTTATATTTCAAGAAACTACTTCAATATGTGTAAGATAGATCATCGGGCAGTTTGTCTCTTGAATAAAATCCTTGTAGATTGAATTTTCACAGCTACTTATGAATGAGGAAGCATCCCAATACTCAGCAGATGACCAGGCAAGGACGTCTTTCTATTTTTACAAGAAAATGAACCATATTCTAGACATCAAAGAATTTGAGGAAAAGTCAAAATGTGTGATGTAAATTTTATTGTGTAATGTCATATTTAAAAAGAAAACCAACATTAATCTTCTCGTTATAATTTAAAAAGTTTAAATGGTATTTGATTTGCTTGAGTACAATCAAATGGTTTAAAGTACCAATCTTATCTCTGTTTGCTTTCTAACATGCCCTTTGCTTTCTTATGTGCAATATTATAACATGACTAAATTAGTCATAATTATGTTCTTGCTTTCTTCAGGTGATTATAACTTGGTTTTCTGAGATAGTCCGTATTAACTTATTTTCTGACTTAGAAGCATTTACAACCCTACCAGTCACATACCGTTTTAGTCATTGAAATTTGAATTTGTCAACACAGAGCACCAGTTTTGCCAGAAGTCTATTATTTGATATTAATATCTCAGACGTTTCACAAAATTTCTACATTTCTTGAAAAAATATTAGGAGAAAAGTATTTGTAGTAATTCTAAAAAAAGAAACAAATTTAACCAAGAAAAAATATATAGAATAATAAAACATGAATTTGAGCAGATCTGATAACTATAATAACCATGGGTGGGAAAAAAATGAACATTGAAACTATCAGTTGACTTATCTAAGATAATTTTCTGTGCAATTTAATGATATTATAGTATATTTTCTAGCAGATCAACATCAAAACCATGTACATTCCATTGTGTCTTTCCAGCCTAATATTCTGCAGTTTTTCACCAACCTCAATACCACTTGGCAATTTCTAAAGGACACGTAATATCCCCAAATAAATTTTTCCTTGTATATTATCTTCATACCCGGTCCATCCTGAGATCCCCAAAACCTTATTTGTGTTTGTCACTTCTTGGTCATTTACTCTTTGAAAACTCGGACTTCTACAAACAGACAAAATCCTTTCTTCCTCAGGGATCCCACAGTAGCTTGGAAAAATCCCTATACATCCAATATCATATTGTGTTATGATGGTGAGCTTTTACAATGGTTATTTCAGGATTCCATGAATTTTTTAAAGTAGTGATACTGGCTTATTCATCTTTGTCACCACTAACCTATTACATTGCTGGTCAGTTATAATTCATGGTGTGCTTGTTGAATGAGAAGACTCCTCAAAAGTAAGTTTGAGTTTATCATCTTAATAAATGACCATGTTATTTGTACGATGATTTCATATTTATTTACTGCTAATTCTGTGAAAAGCTTAATAGAATTTCACTGTACTATATACCTTGGGGAAGCCAATACTCTGGAATCTTATTATATTTGCATCTCTGTATAGGGTTATATTGTTTCTAACTTGGTTCAAGTCATCAGACTGACTTACAAAAGCATCTATCACAGAAGATGACCACGATACGCACAAGGCAAAAGGCTTCCATTCACTTAGGCTGCTTTTACAGCAAACTGTTTATGGCGGTTCTCTTGTAAGCATAGCAAGGACATAGCAACTTTAATTGAGGACATTACTAAGATGTATTGACCCACATGTGCTAATGTTGGAATTTAAAGGTCAAGAAGCTACAACATTGACCCAAAATTTTAAGTTTATGGATTTGCTGCCAAACATAGGGCCATTTTACAAAGACAGCTCTAATTCCCCAAATTTTCCAAGTACGTTCACTCTAAATTGTCTCTCTCTTTCCAAGATAAAGATAACAATGTTTCATTTTGTGTTGCTGTTTTATGAGATTGGAAGACACAAAAATTATCACTGAGTAGATTCAGATATTTTTAGACACAGGAAGGAAATACATTATGAAACTAATGTTGATATTTTGTAAACTTTACAAAAAAGCTCCCAGAAACTGATCATCGTCAATAGTCAATACAAGTAGTGTATGTATTCAAGCAGATATATGCCTATGTGTCATAAGGCATGTCGATCCTTACATGTGGTTGACTTAGTATTCCCAAGTGGCTAAATTGACTCATATTCCATCTGTTTTGAAACAAAAGGATTTGAACTTTAATTTTGTGAATATATCAAGGAAGAGATATGAGCTTAAGGTTGTTAAAGATATTCACTTTTTATGAGTAAAGAGTAACACATGACCGGCACAAATTATGTGTCACATTATAAATACTTAATAATACTGCTTAAGAAGAATGATAGATACAGGATATAGAATTTTATTGTTGTTGTTGTTTGTTCTATGTCAGGATTCCTCCTTTTGCTCCATTATTGTTCTGTCTTCTTCAGTATAAATCTTTATCACTTTTACTACAGACATTTAGTTTGCTTACATTTTCAATTCCTGGCCTCTACCAAAAAGCTTAATTTTGGAAATTATTTTACATGTACGGGATGACATGATCACAATAATTAATACATTAATTGTTGATTGTTCTCATGTTTTAAATGGAGAGCAGAAAAATGAACACAGTATAGTGCTAAAAGTGTATACACTGCATTCTTGTCTTCACACTTGAGGTCAGGAGTTCGAGACCAGCCTGACCAACATGATAAAACCCCATCTCTAGTAAAAATACAAAAATTGGCTGAGTGTGGTGGCGGGTGCCTGTAATCCCAGCTACTCAGGAGGCTGAGGCAGGAGAAATGCTTGAACCTGGGCGACGGAGGCTGCAGTGAGCTGAGTTCACTCCACTGCACTCCAGCCTGGGTGATAGAGCGAGTGAGATTCAGTCTCAAAAAAAAAAAAAAGAAAAAAAAAAAGAAAGAAAGAAAGAAAAAAAGTTAGTTTGGTCCTAATATGTTCCAGATACATTAAAAGAAGAAACAATCTCTTAAGTAGTTCACATTCTAGTGTAAAAAAATAAACAACAGCATAAATCCTTTTAATATTATACATATTGTATATACTGTACTGCTGGGCTAAAAATGTAAGGCACAATAAGTGCTTTTAAGATGTTTTCTTAACTTAATTCAGACTTGGAAGTCAGGAATTACATACAATGTAATTAAAGGGTCACTTAAGTAGAAACATTCATTTATCATCTACTCTATGACGAATTGTTTGATATGTATAGGGAATAATTAGTTGAATAAAACCATCTTCCAGATGAGTACATCTATGAGAGAGGTGTACACATTAACAAATATTTTCCATTTAAGTCCTTGAGTTTTTGCTAGCATTTGACACTCAGTTCTGAAAAAAACAGAAGGAGTAGGCATTCAACCAAACTTGCAAAAGGTCTCTTGAAGGTTATGATACCTGAAATAAAGCTTAAGGCAATTATGCAATTCACATACAAATAAAGTATACTACATTTCAGGTGTTGGAAAATTCACTGCTTATTGAGGATACTTTCAGACAATTTATAGATAAGGTGGATGGCTTTTGAGCTAGTTCTTCAATTCTCAAGGAGTTCCAACACTTAGTGCTGTCACTTTTATCTGAGGAAGAATATTTAATGATAATCTTCCAAGAAATAAAATTCAGAACTAAATGCAAAAATAAATAATTTCTCCACTTTGTCAGATTTTCATGGTCTCCATAAGAAAAAACAAAAAGCAATCATGTATAGGAGCCATTGTATACATGGATGAAGATAAATGATTATGGACAATTTTGCAGAAATAATGAATAACAGTTGTTAAATAAAGTGGGATTATAAAATTTGTATTAAACAACACCTGCCCATTGCACTATAAATCATGAATAACTGGTAGATTGTATCTTGCTTAATTTATGTCAATCAGTCTCACTGAGCACTAGGAATTAAATGCATGTGTGACTGTGTGTGTGTGCGCACGCGCACACAATCACAATATTCTCATCCTAATGTTTAATATATTTTAGTGAAATATGACAATTTGAAAGGTAATTTTAATAAATTGGTAGTAAAATAAAACTATAAAACTATAAGAAGAGTAAAATTAAAAATCTAAAATTAAAGAAACTTAGTAGAATTAGAGCCATCTGTACTGAATAGTAAATAAATACTTTGTTCTTTCTACAATTGTATTTACTGATATGGTACATAGCTATTGACTGTGTAAGAAATAACCCAATAAAAGACTTAGAGATAGAAAGTAAAAGTTCTGATAAAAAACAATGAGTAGAATATTTTGTCTGAAATATAGTTACTGTGGACCTGTAAAGAATTATTTGGTAGAAAAGTGACACAACTTAAGTAATTGTAATATTTGAGGTTCATTAGGTGAAATTTATGGGAGGAAACTGATGCAACACACCAGATTATAGAGAAATAAGAATTAAATTTGAAAATAGTTATGGGAAAACAAACAAACTGAGAAGTACTTTGCCAATATAAACCACTTGATCCAGTACAAACATTTTCTCTGTAGTTCAGGGACTATATTTTTTTCATTATCACACTTCCAGCCCACAATATCTTGTATAGCCCGTGGTAAGTACTCAAAATGTTCATGAAATGAACTAATTTCATAAATGAATTAATGTTCATAAATGAAATAATTATGGAGCAAATACTTTATATAAAAAATAAATCAATGGTCATCTGTTTAACAGAAGAAATGTGATGTACATAATGAAATTGAAGACAGAATACATGGGCTAGAGCTAAATAGGAGAAAAAAAGAGATTAAATAATTTCATGAAAAAGCCTGCATTACTGAAAGAGATTTGACTAATAGGCTGAGATAATTAGATCTTTTTGATATCATATCTTCACCAAGTCTGTGACTCATCTACATTGATACACCAAATCAGGAATTTAAGACTATAGGGATAGTAAAATGTTCATCAAAGACAAAAGCTAATATGAATTCTTGTAATGTTCTATAAAGACATAGTCATAATGAAACTTTTCAAATTTAATGACCTTTGTTTCTGGTGTCTTTTTATAGGTAACATATATCAGGACCCATCTTCTTTTCTTATTTTCAGACATGAATACACAGCCCTGCTCACTCTAAACACAAGCAATTTGCCTCAGCGTTCAGCTTTCATGATGCCTCATTTTGATAATAACCAGCCTTTCCAGACTCCACTGCACAGGAACACTGTATTCTTAAGTTCTTATCCTTTCTAAAGCCATAATTATCTATATAACGCCTATTACCTTAAAGATTTTATGATTATACTTGTTTGGTTGTGTCATACGACATCTAAGTAACAATTATAGCAATAGCTTTCTTGTGAAACCTTTAGTGGAGATGAGATTAACGGCAGAAGAGTAGTTTATGTTGCTTTCTTATTTTGTTTTGCTTTACATGTTTGGTTTGTTTTTAACTATGAAATCATACATATGTGTACATATAGAGTATGTCCGTGTGTGTGTATATATAGTATATATGTGTAGATATAGTATATATGTATATAGCATATATATGTGTGTCTATATAGTACATATGTGTGTATATATGTGTATATAAATAGTGTATATACATGTCTGTATATATGTGTATATATATAGTGTATATATGTGTGTATATATGTGTATATATAAATGTATATACGTGTGTATATACACACATATGTGTATATACAAATATATGTATATATATTTATACACATATGTGTGTATATATGTGTATATATAAATGTATATATGTGTATATACACATATAGTGTATATATATACACACACACACAATAACCTCACAGAAATATAAAGAGTGGGACTTGGCTGTGACTATTCATTTCCACTGCCTGGATTTAGGATATATCACTTTTATTAGCTTCTTCCAGATAGGATTTACCATTTCTAAAAGAAACATTTACTTTGAAATTGGAATTATCTTTTGCAAAAGCAACCCAACTTTCATTTTATTCTGAAAATATTGCTAAAACTAAAATAATGCCTTTAGGTTATTTCCATTCTGCCATTTTCTTCCCTTTCTTCCCTTCATCTTTCTTTTTTTCCTCAAATAACAAGTACGTGTCTAACAATAGTTGTATAAAAAAATTAAAAAACAAGTTTTCTACAGGTCATCTAGTAACATGCAAGAACTCTTATTAAACTTAACCCTATTAATGTATGCTAGGTAACCCATTTATTCAGTTATTATGAAGATATGTTATTTTACATGTTTACTTAACATTTGGATATGGTGAGTAAAGTTAATTTGTAAAGGTATCCAGATTCTAAAAATGTTCATGCAATATAATTTTCTATTCAATATTTTGATATTATAGGGACATTATAAGAGCCCATATGAAATAGACATACTTTCTGAATCATGCTATAGTTTTAGCCATGTTCAATACTGAAAAAAGAACATATTAGAAACGTCCTATTTTTAATTTTTAAGCATTTAAAAGATACTCCCCACCGTATTAAGTATTTAAGTAAACTAGGATTACTTTTTTAAAAGTATTTAACATTTGTCAATTAAGCATTTATTAATTTTCCCACTGGTGCCTAGAAAAATAGTTTGACTAAAAATTTAAGATAAAAAATTTCAAGGAAGAAAAGAGTTAAAATATTTTATATGTTTGAAATTATAGGATAATCAGTAGTGACTCAGAAAAAAAAAAAAAAAAAAAGCTTTGGTAACAAGTGTATGAAAATGCTGAACTGTTAAGTTTTTCCCGACCCCAGCTTCTCATTTACTGGGTGGTGTTCTTAACACACATTCAGACATCCACAATCACATCATGAAGTCGTGCTTATAAACTCAAAAGAAAACCCTTAATATTTGCTAGCGTGAAGAAAACTGCAACTCATGTCAAATTTCATGTTTTTTGATACACGTGTTCTGTATTCTGTTCTTTTTGGGTGGTTGATAGCACTATTTGAAGGATATATGTTTTTAACGGCCATCACAGCAGTCAGCGTTATGTTCTTTGTGGGAGACATAATGCTTTTATAAAACAGTTTAGCTGCAGTCTCCTGTGTTGAACTTCATGTCCTTTTTAGTTTGCTTAGTGTACAGTATCACTTTGGAGACTTTCCACCAGAAACATCTACATCATTTTCTCTAAAGTATGACAATGCTGATTTCAACATTAATTATATTTTCTCTCAAGTTAGATGCCCTTAAAGATATCTTGTGTAGCTATCATTTGACATCAGTGATATTTAAAATCATAGAAAATGTAAAAATTCTAACCCGATAGGAAGAATCTAGTAAGTTTGCATGTAAATAACAAGTGACAATTAGGATGATTCAGTGATGTTTATGGTTACAATTTAATTGTAATAATCTACTATGTCATGCAGAACTCATTTCAAGATATCAATTATATTATTTGTAAAAGAAAATTGAGATTCAAAGACTTTTACATCTGCGGTTTTAATGAATGTCTTGCTTTATACATTGCACAGTTGTATCTGAAAAAGATAACAAAATATATCAGAGTCACGTTAGTAAGTGACAGAGCAGCAGCATTTGGCAAATTGTGTCTAAAAGATTAAGAATAAATGTTTTGCTATGCAATAAAAGTCCATGTATGTCCAAGAATAGTTAAATTAGGAATTAATAAGGTAATATTAAATATAGTTTACTGACCCTAAATCTCAAATAAAACTCATATCCAGAAAAAGAAATTATCTGGCATGTAAATTTTAAAAAGCAGTAATTACATTATGTTATAAAGCACAGGTCTCCCCACCTACTTTCAAAATTATAGGCACCTGGATAATAGTTCTACTTTGCCTTTCCAACAAAATTTTCTAGCATAAGTTTGATTTAACCATGGAGCTATAACATTACCATAATTAACAACAGTTTATTTCTTTAACCTTTCTACCTTTATTTTCTATTTCAGTATTAGGTGTATGAGTGCAAACATCTTGTAATGGAATATGGCTCTACAATGATAAATGGATTGGGTATGGCCAAAATAACTTAAAATAGGCATATTAAAAAAGTATTAAACATGTCATCAGCAAATGTGATGTGGCTTTTTATTGAATGTTAATTTATTACCTGGATAGGTATCCATTCAAATCACCTCATCAGTATGTTGCTTCAAAAGTGTGAGGCTTATTTTTCTTAGCCAGGTGATTACTCCGTCACAGTGAGGGGCATATTGTAATGGCTGTAGTGATTTCATTTGCTTTTTCAAAAACATGCTCAGTGCACCAAGCCCTAGTGTTTCCTTATTACATTTTAAATCATGCAGCTACCAGTAGTTTTATCGAGTTTGAAGTGTGTCTTCTGTGAATACAAATGCCATGAGACCAATAATTTTGTTATTTGAAACTAGGAATTTTATTTCAGAAGAAGAATAAGTGGAGATAAAAATATAGCCTTGTTATTTTGATTTGTTCCCAACTATACTGATAAAGTAAAAATAACTTTATAATAAAAGACTCAAAATTGACTTATTAACAGTGTTCAGTCAGTTAGAATCCTGTTTTAATAAATCTTGGTAAAATATAGTAATGTTTAGTTGGTATGATGTATGCATAATGTCCAGAGCTTATTCTGAATTTGAAGATTTAAACCCAAGTTTTACATGTAAAGATAAATATTAAAATACAATGGAATAAAAATTATGATTGAACTTTTTCACAAAGGCACGAGTATACTAGAATATCACACCATAACTTTTTAAACGAAGGATTAATCTTCCATGAGAACTATTCTATGGGAAGAAAGAAAAGAATAAAAATTTTAGAAGCATACAGTGTTACCTAAAGTCTTGTTTTAATTCACATGATCAGTAACTCAGCAGCCCTTTCTGTCATGGCTAATGTATCTAGTATTTTATGAAATTGGACATGGAGCACGATTTGTTGAACTAGAACTCAATATGTCTCACACTATTGAAATAGTACAGTAGTTCACTCATAGAAACATCACTATTATCATTATACATTATGACATTTTAGACAAGGAAAAATACTGCTTTTGTCTTCACAGGTGCAAAGTGCTTTCATTGCAAAAGAAAGGAACTACTGTAGGGGCATATTTTTGCCAATACATTGTTACTTTGTTGTACTAACAGTTTCAATTACAGTTTAAGATAAAAAGCAAGTGCCTATCTTTTCTCACAGTAAAATGAATTGTCTTTTAAGAAAGGATTGTGAAACAGAAGCCATTTCCATTTTTTGTTTGCTTTTTCCTCTGTTGTTTCTAACAATAAGAAAACATGATAAAAACATAACTATACCATTCTTACCTCCTTGAAATGATACATAACAAAACTGTGTGTTATTTAATAAAAGTATTCAAATAGTTATGTATCTTAGACATTATTCTTCTGCATCGTAACATTAAATAGAGCATAGAGACAGGGTCTTGCTCTGGTGCCCATTCTGGAGTGCAGTGGTGCAATCACAGCTCACCGTAGCCTTGAACTCCTGGCTCAAGTGATTCTCTTGCCTCAGCCTACCAAGCAGATAGAGAGAAGAAAAAAAAAATCCATTGAAGTTATTGCATGTAAATTCATTTTTACCAACAGTGTAATCTATTATTAAATATTCTTAAGGCAACCTACACTTTCTCTTCCTGTCCTAAATGCTTCCATTTTCCAGAGTCTCTGTCCTACTTACTTAGGTAGTAATCTTCTGTAGTCACCATGTACTGCTGTGAGATACTGATGAGAGACGGGACTAGCTGGATTTCCTAGACCTACTAAGAATTCCTAAGCCTAGCTGGGGAAGGTGACTGCACCCACCTTTAAACACCCGGCTTGTAACTCAGCTCACACCCGACCAATCAGGTAGGAAACAGGGCTCACTAAAATACAAATTAGGGTAAAAGCAGGAGGGAAAGAAATAGTCAAATCTTATATCATCTGAGAGCACAGGGGGAGGGACAATGATTGGGATATAAACTCCAGGCATTCAAGCAGGGAGTGGGCAACCCGCTTTGGGTCCCCTCCCATTGTATGGGAGCTCCGTTTCCACTGTTAAATCTTGCAGCTGCACACTCTTCTGGTCCGTGTGTGTTCTGGCTTGAGCTGAGCTTTCCTTCCCCGTCCACCACTGCTAATTGCCGCAGTCGAAGACCGCCGCTGACTTCCACCCCTCCAGATGCAGCAGGGTATCTGCTGAGCTTCTGATCCAGGGAGGCACCCATTGCCTCTCCCTATTGGGCTAGAGGCCCACCATTGTACCTGCGCGGCTAAGTGCCCAGGTTCGTGCTAATCAACTGAACACGAGTTGCTAGGTTTCGCGGTTCTCTTCAGTGACCCACAGCTTCTAGTAGAGCTGTAACACTCATCGCATGACACAAGGTTCCATTCCTTGGAATCTGTGAGACCAAGAATCCCACGGTTCTTGACTATTAATTTGCAGAAGAAAAGAATCTTGGCATCTATACTTCTAATGACAGTTTTTATTCACTTGGAGATTTCATTTTGTTTCACCAGCAAGCACTGTTCTTCAGTATGTTAACAGAGAGATGTTACAACCATCTATTTATGATGGAAGGTGTAGTATTAATGCTGTACCATTGTAAGTTATTGATAACTAGATTAGTAGTAAAGGATGATTTTTCATTTAACATATGATAGGACACATGCAATTAACTACAATAAAGAGAATTATTTGTGTTGTCAGTAGATGTAGACTAAAATTATAGGAGGAAGTGTCATTTTCAGAAAAACAATCTTTTTCTTTGTACCAAATAAGTAACTCACAAACAAAAGTGCTACAGATTTCAGTAACAGTAGATGATCTACATGAAACTACAGATTTCAGTCACACTAGCTGTCTTTTAATAAATGTATCTATTTGGCTGAGCATGGTGGCTCACACCTGTAATCCCAGCACTTCGGGAGGCCAAGGCAGGTGGACCACTGAGACGAGGAGTTTGAGAACAGCCTGGCCAACATGATGAAAGTAGTTGTCTCTACTACAACTACAGAAATTAGCCAGGAGTGGTGGCAGGTTAGATGTAGAGTGTGAGAGAAAAAAAATTGTAAAAGATGATTTTAAGAGTTTTGACTGGTACAAGGAAAAAAATTGAGTTGACCGTTACAGAGGAAGAGTACAAGGAGAGAAGCAATTTTGGGAGAAAAAGATAACCAGTTTTGTGACATAACAATTTTTAAATAATTATTATCACTCCAAGTGGATTTGTATATCAGGACCTCAGAAGTGCTACAGGAATAATCCCTGTTGTATTTAAATAATGGGGAAGGAATCAGCTTTTATTTGTATTCAAAATAATGAGAGTAGATGAACTGACCAAAACAGGAAGTGCATTGAGAAAATAAAGGAGCTTCAAGGACTAAGGGCTAAGAGTTCAGCATTTAAAGGTTGAGATGAGGATTAATCAGCAAAAGGGACTCAGTGGGAGCAGCCAAGGGAGGAGAGACTATGTTTATCAAGGAGAAAGGTGAGCTCGGTAAAATCTACCACCACTGATTGTTAAAGATGATAACCTCTGATAAGCTACTTAAGATTACATTTGTTGTCTTTGATAAGAATTTTTGCAGTGAGGTAACAAAGACAAAGACTACTTTGATAGAAACTTACCAGAGAATGTGAAGAGAAATCCTAGAGACACAGAGTAGAGATCATGCCATAATTTTTGCTTGATCATAATTTTTGCTTGATTGCAAGAGGAGAAAACAATAGTAGCTAGAGGGGAAAAATGGAGTGAAGACAAATGGTGTGATTTTATATTAATGGGCATGGTCTGGTGGAGGAAAGAACTGATGACAGTATAGAGAGAATAACTACTAGAACAATTTTGTTGAGTAAGTAAGAAGAGATAATTCTCAATAAGTACAACTACTATTTAGTCATTTTTAGAAATAAAATCACTACTAAAATCCACTATTTTTAATTATATTGTTACTGAAAATGAACATAACCTTTGAAGAACTATCAAGATGAATTATTTTTTAAACTTGTTTTCATATTTCCTATAAATGGCTTCTGAATACACATACACAATTAGAACTGCATAGAACTCAAAAATAATATCAATACTGTTATACAAAATTATACATTACATAATGATATTATTTTATTTTGTAAATTAAATGACAAAAATATATGGGAAAAAGCCATTTAATGCATGCTATTTTTCTGTCATTTTTTCTATCATATTTGTATGATGGATACATTTGGATAAACCAAGGCTCTAGTTTTTTTTTTTACTCTAGTGATCCTCCACTAGTGAGTTAAAAATGTTTGTTTCCTTTGAAAACATTTAATCTAGTCAAGTTCTAAATTAGAGACGTATGATTTTAAAATAAATAAATATTTGAGAGAAATTATTTCTCAACTACTTGGAAATAGCATAGAAAGAAACTCTGCATCTGATAAATCAGTAAATTTATACAGTAGCTAAAATAAGCCGCCCTCCTTCATAAAACAGCAAAATGTTCAAAGGAGCGGTCAGATTTTAATTTGAATATGTACTTACCCAAACATGTTTGGAAAAGTCTGAATAAAGCTGAGTTTTCCTGTAAGAAACCTGAATATGTTCTTGAGTATTACGCATAATGGAGCTGTGAATTAAGAAATGGTTTCTCTTAAGGATTAAAGTAACAGTTTGTACAACTGACATTTATGACTGAAGGGGTTATTTGGGCTTTGTTCGATTGTTTCTTATCAGGATTGTGCAAATAATAAAAAGATCTCAGATATTATTTCTCATGAAGTAATAATCAACCTCAGTCATAATACAAAAGAAAACACAGCATTTTCTCTCCATCAATTATCTGAACTTTTAAGGCATGGTTATTTTTAAAATGCAGATTTAAGTTTAATCAAGGCATGGTTAAAAAAAGTCTGTTATACTCTTGAGTGGAAACATATTTCATAAATAACATAAACCATTTATCTATCTAATTAGATTTGAAAGGAATGTTTTCTAATTTAATTGTTTTCAAATTACATTAAAATGCATATTAAAATAATACAATTTTTACATGTAGCAATGCACTTAAAATCAATGTGTCTATTATTACAGAAGACAATAACACCACACCATTGCCATTATTCAATCAACAGATAACATTTGATTAAATGAATGAAAACATTTTGGTGAGAAAAGGCTCTGAAATTATTCTTTTAAATATTTAAAAATGTGGCGTTCCTAGAAACACTTGATGCATCTTTAAGAGTTAGAGAGGAAAAAACTCAGCACCAAGCTTGAACCTTCTCTTAGAGATGTTTTTCAGTAGTTTGGCAGATATAGAGAAAACTGGATAAAATATTTTTCTTCTGCTAATGAATAATTTGCAATGAGTTAAGAATATTGAATGAAAATAAAAGTATGAATGACTTACCTCTCTGAAGTATATTATGAATTGTTGAGTAAAAATGTAGGGTTAAAAGGTCTATGCAGTATGTTCTCATTGTTGAATATACATAGTATATATTTATGTATAGCTGACTTGAAAGATTGATAGCAGTTCACAGTATTGTTGACAGGTGGCAAGCTTTTCAATGCTTTATTTTCTTCCATTTGTGTAACTTGTTTAACAATATATGTACGTGTTTTATTTAGGTAATAATAAAAAATTGATTTCATATTCTTTTATTTAGAAGTGTCTAAGTTACTAAGTGTTCTCAACTTTCCTTACATAAGAGAGATTGTGGTGATAATTTACAAGATGGTAAAGAAAATAATTTGAAGTAACACCCAAATATATCACATTATTAATATTGCTGAATTGATCATATAGTCTGTAACTGTGAGACTGAATGTAGTTTTCGTTGTTTATTTAAAGTGTATTAAAAATATAATTTTGGGCCAGGCGCAGTGGCTCACGCCTGTAATCCCAGCACTTTGGGACGCTGAGGCAGGCAGATCAAAAGGTCAGGAGATCGAGACAATCCTGGCTAACATGGTAAAACCTCGTCTCTACTAAAACTACAAAAAATTGCCACACATGGTGGCGGGCACCTGTAGTCCCAGCTGCTGGAAGGCTGAGGCAGGAGAATGGTGTGAACCCAGGAGGCAGAGCTTGCAGTGAGCAGAGATCGCACCACTGCGCTCCAGCCTGGATGACAGAGCGAGACTCTGTCTCAAAAAAAAAAAAAAGTGTGTGTGTATATATATATGTGTGTGTGTGTATATATATATAATTTTGACATGAGTATTATTTCAGAAATATATGAAAATGTAATTGCTATTTTTTAACAATAAAAAATTTTTGAAGCATATTTTAAAAATATGAATCATATAGAACTTTATATAGTCTTTATTATTAATAATAGTTTAAAAAACATGAGAAAATTAAAAATTGTGTTAAGCCTAATTGGCAATATGAATCTACATATATCATATCAAATAGGTTTTCAAATCATTTGATAATTATAGATTACATTTTATACTTATTTTTGTTATTTATAGATTAGAGAAAAATTAGATATAAATGAGATAGAATGTTATCAAGAAAAGTTTTCAGTTTACAGTAATTTAAGACTTTTGACAAATTGGAAGTATAATTATTCAGATAAGTTGATCAATTTGGATGTCTGTTATATCTCTGGCTCTTACTGAAGACAGATGACAGTGAAACTAGACAATCCTGATAACAATAGATTACATTAGAAGTGAAATTTGACGTAAGGGAGAGAAAATCTGTAAGTCTGTATTTTGCCTTTTAAGTAACTTTGCTTCAGGAGTGGCTACAATTAGTGAACTCATATTATCTCTTGAAGGACATTTGGATATGAACTATGTTATAATGGTAACTCTCAGTGCAGTGACAGAATAACAAACACACATGGATAAAATCATCAGGTTCATAAGGCACAAGACAATGGAGACCTTATGTCAATAGAAATACCTAAGCAAAACAATCCCCCTTATAAGGGAAGCCATGAAATACACAAGAAATAAGTGGTAGCTTTTTACCTATACAGTAACAAAAACAAAACAAAGTAGAGAGAAACAATGAGCCAAAATAATGGTAAAATACTCTGTATAGCTTTTTTTTTTTTTTTTTAAAAAAAAAAAAAAAAAAAAAAAAAAAGACTGAATCTTCCTGTGTCACCCAGGCTGGAGTGCAGTGGCGGGATCTTGGCTCACTGGAAACTCCGCCTCCCAGGTTCACGCCATTCTCCTGCCTCAGCCTCCCGAGTATCTGGGACTACAGGTGCCTGCCACCACGCCCGGCTAATTTTTTGTATTTTTAGTAGAGACAGAGTTTTACCGTATTAGCCAGGATGGTCTCAATGTCCTGACCTCGTGAGCCACCCACTTCGGCCTCCCAAAGTGCTCAGATTACAGGTGTGAGCCACCATGCCTGGCCAAAATACTCTGTAAAAAGCAACAGAAATCTGCTTCTGGAGTGGAAACCAAAAAGGATATTAATTACAGGCTCATGTTTTGATGTGTTATGGATCCACTGCACTACTTAGTAATATTTTCCCTTTGGGCAAGTTATTGGATCCTGTATACCTCTGCCTGCTTCAAAATATTTTTTTAATTAATTTAACAAAGGTAGAAAGCATGACTTTATCATAAATCTAATAAAGATTTGACTTGAATTCACATCCTTGCATGGCCCCTTCCCAGGCCCCAGGAAGAGTTCTAACAATGCATTTACATGGTATTACATGACTTTTAATAGTTCGTAAAAGAAAAAACACTTTAATGGCAAGAAGCTAAGACTACTTTTGAATTCTAATTGGCTGTCCTTTATACTTCCTCAATTGTTAGTTGTCAGTGAGGATTTCTGAGGATCCAGGTAATGGGAAATGGAAGTGGGGAGACATTTGGTTTGGTATTCATATGATTATGGGTGGCTCATGACAATTTGCTTATGTAGAGAAATTGTATTTAGTGGTTGCAGTGTAGGAAAGGCTGCTACAAGGTATTATGACAACTCACCCATAATGATACAAAGTATTGGCAGAATATGTAACATGCCCAGGTAAGGTAATTCTGAATATATTACCCTAATCAATAGCCAGTGAATTGTGAGGTTTTCACAGTCTGACCGATGGAAATGGGCATTATTCTTGACCTGGTGAGAACACCGGGTACTGTTCTATAGTTTTTTGAGTACCTATTTCCCTTGTCTCAAACAGTTTTCTTATGCCTATGTGCACATCACTATACTGCTGGATTCTCCCGGAGGATCCTGTGCAACTCTCTCCTCTCTCCTGGGAGCTCCGACAACCTTTGTTACCCAGCCTCTCAGCTCTGGCATCTTGATTAAGGGCGTTTGCTGTGCTCTGCCTCATTCAGACACATAGGTATAACTGCCTACTCCAAAATTTTCCCTATAACTGCATTATTCAAGGTTCGCCAAAGAAATAGAGCCAATAGAAGGTAGATGATTGATAGATAGATAGATAGATAGATAGATAGATAGATAGATAGATAGATGATATTTATTATAAGAGATTGACTCATCCACTTATGGAGGCTGAGAAGTCCCATGATCTCCTGCTCTCTGTAAACTGGAGGACAAGGAAAGCTGGTACAATTCCCATCTAAGTCTGAAGGCCTGAAAACCAGGAACACCAGTGGCTGAGGTCAAAAGAGATAAATGTCCCAGCTCAAGCAGAGGGAGCACATTCCCCCTTCCTTTGCCTTTTTTGTTCTATCAGACCCTCAATTAATTGGATGATGTCTGCCAATCTGCCACTCATTCTGTTGATTCAAATGCATATCCTTTTCAGAAACACCCTCAAAGACACACCTAGAATAATACTGACATGTAAAATGAACCATCACAGAAACCCATCAAGCAGGAGTCTCATATGTCTATGAGACAGTTTAGATATTTATTCCTTCACTAATCTCATGTTGTAATACAATGCCCAATGCTGGAAGTGGGGTCTGATGGGAGGTATTTGAATCATGTGGGCATATCTCTTATGGCTTGGTGATGTCTTTGCAACAGTAATGAGTTCTCATAAGATCTGGTCATTTAAAAGTGTGTGACACCTCCCTCTGACTTTGTCTCTCTTACTCCTGCCCTCACCATGTGGCATACCTGCTCCCACTTCACCTTCTCCTATGATTGAAAGCTCCCTAAGGCTTCAGAAGCCTAGCAGATAGCAGCACCATGCTTCCTATAAAGCCTGCAAAACTGTGAGCCAATTAAACTTCCTTTCTTTATAAATTACCAAGTCTCAGGTATTACTCTAGAACAATGCAAGAATGGGCTAACACAGTATATATGTATATATATAAGTTCATCATAAATTTTGCTGATATAAAGTATTCATAGTACACAATTTAAAAACAATAGTAAAATAGAAAATATTCTTTATCATATAGCCTACATACTCAGTTGCTTCTCAGGGAATATGCTAATTGAACGGAATCCTTTTGTCTATAGCCAGCTTGTGGCTGAAATTAGCCACGATTTGACAAAATTAGGCAGCGAATAAATGCTTAACTACTTTCTGATTCATCAAAGAAGTTATGTCACTGATGAATGAGTATTGTTCTCACATAAACATTGTCTGGTATTCATTTTCCTTAGAGAAAAAGATGAAAATAGCACAATGAAGACATTCAACTAGCTTATCAGTGATGGGAGTGGCATCTTTGCTGAGCTGGATAGAAGCATTGGAATATTGAAAAAATAATTCTCAACATTTTTCTGCTATTCACAATATAATAGCTATAGACATGATGCAGCTTTAAGTTTAATTAGCATTATTATCATTTTCCATTATTATTTCCAGAAAATTAAAAATCAAGTTTTGGTATTTGTAGTATTTTTTTAAATTCCGTGGCTTAAATGCATCCACAATGACCTATTTTGAGTTACTTTAAGTCCAGTATAGTGACAATGAATGGAGTTGGAGAGCAAGCCTCAGCAGCACACTATAACGTTGTACTCACACTGTATTAGTCCATTGTCATCGTGCTATAAATAACTGCCCAAGACAGGGTAATTTATAAAGTAAAGAGGTTTTATTGACTTACAGTTCTTCACCGCTAGCGAGGCTTCAGGAAACTTACAATCATAGCTGAAGTGAAAGCGAACACATCCTTCTTCATACAGCTGCAGGGGAAATAAGTGCCGAGCAAAGGGTGAAAAGCCCCTTATAAAACCATCAGATCTCATGAGAACTCACTATCATGAGAACAGCATGAGGGTAACTGCCCCCATGATTCAATTACCTCCCACCAGGTTCCTCCCACAACATGTAGGGATTATGGGAACCACAGTTCAAGATGAGATTTGGGTGGGAACACAAACAATATCATTCACCATATGAAAAAATAGGCATGAACCTTAATAGCATTGATAGAAGTAAAATGAATTAAAATAGCTAACAGGCAATGAGCTTTGAATTTTTATTTTGACTATAATTTATTTACTTGCAAAATCATCTAATTTAATTTTTAATTGTGACAGAATTTAAGAACTAGACTGTCAAATTTTTGGAAATTAAGAATACTTTCTTGCAAGAAATAATACAAGAGTTCAGCACACCACTGGCATGCCATATTTAAGTAATCCAAAATAAGTATTTTAACTTTTGTTTTTCAGACATTGTTTCCTCTCCATCTTCCTGTATCAGTGAATTGTTCCTTCAGGCTTTTATTTACTCAAGTCATACACACGTTAAAAAAATTATTGAGCTCCTTCATCCTCTCACATCGCTTACTCAAACCACCAACACATACTATTGTCTCTGTTTTTGAAATATTTACCCAAGGGGAATATTTCGTCTCATATCCTCCATCACCACACTGAAGAAGTCACAGGCAATCCTCATTTAATAAATTCTCAAGTGGGCTTCATGTGCCCCTCCTTAATCTACTACACACACTTGTCTCTCCCCTCATTTGAGACCTTCCAATGTCTTCACACTTTATTCAAAGAAAAGATAAAATTCGTATAATATTGTGCAAGGTAACACTTGATCTTGGCCCCAGTTACCTGTAGAACTTTTCTTACACAACTTCTTCCCAACATCATTAACCACATTCCACAGAATTGTTTTCTTGATGTTCCTTAAAGATAGAATGGAAAGTTCTGCCTCAAAGTTTTTACAGGTGTTGTTCTCTTAGCTAGAAATGCTTTCTTTTCCCCAAGTCACCACATAGTTTACACTGATAGGTCCTTTGGATTTGTACTACTTTATTTTATTTATTTTATTTATTGCACTTTATTACAAAATCTTTCATATAACCATATAAAATACTCAAATATTATTTTTTCTTTTATATTTCATTATATATATATATCATTTCTGATAAATTTCATGCTTTTAACTCAGATTTGTCTCTCTGTTCAGCAAAATGGACAAGCTTCAAGAAAATAAGAGCTTTGCATCGTTTGTCCACTTCTGTAACTGTGTGTAAACTAGAATATCTGACAGTAGTACGTACTGCATAGTTATTTAATAAATAAATGAGATTGTAATTAAACTTGCTTTGAGTATGATAAACATAAGATATAACTACTTTCCTTCAGTTTCTCCTTTCCAAAATGAATATTTCAGTTAATTTAGAACTTTTTGGATAGGGAAATATTTCCAATGTATATACTCAATGCACATAGCTGGATTATGGAATATCACATTGAGCTACTGGCTGGCTAATTTTCTGCAGGGCATATGGTGTTTGTTCTTATTTTTGTGGAAACAAATCCAAATATATTAGCAGTGGGATATTCACAAATTTGATTAATTAGATTCATAACTTTTTTTAGTATTCACTCTAAGAAAAAAATTGAAATAAATAGCAAAGTTAATATTTTCCCAATTATTTTTCTAGTTACAGATTATCACTAAATTGTCTCAACATTGGGCAAACAGGAAAAAACAGAACAAAGGACTTTAGAATAATCAAGCTCTATGAAACTGTTTATTGACTGCATTGAGGAGAAAAATGAGAAAGAATAAGACACATTTACTGAAGTCAGATATTATGCCAATCTCTTAGATATCTCTGTATTGTTGATGCCTAGCTGATCCTATATGATGACAGCAACATGTATGAAAAATGTGTTACCTATAATATAGAAAATAGAATTAATTATACAAACAATCCTAGAAAGCATACATAAAAGAATGCGATTTAATTCACAGTAACTGGAGAATTTCCAACTTTTTAGCTTTTAATATTCACGCTCGTCTTAAAACATTCGTTTCCTCTAGACAGAGCAAAGAAACAGTATTTTTCAATTAATTGCATTTTTTTTACACTTTTACTGATAGACAAATTGACTCTGTCTGTACACTCTATTAGATTTGGGCATGAGCAACAACAACAAATGATTCAGTGAATGAGGTGAGCGGTCTGAAACACAGCTTTAATTAATTCCATTAAATTGCACTTCAAATGCAACGCACCTGGAATAAGTATGCCTCCAAACATTTTCAATAAAGGTTGTTTATCAAAGTAATTATGTTTCCCTTGAGTAGTTTCTTAGTATATTCCTTTTCAGTATGTGAAAATTAAGATAAAATAAACAGGCTTTATCTTTCAAACCTGGAAACTCTTCATTACTATCGTGAAACCCCACCAATAATTAAACCATATAATTAAATAAATGCATTTAACTATTGAATATGCTCTCCTTTTTTTTAGGATATAATTATTTTCGTGTGGCAATTTATTAATGTCATGTGTGTTTAACCTGATTTTAATTCACGATACTATAATAGATGTTTAAATGTATTCTTGATGGCATTCAATACTTAGAAATCACCATGAACTATTTAAAATTAATGATTTTCTCATTTTTATGAACTATACCTTAATGTAAGAAACATGTATATTTTAAATCACTTTATCCTTTGAATTCAGGTTCTACTACCCTTTGGCAATACAAGCTATGGTGTTGTCTGTATTTCCCAATGTTCATTATTGGCTTGTGTTGTAAACTATCTAATGCAAACTCCCCTCCACTAATCCCCAGAGCATGTGAATCCAATCTTATAAAGCAAAAGGGATTTAGAGAACGTGATTCACCTGAATTCTCCAGGTGAATCTGATGTAATCGCAGATTTCCTTATTGGAGGAAGGAAGGCGATCACAAATGCGGAAGTTAACCTCATTAGAGAAGCAAGGCAAAGAAGGGAGGGAGAAATTTGAAGAAGCTACACTCCTGACTTTGAAAACAGAAGAAGGTGCCATAAATTAAGGAATTCAAGGAATACAGCTATAGAATCTGAAAAGGGCAGGAAAACAGATTCCAACCTATAGCCTCCAGGAGTACAGCCTTGTCTTCACCTTGATTTCGACTCTGACCTCCAGAAAAGTAAGTTGATAAATTTCTGTTGTTTTAAACCACTAAGCTTGTAGTAATTTGGTAAGCAGCAATGGAAAAAACAAAAATACAGCTGGTGTTTACAGATCATTACAGGTAATCTTTTTTATTAAAATTTATTTAAATTGTTGCTTTACGTGTATAGTCAGATGAATCTTTTAGAAAATAAAAAAATAGAGAAAGATTCAATGGTATTTCATTGTGGTTTTGATTTGCATTTTTCTGATGGCCAGTGATGATGAGCATTTTTTCATGTGTCTGTTGGCTGTATGAATGTCTTCTTTTGAGAACTGTCTGTTCATATCTTTTGCCCACTTTTTGATGGGGTTGTTTGTTTTTTTCTTGTAGATTTGTTTGAGTTCTTTGTAGGTTCTGGATATTAGCCCTTTGTCAGATGAGTAGATTGCAAAAATTTTCTCCCATTCTGTAGGTTGCCTGTTCACTCTGATGGTAGTTTCTTTTGCTATGCAGAAGCTCTTTAGTTTAATTAGATCCCATTTGTCAATTTTGCCTTTTGTTGCCATTGCTTTTGGTGTTTTAGACATGAAGTCCTTGCCCATGCCTATGTCCTGAATGGTATTACCTAGGTTTTCTTCTAGGATTTTTATGGTATTAGGTCTAACATTTAAGTCTGTAATCCATCTTGAATTAATTTTCGTATAAGGAGTAAGGAAAGGATTCAGTTTCAGCTTTCTACTTATGGCTAGCCAATTTTCCCAGCACCATTTATTAAATAGGGAATCCTTTCCCCATTTCTTGTTTTTCTGAGGTTTGTCAAAGATCAGATGGCTGTAGATGTGTGGTATTATTTCTGAGTACTCTGTTCTGTTCCATTGGTCTATATCTCTGTTTTGGTACCAGTACCATGCTGTTTTGGTTACTGTAGCCTTGTAGTATAGTTTGAAGTCAGGTAGCGTGATGTCTCCAGCTTTGTTCTTTTGACTTAGGATTGTCTTGGCAATGTGGGCTCTTTTTTGGTTCCGTATGAACTTTAAAGCAGTTTTTTCCAATTCTGTGAAGAAACTCATTGGTAGCTTGATGGAGATGGCATTGAATCTATAAATAACCTTGGGCAGTATGTCCATTTTCACGATATTGATTCTTCCTATCCATGAGCATGGTATGTTTTTCCATTTGTTTGTGTCCTCTTTTATTTCACTGAGCAGTGGTTTGTTGTTCTCCTTGAAGAGGTCCTTTACATCCCTTGTAAGTTGGATTCCTACATATTTTATTCTCTTTGAAGCAATTTTGAATGGAAGTTCATTCATGATTTGGCTCTCTGTTTGTCTGTTACTGGTGTATAAGAATGCTTGTGATTTTTTCTTAATTGAAATTATGAGTTGAGTTTCAAAAGGTGAGAAAGGTTTAGTGTTTGGGGTTGATGCATCAATACATACTATGTGTCTTAGTCACCCACTAATCCCCAGAAATTGCAAGTAGACTATCTATACTCAGGAGATGTCTATGTAAAGTAATCTTTACCTTGTTTCTGACCTTAAAAACAGAGCAATCACTCTTTTCAACATTAACTATGGTATTAGCTACAGTTATTTTGTAGATGCTCTTTTTTCAAGTTTAGAAAGTTCCTCTTCTATTCCTTTTAAAAGCTTTATCATGAAAGGATGTTAGATTTTGTTAAATGCTTGTTCTGCATTGATAAATATGATATTGCTATTTTTATACCCTGGACTGTTATTGAGGTGTTTTACACTGATTGTTTTTTGAATATTGAATCATTCTTGTATATCGGGAATAAACACCACTTCATCATAGTGTTTAATTTATTTATACATTACTCATTCTATTTTATAGTATTTTGTATGCTACTGGTATCAATATGTTAACAATGGGTACTGGTCTTTATTTTTATTTATTTTGAACTCTCTTCATCTGATTTTGGCATCAAAGTAATACTAGCTTTATTAAAAATGACTGAGAAGTGGTCCATATTTATACTGTTGTTTTTTCTGACAGAGATTATGTAGAAGTTGTATTAATTCATATCTAAATGTTGGTAAAATTCTGCAGTGAAACCATTTGGCCTGGAAATTTGTTAATTTTTAATAACAAATTTAAATTTCTTAATATTTATAGGTCTATTCAAATTATATATCTATAATTGGGTAAGGTTTTTTGAGAAACTGGCACATTTCATCTATGATATGAAATTGAAGAGTGAAGTATTGTTACTGAAACAGCAGTGGTTCAGTTTAGGTCCCGTTATCTACCACATTGAAGGACAATCACTGAGATGATGAGTATTGCCAAACAAGAACAAGAACGCTTTAATCGGGTGCTGTAGCCAAGGAGATGGGAGCTGGGTCTCAAATCTATCTCCCTGACTGACTAAAATTAGGGATTTATATAGCAGGTAAGAAATCCAACAATGTGTGAAAAACAGGAACTAGAGAGAGACAAGGAAGCAATTATAATGAGTGAGGGATCCCACTTCTCACTGTGCAGATGGTGATCCGGTGAGTTTCAGTTATTTGATTGCTGCTTTTTTTTTTTGGACAGAGTTTTGCTCTTGTTGCCTAGGCTGGAGTGCAATGGTACAATCTCAGCTCCCTGCAACCTCTGCCTCCCGGGTTCAAGCAATTCTCCTGACTCAGCCTCCCGAGTAGCTGAGATTACAGGCATGGGCCACCACATCCAGCTAATTTTTGTATTTTCAGTAGAGACGGGGTGTCTCCATGTTGGTCAGGCTGGTCTCAAACTCCCAACCTCAGGTGATCCACCTGTCTCGGCCTCCCAAAGTGCTGTATTTATAGGCGTGAGCCACTGCACCCAGTCTATCTGAGAATTTCTTAATTTGCTCTTCTTTGCTGAAAGGTATTTTCTTTGGATATGAGGTTTTTCATTGATACTTCTTTTATTTTGACACTTGTAATCTATTGTGCCACTCTTTCTGGTTTCATGGTTTCTAAGGAAAAATCCACTATCATTTAAATTGTTTTTTCCCTACAGGTTAGGTATCATCTGTCTCCAGTTGCTTTCAAGATGTTTCTTGGTCTTCTTTTTGTTTGTTTTTGTTTTGTTTTTGCTTTTGGACACAGGGTCTTGCCCTGTTGCCCAGAATAGAGTGCAGTGACATGATCATAGCTCACTGTGGTCTCAAACTCCTGGGTTCAAAAGATACTCCCTCCTCAGTCTTCTGAGTAACTGAGATTACTGATGCATGCAAACACACCTGGCTAATGTTTGTTTGTTTGATTCTTCTCTTTTTTTGTAGAGCTAAAGTCTCACTATGTCGTTCAGGTTGGTCTCAAACACATTGGCTCAAGCAATCCTCTCACCTTGGCCTCCCAAGGTGCTGGGATTATAAGCATGAGCCACCATATCTGGCCATTTTTGTGTTTAGTTTTTAGAACTATGACTATTAATGTAGTTTGGTATGCTTTCTTTTAGATTTACCCCATTTGAACTTGTTCACCCTCCTTGATTAGCAGATTTATGTCTTTGCCAAATTTGGGGATTCTTTAGCAATTATGGTTTCAATTTTTTTTTCAGCTATGCCCTCTTTGTCTTCCCTTTCCATAATTCTAGTGACATAAATTTAAGATTTTTGTTATGTAGTCCCACAGATCCTTGAAGGTCTGTTGTTTTCATTGTTTCATCCCCATTCTATTTTCTCTCTGCTGTTCAGGTTGTGTCTTTTTCATTGTTCTGGCTTCATGTTCATTGATTTCTGTTTCCTTTATATGCTATATTCTGCCTTCGTGTTCACCCATTAAATTTTAATTACTACACATTTTAATCATAAAATGTTATGTTCTTTTATATCTTCTATTTCTGTCCTGAGATTCAATATTTTTCATATGTTTTAAGCATGCTTATCATCGCTCATTGAATCATTTCTATGATGGCTATTTAAAAATCTTTGTTACATAATTCTAACATTTGTCTTATCAGTGTGGGCATCTATTGATTTCCTTTTTTCATTCAGTTTGTGTTTGTTTCTTGATATAATGAATGATTTTTCAACTGAAATTTGATCATTCTGGATATTATGCTAGGCGTCTCTGAATTATACACACATGGTTGTTTTAGTTGACTTAACACCCAAAATGTACATATACACCCCTAATGTACAGAATATGTATGTGGAAAACTATAAAATAGCAATGAAATAAGTTAAAGCAGGTCTAAATGAATGGAAGGCTATTCTGTGCTCATAGATTAAGAGACTCAATGTTGTGAAAACATCAATTTTTCCAAATTAATCTATAAATTTAGTGAAATCCTAATCAGAATCCTAAGCAAATCAGTTTGTAAATGTTGACAAATTGTTCGTAAAGTTCAATTGAAAAGGCTAAATATCTAGAATATGAGGCACAATAATAACAAAAAGCAAACTCAGGGGATACGTACAACCCAATTTTAAGACTTAGTCTAAAACTAATCATGATAGCATTGGTGAGAAATTAGACAAATAGGCCAAATGAACAGGACAGATAGCTCAGGATTAGACCCACATAAATGACAAGTATAAGCAGTAGATCTTTGATAAGATAGCAAATGTAATCCAAAGGAGAAGGGATAATCCTTTTAATAAATGGTGCTGAAACAATTGGACAGCCATTGAAAAAAAATATATAAGGATCTATTTACAGACCTTATGTCATAAACAAAACTCACCTAAAAATAGACTGTAGACCTAAATGTAAAATATAAAACTATACAAATTGTTCAGAAAACAAAACATTTTTACTGTATCTTTAGTGATATTTTTCTATAATTTTAACTTCACTTTGTCATTGTTTATTAAAATTCATGAATTTGGAGATGAATCATTTGGAGAAATTTAAGAGAAGCTAAGGGCTTTTTGCCCATTTGGCATACTATGTTTCTGAAAACGTGTAAGTAGAAATAATGCCTATTCAATTGTCTTATACTGGCTCTTATTAGTAAGGCAGAGCTAATATCAGAGTTAAGAAGTGTGCTTATTTAGAAAGTATTTTTCTTCATTTGATATTTAAATTTGGCAATAATGTTTGACCTATATCAATCATGGGAAGTTAATCAAATCTTCAATAAGTATCAAGAAAATATTTAGATTATAAATATATTTCTTTCAATTTATTTCGAATGATTTTATAACTGATAGCACTTACATTCCTATGATTTTAGTACAGTGTTTTAAAATTAAAATCCATTACCTTTAAAACACTAAAAGCATTTTTAAGAATCTATATTTTTGGCTAGTTTAGGGATTTCAACTTGTAAAACTGTTTTTCTCAACTCAAGTTAAAGTGGCGGCGGGGGGTAAAACAGAAACAAAAAAACTTCTGATTCAGCATTCTTTTGTTCAATATAAAACAGAGATCCTTGGGGTAAAGTATTATTGCCTGCTGAAGAAGAACTATATTAAATACTAGCTACTCAATTATATGTTGATATTGAAACTGGCTTTGAAGAGTGAAGTGGAATGGCACTTTTAGGCTCTGACATTCTAAGGCATGAATCAAATCAATGCTGAGCAACGAAGTATGTAAGTCACTGACAGATCTGATCCCCACAAGTGTGAAGACTGAAAGGTGTTTAGTGATTTGATTATAAAAAAGACTTTGAAAACCAGGTCAAAAATGAAGGCAGAAAGGAAATGGGAAATGGAATGCATAAAATAAAAGACCGTGTAAGAAATTACACGGGGAATATTGATTTTGTTTTCAGAGCTACACTTAGGTATTGCCGATTTGAGATAGGTACTGTGCTCCACTCAGCGATTGGTTTAAAGATATAACAATACGTTTTTGTTTTAAATGTTGATAACATATGGAGGAACTAAATAAATAATGATTTTTCAGCAAAAGCCACTAACTTCTGATAATCTAACATAAAATCTCCCTTGAATCTTTGTTTTTGAGTAGCCATTTTGTGAAGAGAATCAAATAACTTCCAAACTGCATTGCTTCCAAATGCAGTATTTATTCAATGAAACTATTTAATTAATTCAGAGCTTATTTTGAAGTAATTGTGTAAATGGTATGATTAAAAGTAACTAGTTATACAGTGAGATTTAGTTTACTAAATTGGTATGTTATCAAAGGGACAATCCATAAATATGATTTTATTTAGATTCTATTGGTCATTTTTTAAATTACCAACTTAAGCAAAATCTGAAAGTAGTTAAAAATGATTCCTACTGCATATGTGTATAATTTGACTAATTTTAATATTCTTGTAGTTTATGGCTCTTTAATTTTTAACAAGATAGCTTTAAAAATGTGAATTATAGAGCATGATAATTATTATAGAACTACTAACTTCTAGTTTCTACTAATAGTTAAGATTATACTTTAAAAATATAATTTAGTGAATTTTTGCTGCATGATAAGTCAGAAATAGAAGAAAAGTGACACAAAAGTAAACAAAAATAGGGATTACTATAAGGACTAAACAAATATGGGTGTGTGTGTGTGCGTGTGTGTGTGTGTGTGTATGTGTGTGTGTGAATTCCTAACAAATTACCTGGTTGCTAAGAAATACAAACTAAATGTAAGTTTTTAATAATATATTTTATTATTATTAATTGATATGTCCCCACCTTAATAATTTTGAATTGTATTGTGTTTATGACACTATAAATTTAATTCTTGTTTTGACATTTTGTTGAATGCCTATCTCTCTCCCTTCCTCTCTCTCCAAATGTGTGTGGGTAATTTATTATGTTGAGTTATTAGTTCCTCATAAAGTAGACATGAGTAAGATGTCTTTTATGTCTGGAGATGTATGCATTTTGCCCACACACATGCATGATAACTGCCTGAACATGAAAGTCTAAGGTCATGAATCTCCCGATTAGTATTCTGATACCGATTCATTGGGTGTAAACATGCATCACTACAGAAATGACATAATATGATGATAATGGTGGCAGATGTTATTACTATTTCTATATCTGTGTCATTGTCTGATTTTAGATCCCTTATTATATTCATTATACTCATATTTTACTAATATTCTATTCCTCATTTTCTTTATTAAAATACTTTATTTCTTAGAGTAGTTTTAACTTTATCCAGCAATTGAAGGGCAAGTAAAAAGAATACTTAAATACCTTTCTTCCTCCCATTTTCCTACAGACAGTTTCCTCTACTATTAATAATGGCAGACCCTCTGGAGGGGCCACTGCCATGACGCCAGCTGCAGTGGGGGAGGCATGGCCAGGACTAGTACTCCACAGAGCCAGTGTGAGCCAGGACAGGCAGAAACCCCGCCCACTTCCAAGTTGGATGGGTGGGAGCCTGGCCCTCCCAAGAGGGGCTGCAGCCTCCCAGCCATGGCTGCAGACCTGGGCTTCTCTGTATTCCCGGAGGCCCGGGAAGCTCCCCTACCCCCACAGGCTGGGAAGTGCCTGCTCCCCTTACCTGGCCTCTCCCTGCTCCCAGCACCTGCCCTGATTTTTTAGCGAAGTTGTGATGGAGTCCCAGCGCTGTCACAACCCAGCCAGGTGTGCACGCACTTGGGGCAGCGTTGACACACCAGCACCGTGCTGCCTGGGCACCCTTAGGCTATGGGCGCCTACGAGCACGGGAGGGAGGCCAAGGTGGGCTGAAGGTTGCTCCACATGAGCCTGCAGGCAACCCTCAGCATAAACAGCCGGGATGCTGTGGGCACCGTGGATAGCCGGTTAATGGCGGTGGGAGGCAGACAGTCTCGTGGGCGGAAAGGGGTCGGTCCCCATTGGAAACCCCACTTTCATGCCAGGGAGGACTGCGGACCTAGGGCTGGGCTGCCAGTTCCACGAACCAGAGTGAGAACTTATGGTGATTTTTCTGGGCCTACCCATAGCTGCCCATGGACCAATTAGCAGGCACTTCCTCCCCTCTGCCAGAAAAACCCTGAACTCCGCTAGAGTTGGGCAGATGTTGGGAAAACCTGTCTGCGCACCTCTTTGCCTCGCTCACCCTCCACTTGTCCCACCTCATGCTTACTGGATGCAAGACAAGAACTCAGGACCCGCCAAATGGCAGGGCTGAAGGAGCTGTAAAACGAACAAGGCTTAAACACACCCTTTGCTCCCCACGTTGTGGGCGACGAAAAAGAAGAGAGAAGAGAAGAGCTGTGTTTCTTAGGGGATCCCAGACCTAGGAGTTCCCCAAACCCAGGCCTGCGACACTTTCTTTGGAGCTCTCCAGTTATGGCATCTCCAAGCTTCCAGGAACCACCGTGTTTCCCAGTGCCAGCCATGGAATCTTCTTATGGTACAGTCACACAGGTAGCTGGTGCCCATGTCAGTGCCTGGAGCTGCCTGCCCTGCTGCAGCTGGCATGCCTGTCTGTAGAAAAGGCCAGACCCCATGCTCACTCACTCACACACCCCTCACTGCTCCATGCCTGGCTCACTCTTGGCAGGCATTGGATCCAGGCTGGTAGTATAGCCTGCCAGGCTGAGTGGTCAGAATGAGCCCAGTGGACCCAAGCAAAACTCGGGAAAAGGTACCACTGGCCCCAGAGGTATCCAGCTGGAAAAGTAACACCCAAGGATCCTGTGACATCTCCATCTTGCGTTCGTTTGTTTCATTTGTTACAACTGATGGGCTAATATTGATAAATAATTTTTAACTAAAGTCTAGAGTTCACAAGAGGCTTCTCTCTTTGTGTTGTACAGTCCTGTGGGTTTTGGTGAATGTGAAATGTCATGTATCCACCAGTACACTATCATACAGAATAGTTTCATCACCCTGACATCCTCTGGGCTTCACCTATTTCTCCCTCTCTCATCCTCCTGCAGCCTCTGGCGACCACTGATCTCCTTATTGTCTCTATAGTTTAATGTTTTCCAGAAAGTCATAGAGTTGTAATTATACTGTATATATAGCCTCTTCTAACTGGCTTCTTTCACTTAGCAATATGCACTTGAGTTTCCTCCATATCTTGTGGTTTGATAGGTCACTTCTTATCAGGAAAAACAGTCCACTGCATGGATCAACCAGAGTTGTTTTTTGTTTGTTTGTTTGTTTGAAACAGAAGCACATGAAATCCAATGACAAAAAGATAGTCTTCTTAACAAACAGGAAGAAATTTCAATAATGAAAATAGTTCAATATTGACAGTTGGTAAAAACGACAAATCTGGGTAGTTAGTATGTCCATCACTTCAAACCTTTATTATGTTTATGGTGATAACTTTCACACTCTCTTGAATTATATAATACCTTGTTATTAGCTATAGTCACCTTACTGTGTAATACAACACAAGAAGTTCTTATTCCTATCTGTCACTTTGTACCCTTAACGAATTTCTGTCCATCTTCCCCTTCCCTTTCTCTCCCCACCCTCTGCTAACCACTATTCTATTGTCTGCTTCTATGAGAGTCCACATAGGAGAGAGCTCATCTGATATTTTTCTTTCTATGCCTGGCTTATGTTACTTAACATAATGTCCTCTGGGTTTATGCATGTTACAAATGACAGAATTTTATTTATTTATTTTTAGTTATTTATTATTTATTATTATTTTGAGATGGAGACTTGCTCTGTCGCCAGGCTGCAGTGCAGTGGTGCGATCTCGGCTCACTGCAGTCTCCATCTCCCGGGTCTGAGCCACAGAATTTTATTATTTTTATAACTGTAAGTATCCAATTGTCTTATAAACTACATTTTCTTCATCCATTTAGCCATTAATGGACACTTGAGCTGATTACATCTCTTGGCTATTGTGAATAGCATTTTTTCACATACTCATTGGCCATTTGTGTATCTTTTTTAGGAAATGTGTATTCAGATTCTTTACTCATTTTTTGTCATATTTGTTTTATGGCTGTTGTTTGCATTCCTAGTATATTCTAGATATTAACCCCTTGTGAAACGAATAGTGTACAAATATTTTTTTTCCTATTCTGCAGGTTGTCTCTTCCTTCTGTTGATTTTTTTCGTCTGCTATACAGATATGTTTACCTTCAGATGGTCCCATTTGTCAGTTTTTGCTTCTGTTACCCACGCTTTTGAAGTTTTAGCCATGAATTCTTTGCCCAGACCAATATCCTGAAACACCTCCCCTATTAGCTCCTAGTAGATTTAGTTTGTGGTATGATATTTAAAACTTTAAAGATTTTCTCTTGCTTTTTATATGGTGAATGATAGGGGTTTAATTTTTTTCCTAAGCATGTGGATATTCAGTTTTCCCAGAACCATTTATGTATGTATGTTTGTATGTATGTATTTAATTTTAGTTTTTGAGACAGAGTCTCAGTCTATCACCCAGGCTGGAGTGCAGTGGTACAGTCTTGGCTCACTGAAACTCCCCCACCCCCAACGTCCTGGGTTCAAGTGATTCTTCTGGCCTAGCCTCCCAAGTAGCTGAGATTACTGGTACTCACCACCACACCCAGCTAATTTTTGTATTTTTAGTAGAGATGGGTTTCACTATGTTGGCCAGTGAAGTCTTAAACTTCTGACCTCAAGTGATCGGCCCACCTTGGCCTCCCAGAATGTTGGGATTATAGGCATGAGCTACCATGCTCAGCCCCAGCACCATTTATTAAAGAAACTGTCTTTGTCTGCAATTCACTCTGGGTGGTTAAGCCCTCTTTGTGCTCCCAGAGTTTCCCATATAATGTGACTAGAGTCACCTTCCCATCAAAATTCCCAGACTGGTGGAAAGATGGAATATCTACCTCCAACTCCCTCCTCTTAGCGCAGAGATTCTGGGTCTAGGAAAATGCCCTGTGAGTATTATGATGCCAGCAGTAGGAAGTAGCAACTGAAGCTGAAATGACCATTCCTCTTACCTGTTGTGGTTCCTCTCAGTCTTGCAAGACCAGGGCATTTCTTTACTTCCTCCACAAGTTCTGTTGAACTGAAGGAAATATTCTTGTTCTTGAATAGTTTCTAGCTCTATTTTTGTGGTAGAAGTGATGCCCAAAGATGTCATCATGCTTTTGGAGAAAGGTGCCAAACAAATTCAATAAAGAAAAAATTAGGAAAAGAATTGTTATACTTGATAACAAAAGCAATGTCAGTAAAAGGCAAAATTTTAAATTGCATTTTAAAATTTAAAAAAATAAAACTTGTTCTGTGAAAATCACCATTAAAAGACTGAAAATACAAGCTACTGACTAGGAGAAAATGTTTGCTAAGTATATATTTGTAAAAGGACTAGTATTTAGATTGTATGAAGAACTCTTCTATTTTAACAGTAAGTAAATAGTCTAATTAGAAAATGGGCAAGCAACATAAACAGACATTTCAATGAAGAACACTTGCAGATGGTAAGCACTTTAAAATGTGTTCAATATCACTACCAATTAGGGATATGCAAATTAAAACTGTCATGAGATATCATTACATCCTTATCAGAACAGATAAAATTTTAAAGTGATGATAGCCTCAGATGCTGTTGAGGATGAAGAGAAACTGGATTACTCATACATTGCTAACAGGAACATAAAATGGTAAAGCCATTTGGCAAACTTTGACTGTTTCTGTAAAACAAAATACACATTTTTCATATGATCTAGCAGTTTGCTCCAGATAAATTAAAACTTACCTTCACATAAAATTCTGTATAAAAATGTTTAAAGCAGTACATTTACTCATTGTATTAGTTTCTTGTTGATGCTGTAACAAATTACCAAAGATCTAGTAGCCTAAAACAACGGAAATTTACTCCATCATACTTCTGGAAGCCAGAGTCCGTTATCAGCATCCCTTGGTTCAAATCAAGGTGACATCAGTCCCTCTCACACTCTAGAGGAGAGTGTTCTTTGTCTCTGCCAGCTTCCACTGGGCTGCCAGCACTTCTTGGCTTGCCTCTGTTTCACTGAACCTCTGCCTTGCTCCGTGATAATATTTCCTTCCCCTCTTCTGTCTGCATATAAATCTCCCTTGGCCTGGCTCTTAGACCCTTCTGATCACATTTATGTCGCACCCAGATAATCCAGAATAATCTCTAACATCTCAAAATTCTTAATTTAATCATGTCTTCAAAACCAAGGTTGTGCCATATAATGTAACATTCACAGATTGACAGACTTGTGAAGTGTCCATCTTGGGGGACTATCAGAGAAGTGTCCGTCTTAGGGGACCATCATTCAGCCTACCATATTCATAATAGTCCAAAACTTCAAACAAAACATATGACCTTCAGTGAATGAACGGTTAAATAGACTTCAACTGCATACCAGGGAATACTACTGAGCAATAAAAATGAATTAATTGTTGATATATATAATGACTTGGATGGATCTACAGAAAATTATGCTCTGTGAAGGAAAAAGGAAAGCCAAGCCCAATAGGTTACATAATCCGTGTTTCTATTTATATAACATTTTAGAAATAAAAACTTAGTAATGAAGAGCAATGTTGTCATTGCCAGTACTTAGGGACAAGCCACCAGTGGTGAGTAGAGGAGAGAAGAAGGTGTACCTATAAAATGATAACATGATCGATACTTGCAGTGATAGAACTTCTGTGTGCCTTGTCGTGGTGGTTGACTCACAAATCTACACGTGGCAAAAGTGCATACAATTAAATATACACACACAACAAATGTATATGTGTACTATGTATATTTAATATATAGTAAACTTAAATTTATATTTATACTAAATTGTACTATATATTTAATACATATAACAGTACAATTGTACTATATATTTAATACATATAACAAATATATATGTGTGTATGTGTGTATATTTAAATATATAATATATATTTTATATATATATTTTATATATATGTATATAAAACTGAGTATATACAAAATGTATACAAAACTGAGTAGCCTTGGAAGATTGTATCAGTGTCAAAGCCCCAGCTAGCTGTGATATTTTGAAGATGCTACCACTTGGAGAAAATGGAAAATGGATAAGTGATAGGTGAGATTTTTCTGTATACTTTCCTAAGACAGCAGTTAAATCTAAAATTATCTCAATAATTTTAAATAAAGTAAAACATGCATAAAATACTCAATATATATTTATTTTCTTCATCAAGAGATCATTTAAATGTAACAATACCTTTAAAGACACATTGCTGGAACTGACTATAAGTGAAACTTTGAAGATGGATTTTGATATTACCAGATTAGTTGTTTCATTTTCAATAAATAAATTCCTGTGGTTACTATAAAATTGTTCTAAAATCGATCCTCCATTTCCATCAACAGGCCAATATCTCAAGTATTATTAAAGTATTATTAAACCAAAACACAGTATTTTATGTACATTGTATTACCTTTGAGTAGTGATGTCACAGGCATAATATAAATTAGACTAGCAAGCAGGAAGCTAACAAAATTGTCACATTAAAAAATTTAAATTTATACATTTGGTGTTTTTTCAAAGTATATATGGATTGAATATGGGAAATAAAAACTTAAAAAAGTTGCAAAAGTAGGAGAAATTCCCTGTTATAATAGTTTATACACATGAATTCAATATAAATGTAGTAGTTAGAAATCTTTCTCCTATTATTTTTGTTCTAGCAATATTTATTGAAATATAATATGTCTATTGGATTTCAAAAGGCTCCCCAGTAGAGTCTGGGATAGGGAAACAGTATTCACATTAATAGATAGCTGCACAACCAACAATTCTGTAGGTACTAAATCCATTTCTTTCTAGCAAGTCTCTTCTCTTTTCAATCATTCTTTTTCTGTCTCCCTGAATAGCACCCTCCATCCTATCCAGTACTCTCATTAAATAGGACATGTTTCCACTGGTACATATAGAAAGACTGTTATGGGAACAATGAGAACAAAGGGCCAGGCTACTGAGTTTCTGACAGTGTTCACAGACCAACAGCTCTGTGCATGCATTTGGAATTTGAGAGGCAAAGACCCAGAAACGTGGCATAATCTTTAGTAATGTGTTTTATGTGTGAGAGCTGTTCTATTGGACCTTCTGACCATCCTTTACAGAGCGCTTCTCAACTCACCTATTTTATCTTTTTTTTTTTTTTTTTTTTTTTTTAGGGTGTAGAGACATTGCTGTGATGTTAGAAGTTCATTTCCAGTAAAATCTAGAGAGAGATACAACCAAAAAAAATAGATCTTCTTACATGGTTTAGCTCTACTCCATATAATTGAAGCCAGAAATATCTGCCATACTTGTGGTGGAAAAAAAATCACTTAGGTATAGACATTCTTCTATCCAAGCTTCTTGACTTATGATTAGGACTGTACTGTTGATTAATAAAAGGCAAGTGAAATGGGAAACTTAGACATAGGACCATGACACTCTGTGTGTGGGACCCTGAAGTAAATTCCAAAAGATCATTTCAATGCACTAGTCACTACCTGCCTCATGATCCAATCGTGCTACCAGCCCTTAGGCTCTGGGTCCAGGAGATTTTCTTTTGCTGTCCTAGATACTTCTTCACTGAATTCTGAGGGATACTCTTGTCTTTTTCTCTCTTTTTCTTTTTGCATGTTTGGCAACTATTATATTTTCCTATAATTGGAGTCTTTTGACTTTAATGGCTGAAAACATTCCTAAAAGTGGTTTCTTGGAAGTATCCTTCCTTCTGTTATTTTGTTCCTTTTTATTTTGTATATTTGTCTCATGTTTTTATTGTATCTGTTATAAATGGAGAAATTTATGTATCACTGCAGATTATCATCTTGAAACTAGATATTCCAGTGTTTCTTTTTACTTATTTGCTCTTGAGTGAGTCAAAGAGTTACATAATAATAATTACTTCTATTGTTATAATTGCTATTTGTTGGATGCTGATTAATATCAAACTTTATGGTCAAAACACTGCATGATATAGATTTTGTTTCTCACAAGAGTTCCATTATTATTATTATTCTCATTTGGTAGATGATAAAACTAAAGCACAAAGATATGCTGCTTCCCAAGTTGCAGAGCAATAAATTGCACATCTAAATTATAACACTATACAAAATTACTTGAGAGTCCCTGATCTTAGCCATTATACTGTAATGTTTCACTATATACACTTTATATATGGCTTTTTATTAATATTATACACATATAATTGTCAACCATTAAAATTATCATGTCTGCATAAAAATCTGAATAATTTACAAAATATATTGAAAAAGTTACAAAGGGAAACATATTCCAGCTTCATTGTGTCTATAGTGCCTATTAATTGTCCTTTCTGTTTGTTTGCCATTGAGGTTCAGTAAATTAACACAGCAAATAATAATTGGCTCATTATGATGTAAATAACTATAATGGGGAAAGCCTTATAATTATTTATAATAAATTACTTTTCTATTGCCAGTTTTAAATTAGCAACTGTGTTTAATTACTGAATGATACCTATTCCATAATGCAAATTCATGCACACAGAACAGATTATTTTATGACCTTTATGTAATAGTTATTTTCCTTAACATTGTTAAATTTCCCATTTCTTCATCTTCTATGTAATCATTCCCCTTATCTTGGTTTCCGTTCTCTTGTTTATTTAATTTCTATCACTACTGTCAGAAATTTTAAAGGTCATACTTACAGATGATATAAGAAATTGAGCAATCGATATAGTTTGAAACATTAATAGAATCAACTCTAATTCTTACTGTCAGCCTCAGTACTGATGATCCTATATTCATTGAGGCATTTAATTATTCAAAAACATTAATGGAGCACCAGCAGTATGTGTAAAAAATAGTTATAATTATTGTGCTAAATGAAAATGTGAACATGATGTGGTCTCTATGGTAACATATAACCTAAAGAAACCCTTGTGAAAAAGTAATTGCAATATCAGGTAAAATGAAATATATGTATTATTCTATTACAGTTAATGTGTAGTGGGACAGAAATGAAAAATGTATATACTCTGATTGGAGAAAATACGAAACATCAACAGAAATGTCACAAGTATATAAGAAGACATCTTGTAATTGAGAAAGGGATATTTATGGCAGTAATACCAAGAACATAGCGAGCATGTGAATATGAAAATACAGTATGTCATGTTGATTTCAGCTTGAAGAGTAGATGAGAAAAAATATATTAAAGATAAATTTGGATAATATTTTCATCCTAATTTAGATTTTAAAAGTTTAGATCCCCTTTATTACTTTGGCATTTGTTGGTAGAACATTGAGAACTAAAATAATTTTAAGGAAGAATTAAGTTATAGCCTGTCATATATATTTTAACAGAAACTTGCAGTTTGATTCACAGTGGGCAGTGGATACAAAACTTTTGAATGGAGAAATATTTAATTGGTGAGAAAAATAAGCTGAGAAAAAAATAGGATTTTTGAGATTTGTGTATATTCATTGCTGTACGATGGGCTATGCTGTCAGTCTGGCTTCATTTGCTTGTCAATCACTGTGTGAAAGGTATAACTCTCAGAGGTTTACATTGACTAACCCTTGTGTGCTCGAAACAACTCTGTGAGGACAAAAGAGAAAATATAAGCATGGAAAGGTTAAACAATTACCTAGTTATATTACTAGGAAATGACATATCTTGCTTAAAATTCAAGAAATCAGGCTTTAGAATCTGTGACCTTAAACACTATAGTATGTGGCAATGTGCTATGTGCTCTGTAATTAATCATATTATAATAATCTCTGTTACATAAAATTAGAATACACAGGTGAGCTTTAGGTAAAACTAGCTTTATACCAACATAAGTTTGGTATAACTTCTAATTTTTATTTATAAAGGTGAGTCTTTATAATTATAGAATATTTAAAATATCTAGAAAAGTAAAAGGGAATATATACAAGTTAATTATTCCTGGAATATAAATGACAAAATAAATCCTGATGGTTGCTGCATTAAATTTTACATTGTCTGTACATATATATATACACACACACATATATACACCTAAGCACATAAGCACATCCATGTTTTGCAAAATGGAACCAATATATGTGTCTATATGGCTTTGTGTTTTCTTTTTATATCTGACAGTATCATATTACCTTTTTAGATCCTTTTCTTTTAAAATCTCATTGTGAGGTCGGTACCATTTCTCTCCCGCCTTTTCTCTTTCCTTTCCCTTTCTCTCTCTCCCTTCCTTCCTTCTTTCCTTTCCATAAATACTTACTGAATGCCTACACTGTTTTCACACAAATTTACGGCAGAGCTACATATGGGAATAAAACTAAAGAAAAACAAAACATCGTTTTCTGTCTGCCTAATATTTTCATTCCATGACAATATATAAATAAATAAAGCATGTAGATTATTATAAATTTTAATCAGAATAAATAAAAAATAAACAAGGTAATAAGATAAATTAATTTCTAATCCAGCTTTATAAGATAAAATAATACTCTTGCAGAATGGCTTTCGGCATTGTTAGTAAATTGATAGATGTCCCAGACATTTACTTCAGCTATCGGGACAGTTTTATTATTCTCCTCCTAATTCTTGAATGGTTTCAACTGTAGATCATAATTTAGTTAATACAAAAGTAAGATCAGTTGTAGGAAAATAATATTTTATTAATATGTAAAAGAGCATTTGATTAAACCATGTCGATATTTCTCTTCCTTTGTTAATAACTGCAGATCATGAACACGCCGCATGGCCCTTTACATTTTCAAAGAGCTAGGAAATTTATTATTTCTTTAGTTTTCATATTACTAATGGGAAGTAAGTATTATTATTTTCATTACATTATAAAAATCTGAGATTTAAAGAAGTTATTGACTTATCAAACTCATAGCTAATTATGTACATTAAGTTATTTTTGTTTCTTTCTCCACCGTGTGTCTGCCTAGCTGGAGGAGAAGTTTCTATGCTAGTTCTTCCCACTCAGAGTACCAGTGTCTCACCTTTTTATTGCAAAGTCGTCTGTTTTCTTGGATACAAAAGAGTACCTGGGAAGCTTTTTTGTTAAACAGAAATACACACATATTTTTCAATGTGATTATCAATTTATCCAAATATTTATTCTACTTCGAATGGCATTCCTAGCCAAACTCTTAATTAAATTCTACAATAATCTTATGATATTGTTATGCTCCTTCTTCAAATAAGATTTCTGGGGCTTAAATTCAGGTAACTTGCTTATTATCTTACAGTTTATTAACAGAGTCAGAACTCAAACTTTGGTTTCTCTAACCACAGGGCCTGAGTCCTTAATATCTCCTGCTGCATTAACTTTGGTTTCCATAGGGTCTAAGTCCTTAATATCTCCTGCTGTAGTTTATCTTTTTAGCCTCCTGCTTGATAAATTTGGTCAAGTAGTTTAACAATTTGTGCTCATTATCTCTTCTTGTTAAATGAGCATAATGTTTGCCGACTGGCTTATTCAAGGGAAACGTAGTTCTAATGACCATTTTTAAATGATAAAAAAAAACAAAAATAAACTATGAACAAAATTTATAACTTCAATCACTATGGTAGTAAAAAATGTTCTTATTAAAATGCAAATGCACTTACTAGTTCAAAATATTTTTCAGCAAAGGCCAGAATAACTCTAGTAGATGACAACTACTGCTTGCAGCATTGCCAAACATTGATAGGCAGTTGACCTTGAAATCCTTTAATGACTTGAATATTAAGTTTTTCCCTTTTCTCAATGTAGCTGTCAGCAATTCAGTGTAACTTCGTTTCTGTCCTAATAATTGATTTAGCATCTTTAAAAAGACGATGCATTCATACCTAAATATTGATAATGCTTCAGTGTAACTTTCAAGGAGAGAAAATATATTCAACTTATCTAAAATCTAAATATATTTATCGTAATGAAAATCTATTCCTTCATTCTTTTACTTCTGCATGCTATTATTATATAAAATATTTTATAGGCTTTTTAAAACATATATAGCCAACGTTAGAAATATAGAGAGGAGAAGATGAGTTCTGAGTGTAGTTAAGCGACTAATTCAAAGTCATATATTTAAGGCAAAAGAAACACAGGTCTCATAAATTCCTATTCATCTATTCTTTCAGATTCAGCTTTCCAGGTCTTAAATATATATGTAGTCTTTTATTTTACCTTTAAGGGTCATAGCATTTTACTTTCTCAAGATCTACTAAAAATGGCTTCATTCAAAGGTGAATATAATACTATTTTTATTATTTTCATTGAGGATTTCAACAACACAGCAGTCATAAACACAGAACATCAACATGGTGCTTTAGATGTTTTTCCCTCTCCTTTCAGGTGTTAGTACCATGCTCCTCGTGTTTAAAGGATACAAAGGGCCAGACTTTATCCCCATGTCCACACAGCCACAGCAGCATTTGTCCTAGCTCCCATCTAAATGTCCTATCAGGGAAGGCATTGGCAGGGTGTTAAAATATAGCAGCATATGTCAACAGTTTTATCATTTATAATGACATATGATAGATCTTTATGGCACATTTATAACAGTCAGGTTATTTTTGACAACATAATTGAAAAGTGAGTTTCTATCCTTAAACTCATATAAAAGGTATGAGCAAAGTCTCTGATCTCTGGCAATATAGAGTATGAATTTTTAAACGGTAACTTTCCATGGAAAACAACATTCAGGCAAAGAAGGGATGCAGTTTCTGGTAGGAAAGACTCTAGCAAGATGATCACTAGTGAACTGGAATTTCATTCCTTTTATAGAGTTTGTTCCATAACGAAATTGGAAGTTGTCTCTTTAGGTTCCACTTTGCCATAAACCTCTGACAAAACAGAGACACCATGGATCCTAGGCCTCCAGTTGCAATAATCAGGCTTCTCATTCCTTAACTCACTCGGCTGACCACTTGCCAGCCTCAGCTGCTCTGCACCTTTGCCCCTTCCCATGCACATACCGTGCATCAATGCTATAAACTGTCTGGCTAGTGAGTAACTCTGGCCCTAGAAACCCAGCAAATTTCACTGCCATTCCTGGAGTTTCAATTACAACCTCTCCAATGATGTCTGAATTCTATTGATAGAAAGGAAGCCTCTCAATTATATTCCTTCTTTGGAAACTCTTCCTCAGTACTAGAGCCATCATTATTGTTCTCTTAACACAGATATGTTGTAGGTGGAGGTAAATAATTCTTGGTAGACTGTCCCTATTCAATTTGCTGCTTGGTTTCTGTCTCTTTTTTGGATCTTAATGCAATAAATAAATAATAACTCTTAGAATTTATTAACTTTTTTTATATTCAAGAACTCTGTTAAATGCTTTATCCAAATTATCTCTACTACTACTATATCCATATTGATATATATAGCCAGAAAGGAAACTGGAGAACTTCAGCGTTTTACCGAAGTGAGGGATGTGGGGTTGTAACATGGACAACAAAGCTGAGGGACCATGCTCATAATATTGTGCACACATATCAACTGAAAGAAATGATATGGAAGTGACTTTTTGAAGTCACAATATTATGTTTCTCTGTTGTTTTTATACCTATAGTCATCACTTAGCATTAGTGTTCATGTTTAACATGTAAAAAGAGACCTACACCGGAAATATTTTTTATTTATTTATTTTTTATTATACTTTAAGTGCTGGGGTACATGTGCAGAGCGTGCAGTTTTGTTACATGGGTATACATATGGCATGGTGATTTGCTACACCCAACAACCCGTCACCTACATTAGGTATTTCTCCTAATGTTGTCCCTCCCCTAGCCCCGCAATCCCCGACAGGCCCCAGTTGTTTCCCTCCCTATGTCCATGTGATCTTTAAAGGAATTCTACAATATGAAAAAATAAACTAGCAATATATACATTTAACTTTTTCTATTCTTGAGGCTACAAATAGTAATAATTATTATTATTTTCTTCATTAGTTGTGAATTGACTAGACTGTGAAAATATTCATGCAATAATATATATTTTCTAGAATAAACTTTGTATGAAATGTACAAATCTGTGATTCAGAAATGCCCTAATGAAAGCTCTGAAATGTCCTAATACAAACATGACAGCATATTTTTATATTTACTGTTGTCACAGTTTGATAGGAGTATTTACTTTATCAAATGAATGGCCTCTGACACTACTTTTGACTAATTTTATTAGTCATAAGATATCCACTTTTTGTTAGACATAGCACATATCCAAATCATTAAAAGAGATAAACAGAGAATAAAACAAAACAAAGCAAATAAAATCCCAAGTCTTATCATTTTGGGAGAAGGTAGGAAAATAAAAATTAAACATCAAATGGAAGGATTTAGAAAGAGCATACAAATATTGCAAAGACAAATTGAAAAGATGAGTTAAAATCATACTTACTCCATCACGTGAGATTAATTCCTCTCCTGTGCTTATCTTTATGTGTGACTCTGTCAAACAGCATATCTCCTTTAATTTACATATTTTAATTAGCAAAATGGATCTATTTACAGTCAATTTAAAATGATTTTAACTTATCTTTTCAAGTTTTCTTGGGTAAAAGAGCTGTAGTTGGGTAATAGGGGCGTGTGAGTAGGTTCCTAGAGGAAATATCCAACTGTTCTAATAAAGAGATAAAAGAGTGGTACATCTGTCTACATCACAGCTCAGCAGTTAGCCCATGAGAATCTCTGACTTTTATCTGTATTTCTTACTCAGAAGATTTGAGCTGAAATGAGTGTCACTAATGGATGGATAATTAAAGCCAGATACATTTTGAATACACCATGGGTATTTGTTTGCTATTTATCAGTGCTTTTTTTTTTCTTATCTCTTTTATGTCATAAGTTCCACTTGCTTTACCTAAGTCTAGAATGTCTCATAAGATAATTTGCTTCTAACTTTCTTCTATATTTTAGGCATAATTCAAAATCCTAGAATGCTAAAACAAATGCATGTTAAATCAATATAAAAGTAATGTTTCACCAAAAAAGAGAAACAAATCGTAAGCTTCTATTCACTTAAAAACAGAACTGTAAATATTAATATATAAAATCAAAATTACAGGATTATAAGGAGCTGCCAACAATTTTATAATCATAGAGAAAGATTTTTTAAAACTTTGTGTGTATTTGAAAAACAGAATAAATAAAATCAATGTAAGGATATAGAAAGTTAAATAGAAAAATTTGCAACTTTTATCTAAGGAACATATATAGAATTTTATCTTAAATTACGGAAATATTATACTTCTTCACATATATAACATTGATAAACATATATCATGTAAAAACTCTCAAAACAAGTCTCAACAAAAACAACATAACTGATATCATACCGTCCACATTCTCTCACACTGCACAGTTACATTTAAAAGAAATTCTAATAATGATTTTAGAAAGAAAACATTTGGAAATATAAAACATATCAGCTTTCAAGATCTCATAATTCAAATAAAATATCAAATAGAAAAGTTTTATGAAAAATTATATGTTCTTAAGTGGAAGGAACCTAAAGGTAAAGAAATAAGATCTAGACTAAAAGAAAAGAAAATATTTAAATAGTAATAGTTTATAGCTAGCCAGTCAAATAATAATCTGATCAGAATATTTCCTGCCAAACATAAACAACTTACCAAAATATCAATACAGAAGTCATCCATTATCATAATGGATCAAGCCAGTCACCAAAACACTATGCAATCACGACACTGATCAAGCATGCCCCTACCCTGTCTGATGCGTTCTATTGTTTTCCTTTACTTGTGACAACTCTATCCCTGCTACATTCCTTATGCCCCCCTGAATTAAAAAAAAGAAAAAGAAAAAAAAGATTAAAATGATCAATCCTTTGCCTCCTCACAGCATGCAATGGAATACATTCTCCAACTTTCTGGACCTTCCTGAAAAGCAACTAAGACACACAAGTTTATTAAACACTAAGACAACATGGTTTCATTTAACACTTTCCTTTGCTTCAGCAAATTATAAACTTGACATTGACTACAGATGTGTTCTCAATGGTCTTTAAAGACCAAAAGCAAAAATTATGGAGTTCCAAAAACCTGGCCAAAAACTTTACTGCCACAGAGCAGCTCACTAATTTTTGGAGTGGTGTGAAAATCAGGAACCCGTTGAATCTCCACCTGCTTGACGCAATTCTTCCATAGCTATAAAATAGGTTTTTCCCTTTCTGCATAAAATAGGATCCTGGAAGAGAAACATAAAAATAGAGAGAAAGTAATTTGATTACCTACAGGCAAGAAATTTTCTGTAATTTAAACAGATTTTAGACCTGAGACCAAACAAGTTCAAAAAGGAGAAAAAGGAAAATGTAAATTACATTAAGGAAATTTATGGTGAATTCCAAACATCATATCTAAAATTTTCAGAGAAAAAGAACAGATGACCCACAAAGATGCAAACGTGAGCTTGATACCACAATTTTCAAGAGCAATGTTGGATAAAAGTACAAATAGAGAAGTGTCAGGTTGTTTTTTTAAAAGTTTTAGGTTCTGGAATTGAATATTCAGCCAAACTGTCATTCAAATACAAGGGCATGTTAAAAATATTTCCTACTATATTAAAAGTATCAAAAATACTACCCCACAATCACTTTGAAAACATGACAGGTTTAAGGAGGAGGATATTTAAACTCAGAACATGCCTATAGATATTTATCAAATAAAAATTATAACTATTAGTAAGTATTTTGTCATCTTTAGAAGAATAAAGTGAAAAAAAGGGGAAATATAGCTGTAGCAATTCAGAATTAAAGGAAATTTAATATTTAGATAAAGTCTATACAACAATGGAATTGTCATGGGAGAACAAGAGACCTGAAGATGTGCTAAAGTTATTTCCTTATTAGGGAAGGGATATAGACATCGTTTAAAATATAATAAAAAGTTAATAAGAAACATTAAAAACAGGTCAAACTGAAATGTTACATTTAGTTCTAAAAAAGAGATCGAAATTAATAATTTTGAAAAATTAAATGGTTTAAACTCACCAGTTAAAAGTACCTCTGACAGTCAGGATACTGAATACTTTCCTGCAGTAATAACTAAATCCAATGGGTAAATCATTTTGTATCTCAGAATGCAAAGACAGGTTATGGTAATAAGTATTTAAAGACAAGAATCTCTCTTGGGGAACGAGAGACTAATATTCACCTTCCTTCCTGTAGACTGCACCGAATTGCCAAATCTAGGTGTAGATGGACAGAGGACTAGGTCTGCCGTCTACAGAAAACCTTTGATGAAGTAAGGAAAAAACAAGGAGCTTTTATTAGCTGCACTGTTATTCTTCCGTGTGTCTCTGGAAGCCCCATTGGTAGAGACACTCCCCCTACCTGCCAATAGTTCCCCAAAAGTCTTTGGCAAAATGCAGGGCAGCATAGAATACTTGTGGCTGGTCTGTAAAGAGAGGTATTCAGGTTTGTATTGTTTAGGAGACAAATTGTAAGAGACATTAACAGATGTAGACATTAACAGAAAAGAAATCTAAAGAATGAATTTATAATTTACTTAAACAAAGTTATGCTATGAACATTAAGCCCAGTGTCTACAAGCAAAACTGTGATTTAGGGAATTACAGAGTTGAAGATTTCAATGGTTTTTTTTGAGAACAAAATGTTTTACAAATAGACTGTAGAAACGTCACTAGAATGTAGCAGTTGCTGAATAAAATATTTGGATTTCAGAAGCTTGGATGCTGAAAGGAGGCCTTTACCAGCTGATTTTTGGAAATATCAATCTTCGCTGAATATTAAACTCTCATTACTGAACTCTGTACCAGTGAGAAAACTGTGCTGATGAGGTGCTGCCATTAATCATTTAAATTAATTTCAAACCATTAGTTAATTGTTACCATGGCTATAGAAAAATCAGTCTTTTCTTAGGAGTGTAGAAATGTTTTTCCTAAATTCCTTAATCAAAATTCTCACTGAGTGTAGGGGCAAGAAATACTCAAAAAATATCATTTTGAGGACATACAAAGCCAGAGTAGAACTAAAACTAAAGCTACAACCCAGCCTTAACCAGCACAAATCCTGATTTAGTGGAAATTGTCAAGCCCTTACTCTAGATATCTAATGAAAAAAAACAAAAAAATGCCTTCATTGAAGAAAAAGTACTATTTATGTAGTGGCTATATTAATATCAAATAAAATATAGACTCCAGATTATAAAATATAAAGGATATGGACACTTTAAATTGTAGCAAATTTAAATAATTTTATTAATAACCCTACAGAATAAAATTTATAATTTTTGTGTACTTAACATATACTCTTAATAACAGTCAAGAAAAGAGAAAATCAAGGAGAATAAATGTTATATGAAAACACAGTTAAAAGTTTTAACCTGAAGAAACAATCCAGAAATCTTCATGTAAGAAATTGAGAATACTTGTTTGTAGTACACAGGGAAAGTTGCAAAATAAAATATAAATTTAAGAACTCATTTATACAAAATAAAATTTAAATTGCATTATTAAAGAACTATAATAACATATCTAAAACTTATGAGATGCCACAAAATCATACTTCAAGAGCAATTTCTAGCCTTAGATTATTGTATTACAAAAAATTATGAAAATAATAATTTAAGTACTCCTTTTTAGAGATAAGAAAATGTACAACAAAGAAATTCCATATATTCTAGAATGAGAGAGAATTAGTTTGACAGAAGATAATGAAATAAAAAACAAATGTCAATGGAGAATATCAGCAAAACCAAATGTTGGTTATTTGAAAATATTAACAAAATAGACAAACATTTGGAAATACTGATCAAGAGTCAAGAAAAGATGAAAGATACAAATAAACAATGTTATGGATGAAATGAGAACATAATTACATAATTACAGTTAAAGTAGAAGATACAAAGTTAAGGGACTATTATGAATAACTACATTAACAAATTGAAAACCAAAACACGAAATATTATGTTTGTGTGTAAGGTATTGCATATATATACACACACATACACACACGCACATGCACATATATATATACATATACATATATGCACACATACACGTATTTAACCAGGACTGACTTCAGAAAATATTTAAAAACAGTAATACAGTTACTAAAATAAATTAAAGCATTGATTAAATATCTTATCCTTCAAATTTGAAAGACTGAGGTAATCTTATAATTTCCATAAAGTTAAAATAAATCTCTTTTTTTTTCATTCTTGACAAATGATAAAGAATACGTATTTCATTCCAAAACAACAGCATAATCATGTTAGTGAATTCAGGAAAATGCATTGTTAAAACAGAAATTCTCTAGGTGGGCGATAATATTTGTAAGTGTAGATGCAAAATCCTAGACAAAATATGAGCAAATCAAATCCAATAGGCTGGCACTTCCTTGTGCCAGCCACTGTGCTGTGGTCTGCGGGTGCAGAGGTGAGCCCTACCTACTGGCAGAGGATGGTACCTGCATTATTAATTCATGCACATTTAGCTTACTTAGAACCAAAGGGTAAGTGCCGAGATGGCAGAACTGGAAATAGCAAATTAAACCAAGTCTACAAAAAACATATATCAAAATGAAATTTATGTCAGGGATACAAGAGTGGTTTGATATTTAAAAATTTATAAATGGAATTCATAACCTTACCAAAGAGAAAACCAATATGATATGTTAGTTTCATGTGTTTGATATGAATGCAACAGAAAACAGATGCCACATACACAATTGTATAATTTGAAGAGGGTGTACTTAAAAAGAAGTAAAAGCAAAGATGGGTGGGCTATATGGAAATAAGAAGGGGTAGGGAAAGAACTCAGAGCTAACAGAATCAAATACATTTTACAATAGTATCAGATAACATTAATATCTGGGAATAAATGTAAATAAATAAAACTAAATGTGTGTTAATACAGCTCTTTAAAAAGAGGTAACAACCCTGAGTTTTTACTCAAACCTTGATAAGATTATTTTTCAGTTTATATGCAAAAACAGCCATCAAGAGCTGAAAACCTCTAATGAATAGACTATAACATATGCTAGAAGGTAGATTGGCTGGCAAGATATACAGAAATTATGAATCAAGAACAATAAAGACATGTGGTACCATCCCAAGGACAATGTGCCTAACTCGAGTTTCATGAAAATGCTCACCAGAAGACATCAACTGTGTAGGAAAATTGGTCTAAATAACTAGGTCACTTTGGCTTACGATTGTCACATTCTGCCAGCTACCCAGTAATATGTAATGGGCTAATGAAGAAGAAGGTAATGGCTGCGCGATGGAGGTTATGCAGCACGGCCACCAGAAAATAGACTTAACCTCATCAAGGCTCATCTGGCTCATGATCTGGCTCAGACCCCTGCTGAGCTCCCATCTGGAAAACAGTGGTAACAATTGTCGAGCTCTTCAAATGGCACTATTCCTAAAGGAATAGCCAAGCACCTGGTGCCATGTGGATCGTCATGGATCCTTTACAACAGGAGCAGGGATTTTCTTCTTCAATGGAATACGTGCTTAGTCTTTATATTCATTGTTTTTGTGTGCGCCACCTTTGAAAATAAAAATATATTACATGAAAAATACATTACATACCCTTATGATATTCCACACAGCACTGCTTCTAACTAGAAACTCATTTCACAGCAAAAGTGGCAAGGAATGTTCTCGCACTTACGAGATGCACTGGTTTTATTATGTATTATGTCATCCTGAAGCATCTGTTCTGACTAAAGGTGGGATGGCTTATTCCAAATTTGATTATGGTACTAGCTCTGTGACAACACCTTGTGGGGCTGAGGTGCTTTCGTACACGTTGTTAGGAAAGCCCATATGTGGCTAGAATTCATGTGTCCAGAAAGCAAGAAGTGACATGAGAGTGGCTCTCTTACTATTTACCCTAATACACTTTAAAATTTTGGCTTTTAAGTGTATATCTCAGTGTTCAAAGAAATACAACAGATATAACAAATTTCCATTCTATCAGAAGCTAAGATTTTCCTCATGCTACTGTAGCTCTTTGTGTGCCAACCAACCAGAGAAGTTATTGCTGGCTGGGTTGACTAATCCAATTTATCTAGGGAAAACAGAATACTACTACCCAGTGTGGGCAGGGAGGAGTTCATCTGAAAGCAGAGAATTATCTGTGAGTATTCCTACATCTAATGATGAAAGTTAATGTAAACGTATAGCAACTCAATACAGGTGGGCCTACTAATTAATTGCACAGAAGATTAATTGTTTATATACCTGGGTACAGGTTACAGTCTGTCAGGCAAATAAATAAAATGCCTTTTATTTCTTTCCATATCCTGATTACTCTGACTAGGACTTCCAGTGCTTTGTTGAATAGGAGTGGTGAAAGTGGGCATCTTTGTTTTGCTCCAGTTCTCAGGGGAAATGCTTTCAGCCTTTGCCCATTCAGTATGAGGTTAGTTGTGGGTTTGTTATAGATGTCTCATTATTTTTGGATATGTTCCTCCAAGAGACTTGATAGAAGAGAAGGAATTATTGTTTTCCAGAGACAACTGCAGGCAGGAATTTGATCAGATAGCATAAATGAAATTCAAATTATTTTACAGATGAGCTAATGGCTTCTCTGCTTTTGCAGACTGAAAATATTGGTGAAGAAATGTTCTTGACAAGTTATAATTTTTGATGAACTCTTGAGAACCATTCAATCTGGTGATGCATAGGGATACTTCACTAACCTTTACTCCCCCAGTCATTTGTATAATCACTTAAGCTTCTAATTTCCTGTATTAAAAGAAATGTTGATATCTACATCTGGTTATTTAAATATCTGGAGTGACTTCTGTTTTTCTGATATAACACACATTAATAGAAACCCCTATTACTATATGCACAATTAAAATAGCATTAACTAAGGAGACATTGCAACCAATCCCACAGAAATACAAGGGTCCTCAGAGATTACTGCAAACATATCAGTGTGCACAAACTAAAAAAATTAGAGAAAATGGATAAATTCCTGGAAAAACACAACCTTCCAAGACTGAACCAGGAATAAACAAAAATTCTGAATAGACCAGTAATAAATAATGAAATTAAATCTACAATAAAAACCTTCTAACTAAAAAAGTCCTGGACCAAAGGGGTTCACAGCTGAATTCTACCAGATGTACAAAGAAGAGTTGATACCAATCCTACTTAAAATATTCCCCAAAATTAAAGAGACTTCTCCCTAAATCATTTTATGAAATCAATTTCATGATACCAAAATTGAGCAAAGACACAACAAAAAATATGACTACAGTGCAATATCCTGAAGAACAGAGATGTAAAATCCTCTAAAAATTACTAACAAACTGAATCCACCAGCGTATCAGAAAGTTAATTCACCACAGTCAAGTAGGCTTTATTTTTGGGATGCAAAGATGGTTTAACATATGCAAGTTATAAATGTAATTCACCACATAAACAGAATTAAAAACAACCATATAATCATCTCAATAGGTGCTAAAATTATTTGATAATATTTAACATTTTTTCATGACAAAAACCCTCAACAAACTAGACATTGAAAGAACATACCTCAAAATAATAAGAAATGTCTGTAACAACCCTCAGCCAACATCATCCTGCATGAGCAAAAGCTGGAAGTATTCCCCAGAGAACTGGAACAAGGCAAGGAGGCCCACTCTCACCACTCTTATTCAATATAGTACAGGAAGTCCTAGCCAGAGTAATCAGGCAAGAGAAAGAAATAAAAGGCATCCAAATAGGAAAGTAGAAGTCAGTATTTCTCTTCTCTAATAATATGATTTGATACTTAGAAAACCCTAAATACTCTACCAAAAGTCACCTAGACTTGATAAACAGCTTCAGAAAATGTTTAGCAGAGAAAATCAACATACAAAAATCAGCAGCATTTCTATTCATGAATAAAGTTCAAGCTGAGAACCAAATCAAGAATCCAATTCCATTTAAAACAGCCACATACACAAAAAATAAAATGCCTAGGAATACATCTAACTGAGGAGGTAAAAGACTCCAAGGAAAACTACAAAACACTACTGAAATAAATCAGAGGTGACAAACAAATGGAAAAGACTTCCATGCTCATGGATTGAAATAATTAATATAATTAAAAAGTCCGTATCACCCAAAGCAATCTACAAATTATCTGCTATTCCTATCAGATTACTAACATCATTTCTCTCAGAATTAGAAAAAAAAAAACTATTCTAAAATTTATGTAAAACAAAGCATAACAAAACAGACAAACAAAAAACTCCAAATAGCCAAGGCAACCCTAAGCAAAAAGAATATAGCTGGAGGTATCACATTACCCAGCTTCAAACTATACTCCAAGTAAACAGTAATCAAAACAGCATGGGACTGATACAAAAAAAAAATACATACATATAGGCCAATGGAACAGAATAGAGAACCCTGAAGTAAAGCTGCACACTTAACAACCAACTGATCTTTGACAAAGTCAACAAAAATAAATAATGAGTAAAGAGTAACTTATTTGACAAGTGGTGCTGGGAAAACATGCTAGCCATGTGCAGAAGAAAGAATTTGGACTTCTACACTCATCATACCAAGATCTAATTCAAGATGGATTACAGACTTAAATATAAGACCCCAAATTCTAAAAATCCTGGAAGCAACCCTAGAAAATAAATACCCTTCTAGACATTGGCCTAGGAAAGAATTTATGACTAAGTTCTCAAAAGCAAATGGAACAAAAAAAAATTACAAATGGGACCCAATTAAATTAAAGAATTTATCCGCAGGGAAAGAAACTATCAACAGAGTGAACAGACTATACAAAATGGTGCACAATATTTGTATACTATGGATCCAACAAAGTACTAATATTCAGAATATATAAGGAACTTCTACAAATAACCCCATTAAAAGTGGGCAAAAAACATTAACAGACACATCTCAGAAGAAGATGTATAAATAGCCAAGGAATATATTTTTAAAATACTCAAGATAGCTAATCATTAGAGAAATGCAAATCAAAACCACAGTGAGAAAGCATCTTACACCAGTAAGTATGTCTGTTATTAAAAAGTCAGAAAATAACAGGTGTTGGCAACATGTCGGAGAAAAGGGAAGGCATGCACACTCTTGGTGGAATACAAATTAACTCAGGCCCTGAGGAAAGCAGTTACCATATGTCTCAAAATAAGAAAAATAGAATTACCGTTTGATCCAGCAATCCCATTGCTGGGCATATTCCCAAAGGAAGATAAACCAATCAAATAAAAAGACACATGCACTCATATGTTTATTGCAGTACTATTCACAGTAGCAAAGACGTGGAATCAAGCCAGGTGCTCATCAATGACGAATTCTATAAAGAAAATGTAGTAAATATACACCATGGAATACTACACAGCCATAAAAGGAGCAAAATCACATCCTTTGCAGCAACATGAATGCAGCTGGAGGACATTATACTAAATGAATTAACACAGCAACAGAAAACCAAATACCACATATTCTCAGTGGTAAGTAGGAGTTAAACATTAGGTACACAAGGACTCAAAGATGGGAACAATAAACACTGAGGATTTCAAAAGCGGGGAGGAAGTCGGGTGAGGGGGGAAGTCTTGAAAAACTATCAGATAAAATGTCCACTACTTGTTTGACAGGATGATTAGAAGGCCAAACCTCAACATCACATGATATATTCTTGTAACAAACCTGCAAATGTACCCCCGAGTCTAAAATTTTTTTAAAAAATAAAATGACATTAAGAATTACATCAACGATTAGATTATACCTTTATACTACTAGACTATGTCTTGCCTTGTCTTTCTATTACTATATACATTCTTTCAAATGTATATAGTAATTTACATTTGTATAAATGTATACAGCATCTTTCAAACTAGAAATTAAAGATAGATTGCGTATTGCAAATATGTAAATATGTTTTTACAGAATAGAATGTACTCTAAATCATTTGATAATTCTGCTAGTAATGAAACTCGTTTAGGTATGTTTGCATTATATAGATAGATGGATGAATAGAGACAGAGATAGCGAGATAGATGATAGATATATTTGATATATTTAAACCACAAAAGGTGAGATATTCTATAAACTATGAAAAACTAAGACTAAGATTAATTAAGGAAATAATTTTACACTGTTAATAACAGGTAACCCTGCTCACTAACCAACAAATAGGTTTCTGTTACAGGGATATATCAGTGGTAGAAAAATACATTCCCCTACCCCCTTAAAAAACGGTAAAATTCTGCGAATGAATAGAGTAGTGTCAATTTGGTAACTCTTTGAAGGCTGTTTTAGGAGAATCAGAATTATGCAGATTCTGTAATGAAAGCATACAGTTACTTTCTGGCTTCATTTAAAATTATTCCACTGAAATTATTACCTTTGCAGTTAATGTGGCTGAAAATTAAAGACTGTAACTCAGCTAATCCAAAATCCACTGTATAGAAAGCATCTTGTCAGATCAAAATTGTAAGCAGAGCTCACTTTCAAATGAGCTTTCCTCATTAATCTAAGTAAAACTGATGGGGTGGTTTAGAGCTGAAGAACTGACAGAGTATTTCACCTGTGTTAGAAATTCAGCGTGGTGCCATAGCCCATTCGAAAGAAGAGATACTTCAATTGACTAGCACTTAGGCTCATAGTTTAAGCCCCAATCATCTTTGTATTAGTTATTTTGCATACCACATAAACTCTTGTGCTTACTACTAACAAAATACAATGTGTGCTGGTTTTCCTTAGAGCTCCAGGACATTTCAGATCCCTTAGCAAAAATTTGTCCAAATGAGGTATATATCATTTGAATTTCTAAGGCTGGTTTAAATTTGTTTCTTATAAGAATAAAAACTTTATCTTTAAAAGCTCAAATGGTAACAACACCTGCTAGTGTTAAATATTTATGTGTATGTGAAAATTATAATGCAAGAAGTTCTGAAAGGTTTTATTATTTCAAGTTTTACATTCATGTTAGGCTCTTCTGTTTATAAAAATAATGCAAGTTTCTCTTGATCATACAGATTTTCTTGTATGTGAATTGCCTAGTTTTAAGAGATTAGTTTACACAAAACAGTAGGTTAATATTTTTAATCCACAATTCTAATACATCCTTCATACTTCCTACAAAATGAAATTAATAAAGTGCACACTATTTAAAGCATGTCAATGGCTTGCAGCGTTGACTGTAAGGTTTTTTGATTGACAAACATAGCTCTTCAGATATACCTCAACTTCATTGTCTAGTTTGTTTTTCTACCATTTCCCATACTTGAGTGCTATTAAGCACTTGATTCCTTGTAGTTTATTCACATGTCTGCTGTTTTATTCGCAATTATGGGAAGCAGAAAATATCGAGAAGAAAGAGAAAAAGAAACTAAAGTCAAGACTGATATATGGTAATGTGTGTATACATATGTATGTGTATGTATATTTGAATATATAATAGGTAATATATCAAGTAATATAAAGTATGTTTATATTACCTGGTAAATTATATACTGATATAATTATACATTTATATACATATATAAAATTATATTTATATATCACATTACATAAAGTATGTTTGTATATTAAGACAAACATATATACATGTATATCTACTAAATATTTGAATACTAAATATTTGAAGAATATTTCTTAAGCATTTTATTATTTATTCCTAACTCAATTCTCTTGTGATCATGTAAAATACTTTATATTGTATCAATCCTTTTAGGATTTATTGAGATTCTCTCCTGTAAATTGTCTCATGGGTGCTTGAAAAGAATGTACTCATCTCTGGTTGGACGGAGTGTTTCATAGACATCAGTTGAAGTTGAGTGTTTTTCAAGTCTCCTATACACTTGCTAATTTTCTATCTGGTTATTCTGTAAATTATTGACATTAGCGTATTGAAATCTCTAAGTAGAATTGTGAAACTGTCTAAGTATCTTTTCAATTTTGAGTTTTAATTTCATATATTTTACAGCTCTGTTATTTGATGCTTGTGTATTTATAATTTGTTTGCCTAATATATTTATTCTTTTATCACTAGAAATGCTCTCTTATTTCCGGTAATATTTTTGTCCTACAGTCTATTTTGCTTTATGTTTTTTTAGCTCTCCAGAGCCAAGATTCTTGTTTGCATGGTGTATTTTCATCTTTTTTTCCTTTTTTTACTTTTAGTCTATTTGTAACTCTGAATTTGTATGTCAGGTACACAGTATGTAGTGTATTGTGGTGTGTTAGTATTCTCCAGAGAAGATAATCAATTGTATAGATGACAGATACATAGATAAATAGATAGATAGACATTTATTTTGTGAATTGGCTTAAATAATTATGGTGGGTGAGAAATGCTACAAACTGCAGTCTGCAGGCTGGATAACCAAGAGAGCAGGTAGTATAATGCAGCTTGAGTCCCAAAGCATGAGAACCAGGAGAATAGAGTCTAAGGGCAAGAGAAAATGGATGTCCTTGTTTGAAAAGAGAATGAACTTGCTCTTCCTGACATTTTTGTTGCTTTCATGCCCTCAACAAAGCTGATGATGCTGCCCACGTTGGTGAGGGCCTGTCTTCTTTATTCAGGCTGCCCATTCAAATACTAATCTCTTCTGGAAATGTCCTGACAAACAAACCCAAACATGATATTTTACCAGCTATCTGGACATCCCTTAGCCCGGTCAAGTTGACACATACAATTGACCATCACAAGTGAAAACTTAATTTTTCATCCCGTCATAGACAATACGTGAAAGGAAATGAATAGGGAGGAAACTAATGTATGGGCAATCCTTAATTCTCATGGAAGCCTAGAAAAAAAGCGGAACCTAGCAACAAAGTGAAGAAGAAAGATACAAAGCCCCAAGAAGCATGTCAAAAGTCTAGGAAATAGTGAGAAACACCAGGGTAGGGAAATACTTTGTATCAAAAATAATGGCAACTAATCCAGTCTGTCACTGATGGACATTTGGGTTGATTTGGACACAGGAAGGGGAGCCTCACACACATTTGTAGGGAGGGGGTAGGGGGAACGGATAGCATTAGGAGATATACCTAATGCAAATGATGAGTTAATGGGTGCAGCACACCAACATGGCACATGTATATATATGTAACAAACCTACACCTTGTGCACATGTACCCTAGAACTTAAAGTATAATGAAAAAAAAACATAAATAATGATAATAATAATAATGACAACTACATTTTAGAGCTTACATTAAATGTGAAGTTGTTCTTTGATAGCATAAGATTACATTCCAATTATACCCATATATTTTAATAAAGCTGTTCTACACAATTATATCTTGGAGGTCTTATTAAAAGCAGAATCACATGAATGTGTAACAAAAGTAGCTGGTGAGAGAAAATACATGGACCAAGACCCCAAAAGAACAAAATAACAGGTAAAAAAGGAGGAGTAGCCATAGCCTTGCCTGCTTTAGGAGAAAGTTTAATTGAAAACTTACTTCCCATTTATTCCCACAAAACATGCCTTTGGTTACCTAAACTCTTCATAGATTATAAAGTAGTGATCCAGGATGACTTCTTAGTATATTCTAGGAAAGGCACTGAGAAGGCCTGAAGCTTGCCTAAGATTCAGTGAGCCCTAAGGGAGACACTGTACTAAAATACTTCCCCTCCTTCTATGGAATGACTGTGTTTCTGATTAGACGTCATGTATTGATGACTCAATAGTTTGTCTTTTTTTGTTTTTGTTTTTGTTTTTTGGTGGGGGCACTATCCCAGTAGATCGAATATTTGCTTTGATATTACTCTAATTCTAGATATTCTAAAACGCTACACATAGGGTTTCAGGGGTTTAAAAATAAGGATTTTTTCTTCAATGCTACATCTGGCCTTGGATCTTCAATGTTTAAGTAAAATTTGTTTGATTTAGCACGTTTTCTATTGTTAAAATGACTATTTTTTCAACAAATAATTTGATGGTATGACCAGGGAATTCTAAATTCTAGTATGGCAAAATTTAAACCTCCTGTTTTTAAATACTTTCATTATAAAGACATACTCATGTTAAAGAATAATCTTTTTCTTCAGCTGTGGAAATGTTACATTGGAAATAATAAGGTTTAATTGGGCATAACATTATTTATTTTGACATGAAAACAAAGTTAAGGACAGAAAATAGAATAGTCAACAAAAACATTAAGTCAAATATCTGGTGCCAGAAGCTCTCTTGGTCCTTCAGAACATTGGCCTACAGCAGACTGGCTAATTACACATAGCTGATGAAAAGCCCTTCTATTATGAAATCATGAACTCAGTAATTTTTGCTTGTGTTTGTTTTTCCATTTGAAACATGGAGCTTTGTTATAAAAACTGACACAATTTCCTTCAGCAACTGATTCATTCTCTGAGAGTCTGATAGGTGACATTTAGACCTTGAGAATAATTTCAGATATATATATATATCTATATATATATATGCGTGTATATTAGTTCATTAGTTTAATTAATAGTTCAAAAGTTTAAAAATGTTTCACAGGTTCTTCACATATTTTTATCTGTTATCCTCTCAGGAACTAAATTCCTTCACTGATCAAAAGAAATTTTTTTTTAATTATTATGATAATAATGTCAGCCTTTAAACATTTTCATGAATTCTTTATTTTACTTGCCAGAAAACTCTCCATGAAATGTGTATTTATAAATTGCCAGCATTTCTTTATCATAAACTGAATTCAGAATTTAAAAATCGGCTATTGCTATGAAATACTGTATTGTCATTTTTTTAGGGTTTGTGTTTCTAAGTGAGGAGGGCCATTAAAGGAGTTCAGTTAATTAGCCCCTCTCAGAGGTCAACAGAAATAAAAGTAGAATAATTTGGTTAAATTAAATATATTTTAATATTTGCAAGGCTCCTTTAGTACATTTTACTTAAGTTATTTCATAGTGCTTAGTGAGCATTTTCCACATAGTGTTCCATTTAATTTTCACCATAATCCTGCAAGATATTTCCTAACGTTGCATTTTAGAGATGTGACAAAATGAGAAATATTATGTAGCTTGCTTCAGGACTACAGGTCAGTATTCAATTTAGGTCTATATGGCTCTATATCATAAATGTGTGTATGTGTATATATATTTATGCACATATTTCTCTGTGTGTGTGTGTGTGTGTGTACTTGATGAATTTGCTATATGATCAAGGAGGATTTATGTCTATCTCCTATCTGCTGTTATGGACAATTTTCCATAAGTGCAATTTTTTAAAATAAGTGTACTTTTTATATTGAAAACATTTTATTGACAAGCAAATATTGTATATATTCAAGGTATACAACATGACATAATTATTACCTGTGTAATTATTACCACAATGAGATTAACAAGAACACCCACCACCACCCATGCTTGTGCTGGCTTTGACAGTCCACGTACACTGCCACCCATGCTATACATTAGAGCTCTTGAATCTGTTCATATTATAACTTTGACCTTTGACCAACATATTCTCTTTCCACCACATTGTATTATTAGTTATTTTTAAGAACTGCCTTTGGGCAGTTCTTTGCCCAGAGCAATTTATTCAGCTTGACATAGTATAAGTATCTCCTGGAGAACATCTCTAAGAGGATGGAGATGATTTATTGTCTAGGTCAACATCACAGTTTCCTCCATAAGCTAGTGCAGCAACACAGTAATCCTTTACTATTTGCGTAGCCTGTAAAACTCGCCTGTTAACATAAAGTTTATCTCAAACCTTGAGTTTTAATTAGCAGTTAAGAAACAGTTTTGTTCTTCTTACAAAACTTCCTCATCAAAATTAGAGTAACATCTCTTTGGTTTATTGTAAGTGTTCACTTACAACCTTGGTTATCAACAAATGTTGATATATTCTCACAATCTTGTTCTGCTTTTCTTTATAAATATTCTGTATTTACTGTATCTGGTACTTTTTTTTGACGTCTCACCAATGCTTCTTTATTTTATTTGTTTATTTATTTATTTACTTATTTATTTTTTTTTTTCAAATCTGGATTACCAAGTATTTCCTCTTGGTAAAGCCATTCCTGTTTCTCCTGGTTCATGCTTATTTTAGTGCATTGTTTGATTGATTTTGTTGTGCCTTTTTTTTATTTGTGTCAACTTAGTTTGATTTCCCTTCTTCATTAATTTATTCATGCAGCCACTAAACATTAATTTTATGTTAGGTGTGAAATATCCAAAACTGAAAAAAAAAAAAAAATCAACCCTTGACAGATTCATAGGAGAGGAGGAAGATACATAAATGAAATAAAAAGCTGTAATACAATGTAATTGTGTTCTATTTCAGGTACTTATACATACGTTAAAAGAAAAAAAATAAGACAAATTTAACAGAGTTTCAGCAAAGAATGATTCATGAATCAGGCAGTCTCCTGAATCAAAATAGGTTCAGAACAACTCCATGTTTGCCACGTGGTATAGTATTTACATACCGAAAACTAAAAGCGAGGTACAGAAACCAATGTATTGCTTACAGCTGGTTGTTTGCCTTGTTAGAACATGGTTTGAACAGTTGGTGACCTGTGATTGGCTAAAACTCTGTGTTTGGTACAAGAGTAGGTTGCAGTCTGTGTACACCTGCAGTTAGGTTACAGTTCACTATGTACTACAAAGAAACCTGAAGACCAGGCTTAATATACATAAGGAGGTAACTTTAGGCTAAACTTAACAGGTGGTAGAGAACCATAAACCGTAGAACATCTAATCCTACCTTGAGGATTCAGGAAGAACCTCATCAAGGAGAGGACACTTTTGCTGAGTTGTGAAATGTCTAGTTTTTTGTTATTGTTGTTGTTTGTTTGTTTGTTTGAGACAGAGTCTCACTTTGTCGCCCAGGCTGGAGTGCAGTGGCACGATCTCAGCTCACTGCAATCTCTGCCTCCTGGATTCTCACCATTCTCCCTCCTCAGCCTCCCAAGTAACTAGGACTACAGGGGCCCACCACCACGCTTGGCTAATTTTTTTGAATTTTTAGTAGAGACGGGGTTTCACCATGTTAGCCAGGATGGTCTCGATCTCCTGACCTTGTGATCCACCCACCTCAGCCTCCCAAAGTGCTGGGATTATAGGCATGAACCACCACACTTGGCCAAAATGTCTAGTTTTTAAGCCAGGATATGGTAATATAGCATATTTTAGGAAGAATAAAATTTTCCTCCAGATCTTGACTACAGTGAACAAGAGCATGGTGACCTCTGGAAAGTATTTGGTGAACAGAGAAGTTCATGTGCAAATGTGGCCACTGAGTAGTCTGGATGACTGGATAGGGTCTGATGAGAATTCTCTCCAGAGCTGCCCTCTGTTGTGTGCCCCCTAATTCCTCCTGAGGATAAAAGGTAAACCTTGTCCAATTTAAATTTGCATTGTTTCAAAGTCCAGGCAATTTATTCATTAAAATTCTATTAGCTTTCTGAACTGCTCCCACATTGTTAGGTGAAGAAAACATTCCAGAGATTGTCATACATTTTACAAATTTGTTTCACTGCCTAAATAGTGAAATGTTATCTTTAGACACTGATGATAATGTCACAGAGAATCAAAAGTATCTCATTAATTTCAATTTAATTATCTTGAATGAAGAGACAGGCTTCTATATAACTTGAAATTAATTATCCTACAATATTCATGCACATTTACATTGAAAGTTGAAACAGATCTATTACTGAGCAAGGAAAATTGCTAAAAGTTTAGGAGGGAGAATATTCAAGGTCAATACTTTTAGATCATTTTCTTTTTTTTTTTTTTTTTTGAGACGGAGTCTTGCTCTGTCACCCGGGCTGGAGTGCAGTGGCCGGATCTCAGCTCACTGCAAGCTCCGCCTCTCGGGTTTACGCCATTCTCCTGCCTCAGCCTCCCGAGTAGCTGGGACTACAGGCGCCGCCACCTCGCCCGGCTAGTTTTTTGTGTTTTTAGTAGAGACGGGGTTTCACTGTGTTAGCCAGGATGGTCTCGATCTCCTGACCTCGTGATCCGCCCGTCTCGGCCTCCCAAAGTGCTGGGATTACAGGCTTGAGCCACCGCGCCCGGCTAGATCATTTTCTAGTTTCCAAAAAGATCAACTCTTAAAAGATATTTTAATATATTTTGCAGCATTTCCTATATATATATATACACACACATATATACATATATATATAGTGTTTAGATGTCTCTTAATGTATTTATAACTAGTTTTCAGATATTTTAGCCACTACACAGACATTTCAATTTTTACAAAAATAAATGCAAATCTAGCAACTATTGATATAGAAAATTTATGGATATAGTCACTTTTACATCAATAAAACTCATCATGCTCCTCTAATTCATCTTCTTCTAACTCATCTCTGTCACTGTTGATCAATTCCAGGAGAGGAACATAGGGTTATTTATGTGGGAGAATGGTTCATAGATACAATAAAGGAAAGAAGGTAATTTTGTAAATTCTATTTTTTTTTTTAAAGAACCGGACAAAGGTCCATTAATTTATTTGTAACTGTGTGATATTTCATCTAAGCAATTTTTGTACCTTTTAGGTTAACAATTTTTTTTTTCTTTTTGGACATGACAACATCAAGAGTTTTCACATTTCTTAAAGAATTAGTAACTGTTTTCAGGTATGAAAACAGTATCTGACTATTCCATGTGATCTGATGGAAGATGACATGCTCTCTAGGGAGCTGCTGTCATTTTCAATTCCAGGAAGGGCTGGCATGCTGCCCAAGATAAAAGGCAAAATACTGTAGTCTTATCCTTAAAGCTATGGGACAGAGCTTGACTGTTCCAATATGGACTTTTCCTTTTAAACAAACGCTCACCTGAGCTTGGTAGTACTTCTCCCTTTCAAGGGCACAACTTTTACATTCTAGATTCTCTGTAATTCTCTATTTTTCTGATTGCCTCTTTCACTTGTGTTTTCTCCAGTTTCTGATTCCCTTTGCAGCTTGTCTGGATTTAGACTATGCATGAGCAGCAACAGTAGACTCACACCATCTGGAGGGATTCAGGCTCTTCACTTTTATTGTTGTACCTTCTGGAAACCTCACTATCTTTTGCATCTCATCCAGATTCCCGAAATCTTGTTGAGTGCATTTGTAAATATTATTTTTCTGCTATTCATGACTATTACAAGCCTCCTTTATCAGGACAGCAAGAGTAGTATGCTACCCTTGACACCTGCTCCTATCTCAGCTCAGAAACCACAGAAGACATGGCCACAAGCAAAATATCAAACTAACTGAAACTATTCATATTTTTCCTATAAGTCTTAACCTTTTAATTAAATTACCACAAGCATGTTTAATTTTTTATATTAAAGATCAAAGATCAATCTGAAAATAACATTTTACTTTTAATTTCTCATGTATGTTTAATTCAGAGTTACCTGCTTTACATAGTCCAAGTATGACAGAAATTTATGGATTTTTTTTCTGTTTTATTTACCTTCTAAGAAATTACTTTGTTTACCTCTAACCAAAGGAAGTATTAGATCTCAACTTAATACACTTCATTTCCAGGCAGAGAGCTATTATCTTAAGCAGAGAAACATTCTGGGTCTCTTTTTTTAAATTATTTGAACTATATTCGTTAGATGTGATTTAAATAAATTACATTCAGATAGAAGAGGATAGTGTAGGAGCCAGCATAACTATTATATTTTAATATAGTTTAAAATATGGTGTCAGTTAATGTTACATACGTATAAACTAGTGATAATATTATGATAACTTTTTTTTTTTTTTAAATAAGCTGCCAGCCCTGGAATCAGGATTCATCATCTTGTTTTGATATAATTAGATTTAATGAATAGTCTGTGCCATTCACCAGCTGCACACACCTAGGGGAGTCACTCAGCATTGTTGTGTTTTGTTTAATGATCCACAAAATGGATAAAATAGCAGTACTCAATTGACAAGGTTGCTCCAAGGACAAAATATTAGTAAACATATGCAAAGATCTCAGAAGAGTTCTTATCACTCAGCATGTGCCAAAGAAACCATCGTCACCATCACCACCACCATCAACATCATCATCATCAGTGCCTACATGATTCCAATCAGTTAAGTTTTTTTCACTGTAAGAAGACAGCATCTTTCTGAGTCTAGATTACTGCTCAGTTATTTGCTTTCTGAATTTAATTAATATATAAAAGACCTAAGTAACTTATGAGTCACAGCTTTATTTTTCTTTTACTGCTTTTCAAACAATGAGGATCATAAAGTAAATATTTCCAATTACAGCAACTCTTGCCCAGAAGATATCAAAACTGACATCATGTTTCTTCACAACAGGCCTAATAAACTGAAGCTGATAAGGACCACAGACTTTCAGTGACCTCGGGATGTCAGACTCTTGCTGTGCTTAATGAAGGCACTTTCCTATCCAGTGAGCAACAGGACTTGTTTAAACCAACTGTGTACACACTGGACTCATTCTGTCTTATCCCAAGTGCTATTATTCAATACTTAATTAGCCTAGCCATCATGAATTTCTGCTTTCTAGTACTTAAAAACTCCTAAATTTCCCCTGTAGTAATTACTCAATTAATTCATTATCTTTCTTGTTTTCTTAAAGCTTTGATTTTAAAAAAAAGTTTTATTCTTTGAAGACAAATTTTAAAAGTTGTCTATAGACCATTACTTTTTTTTTCTTTTTGATGGAGTGTTAAGCATGGTAAAGAAATGGCCTACCTTAGGGAATGGAATTTATAAGCAGTAAAGTATCAGGAATGATGCGGGCAACAACAAGGGGAAGTTTTAAATGGACTGAAATTTAGCAACCTATGCCTCAGAGTATATTCTTGGTGGCTTTCTTTCTTTCTTTCTTTCTTTCTTTCTTTCTTTCTTTCTTTCTTTCTTTCTTTCTTTCTTTCTTTCTTTCTTTCTTTCTTTCTTTCTTTCTTTCTTTCTTTCCTTCTTTCTTTCTTTCTTTCCTTTTGGCAACATAAAGTAAAAAGTGTGCTATAATCAGTGGAATCTAAATCAGGGACAGGAATGAGGATTGCTAATGTAAAAATACATTTTGTGAAAATACTTCATAGGTAGAATATTCGCTGTTTTTAATAATTTGCCTAGTGTTAAAATTATTACTAATTAAATATTCAAACAATATTTACACAAACGAATAAACAAAAAATATGCCAGTATGACAAATAAGATATTTCAAATTGTTTAAACCTAATGGCAGTGAAGCTCTTCATAAGTCCTGGTCTTCAGTTGTCATAAATATTAGATTATCTTAAATGTTTTAAATCTTTTAAATTTAGATACAAACACAATGACCATAACTAGCCTCCTGCCAAACCTAGCATTAATATCTTATGGATTCTTTTTGTCCTGAATTGAAATGACTCTGTTCTTTTAGATAATTTATGATCTGTCTAGATTTAGGGAAAATCACAAGCTTATGCTTTTAGGACAACTCAGTAATAAGCTATTTTTCTAAATCTCAATATCTAGTTAAAAGAATTATCCTTTTTAAACAGGTGTGAATTATCTAACTGCCTAAATATATAATTGCACTGGTTAATCTTATTTTCTTTATTTATATTGAATGTTATATGTCTTTATTTTTAGTCTATTTAACATGTATTAGCAGAATTATTACCCTGTATGAGGCAGATGGATAATGTGTCTTTAAAAACTTTTCTTATCCCACTGAAAGGATAACACTGACATGCTGATTACTGCTTCCCCTGCAAGCTGTCCCTTGAATGAGGAAATACTTTTCTCTAGTAGGGGACAGAAGTATAAAGGAAAAATGAGGTGATGTTAATCTCTCCCGAAGTCACTGTGAGGGCTAAATAGGAACAGCACAGTCTTCTGTCACTGAAATTTTCCTTATGTTATCAGGGTATCCTAATTGAAGTGAAGATCTCGTATCCATGTGTACCACGACTTGGATGAACTAACAAAAACTCTTGCTTCCTAAGCATTCAATCTGGAGCGAATCTCTGCTTCCTTGACCCCTTCCCACAAATCACCTAACATAGGCCCAAGTAAGCTTCTCTAGTACCATCTCAGGCAATCTCTTTTGCTGCAGCAAGAAATAAACTCAATTTCATTCAGTTTTTTGTTCAGACATTTTTATCTATGATGGTCTTTGACGGCCATTGACAGAATTCAAAAGCTACTTCCAAATGTTAGCTTAGCTGAGTTGATCTTCTCAGTCCTGTAAATCGCTTAAGTGTCAGAGAATCACCTGTATGTGAAGAATTTAACAAGATCAGACCCGGATTACAATCAGTATTTCAATTTTCAGAGTTCTTTTGGATTCCTTCAGACTACTCTAGACTCACTTCAAGCAACTGTATCTCAAAGAAGGAACTGTTTTATATATTTTATTACTAAAACATACTATTTAACCCTCAAAACATTCTATCTAAATGTCTTTAGTAACTTATCCAATTAGCCGGAAGTCAATTTTTTTTTTCAGGGAAAAAAAACGTGCAGTAAGGTTTTGAAGACATGTTTATAGTATATAAATTCTAACAGCGTTTACTTTAGACCGTCCCCAAGGTTAGAGAAATGTGAACAGAACTGTCAGAAGAGTCCTACATGTGTATTTATTTGAAAGTCAATCCTATGCATTGTAATGTTCTTGTTCAGTCAATTGCTACCTTACCCTTTATTTTTTTTTTTAATTTAAGGTACACATAAATTCTACCAGATGAGGCTTTTCACTCTTATAAGGTAAAATAACTGAGGTAGAGACATTAAGATACCAGCCAACACCCAACATCTTGCGACTAGGGGAACTGGGTTTCAAAATAAGATAACTATTTCCAAACATTGTACTTCATTTTCTACCCATTTCTAAGTAAAGGATTCATAAGGACATTGCTAAGAAAAATAACCCTGACTTTTCAAAAAAGTTTATATACAACAATATGAGGACAAGTTATTACCATGAAATGAAGAACACACTTTGAAAATGGTGTAATGTTGGGTAATTGTTAGCTATTTTTTTCTATCTTGTTATGGATTATGCACAAATAATAATTAAAATAATGAGAATATATTAATACTTAATGGTTGAACTAGTTTACAATCCCACCAACAGTGTAAAAGTGTTCCTATTTCTCCACATCCTCTCCAGCACCTGTTGTTTCCTGACTTTTTAATGATCGCCATTCTAACTGGTGTGAGATGGTATCTCATTGTGGTTTTGATTTGCATTTCTCTGATGGTCAGTGATGATGAGCATTTTTTCATGTGGCTGTTGGCTGTATGAATGTCTTCTTTTGAGAAATGTCTGTTCATATCCTTTACCCACTTTTTGATGGGGTTGTTTTTTCTTGTAAATTTGTTTGAGTTCTTTGTAGGTTCTGGATATTAGCCCTTTGTCAGATGAGTAGATTGCAAAAATTTTCTCCCATTCTGTAGGTTGCCTGTTCACTCTCATGGTAGTTTCTTTTGCTGTGCAGAAGCTCTTTAGTTTAATGAGATCCCATTTGTCAATTTTGGCTTTTGCTGCCGTTGCTTTTGGTGTTTTAGACATGAAGTCTTTGCCCATGCCTATGTCCTGAATGGTACTACCTAGGTTTTCTTCTAGGATTTTTATGGTATTAGGTCTAACATTAAACAGTATGGTGATTCCTCAAAGATCTAGAACTAGATGTACCATATGACCCAGCCATCCCATTACTGGATATATACCCAAAGGATTATAAATCATGCTGCTATAAAGACACATGCACACGTATTTTATTGTGGCACTATTCACAATAGCAAAGACTTGGAATCAACCCAAATGTCCATCAGTGACAGACTGGATTAAGAAAATGTGGCACATATACACCATGGAATACTATGCAGCCATAAAAAAGGATGAGTCTGTGTCCTTTGTAGGGACATGGATGCAGCTGGAAACCATCATTCTTAGCAAAGTATCACAAGAACAGAAAACCAAACACCGCATGTTCTCACTCATAGGTGGGAACTGAACAATGAGATCACTTGGACTCGGGAAGGGAAACATCACACACCGGGGCCTATCATGGGGAGGGGGGAGGGGGGAGGGATTGCATTGGGAGTTATACCTGATGTAAATGACGAGTTGATGGGTGCTGACGAGTTGATGGGTGCAGCACACCAACATGGCACAAGTATACATATGTAACAAACCTGCACGTTATGCACATGTACCCTAGAACTTAAAGTATAATAATAATAATGATAAAAAAGAATATATTAATACTTTAAATATCATAATTCATTAAAATACTAAAAGATATTCACTGTATATTCTTCAATTATCAAATATTAAATTTAATATACCCCATCATTTCAGATCAAGGATGATGACAAATCATTGCATAGTTGAACATAGATGCAGATGATTGTGGAACAATAGAGAACATAAGCCAGGTATCATGCAAGAAACGTAAAGAGTAGAAGGAAATCCTAGACCTAATTCGTTAATTTGGAAAATTGAAAAGGCATATGATAAAAAGAAATATATTAAATCATCTATATGTTACCAGAGCTATGATTATACAAAAAGAAAAGGAAAAAAAAATCTGTTTATAAAAGCAGAAGCAGTACAAATAAATAAAAATATATTTGTGTATTTATTTCTATTCTATAAACTGGATAATGTACATAACTCTATCATGTATATTAGGGTAATTAAACTCATGAAATCATTTAAATCATTTGAAATATTTTCAAATATTAGCCTAGAAAATAATTAAAAATGTGTACTTAGCCCTATAAGTTTTGAGTTCTAGTTGATGAGACAGAAATAGTTTTAAAATTTATAAAGTATCCACATTAATATGAAATAACATTTATTTTATCTTACTGGAATTTTAAACTTCTAAGAGTCTTAAGCATGATTTTTCTTTCTAATGCAATGAGCTCTTTTAATTACAATCATTGTTATGTATACAATCATAGTATACATAAGAATACTAACATATATGGCATTTCCCCAGGTTACTCTGCTTATAACTTTAAAATTTAGCTGCTGCCAAAAAAAAACACCTTCAGTTCAATTTAAATTTATTTTGTGACAGCTTTTATGTGCTCACCACTGCTTTCTTATGGCAATCGTAATTCTCAATGTGAAGCAATGCACTGTTCTGCTTTCCTCAAACAAAAGGGAAACTCATCTTGTGTTTTATTTTAAGAAGGGCATCATACTTCTCAGGCATTTATTGTCTGTATGTCCTCAAGTTTTGTGACATAAAAAGCTATACACACAAACACATCCATATATGTATAGAAATGCAATTAGAAACATATCAATTTTTTTCTAGCCGGTAGAAATACCTTCAGACATCTTGAACTTAAAAAAAAAAAAAAAAAAACAAAAACTACATTGTAAACTCCCCATTTCCTCTGGGGTTCTTAGCTCATTTTCTCTGATAAACCATGGGCATGGACAATTAAGAAATTAAGATGTGACCAATGGTACAATAACATCCTGAAAATTGTACAGTAATCCATCTGACCCTTAGAAACTTGTGTGCAAGTGTGTTTATCTTTGTAGATAGATCTTGATTAAATTACCTGGATCAAAGCTTAACATATACTAAATTGCCACTTATGCAATGTTGTCACACGTTCTTGAGAAATGGCTTTACAAATTTATATCATTAAAAACCTAGATTTACAGTGCCTTCTTCACACATCCGTGTCTAATATGGATCATGTTGAATATCTTTGGATATATTAGTTTTGCAATTTAATTTCAGAAAAAAGTGGTATAACAATATTGTTAGGATTTCTATTTTTCTAATTGCAAAATGTTTTCTAATTTTCATGAATGTGTTGGTAATTTGCATTCTATTCCTATAGAAGTGTATATAGTTTATTTTGTAATTTAGTATTGCTTTGTAAAAGTATTTACATTATATATCATTTTGTTACATATATTGTGAGTATGTTTTCCTAATCCATCATGCATCACATACTTTGTTTTCCATATAAATTGTCATATATATTTGCTAACTAACTCATAACTAATCATACCTGTCAACATTTTTTAATGCTTTCTTGTGTTTTGTCATGTTTAGGAACATTCTCCACACAAATCACAATACTGTCTGACAGATGTTAGTATACCTGTCAGTGTTCTTGGCTGTAGATGGCTGAAATCCATTCTAATTGACCTAAACCAGGTAATAGATTATATTGTATAAATCATATAACTAATGGAAGTTTGAAGAAACAGGCTCAGAACAGGGCAGCCCCATGGAAACCACGTTCCAAAATGGCAGTAAAATCCCCCCACAGGAACAGTCGGCTGAGATAGTGCTGCTGCCACAACGGCACTTCTTCCACTAGGGCCTGGGAAATTTGATGGTTAATTTCTGTACCTCTGTGATGAATACATACTTGTTTGTTTCTCACTGTTTTTGCTTCTTTCTTCTGTTTCAAATTTCTCCCTGAAGCCATCTGTTTTAGTTTCCTTGAGCTACCATAACAGATTAACATAAAACAAATGTCTAAAAGAACAGAAATTTATTCTCCCACAGTTGTAGAAGCCAGAAGCTCAAACTCGAGTGTCCGCAGGATTGCATTTTACCTCCAGGATTCTAGAGGACAATTCTTTCTTATCTCTTCCAGTTCCTGGTAACTCCAGATGTTTCTTGGAGATACAGCTGGTTATTTAAAGTTAATTTTAATGTTTAATTAAAAATTAAAATAATTAAAAAGTCAGTCCCTCCATTGCGTTAGCCGTATTTGAAATACTCAAAGGCACGTGTGGCTACAGGCTACTATATTGGACTGTGCAAGGGTAGAACACATGTTACCACACAATGGTCTCCTGCACAGTATTGTTCTAGAATATTCCCTGGACAAAAAAGGTTTTACCTGATGAGCATTAAACAACAAAGAGCCTTACAATCGCCTATGACTTGTATAGTAAAACCAACGCTTATTTGTTGTCGTCATCAGAAAAGTTGATTCCATATTTGAATATGGTTTTACTGCTTGTCATGCCTTGGCCAGTACCACAAATCATGAATGAACTGATGGCCTCCTCCACTCTCATGGCTATTCACCCCAAACAAAAGAACTTATTCATGTTGCCTCATATAGCAGAATCCCCTTCTATTTTAAGGCTGAATAATATTTCATGATCATATACATATATGCACACACAGAGTCATGCATTGCTTAACAGGGAAATGCACCTTAAAGCAATTTTATCATTGTTCGAACATCATGGAGTGTCCTTATCCAAACCTAGATGGTACTGAATGGATAGTGTTATATATACAGCCATGCACTGTGTAGTTTGGGTACATAGTGCATGGCCGTATATATAACACTATCCATTCATCTTTCAGCAGGACTTTTTTTCTGGTCACAACCCTGCTGACCAAAACAGGATCTGGTCCAGAGAGCATGAAGTGAAAAAACTGATAGGAACTGGCAGATGTCAACAAAAGCAGTCTCTAACTACTCATTGCAATTTAATTGTCATGGTACTGGTGGGAGTGTCTTATGCTAATGAGCAATGTGAGCAGCCTGGCAACACAACCCAGAAGTTACCACCTCTTTCCATGGCAACAACCTAGAAGTTACTGCCCCTTCCTTAGAAAGTTCTAAACAACCTGCCCCTCAATTTGCATTGGCTCACCCTTCAATTGAATGTGAGTCTACCTGAGTATAAACACAGTTGCCAAGAGACCAAATGTTGCTGACTCTGATTGCACTGCCTATGATTTAGCCCTGCTCTGCAAGGAGCAGTGCCATTCAATAAATGATTGCTAACACTGGTAGCTCATCCTTGAATTCTTTCCTGAGTTAAGCAAAATACCCTCCTTGGCTAAGCCCCAATTTGGGGCCTTGCCTGTCCTACAACAGTATAACATACTACACACTTAGACAATATGACATAGACTGTATCTCCTAGGCTACAAATCTGTATAGCTTATTATTATACTGAATACTGTAGGTAATTTTAACACAATGGCATCCGTGCATCTAAACATACCAAAACAAAGAAAAATTACACTAAAAACACAGTATTGTAATCTTATTGGACCACATTTATATATGTGGTTTTTTGTTGACTGATGCAATACATAGTGAATGACTATGTATATAACACTATCCATTCACCATTCAATGAACAATTAGGTTGTTTCTATACTTTATTGCGATTAACACTACAAGGAAATACATATGGTTAAACCTAGAGGGCATTATGCTAAGTAAGAGAAGCCGTACACAAAAGGACGAATACTGCGTAACCGTTCTATGTGGAACTTATGGAAACAGAGAGTAGAAAGGTGATTACCAGAGGTCAGGGAACATGAGGAATGGGGAGGTCCTGGTGAAAAAGAATAAATTTGCAATTATAAGATGAATACTTTATGAAGATTTAATATACAACATAGTGACTACAGTTAGTGTATTCTGGCAATTTGTTAAAAGAGTAGATCTTAAGTGTTTTCACAACACACACACTCACAAAGGTAATATGTGAGATGATGGTTATGTTAATTAACTTGATTGCCGGAAACATTTCACACCATATAGACATCAAAACGTTACACTATAACTTGAATACATTCAGTTATTATTTGTCAATTATACTTTAACAAAGCAAAAAACAAATTCATTCACAACGAAATTATAAGGCAATAGTCTCACATGGAAGTATCTCTTGTTAATATGCCTACAACAACATAGAATCACTTGGTCTTTTAGAAGGAGAAACAGACTATTAAAATCCCAATTATACTTCTAAGTGTTTGCTACTTACAGGCTGGTGTACATGTTCTGATTAACAGCTAATCTATTCGTTATTTTTCCCAGAGTCAATGAACATGGTTTCTGCAGCCAAGGAGAGGAGCTGCATTTCAGATAAATACAGCCAAATACTTTTTTACAAAGATGTTTCCTAAGCTTATAGTTCTGCACCACTAACCTAGTGATTGCACTAAGCAAAAAAATTATCTGGAAAACAATGTAGTTAAGTCTAAATTGAAGATGGAACAATCCTCAGACAAATAAGTTTCCTTTGGACATCACACAAATGATTGCTTTTTTTTCCATTTTATTAATTAGTTTCGTTTTCCATTTCCAAGGATATGAGTATTGTTTTGTATTTCATAGTGGTTTACTCTTTGCCACTTAAGCATATTCAAGGATGTTTCAGATGTGACTCAATTACACTTAACATATTCCTGTTGTTTTCTGTGTCAATTTTCCTTTCAGGTGAGGGTTTAGATATCGTAGATAATTTTCCTAAATTTATTCTTTATTATTCTCTAATCATATTTTTAAATTTACTAATTGAATTTAAGCATAAATGACTAGATTAACAACATTTGCTAATTTAAATTTATGTTTCACCCCATGCAAGAATTTTATGTCTACCCATGGTGCTTTATTAAATGCAAGATTCTGATGATTAAGCCTGTATTCTAGTAATGTAGGGAAGAGACCGGATTTGTTGATGGATGGTTTCCCTTCAACATATTTCAGTGACTTTTCTTTCCTATAGTAATTCTTCAATTTCCTAAGGAAACTGTATTACCTGTGGAAAAACTCTTGTTTCTCCAAATCTACTGTTTATACGGAAGTCTTACTTCTAAGATTTCTACCTTATAGAGCTATATTTATGGCCTTAACTTGGGGCAAACTGCAGAAACCATTTGTTGTGGGTTAGGTAACATGTGGAGAAATTATTTTGTTGGGTTTGTCATCCTTTGCATTTTAGTTTACACATATTAATTGTACATATTTATAATGTACAGAGTGATATTTTGATAAATGTATATGAAGTGTAATGATCAAATCAGAGTAATTAGGATAAACATCACTTCAAACATGTGTCATTTCTTCATGTTTGGAATATTCCAAATCTTCTATTCTAGTTTTTTTAATATACACTATAAATTATTATTAACTATACTTACCCTAGAGTGCTATAGAACACTAAAACTTATTCCTTCTGTCTAGCTGTGACTCTGTATCCATGAATCAGCCTTTCTCTATCTTTAATAACCTTATCAAACTATGATTACCATAATTCTACTCTATACTTCTATAAGCTCATTTTTTAACTCCCACATGTGAGAGAACATGCAGTATTTATCTTTCTGTGCCTCACTTATCTCACCTAACATAATACCTTCCAGGTTTATCTGTGAATGGTAGAATTACAGAATTTTATTTTTTATGACTGAATATTATTGTATTGTGTATATATGCCACAATTTCCTCATCTGTTCTTCTTTTAAATGATTTAGCTTGATTCCGTATCTTGGCTATCATGAATAGTGCTGCAATAAACATGGAGATACAGATATGTCTTCAATAATTGATTTATTTTCTTTGGGTAAATACCTGGTAATGGGATAGCTATATCATATGGTGGTTCTATTTTTAGTTTTTTGAGAAACTTCCATACTATTTTCCATAATTACTGAACTAATTTGCATTTCCACTAACAGTGTAGAAAACACAAGAGTTCCTTTTCCTCCACATCCTTGCCAGCATGTTACTTTTTTTTTTTTTTTTTTTTTGAGGCGGAGTATCAGGTCTTGCTCTGTTGCCCAGGCTGGAGTGCAGTGGCGCAATCTCAGCTCATTGCACTACAATCTCTGCCTCTCAGGTTCAGGCAATTCTCCTGCCTTAGCCTCCCAAGTAGCTGGGACTACAGGCATGTGCAACCATGCCTGGCTACTTTTTTGTATTTTTAGTAGAGACAGGGTTTCACCGTGTTAGCCAAAGTGCTGGGATTGCAAGCATGAGGCACTGCATCCGGCTGCATTTTTTCTTTTTATAATAGCCATTCTATTATATGCATTTCCCTGATCACTAGTGATGTTGAGCAGTTTTATGTATATCTGTTGGCCATTTTTATATCTTATTTAAGAAATGTCTGTTCAGATATTTTTGCCCAATTTATAAATTATATATATATATAGAGAGAGATATGTTTATATCTAGAGGTATCTATAGATATAGATTTGTAATTAAGTATCTTGTATATTTTGGATATGCAAATTCCTTGCAAAATAAATAGTTTGCAAATTTTTTTTCTTTCTATAGGTTGTCTCTTCACTTTGTTGATTGTTTTCTTTTTCTGTGCAGAAACTTTGTCTTTTTCTAAGTATGGTAACAAGCTAGATAGCTCATAGTGTTCTCCTTTAAGGCTCCAGCCCTCATTTTGTAGATTCTTTCACATTATTTCTTTTTGAAATACTAAATTTACTATTTTTCTGCAATGGAATGTTCCTTAGCTCAGTTTAATTATGCTGTGAATCTGACCTCCTTTGCTTTATATATTCCACAGATTCCTCACAGTCTGGGCCTGTCAATGACTCTGTTGAGTTTTTCAATATCTACATGCATTCTTTTGTTATTGCTTTACAATTCTTCTGTTAATTAAGATATTTCATTTTTTTTCTTCAAAGAATAGAGAAAATGTGTCCTTTGGCTCCTGCCATTAAAGTAGAATTCCAAAAATAAAATAAAACAAAAAAAAGTAGTTCTATTGGATATTTTTCTCTAATGAATTCCATAAATTAATACTAGAATAAAAACTATATACTTTTTGTTTCCGTAACAGTCTCTTTCTATTTAACATTAACAAATCTACTTTAGGAAATAAATATGATGTGATTTTTTGTTTTAATTTTCTGGAACCTCAGCACATTGTGAAGATTTAAAAGCTAATCTATGCTACTGAAGAAAAAAGCAGTTCAAGTCTCAAATACCATCAAATCCGTAATATGCATTAGCATCAAAGTAAATTTGGATGGGTTTTTAATCTTTTATTATTCTATCATGAAAGGAAATGCCTCTGAAAATAATTTCAAATAAAAATAATTTAAATATAAGCTATTAAATGTATTAATAATCCCAGAGGTGGAAAATAGTTGCCATCTTCTATAGTAAGAGCTGTGTTTCACGTTGCAAATATTTCACCTCAATTCACTCAAATTGTGTCTGCTTTAAAGTACCAACATTTTAGAGTGGAGAAGGAGCAATACTGGACAAACTGTAATGAGTTTGTTCTAAAGATATTTAATTTATCTAATAAAAGAAGAGGCTGCAATGCTAATATATCCTCAATATATCCTCATTGGTTAATAGATGCATATAATTTACATAAAGGCAAAACAATGAAAATGAAATTCCTATGAAATATACACTAAATACATTTTAGTGAGGTAAATTTGTAAGAAAACATGCAAACCAACTATAATACATACATAATGAAAATATAGTTACATAATATATAGTTTGTTTTCTTACAAGCTATTCTGTCATCTGTATCTATCTGTATCTATCTATCTATATCTATCTATCTCTTTGTGTGTGTGTGTGTGTGTGTGTGTGTGTGTGTGCATTTTTGCAAGCTAGAGAGGGTACATCACCAGAAGAAAAAAAATGAAAATATATGATTTAAAAGACTTAATATGGCTTAATTATTAATTGTAAATGTGATGGGCATTTTAATATTAAATCAAATGATGAATATCTGTTTCTTAAATATATCACAATAGAACAAGAAGATAGTATGTGCTTTCATCATAAATTTGTAACAATATTTTCCTTGATAGTACTTTGTAATGTCCTGATTTTATGTCCATTAAATACTTAAAGATGAAAAGGAATTTATATACTATGACCAAAATCACTTATGGACACAATATGCCCATTCACTACTTAATTTGCCTATGAACAAATCAAAAATATGAAGCAAATATTTTGTTAGAACTTTTGTTAGATGATATTTAGTGTAGTGCCATATAAAATAATAAATTTGACTTAACTTGAAGTGTTGCTTGAAGGATACCTTAAAAAAATTGAAAAACTACTTGCTTCAAGTGATGGAATGTTAAATAAGTACTGATCTGTTTCCAAAGTGCAGATTTAATTGATACATGTGGTGGGCCTTAGACTACATACTTTTAGTATCTGATTCATAACCAAGCAGACTTCACTTATAAGCATCACTGGAAAAGTACATAAAAATACCTGTCTGAAGAAAAATTTGTGAACTACATTATACTGATATGTTTATTTATTTTTCTATTGAAAGAAACAAGAAACCAGGTGGAAATAAACTCAATTTACAATTAAGGTTGAGTATAGTGAAATGCATTTTGCAAAAAAAGTTGCACATTAAATTTAATTTTTTGAAAAGGGGTATAGAAGAAACATTTTGGTTTTCTCAGTAGAAACAGTTTCTCTCCACTTTGAGTTAAATAAAAGTAGCTACTGTTTCCCACCATGCGGCCATCTATGTTTAGATATCCTAACAGGGACTAATGAAGTAATATCACTTCTTAAAACAGAAGCTTTGTATGAAATGCATGGAAACACACTGATAGTAATATGGATATCCTCCAGTAAAAGATAAAAGCAAGATTTCATTCTAATAAAAAATGATTAGAAAATATAGGACTACATAAGTTGCAAACAAATGGAAAGTTAAACAATGCCCCAAAACCCTAAACTATTACAAAATTATTTACTGTGCCATGCACGCCTAAAGGAAAAGTCCCAGATATTTACCACAATTTATAGATTTAAGGCTATTTATGATAGCAGTTAACAGATACTATGAAAACAAGTTGTATAAATTATGAAATATTAACATAGTATTACCTTTATCATCATTTGGTTATGCTTATTTGAACTACACATAAAGTCATAAGATAATTGGAAGTTTTCCATAAGTACTATTTATATTATGCATTTAGATTCCAGTAATTGAATGTTTTCAATGGGATGTATAATTGGCATATTAAGGAAAATAAATATCACCTGTAAACAAATTAAACTACCAGATGTTGCTTCTTATGTGTTTTATGGAAAGTTAATGAATTATTTTTCTTCCTTACATAAGCAACAGTCTACTACTGTGTTACCAGAAAAGGATACATAGTACTACTGTGTTACCAGAAAAGGATGTGTTCCCTTGCTCCTTCATTTTTTGTTCATTCATCGTAAACAATATTGATTATCCACCATGAATCAGTTCCTGTGTCTATTACTGGAGTGAAAAGAGTTGAAATAACACAACCACAACCATCAAAACAAAGGCACAATTTTATGCTAAATATAGCTTCTGATAGACATATAATATTAAAATCTTGAAATTATCTTCTGCCTCAAAAAATCATACACACACACAAACACACACATTTGCTTGTGAATGAATTACTTGGAGTATTAATTTGTATGAGTTTGAAATTCAAAGTAAAGTAAGGGAAATCTGAAAAAGGAACTGCTCTCTACACACACATAAACACACATGAGAATTCTAACTAAATAAAGAATAAAATAAAACCATGCCTATTGCCAAAGGGATGCAATTAGTTTGGGGAAATATGATGAAGCAATGAACTGAAGGCCTCCTATTGAGTTACAGAATTACAAGCTGATTCTGGGACACTTTCTTACAGATATAACCAGAGTACAGGAAACCCTCACAATCAAGAGGTAGGTTAAAGAATGAAAGACTAACATAAAAAGAAAATTAAAGAGGGAAAGAACAAAGAGAATTGAAACAGACAAATGATCATGCCACTGCACTCCTGCCTGGGCTACAGTGAGACCCTGTCTCAAACAACAACCACAAAAACAAAAGGGAGGAAGAAATGGAAGAGAATTTTTAGAACTGAAGACAGGCACAATTCCAAAGATCCAAACGGCCCAAGTTGTTCAAATTAAGACAGATAAGATGTACAACTAGACACGTTTTATTTATATGGCAAACCCTGAAGGCAAAGTCTTAAAAGCTTGAAAGCCACCAGAGGGAAAATATAGAACAATTACAAAGTCAAGGCAATCAGAAAAATAGATTTCTCAAAAGGAAACATTAAAAGTAATGTTTTCAAAGTGCTGAGATAAATTAAATGTCTTCTCTGAATTTGGTGCACTGAAAAACTGTTGTCCAGGTTAAAGGACAAATATGCATAGAAACAGAGAGTGACTTTAATCCTAATAGATTCATACTAAAATAATAAGGGATATCATGCAGAACATTTGAGAAAAATTGAGAAGAAAATTATGAACACCAAGCAGGAAAACAATTCCAAAGTAATTAAAATTGTGAATTTAAAGATACCCATGATATGATTTGTTTAAAATTAAATAAAAAGGACTGGGCACAGTGGCTCATGCTTGTAATCCCAGGACTTTGGAAGACTGAGACAGGGGAATCTCTTGAAGCTAGAGATTCAAGATCAGCCTGTGCAAGATAGCAAGACCTCATTTAAAAAAAAAAAAAGAAGGAAGGAAGGAAGGGAGGGAGGAAGGGAGGAAGGAAGGGAAGGAAGGAAGAGAAAAAGAAAGGAAAGAAAGAGGAAAGAAAGAAAGAGAAGGAAAGAAAGAAAGGAAAAAGGAAAGGAAAGAAAGAAAGAAAAAAAAGGAAGGAAGAAAGAAGGGAAGGGGAGAAGAAAGGAAAGAGAGAGAGAGAAAAGAAAAGAAAGAAAGGAAGGAAGAAAGAAAGAGAAAGAAAGAAAGAGGAAGGAAGGAAGAAAGAGAGAGAGAAAGAAAGGCAATCATGGTTGTGCTTGCCTATAGTCCCTGCTTCTCTGGAGGGAGGATGAGGCAGTAGGATCACTTGAACCCAGGAGTTTGAGGCTGCAATAAGGTATATCATACCACTGCACTCAGTGTGGGAAAGAGAAAAAGACCATGTCTCAAGATAAAAATGTGACTAGCAAATGACTAGCAATTTACATTGGAAACTAAGTTGCATTGGAATCACCTTACAGTTTATAAAAAGATCTTGTGAAGAAGAATTGGTTTTAACCTCTGGACTGAGCTTATTTCAAGTGATATTATTTTCTTTTTAGTCTGTCCAGAAAGATTATCAAAGAGTGGGGAAGTTTAAATATTTTATCTAGTAGAATTAGCATACCTTAACATTATGTAAAAATTTGGAATGCCTTGAAGATGTAAGAGGAAATGCAAGATCCAAATAGAAATTAAAGTTATTATCCTTTCTTAATCTGTTTTGATGTAAGATTATTCAGTGAATCTGTGCACAGAGTAACCTTTCAGTAAATCTTAGCTATTAATATGGTTAGGCTTTGTGTCCCCACCCAAATCTCATCTTGAATTGTAATCCCCATAATCCCCACATGTCAAGGGAGAGACCAGATGGAGGTAATTGAATCATGGGGGCAGTTTACTCCAGGTTGTTCTCGTCATAGTGAGTGAGTTCTCATGAGATCTGATTGTTTTATAAGGGGCTCTTCCTCTTTCTCTCAGCACTTCTCCTTCCTGCTGCCTTGTGAAGAAGGATGTGTTTGCTTCCCCTTCACCATCTGCCATGATTGTAAGTTTCCTGAGGCCTTCCCAGCCATACAGAACTGTGAGTCTATTAAACCTCTTTCCTTTGTAAATTACGCAGCCTTGGGTGGTTCTTATAGCAGTATGAAAACAGACTAATGCAGCTATCATGGTCATCATCCTCATCTTATTCATCAATAAGCTTGTGTTCTCTTTGGTAACACGGATAGGCAGGGAATCAAGAGTAAAACCAATCCTAATATGGATCAAAGGCTATGGGATTATATAGAACAGATGGATAAGTAATTAAACCTCAAGATCACAGGAAAACCTTTAAGGAGAAAGTCAGTATGACAAGACATGAAGTGAAAAGGAGTGGGATACATTTCTAGTTGTTAGTACAACTGCATCATGGTTTCTTAATGTAGTTCTGGAGTTTCTGATATAATATTTTTAGTTGAGGGCAAACTATTGCACAAGTGTTTGGCTGTATGTCATAATATGTATCTGTTTATTGTACACACATGGAAACACACATATTTTGTTTTGTTTTACATCTTAATCACAAAAATGAATAAAGCTGTATCATGTTGAGCAGAGCAGAAATAACTCAGTTGCCTTTTGAGATAATTAATTTCAGTTTATTTTTTAATGAAACATAAACCCTTATAGGTGTAAAATATTTTTGAAATTTCTGTGTGATAAACATTTTTTAAAAGCAGAGAAAGTGTTTATAGGCATCATAGCACTATTTTCTGGTAGTAATGAATCCTATTACATTTAGGACTATGTTATCTTGTCAGTTAATGCATTTTCTGTGCAATGATGCAGTTCCACCCACTACATCTATCAGCAAAATGAATCATCTTTCAAGGACTCTGCATGAATATTAAATAAATCCGTAGAAAATATTAAGAATCAAAATGTGTGAAATAAATTTGTATTAACTGTAGTTTGATTAATACTGCTGTTCACCATTTTTATTTTGACAGCTACATTTTCTTACACTGTAATATAAAAATGCACATCTTTTCTAAATATGCTTATTTCTGTTCCAATCAGGCCTAATTTATCAAATTAAATCACCAAGTAGGCTATTTGGACACTTACAGAGGAAAATAGGAAATATGATAGGACTTATATAATCCTTCCCCATTTGTTAGACATCATTATTTGAATTCCTCATAAGTTTAAATAGAGTTTGCTTGTATGTTGTTGGCACTCATTCCAATTAAGATTAATTTTCTGCATAGAAATTTCTTTCTACTATTACTATTATATTAACTGCTGATGTCAAAATACCATTTTCATTTATCTCATAAATATAGAGACAACAAAGAAGTGTGGGAAAAGTGTCATTTTCAATACAAGAATCTCTAGGTGAAATTGTCCCACAGATATGTTCCCCAAGTCATTTTTTTCTCCTATTGTTTTCTCCAAACTTCTTTTGATGAACAATTGACCTTACAATCCCAAAGACCCAAAACGCAGTCTGGAGCATATCTTCCCCTGAATCGTTTTGTCTCGTGTGCCAATTACAAGTTTCCTGTAATGATTTTAAGCATTTTGTAAAGTATTTCTTGTAATAACTAACATTGAAATAGCCTAGTCATAGTGAAAACATTAGCTTTTATGGCTACAAAATGTGTCAACAAAGTTTACTGAAATAATTTTAAAAATGTATTACACGGTATTTCATCTATATCTCAGGACTTGGTTTATATTCTGATTTATTTCAAAAGGAAAAATTGTACTAACAAAACAAATCAGTATTTGTTATGATGAGATATAACTGAATCAAGGTTAAAAAGAGACATTTACTCAATGATAACTCTCCTGAAAGAATTTTCATGCACCTACACTCTTTATTCTCACACAAACCTATCAAGTGGATGCAATTATCATTCTGATATTACAGATGAGAAAATGCACAGAGAAAGCCAAGTTACACAAGTTTACATACATAATAAGCGTACCAGAGGTGGGGAGTGGGAAGAGGGGTTAGGTTCATTTCTACACAGCTGGGCAGTTGAAAATAGATTTAGAAACTTAGAAACCTTTAAAAACTTAGAGACCTATAGACTTTAAAAACTTAGAAACCTTTAGACTTTTAGACTTAGAAACTTAGAAGCTTAGAAAAGCCACACCAGGTGGCTATCTAAAAGCACCCACCCAATGACCAGGTGGCCATCTAAAGCACTCGCCCGATGTCTGTGTGGCTATCTAAAACACCCACCCAAATTCCTGGAATTCAAACAGAAGAACAAGTCCGGGAAATACCCCGCGCGGGTTCAAACCAGGTTCAAACCAACCAATTAGAGTAAGACATCTTGCTCAGGCCATAACCTGCTCCAATCATCTTGCGCCTCAAGCTTTGTGACTTTTTGTAGTTTTTGCCTTTATAAACTGTCTGTAACAAGCATTCGGGGTCCTGTGGCCAACTTCGGACATAGGACCCTAGCGCGCTAGCAATAAATCTCTCCACTGTGACTTCCGTGTCGAGTGGTCTCTCGCGACGACCCCTGCCCAGGAAGGAATCTAAAAACTAGGTTCCTACACAGTGTTGTTTTTCTAACCATCAATATCTCTTGAGTTCTATCAAGCAACTTTAAGAAATCACAAGAGATTTTCTTACTATGATTCAGTGGCATTTTTCTTTTATCAAAATGTTTGCATTACAGATAAATAAAAGAAACTAGCCATCTGTAATTGTAACAATACTTAATTTTTGTAAAGAGTGTAAAACAGAAGATCATTTAAACAAAAAGCAGTTGGAAAGATTTTTACATATAAATAACCATGTAAACATATGTATTTTTTGGTACTTAACATAACTTTTCTGCCTTGGAAATATGTATTGGTTGCTTGGAGTGAACAATAGTTATCAGATATTGTTTGTGCCTAGTGATCCCTGATCTCCTTTGCAGCTGCCTAAATAACAGTTAGCTCATTATCACCTCCATGCTGGAACTCAGTATCAAATTCTCTCAAAAATCATTAGAGACTAGGTTTGAGAAAACAGAGGACTCCTTCTGATTAATTACATTTCAGTTGTTTCCATTTTCTATATTTTCAGCAAGGTCTAGGCAATGATACTAATTTTTTATATACATTTAAACTTTATTTTCTATTAATGAAAATTGTCATCTGTGTTTAAATATGGTTGTCTTAGAAATGTCAGTACTGGAAAATATTTTTTTTCAGATAGTAATATCAGTAAAACATATAAGTATTTGGCATCTAATAAAAAGACTCAGGGTAATGTTTCTCTTACGAGCTTTCATAGGCATATATGTGGATGATGTAAACTTGTAATAATTATGAGACAGCATATTAAAATCATTATATATAGAAAATGAAACATAAAGTTGCAAAAGTGAGTAAACTTGCAAATTCCAAATGGTTCTCTTATATAAATTTTGTCATAATTCTATATAAAGTTTTTAAAACCTTTACATAAAACTTTCTGAGCATACGTCTATAAACTGTCTGAGCCTATACCTGGACTCTTTTCATTAGGAATGGGAAATTCACGGTCAATCTGGTCCACAACCTGGTTTTGTGAAACTTACAAAGTAAAAATATTTTTTACAGTTTTAAAGGTTGTATAAAACAAAACAAACAAATTACAATGATAAAAAAAATAAGAGTAGAATGTTCCACAAAAATTCTGTGTTGTCACAAAACCAAAAGTGCTTACTCATTTTGTGTCATACAGAAACTGTTGCCCATGCTGTGCTATATTTTTTTGACAAGATCTACATGTATATTTTCTTCATGACTACTGTAGCATTATAGTACATCTTGAAGTCTGATAGTGTAAGTTCTCAGACTTCGTTTCCCTTCAAAATTATTTGGCTAGTCTAGGTTATTTTCTATACCATGTATATTTTATTGCCTGCTTGTGCACTAATATTTTTTAAGTCAGCTATAACTTTGAATACCCTTGAGCTTAATCTATTGCTTAATTTGCAGAAAATGTTTATCTTAACAGTATTGAGTCACCTGTACCAATAACATTTTATAACTCTTCCTTAATTTACATCGTATTTAATTTATCTCAGCAGCATTTTATAATTGTTCTGGGTAGAAGTCTTGCACAGGTTTTGTTAAATGCATGTCTAGAGTTTAAGATAATGTATTTTAATAGATTTTTTTTAGAGCAATTACTCTGGGCTTACAGCAAAATTGAGGTGGAAATTAGAGAGTTTTTATATACCCCTTGTGCCCATACATGCATAGCCTCCCTCTTTACAAACATTCCCATTGAAGCGGTATTTTTGTTACAATCAATAAACCTTCAATTACACATTATTATCACCTAGAGTCTGTCATTTATATTAAGGTTTACCCTAGGTGTCATACATTCCATAGGTGTTCAGTATTTACACATTATACCACTGTCTTCAAGATTAATATTTTATTAAAATCAATAATAAGAAGTTGATCAAGCAACAAATTACATTTTTCAACAATTTTAGCTATTGCATAAAGTTTTATAGAAAATGCATTGTTTAATGAGTTAATAGAGTTTGTGTTTTAATTAAATTACTTTCCAGGTACAAATGTTGCTTTTTGATAGGGCTAATTAAGATTTTATGGAATTTAAAAGCAAAAGAAGCTGAAGGTGTTAGATGAATAGTGTTTAGAAGGTTGAAAAAATGTATTAATGATTACTGCAAATTGTGTTATCGTTTATAAGTTTACATAGAGTACAAATGCATGTACATACATATACTCCTATTACATTAATCTAAATACAAGGTAGAAATAAATGGACTAAACTAAAGAGTTTGATACATTTCAGAAAAGATGTAGTTAAGTGGAAAGCATATGAATGTGCAGCTTCCATTAAAATTTGGCAAATTAATGATTAACTGTTTTTCTATGAATCTGAAAAGATGTTAAGGAAATTATAAAGCATCAAATTGTTACTTTTTACTTGAGATTTAATGTTTATCTTTTGAAATTAAAAGTTGAGCATTATCCATGTCTTCTTGAAATCATGCAAAATACGCATCTAAAACTCAATGAGAAATGGGTGATTGAAAATGTTACCCAAGTAATCTCTCAATAGTGTAATCTCTTAATAATGAGAGATTACTTGAGTAACATTCTCAATCATCCATGATTGAGAAATGCTGAAAACACAGAAATGGTATTGTCTAACATGTTTTCCACAAATCTGAACTATTTTACTTTTGAGAAGAATATGGCAAAAAACATCATCTTAATTTTCCCAATTCTACAATATATACAAATTCCAACATCCCAGCCCAGGCCAAGATATTGTCTCTGGTGTCATTTTTTGTTTTGAAACAGGAAATGAGAGAGTATGACAAGAGTTGCAGAAATCTTATGAGATCTTTTCTAAAGAAGATTTCTCTGCAGCAGTATTTTGAGTTGCCTCATTTCCTGGTGCCCAGAATTGTTATAACTAACTTTGTGGCTGCAGGTGATGTCTAAGAAAAATGAATTTTAGAAAACAAGAATATAATAGATAGTAATCTGGAAATTGATTTACTTAAATTATCCAAGTATGCAGAACCCTTGGGAAGCGTTTTTGAATGCCCAAGGTTAACACTTCAGTTTGAAAGATCCTCCTCCATTATATGCAAGCAGATAAACTTGAGACCAGATGCATTTCATTCATGCTGCACTTAATGATAAGATCCTAAAAAGACCTTTCATGGTTGCATATTCATTAAGGAGGCTTTAAACCCAAGAATGCTATAGAGTATGTGAAGGAGTGCTGTTTAACAAAATAAAAAGAAAGAAAGAAAGAAAGGCAAAGCATCTGGAAGATTTAGCAAATGGGTGTAACTCTGAAAATCATCTACTACTGCATTTGGAAGTAGAAACAGTGATATGGTTTAGCTGTGTCCCCACCCAAATCTCTTCTTGAATTGTAGTTCCCGTAATCCCCACATGTGGTGGGAGGGACCTGGTGGGAGGTAATTGAATCATGTGGGCATTACCCCCATGCTGCTGTTCTCATGATAGGGAGTGTGTTCTCACAAGACCTGATTGTTTTATGAAAGCTTCTCCCCATTTTGCTCAGCGCTTCTCCTTCCTGACATCATGTAAAGAAGGAAGAACATGTTTGCTTCCCCTTCTGCCATGATTATGAGTTTCCTGAGGTCTCCCCAGCCATGCTGAACTGTGAGTCAATAAAACCTCTTTCCTTTATAAATTACTGAGTCTCAGATATGTCTTTATTAGCAGAGTGAGAAAAAACAAACAGGAAATCATGCAATACTCTCTCAGAAACAAAAAAGAAATGTGGTCTCTTTAAAAACAAAACAAAACAAACATGCTAAAACTTTGGTACTTTATATTCCTGAAATAGTCACAGAACGAATTATAAATAATGAAATAAAATTAATGGAAAGACTAACGTTTGACTTAAAGTACAATTGAACATTCAGATTCAAAGAATTGGCTACTTTCTGGGAAAATCACTAAAAATAATAGAAACATTTCTTAAAAGAAAGGGAAGAAATAGAAGTACACTACCTATGCTTCCTAAGAGTAAAACACAATGATTTTCCGAAATGAGTAGAGCAAAGGTATAACTCAGACTCCTCTGTCAATGGGAAGATATTCACGAAGTTTCAGTTCATAAAATAAAAGCAAACAAAACTTAGGAAACAGCGTCAAAGAGTCAAGGATGCAAGACTTTTTTTTTATGGAAAACAAAAGTAATTGTTCAGTAGCTTAGGTGATTAAGGGTTGAGAGTTAACTTCTGAATTGAACATTCACGAGATCTTTAGTGATTTATACCATTAGTGAAATTAATGATAAGAGACTACTAAGGACAAGGGTGTCAGTGATTTTTAAAAAATACTCAGGGAGGGCCGGGTACAGTGGCTCACACCTGTAACCCCAACACTTTGGGAGGCTGAGGCGGGTGGATCACGAGGTCAAGAGATCGAGAACATCCTGGGCAACATGGTGAAACCCCATCTTTACTAAAAATACAAAAATTAGTTGGGCGTGGTGCTGCACATCTATAGTCCCAGCTGCTCAGGAGGCTGAGGCAGGAGAATCGCTCGAACCCGGGAGGCAGAGGTTGCAGTGAGCCGAGATTGCGCCACTGCACTTCAGCCTGGTGACAGAGTGAGACTCCATCAAAAAATAAACAAACAAACAAACAAAACCAAAACAAAACAAAACACTCATGGAGGGAGTGATGGAAGAAGCCAGTGTAGTCGCCTCTTCGTGAAGGCTTAATTTACAGAGGAGAGACATATAGGGCATAGTAGAGAGAGTAATGAGGTCCACATAAGCAGGCTGTTTGAATTTTGTGTGTGTATTTATTAAATATGATTTATGTGTGCATACCATTTGTAGGAAGGATATACTTTTTTCAAAAGGTAATTTTTAAAACACATAGCTGTTCTATTTCCATTAAACAAAGGTTGTGTTGGGGAAGGGAGGTTGACTGTTGAACACTGGACACTAGTGGAAGGATTGCCCTTATTCTAGAGGAGATTCTACTTGTCCATTAGAGCCTGACACAAACAGGACAGCAAAGATCTAGGTTAAGATAATCTTTAAAGGATTTTAACGTAAAACTGAGAGAAATTATTTCTGATTGTTTAAATTGTTGTTGGTGGAAGTAGAAATTGAGTTCATCTGCTTAACATGATGGCTACATAGTAGTGTCATCGGTTTGAGAGAGAGAGAGAGAGAGGGACAGAATATCACTCTAAATATCCACTATGGAAAGTATAAGAAAAACAAACAAACAACAACAAAAAAGGAAAGGATTTCTAGGCTAGCGAGGGGTCAGAGGAATTAGAATGAAGGTACTTATAAGGGGACCAAATCTGCCATAATGTATTATCCACTAGCCTTGATTGGTCCTGGAATTATTATGGAAAAGTTGGCAGCATGGATTGGTCAGGTTAAGCAGTTTCTAGTCTGAGAGAGTAGAGGGTGGCCACAGTGTTAAATAGAAACGGAAGTTTACGCAGCTTGTGTGATACGTGGTAAAGAGAAAATCAGAACCTCGGAGTCTGGCTGAGGCCAGGAACATGCATAGGAGTAACTCACTGAGTAAACCAGAACTGTGAGCAGAATTCAGATTAATTACACAAAGAAGAACAGTTCAAGTGCTTAGGATTTGGCAAAGTATCATGGAAGAATTTGGGTAATATAGATAAGAGTTGAAAGTCACTGAGGAAATATTATCAATAAACTCAGAACAAGGGTATTGAGTAGACTATCAACATGCATATAGAGTTTACCTAGAGTGATGGACCCTGATTTTCAGGGGTAAATTCCTATCATCCATGTTCAATTGAAGTGCGTTTTAATGCCATATTTTGATGTAAACAAACTGTTGAAATTAAAATTCTGGGAAAAGTACTTTACACCTCTCACAGTTCTGATCTGGTAAATGCATAAAAAATTGGGGGCAGGGAGGGGAGTTACTTCTATTTATTTATTTGTTTGTTTTCCCTCTTCCTAAATTTGAGGTAGCTTCTCAGAAGAAATAAAATTAGATTTATACAATCAGTCTAGAAATCACGTTCTGAGAGGGAAAATGTTAGCGGAGCAAAGAAGGGTACATGTGCAGCCCCAAAACAGGGGCCATCCTAGTAACCAAAGCCAGCATGAAATCCAGCCCTGTGATCACTGGTAATTACTAGCTGTTTACAAAAATAGATATCAATATCCTTTCATGCATTAAGTACTCAGCTAGATGCTAAGAATGTGGTATAAAAAGGACCAAAAAAATAAAAATGAAGAATGTTATTTTCCTAACGGAGCATAGGATCTAGTAGAGAAAGTAGCTAATTAAATAGGCAATAACTTGGGCCAGGCATGTTGGCTCATGCCTGTAATCCCACCACTTTGGGAAACTTAGGTGGGTGGACCACCTGAGGTCGGGAGTTCGAGACCAGCCTGGCCAACATCATGAAACCCCATCTCTACTAAAAATACAAAAATTGACCAAGTGTGGTGCTGTGCGCCTGTAATCCCAGCTACTAGGGAGGCTGAGGCAGGAAAATCACTTGAACCTGGGAGGCGGAGATTGCATTGAGCCGGGATTGTACCACCGCACTCCAACCTGGGTGACAGAGTGAGGCTTTGTCTCAAAAATAAATAAATAAATGAAATATAAATATATATATGCACAAATAAATAGGCAATAATCTGGAATGAGAATGGGAGGAGTTCACCTAACGTACAGTTCAGGAAAGACCTCTTTGTGAAATGACATGTAAGGATGTATGTAAAGGGTGAGATAATTAAGGGTCATAATGGTCTACATGAGTATAATAAAAATCAGATTGTCTAGAAAGGGAATTACACTTGGATCAAGTGTGGTTTAAAAGAGAGTGTGATCTGTTGCCTCACACAAGGTACTGGAAAGGTATTAGTACTTGGGCATCATGTGCCAAAGCAAACTGCAAGACATGCAGACAGGTAGATGGCTCAAAATATGTAGGGATTTGTTGATCATATTAGGGAGTTTCGCTTTAGTGAGAAACCATTGAAAGGCTTAATACCTGAAATATAAGGAGCGTATCATACGTTAAGTGATGCCATAGTTAAGTTTCTATATTTTCAAAGATAACACTAGAAACATTGATTGATTACAATAATAATTAACAGTCTTTGAGAAACTTATATCTTATATAAAATATGTGCCATAAATAATCAGATGACAACATAGCAATTGTTATACATGTAAGTCTGTTCGTTGTCTTCTTTCAACTTAGGGAGATGGGTTGATCTGTTAGGAGCCTGAAGAATCTGTCCACAGCAGAAGTCATTTTGATCCATGTGAGTGTAGTAGCAACAGGGAAGAAGAAAAGTGGACAGTTAGAGATATTGGGAAATAAAATGGGACAGGACTTACATTTAATTCAGTTTTGGATTGGGGTAAAGGGAGCAGTCAAGAACAGTTTCTGAATTTACTTTGTGCAAATGAGTGTACATAGACTGTCACACACTGAGACAGGGCAAACTTAGAGATAGAGGTTTGAAGAGCAATGCAGAGAGTTTTGTTTTACGCATTAAGCTTGACGATCCTGGAAGATATTCAAATGAGAAGTACAAAGATATTTAAGGATGTAATAGGCTAAATGTATTGGAAGAAAAGTTGATTATAGAACCTGGGGAAATACGTAGTGATAGCACCCCTGAATGCCAGCGCAGGACTGGGACGCAATTTATCATAGGTAAATGGGTTGGCGCTGCACTCAAAAACCAGAAATAAATGCTCATATATATATTTGAATCAAGAAATGAAATAAAGAGCAGTAGATGACAACAGTACTAAGAATATGTTATTGTAGATAGGAATAAGGTCAGAAGCTAAGGGAAATAGTAACAGGTGTAGAAATCAAATATAAAACAGAATGAGGAAACTATTTTAAGATTTACCCATAAACAGACACAAGAGGGGCATGCTTTTGTTCTTACTAGCTGTTGACAGGTGGGTCACACGCTAAACAGCTGATTTTATCATACTGGGCTGGGTGTTAAATGGACTAGAAGATCATTTAGGGAGTTGAAGAAGGAAGCTGTTGTATTATTTCAACCATGCAACCATAAAAATATGGAACATGATGATCACAATGGGAATAAAAATGAATCAATTTTTAAAAACTTATATATAAGAATTAACAGATATATTAACCACCAAACTAATATGAACAATAAAGATGAAAGATAAGTCAGAAAATACAATAAAATTTAGAAATGGGTGCCTTCAGAAAAGCTTGGTATTGACGAGCTAGAAAAGGAATTTAGGAGAGAAATATTGTCAGCTTTTTGAACTTGGGCTGGTTTACACTTTTGTAATTAGAGGCACAGTTCCTTCATCTAGAAAAATGAGAGTGTAAGTCATTCTTTCCAATGAGTCTTGTGAAGCTAAGTTGTGATATAAATAAGGTAAAGTGTATCAGGGCAGAAGCCATATAGACTTGATTCACCTTAACAACCTACATCCCAGAACACTTTTAGCACACTCTAAGTATTTGATAAGTAAGTATTAAATGAGCGAATAAGTAAATATAGAGACATGAATGTTCAATGTTACAGAAAAACCTTGAGTACAAACAGGAGAAAGCCCATTATACTGTACACCAATAGACATCAAATTTGCTTCTTATAAAACACCTTCTTGCATGTTTCAGTGTGTTTCTACATTGTTTTTTTAAAAGGAAATTAGACCAGAAGAAAAAAAAAGATAACTGAGGCAGGATAAAATTATTATTAGTTGAAAATATTTTCTCAAAACATGGACGCTCTCATTACTTTATAGCATTAACAATTTATACAGCATTAACAATTGATGTATTTCTGAAATGAAGCACTTCAATTTGTTATTTTTTATTCATCAACACTCCTAGTGAGAAATTCAGAAAAAAAATGCTGACATAAAAATGATAATAAACTTCATTTGCAATTATACACTTCTATTGGCAAAGTAAAAAACAAATCCTCTAGCAAATTGTATTTTATCTGGATATTTTGCATAAGTTTAAAAACTCATTTTGGTTTCTCACTATGATACGATTTGTCCTTTTCATTTTGCTCTAATTAATATGTATCATAATTTAAAAATTATTCAAGAATAGGTGGACTTCCTTTCTGACGTGAGTTCACGTGTCCATCCTGATACTTCCAAAAATGATTTTGCAGTAGCTTTATTCCTACACCATATTTTCATTCCTAAAATCTCCCAAGTATCCTGTAGTATTTATTTTTCTAGTGCAGTGATTTAACTCAAACTTAGATGCAATTAACTTTTACTCTCATGGTTTAGACTTAAGTTGACGATGTCAGCACCATAAAACCCTTGTCTTCTAGCCAGTATCATGCATCATTGAAGGCCGCTTCTAAAGGCAGTGGCATGTTTTATATAGATTTGTGGTATAATTAATATACTTCTCCTATATAGAGATAATGGAATATTTAGCGTGGATTTTTAATCTATTTATCACTTAGAAAAAAATAAATCTATACCACAGGTTTGAAGCAAATTCTCCCCTACTCACCCCTCCTTTCACATCCATTGAACTCTAGCTATGTTAAAATGCCGTGGCACCCAAAACATTCTAACTTGCTTCCTTGCCTTTGCTCACGCTACCACTTTTTCCTTTTTTATTTAAAGCTTTTATGTTATTTTATTTTTATTCCAACAAGCTTTTGCTATTTTGCACAGGCTGGTTTCGAACTCTTGGGATCAAGTGATCCTTCCACCTCAACCTTACCAGTCGCCTGGGATTACAGTTGCGTACCACTATGCCCTGCCTACCACTCTTTCTTGACCCTTAGACCACTCTTCGCCTTAGTAATCAGTCAGCTCTAAAAGCCCGACTCCACTAACATTGCTTGATTTCCTTTAGTAGAATTGACTGTACACTCTTTGATATCCTATCCTGTATGTGAGTCTATAATGATACCTGTAACACTTTATTGGTTTCAGTTCTGTTTAGCTCTATTTACCTAAAAGTCACACGATGGAAGGAACTGTGTCTTTTCTATCTTTCTATGGTAGTATATGTCTCAGGGCAGATTACTTGGTAGACAGTACGTGTTAAATTAAGGAAGGAAGCAAAGAAGAAAATAAGGAAGAGAGGGAGGAAAGGGGAGAGGAAGGCATCCTATTTTTATTCACCGATCTCCAGAAAGTATCAGATTGAAAATATTATATTATTACATGCACGTTTACGATACATTTTCAAGCAATATTCTAGGATTTTCGTCTCTCAGTATTGTGATCTTAAGCTATTATGAACAGTGCCAGAATAGGGGGTATTTTCATAAGGTGATTTCAATGGCAGAAGATGAAGAAGCCGTCTGTCTGGTTAGTATCACAAAAGAACTAGTAGAAGAGAGATTATCAGTAAGAAAATAGAGATCAGAAAGAAAATAGAGATTAGCAGTAAGAAAAACAGTTTTTGAAGTGATCTCAAGATGTCATTTCTGAATGTGTTAGGCTAATGACTTTTGAGTCTCTATCATTTAGGAAAGTAGTGAATATATTTCAGAACAAAAGTTAAGAACATGGGCTCCAGATTTAACACTGTCCACAGTTGATTAATCTCATTAGCTTATTTGTTTGTTAGTGTGAATGTAGCTAATTTAGTTCTGGTTGTCTGTTCCTAGTCATGTTTATCCCTGGTTGAAATTGCATCCCTTCTTTGGGTCATCGCACTTCTCAAGTTAGAGAAATGCAGCGCTGGGGGAATCATGCAATCTCTCTTAAAGCTCTTGCCAGGAGGTGGCTCAGGGATTCTCCCTGTCATACCATTCAGCGAAGGTAATCATATGGCAGATACTGACATGTGATTGTATGTGGCAATGGAACACAATCCTCCTGTCAGATAAAAATTTTAAGAGGGTTTTTAAAAGAATGCAAATATATTTCGAGCAGCATTTCCAAAGAATTACCTGGGAATGTGAAATCAATAATGTGGAAAGACAGATAATAATTTCTGAAATTATATTCCAACTGACAAGCTGAAAGATTATGGGATCCATAATCAAAGGAAGGAATAAACATGAAAGCAGAAGTCCTTTAATTGTAACAGAAGATAAGGCAGAATGTCTGGGCTCAAATATACGTAGATGGGTAGATTTGTCGGTTGAAAGTTGAATTAGGTCTCACCCACTGACTTTATTTTCTTAGTGAAGAACAAGGCACGGTTCTCAACTGCAAATTGGTAGTCAGCAAGAGAAGTTAGGGAGAAAGATTATAAGAGAGTCATCTCTGTGATAAGAAAGCAAAATTTCCAGAAAAAGAAGGATGAACAGATAATTCAGTTTTTCTAAAGTTTTAGCCATAAACATATATATACACACAGATACGTATATACATATACACAGAAATATATAATAAATATTCTAATAAATATGTTTGATATATGTGTATATATGTATATATACACACATGTATGTGTATGCATATATACATACATAATACGTATGTATATGTATGTATATATGTATTATGTATGTATATGTGTATGTTGTTGTATGTGTGTGTATATATATGTATGTTGGTGGAGAGATGAATTAGGTGCTGCTTATTGACTCTATTTTCATATATATGAGACTATTTTCATATATATATATAAAAAATATATATAAAATAAAATTTCCTTTTTCTTTTCCTGAGGCAGAGTCTCGCTCTGTTGCCCAGACTGAAGTTTAGTGGCACAATCTCGGCTCACTGCCACCTCTGCCTCCCAGGTTCAATTGGTTCTCCTGCCTCAGCCTCCCAGGTTCAAGTGGTTCTCCTGCCTCAGCCTCCCAAGTAGCTGAGATTGTAGGTGCTGGCCACACCTGGCTAATTTTTGTATTTTTAGTAGAAATGGGTTTTCATTATATTTGCCAGGATGGTCTTGAACTCCTCACCTCAGGTGATCCCCCCGTCCCAGCCTCCCAATGTGCTAGCATTACAGACTTGAGCCACCATGCCCAGACAGAAATTTATATTTTTTATATATATATAAGATTTTTATAGGAAAATTTATACACGGAAAATTTATTATATATAAGAAAATATAAGAATAGAGTCATATTGTATATATCTGCATATATAAAATATATCAAATATATTTTTGATATATATAGAAATATACATATATACAGAGAAATATATCAAATATATCACAATTCCATATGTGATAAGAAACTAAGTTAGGTTTGAACCTTTATTGGAGTTATATGAGTAGAAATAAGGATGTTATGAATACAGAAGACAATTGTCGCTTTCACAAAAATTTTCTGAGATTTCTATAGCATTTTCTACAAAATACTGTCTAAAAGACCTTAAAAATAATATGGCCTAAAAAGCTCTTTTGATGTATGTGTTTCGATAGATCATCTAGTGGGTGAATTGTATATAAAATCTGTAAGTGATTGGTGCATTAATTCCATATTAACTTCACACAAGAGGAATGAAAACTGCCTCTGGAATAGCTTAAATTGAAATCCTATCTAAATATATTACTGAATCTATATAATATTAATGAGAGATATGAGTATGAGTTAGAAGTCAAAGAGCTTTATCCACCGTATCTCATTTAGAGCTCACACCAATACTACAAAACAGGTTTGAGCATTATTTCATTTGTAACTTGAAGAAGCTGAGACCAGGGAAGTTAAATGTCCAAAGTCAAAATTTTCGCAGTTGGCTTCCAGAGGCCATTTTTTAATATTCCTTTTTATATACAGTACATCAAAAGACCCCATAGTTATAGCTTTATATTCAAGATGAATAAACTGTAGGAGAATAAAAACCATCAGGCTACTCCAACTGGAACTGTAGCTGTACGTATGCTAAGAAAGCAGTTTTACCCTTGAAAAGATACTGTGTTCAATCCAAACTTTGATATGTTGGGTCTGAAATAGGTTTATGGGTGAACCTTTGCAAAACTGAGTATCTGTTCATCCTCATAAAAACTCCACTGTTGATTATAATAGATTTTAAATTCTTGAAACATTGAAAGAAATTAAACACAAATTCCTACTTGGAAAGACTTGAGAATTAAAGCTATGTTCAGTAGTATTCTCTCTTTTAATTATGTATAAGGTTAAAATTATATGTATGCACAATTTACTGTGTATAGTATCCTTTCACCCTTGCCTATGTTTCAAGAGTAACTCTCAATGATTAAGAGAACTTGATATTCTTTATATAAAATATATGTTATCCATAATAATAACTTAATATGTACTTGCTATTAAATATACAGAAGACCACTGTGAATCTTCAGAGTACTGGCAAAACCAATTAAGACTTCAAAAAATATAAAATAAATTATGCTTACATTTGAAATACTATCATACCAGTATATTTTCCTCAAACTGCTGTAATACACATAAAACTTCTAGGAAAGAAACCTTTTCAAACCGAATGTTATGGGCTAGTGTCTTTGTTTATTAAATTAGTGAATTAAATTTTGATGATTTTAAGTATTATAAGACAGACTTACAGTTACTAATTAAACTCACTGAACTTTCTGTGTTGTAACTTGACATACCCAACCTTCTAACATGAAAAGGGTAGAAATAAGAATAGCATTAATTTCATAAAAGGTGTGTCGGCATATCTTAGCCAAATTATAGATGCACTAATTCTAACAGGATTTTTGTCTTTTCATTCTAATTGCCTGGCAAGGTCTATAGAACTGGAGTAGGAATCTATTTCTGGGTGCTCATTATAAGTAAATGCAGTCAAGCATCATCGTATCCTATGAATCTGGACTTAAAATGACACCTCTGGAAGCACCGTAGACATGATATGTTAAAGTATCTAAAGGTAATCATTAAAACAGAAGACGAAAAACCCTGAGAAGAGTAAGAGAAATATCTACATCAAATTAATTATATTTTACTGAAGAATATAATTGACCAGTATTTAAAACGGATTTTGTTTCCTACTTGGCATGCAAACTTGCAGTTATAAAACCAGGCAGAAGTATATAGTTGACAGAGATAGATGTGCATAAATAATTGCCTAAAGTGAATAAGGTAGAATAATAATGGAGAAGTCTGAATTGTTGTAGAGTACAAAGTTTAGGCCTTCCTAATATTTCATGTATTCATACAATTATTTCTACTGACACCCAAAAACATCCTTGTTTAGTGAACAAAAAATGGGAGTTTCTTGAACTATTTATAAAACACAAGCTTTATCTGTTTAAAGCTTCTTAAGGTCAAACAGCAGTATCAGCTAATTTTCATTGCATACAATAAAAAGTATTACATGTAGACATTAATGTTGTAGGATTTAGCTAGCTGCTTCTCGGAATATGAGCTTTTAATTTTAATGCAGCATTCCACTGCCTTTTGAAAGTCTTATTGGACCCGATTCGAGATTTAAGAAAGATGGATCAAATTATTTCATTATAGCTCCAGGAAAAGAAAATCAAAGTCATTGGTTTTAATTTTTCTCTATGCATTAGTATTTAAGATTAAATGAAGGCATTGATTATCAGTCAGTTAATATCAATTGAGTCATATTCCAGAGTTACCTGTTTAAAGCTAAAATTAAAATGTAAATGAACTTTCCCCCCTTAACTTCATGGCTATACAGCAGGCCTTTTAGCTGATGTTATATTAATGTTATGTATTGTAATGTATAGCAATATGCTATTAAGTCTTTACATTATAGTCTCAGAATTATAAGAATTGTCTATAAATCCATGTATGTAGTTTATTCTGCATCATGTGTTCATGTGTCATGAACACACAGAAGACTAGCCTAGAATTTGCACTGTCTGGATTAGAATAATAATAAATTATCTCAGTGAACAAGGTTCTATGGAATGCTTAATTTATACAAAATGTGCCCCTGTGTTAAACTTGTTAGACTTGTGATCATGTCCTCTGGCTTATGATTAATTACTCAACTTGCTGACTGTAGTTCAGCAGTAAATCTTGGTCCTTAGATCTGAACGTTGACAGTGAAACAAATAGAGGTAAACTGGAGCATGTGAGAACTCTGTGTAGCTAAAAAGAGATCTAAAGAGCTAAACATGTCAAGCGTGCTTTATACATCTGTGGCTTTTGTTGTTTGGCAGGAGGTTAAGAGGATTCTTTTTGATGGAACATTACATTTGTTCATACAAGATTGCTGCTACTACGAGTGTGCTTCAGAGGGTTGGAGAACTTTGTAAATTAGAGTCTGATGCCTTCTCACTACTTGTGAGGAAGGGGCAAGAGATCCATGTGGACTTTGAAGCCCCCATTTCTACTTCAACGAGAGAAGCACATGTATTTATCTATTTCCTGCAGATTTATTTCAAAGAAAATGTTCCAAGCTTTTGTTTAACCTCTGACTTAATAGATTTGCTACAAACTCTTTTATTTAAAAAATCACACCATATAAAGACAACATCTAATTGATTTTCTCTGCCATAGTATAATCTCTGAAACCATAGCTAACTAGCATGTCATAACCCTACAATGATGCTCAGCTTTCCCTGCTTCTGTTTGTTTTTCAGTGATAAACTGTTGTAGCAGAGCAGCCAGCTCAAGATGCCTAACTCCCCTGTAACTCTAGCTCTATGCCTATATGGCGCTGTCCTGACAGGCACTTTTCCCACCTGTCAGTCACTGGATATTTACTCATTCAGCCATTCACAGTTACTGTGGTCTAAGGACTAAGGAGACTTCGGGGATACAGCTGTTCAAAAGTACACTCAGTTTCTGGGAACATTTCATTAATTCATTCACACTATGATATTTCATGATGTAGCCACTGTGCCCTGCCCACTGTTACCTCTATATGGAATCTGTCACTTTCCAATATACAATTTTATTGTGTCAAAATGTTTTCACCTTATCTGGCCATGTAGTGAACATTTTCCCCAAATCAATACTGGCTGTATCTTGTATTGATTACCTATATTATATCAAGTGTTAATTTAAATTCTGCCCTAATTTTTCTGTCTGCCTTTTAGGAAAATGTCAACTCGAAGTTTGTAATTTCATTGGCTGTTTTCTTCTGCACATACAGCGATACAGATACATTTAAAATTAACCAAACAAACAAACAAAACAACCTGTGGAGAACAGACTATTTCTCCACATTTAACTTTCTAGGAACAACAAGGAATCTTTATTCCTTTAGTTTTCCTTCTTGATCAGGGTTTCTACATTCTTTCTCTGTATTGTGGCCATTGGGATCAGTGATTAATTAAAAGGTTTACCTAATATTTTGATTGATTTTTCTCCAAAATGCACTCTATTTTATCTTGTTTATCAAGATCCAATATTTCAGTGCAAGATCAAAAGTTATAGAGTTATAAGACACAACTAAGTATTTCACAACACAACATAGACTTGGACACATATGTTGCACAGTTATGAGACCAGTACCTTCTGAATTTGTGCAGGGAATAACTTTTTTTTTTCTTTTTATTTTGAGACGGAGTTTCCGTCTTATTGCCCAGGCTGGAGTGCAATGGTGGATTTTGGCTCACTGCAGCCTCCGCCTCCTAGGTTCAAGCAATTCTCCTGCCTCAGCCTCCCGAGTAGCTGGGATTACAGACATGTGACTCCACGCCCAGCTAGTTTTGTATTTTTAGTAGAGACGGATTTTCTTCATGTTGGTCAGGCTGGTCTCGATCTCCCGACCTCAGGTGATCTGCCCACCTCGGCCTCCAAAAGTGCTGGGATTACAGAAGTGAGCCACCATGCCCGGCGGGAATAACTTTTATTACCATTAGTGTCACCTCTACCTCACACCAGAGTCCACAAAATTTAAAATTCTGGTTGAAAAAATAAAAAGACTTTTTCCCTTATAATTTTAATTTCTAATTGTTTCTTTCTGATATGTAACAAAACAAGAATATTCAATATATTAAGGAAATGAATATTTCATAGGAAATAATGTCTGACTCTTACAAGCATACCACACAGTTACAAGTATACTACAGTCTCAGTTCCTGGAGAGATTATTCTAACATTTTAACAACAATTTACTGGATTCTTAATGAACTTACATGATATATCCTATGATAAGAGTTTTTTATCTAGTCAAAAATTATTGAAAAAACATAATGAATTTATCATGCATACATAAGTGGCATACCAATATAATGTTTGAAAATAAAATACTTCTAGCTTTGGTTATAATCTAGATATTCATTATTTACATAATTCATATAAGTAATTTATACTCTCTAAAATATTTTTTAAAAGATTTTAAGATCCGTTTATAGCAAAAATAATTATTTTATTGCCTAATTCATTTGGCACAACTCAGTAAGGTAAAAAATAATGGAAAGCTTGAATTGACAACTTCATTTGGTACCTTGTTAAGAAGTTTTTAATTAAATAAGATAACATGCTGTATTTGTGTGATGTTTCTCACGGGTTTTTGTGTCTTATTTCAGAATAACAATTATGCACTCAATGATGCCCATCTTAGAATGGACACATTTTCCCCTGTAGTGTACCTTCATGTAAAGATCATAGAGTTAAAAACAAATACATATAATAAAGCTAAGTCTCAATGACTATTTTAGGAATAGTTATAGGCCAAAAAAATAAAACAGAGACAAAAACATAGTTTGTTTTGTCTGAGATGAAAATGTGTAATTTTGAACACGATGATACTTTCCTTCCCTTGGGAAGTACATCTATCTTCACAGTAGTCAAAATAAAGACCTCAGTCATTGTAAAAGGAACAGTACTAAGTGAATACAATATCTCCATATTTCACTTTAAAAAATAAAATAAGGATGACAATTAGCCAGTAGATTTTATGTCCTTCTTTACACAAAGTCTTTTTGAGATCTACACTAATTTTCTGTATTCTATTATGTTCTCTGTAATAAAATACAAGCCCATACCTTCAGAAGCCTTTTAATAGATTCAGTGATAGTATCAAGAAGTAACTAAAATGCATGCACAAGGGAAGTTTTCTGAATCAATAAAGAAGTATCGCTTTTTTAAACTTTCTTAAAATAAAAAATAATATGTTGTCCTTAATTGAAAGCTAAGAATCAGTTTTTGGTTTTGGTAGTTTTTTAAAATAACATTGTTATTTTTTAATTTTTGTGGATACATAATAGGTGTATGTATTTATGGGGTACCTGAGATATTTTGTCACAGGGACACAATGCATAATAATCACATCAAAGTATATGGGAAACCCCTTACCTCGAGCATTTATGCTTTGTGTTAAAAATAATCCAATTATACTCTTTTGGTTGTTTTAAAATGTACAATAAATGATTGTGCACTGTAGTCACCCTGCTGCATTATCATATACTAGATCTTATTAGTCTATCTAACTATATTTTAGGCCCATTAAACATCTCCACTTCCCCATCCACTGCCCCTTTCCCCTTCCCACCCTGCCATCCCCCTCCACAACACTACCCTTTCCAGCCTCAGGTAGCCATCATTCTACTCTCTATCTACACAAGCTCAATTGTATTTATTTGTTAGATCCCACAAATAAGTGAGAACATGCCAAGTTTGTTTTCCTGTGCCCAGTTTATTTCACTTAACATAATAACGTCGAGTTCCATTCGTGTTCTTGCAAATGAGAGGATCTCATTCTTTATTATGGCTGAATAGTACTCTGCTGTGTAAATGTACCACATTTTCTTTATCCATTCATCTGGTGATGAACATTTAGGTTGCTTCCAGTCTTGGACATTGTGAATAGAGCTGCAATAAACTTGGGAGTGCAGATATTTCTTCCACATACTAGTTCCCCTTCTTTGGAGTATATACCTACCATTGGGATTGCTGAATCACATGGTAATTCTATTTATAGATTTTTAAGGAACCTGCAAACTGCTCTCCATAGTGATTGTACTGATTTACATTCCCACCAATAGTGTACGAGAGTTCCCTTCTCTCCACATCCTTGCCAGCATTTGATATTGCCTGTTTTTAGACAAAAGCCATTTAAGTGGGATAAGATGACATCTTATCATTCTTTTGATTTTTATTTATCTGATGATCAGTAGTGTTGAGCATCTTTTCATATACCTGTTTGCCATTTGTATATCTTCTTTTGAGGAATGTCTATTCAGATCATTCGACAATATTTAATCAGATTATTAGATTTTCTCCTACTAAGTTGAGTATCTTATATGTTCTGGTTATCAATCCCTTGTCAGATGGAGAGTTTGCAGATATTTTCACCCATTCTGTGAATTGTGTGTTCACTTTGTCAGTTGTTTCCTGTGCTGTGCAGAAGCCTTCTGACTGGATGTGATCACATTTGTCCATTATTGCTTTGGTTGTCTGTGCTTGTAGGGTATTGCTCAATAAATTTTTGCCCAGACAAATATTTTGGAGATTTTCCCCAATGTTTTCTTGCAGTAGTTTTGTGGTTTTAGTTTTAAGTCTTTTATTATTTTTTTTATTTTTATTATTTTTTTTTGAGGCGGAGTCTGGATCTTTTGCCCAGGCTGGAGCACAGTGGCTGGATCTCAGCTCACTGCAAGCTCCGCCTCCCGGGTTCCCGCCATTCTCCTGCCTCAGCCTCCCGAGTAGCTGGGACTACAGGCGCCGCCACCTCGCCTGGCTAGTTTTTTGTATTTTTGTATTTTTTAGTAGAGACGGGGTTTCACTGTGTTAGCCAGGATGGTCTCGATCTCCTGACCTCGTGATCCGCCCGTCTCGGCCTCCCAAAGTGCTGGGATTACAGGCTTGAGCCACCGCGCCCGGCCTTAAGTCTTTTAAGTAGTTTTTAAGTCTTTTAAGTAGTTGTGAGGTCTTAGATTTAAGTATTGAATCCATTTTGATTGTTGTATATGGCAAGAAATACGAGACTAGTTTCATTCTTCTGCATATAGATATTCAGTTTTCCCAGCAATATTTATTGAAGAGACAGTCTTTTCCCCAATGTATGCTCTTGACACCTTTGTCAAAAATGAGTTAACTGTAGATGTATGCATTTGTTTTGGGGTTTTCTTCTTTTATTTTTTATTTTTCCATTGGTAAATGTTTTTTTTTTTTTTTTTTTTTTTTTTTTTTTTTTATGCCACCATCATGCTGTCTTGATCACTGTAGCTCTGTAGTATAATTAAAAGTGAGGTAAATTGATTCCTCCAGTTTCATTCATTTGGCTCAGGACAGCTTTGGGTTTTCTGGGCCTCTTGTGGTTTTATATACATTTTAGGATTTTTTTTCTATTTCTGTGGAGAATATTATTGATACTTTGATATGGATTGCATTGATTCTGTAGTTTTCATTACTGGGTAAAATGGACATTGAAATAATGTTGATTATTCCAGTCTATTAATATAGAATATATTTCCATCCTTTGAGTCCTCTTCAATTTCATGCATCAGTACTTTATGCTTTTCATTGTAGATATCATTCACTTCCTTGGTGAAGTCTATTCCCAGGCTTTTATTTTATTTGTAGCTGTTGTAAATGGGGCTACTTTCTTGATTCCTTTTTCAAATTTTGCACTGTTGGTAAATAGAAATGCTATTGATTTTTGAACATTGATTTTGTATTCTGCAAATTTACTGAATTTTCTTATCAATTCTAATAGTTTTTGATAGAGTCTTTAGGTTTTCCAAATATAAGGTTACATCATCTGCAAATAAGGGTAACTTGACTTCTTCTTTTCCAATCTGGATGTCTTTTATTTCTTTATTTTTTCTGATTGCTTGTGCTAGGATTTCCAGAGTTATGTTGAATAACAGTGGTGAAAGTGGACAGCTTTATCTTATTCCAGATCTTAGAGGAAAGGCTTTCAGTTTTTACCCTTTCAGTATGATACTAATTGTAGGTCTGTTGTATATGGCTTTTAGTGTATTGATACATGCTCTTTCTATATTCAGTTTTGTGAGAGTTCTTAATCAAAAAAGGATGTTGGAGTTTATCAGATGTGTGTTCCACATCAGTTGCAATGATCATATGGATTTTGTCCTTCATTATGCTGATGTGATGTATCACTGATTTGCATGTGTTAAGCAATCCTTAACACCTAGGATAAATCCCATTTGATCATAATAGATGATCTTTTTTTTTTTTTTTTTTTTTTTTTTTTTGTGAGACGGAGTCTTGCTCTGTCGCCCAGGCTGGAGTGCAGTGGCCAGATCTCGGCTCACTGCAAGCTCCGCCTCCCGGGTTCACGCCATTCTCCTGCCTCAGCCTCCCGAGTAGCTGGGACTACAGGCACCCGCCACCTCGCCCGGCTAGTTTTTTGTAATATTTAGTAGAGACGGGGTTTCACCGTGTTAGCCAGGATGGTCTCGATCTCCTGACCTCGTGATCCACCCGTCTCCGCCTCCCAAAGTGCTGGGATTACAGGCTTGAGCCACCGCGCCCGGCCAATAGATGATCTTTTTAGTGTGTTGTTGAATTATCTTTGATAGTATTTTGTTGAGGAATTTGCATTGATGTAGTTTTCTCCCTTGGTTGTTTCTTTGTCCAGTTTTTGTATTAGGGTAATGTTGACATTGTAGAATGAGATTTGAAGTATTATCTTCTCTATTTTTCAGAATACTTAGAGTAGAATTGGTATTAATACTTCTTTAAATGTTTTATATATTTCAGCAGCGAAGCCATCGGGTCCCAGGCTTTTTTGTGTTTGTTTTTTGTTTAGTTTTTGTTTTTGTTTTGTTTGTTTTTTGGGTTTTTGTTGTTGTTGTTTTCTTTTTTCTTTTTTAGTGGGAAACTATTTATTACAGCTTTGATCTTGATATTGTTTTGTTCAGGTGTTTTATTTCTTCCTAGTTCAATCTTCATATATTGTATGGACCAGAAATGTATCCATTTCTTTTAGGATTTTGAATTTTTTGACATATAATTGCTAATTGTAGCCACTAATGATCTTTTGAATTTCCACTGTGTCAATTGTAATGTCTCCTTTTTCATCTCTGATTTTATTTATTTAGGTCTTGTCTCTTATTTTCCTCAGTTAATCTGTCTAAAGGTTGGTCAATTTTGTTTACCTTTTCAAAAAACTAACTCTTCATATTGTTGATCTTTTGTATTATTTTCTTTGTTTGAATTTCACTTGCTTCTGCCCTAATCTTTATTTATTTTTCTACTAATTTTGGATTTCATTTGCTCTTGCTCTTACAGTTCATTAAGTTCGTCATTAGTATATTATTTGTTGGAAGTTTCTCCTCTTTTTGAGTGTGGCACATATAGCCATAAACTTCCCTCCTAGTACTGGTTTCACTGTATCCCATATGTTTTGGTATGTTGGTTTTTCATTCTCACTTGTTTCAAGACATTTTTCAATTTTGTTCTTAATTTCATTATTTACCCACTTGTCATTCAGGAACATACTGTTAAATTTCCATGTGTTAGTATAGTTTCCAAATTTTCTCTTGTTATTAATTTCTAGTTTCACTCCATTGTGGTCAGAGAATATACTTGATATTATTTCACTTTTTTGAACGTTTTAAGGCTTGTTTTGTGACCTAACATGTTGTTTATCTTTGAAAATTATTCAGGTGCTGAGGAAAAGAATGTGTATTTTGCAGCCTTTGTACAAAATGGTCTGGAAATACCTATTAGATCTCTTTGTTTTATATTGGATATTGAGTTCAATGTTTATTCTTGATTTTCTATCTGGATGATCTCTTCATTGCTGAAAGTGAGGGTGTGAAGTCTCCCATTATTATTGTATTGGGGTCCATCTCTCTTTTTGGCTCTGATAATATTTGCTTTATATTAATATATCCAGGTGCTCTAGTGTTGGGTGTATATATATTTAAAATTGTTATATCCTCTTGCTGAATTGACCTCTTTAACATTATATAGTGACTTGATTTGTCTCTTTTTATAGTTTTTGTCTTGAAATCTATTTTGTCTGTTATAACTGTAGGTACTCCTGTCCCTTTTTGCTTTCCATTGACATGGAATATATTTTTCCATCCCTTTATTTTTAGTCTGTGTGTGTCTTTGTAGGTAAAGTGTGTTTCTTGTAGGCAAAAGATCATTTGGTCTTTTTTGTTTGTTTGTTTTGTTTTATTTTATTTTAATTCATTCAGCCACTCTATGTCTTTTGATTGGACAGTTTAGTTCATTTATATTCAGTGTTATTCTTGATAAATATTAACTTATTCCAGCCATTTTGTTGTTTTCTGGTCTTCTCTTCCTTCTTTGCTTTCTTCCTGCCTTCCTTTTAGTGAAGATGATTTTCTTAGGTGCATATTTTAATTTATTTATTTATTTATTTATTTTTGTTTATCTGTTGCATGTATTTTGACTTTAGGTTACTATGAAGCTTGCAAATATCTTATAACTCATTATTTTAAACTAATTATAACTTAACGCTTATGGCACAAAGAAACAAGCAAACTAACAAAGAGAAAACTAATAAAAACTCTACACTTTACTTCATCCCCGTACTTTTCAACATTTTGTTGTTTCCATTTTTATTTTATTATACTATGTCTTTAAAAGTTGTTACAGGTATCATTTTGATAGGCTCATCTTTTAGACTTTCTACTCAAGACAGGCGTAGTTTATGTACCATAATTATAGTGTTGTAATATTCTGTGTTTTTCTGTGTATTTACTGTTAACAATGAGTTTTGTACCTGCGGATGATTTCTTTTTTTTTTTTTTTTTTTTTAATTTTTATTTTTTGAGACAGAGTTTCACTCTTGTTTCCCAGGCTGGAGTGCAATGGGGTGGTCTTGGCTCACTGCAACCTCCGCCTCCTGGGTTCAAGTGATTCTCCTGCCTCAGCATCCCAAGTAGCTGGGATTTCAGGTGCCCACCATCATGCCTAGCTAATTTTTGTACTTTTAGTAGAGACAGATTTCACCATGTTGGCCAGGCTGGTTGCAAACTCCTCACCTCAGGTGATCCACCCACCTCGGCCTCCCAAATTGCTGGGATTACAGGCATGAGGCACTGCACCTGGCCAGATGATTTCTTGTTGCTCACCAAAGTCATTTTCTTTCAGCTTGAAGAACTTCATTTAGCACTACTTGTATGACAGGTCTAATGGTGATGAAATCTTTCAGCTTTTGTTTGTCTGGGAAAGTTTTTATTTCTCTTTAATGTTTGAAGGATATTTTCATTGGATATACTATTTTAGGGTAAATTGTTTTCTCATTCAGTCCTTTAAATATTTCATGCTGTTCATTCCTAGTCTGTAAGGTTACCACTGGGAAATGTGCTTCCAGATGTGTTGAAGCTCCTTGATACATTATTTCTTTATTTTCTTTTACTGCTTCTAGGATCCTTTATTTATTCTTGACCTTTGGGAGTTTGATAGTTAAATATCTTGAGATTGTCTTTGGGTTATATCTGCTTGGTTTTTTGTACGCTTCTTGTGTTAGTATGTGAACACCGTTTTCTAGTTTGGAGAAATTATTTGTTAATATTCCTCTGAAAAAACTGTCTACCTCAAACTTTCCCTCTACCTTCTCTTTAAGACCAATAACTCTTAGATTTGTTATTTTGAGGCTATATTTTAGGTCTTGTAGGTGTGCTTTATTCTTTTTTATTCTTTTTCTTTTTTTCTCTGCTCACTGTGATTTCAACCATCCTGTCTTCAAGTTCACTAGTTCTCTCTCCTGCTTGATCAAGTATGCTGCTTATAGACTCTGACACATTCTTCAATATGTCCATTGCTTTTGTTGGCTTCAGAATTTATGCTTGATTCTTTTTAATTATTTCAATCTCTTGGTTAAGCTTATCTGATAAGACTCAGAACTCCTTCTCTGTGTTATCTTGGATTTTGTGGAGCTTCTTCAAAATAGCTATTTTGAATTCTCTGAGAGGTCACATATTTCTCCTGGTTGGTCACTGGTGCCTTATTAGGTTTGTTTGCTGAGGTCATATTTTCCTGTATGGTCTTCGTGCTTGATTTGTTGGAGTCTAGGCATGCAAAAGTCTGTTGGAGTCTAGGCATTTAAAAGTTAGGTATTTATTGTAATCTTTGCCATTTGGGCTGGCTTGTATCCATCCTTCCTGGGAAGGTTTCACAGACATTCAAAAAGACTTGGGTGTTCCACTCTAAGTATTTAGCCACTGCAGCCATATGTGCTTTAGATAGCACCCAAGCCCGGTAATTCTGTGACTCTTGCAGACTCGTAGAGGTACTGCCGTGGTGGTCTTGGGTAAGATCTGGAAGAATACCCTAGATTACCAGGCAGAGACTCTTGTTCTCTTCTCTTACTTTCCCCCAAACAAATGAAGTCCCTCTGTGTGTCCTGAGCTACCTGGAGCTGAAAGATGGGTGACACAGGCACCCCGTGGCCACCACCACTGAAATTGCACTGAGTCAGACCAGAAGAGCAGGGAGTCTCACCCAAGGTCATAGTGACCACTGACTGGATACTGCTTGTATCCACCCACAGATTTATTCTAGAAAATGCAGTTAAACATGCAACTCTTGAACATTACAGCCATATGATATATCATTTACTCTGTCCATCCTTCTATATATCTAGTTGTATATTTACCTCTCTAGCTCTATATCTAATTGTTTCTTTCTGTGCCTTCTCCTTAAAAAATGAGCATGAATTATATGTCGATTTATATTTACACATTATTTGCATATCTATGCACATGTGCATGTATATATAATCTCCATTTTCTGAGACATACATAAGCTATAATGTATACCCTTTTTTTTGTAGAAATCCAGGCAAAGAATACATCATATTTTAGAGCTAAAGTTAATAGTATAAAGAGAAGGAACTTATATACAATTCAAATTTCTGTATCCTGTACAACTAGTGGATCAGCAACTTGGGATGAGATTAAACATGTGTTAATAAGCTGCTTAAGAAATTCCAATGTACACTGAAGTTTAATAATAACTAATACTGAGAAGGCATGCACTGCTAATCCTTCAGGTAATTGAATATGTGTGTGTGCACACACAAATAAAATGTATATACAACTCTGAGATCTGCTTCTTCAAATCTAAAATTTGAGAAAAAATTCTGACACCCAAAAGAGTGTCAAAACTGTTACGGGGGTGATGTGATAAAATATGGTGAATATAGAGTTCCAAACACCACTTCCATGCTGAAGCAAATCTTAAGCTAACAAACACTGGGAGAATCAATATTTGTGGAACTCTGGGATCTAATAAAAACTTTATAGCCACCATAAGAGTACTTAACGAAGAGAAAGGCCAATACATTTCAGTAAGAAAGATTTGTGGCTTTTTCCCTACCCTTCTTATCATCCTTCATTACCCAATTCTGCAGTGGTCATGCTGCCAGGAGAGGGGGGAAATATGGACCTTACTCTCAAAAAATGATGGCTGTTCCTTGTTACATGCCTGAAAGATCTCCTGAGGGACTTTGAGGCCACAGCTCGCCTTGGTGTTTCCTACCCCAGGATGGAGCAAGATCATGGTTCAGGGTCTGTTGAAGGCATTTAAATGTATGTAACACCCATAGATATCAGGAAGAAAATATGTGTTTATTATATATCTGATAAAGCTTTAATAACCATAATGTATTTTTTAAATTCTAAAACTCAAGAACAAAAATACAAACATTGGGACCTAATTAACCTAAAGAACTTTTGCACAGCAAAAGAAACTTTCAACACAGTAAACAGACAACCTACAGAATGGGCAAAATACTCACTAACTACCCATCCAACGAGGATGTGTAGTTATCCAGATTCTACCATGAATTGAAGAAGTTGAACAAACAAAACAACAAATAACTCTGTTGAAATATAGGCAAAAGTCATGACAAGCCACTTCTCAAAAGAAGACATACAAGCAACCAACAAATGTATGAAAAATGCTCCACATCACTAATCATCAGAGAAACGCAAATCAAAACCACCATAAGATACCATCTCACACCTCAGAGTAGCTATAATTAAAAATTTAAAAACCAACAGATGCTGATAAGGCTGAAGAGAAAAGCGTTGTTGGTGGGAAAGTTAATTAGTTCAGCCACAGTGAAAAGCAATTTGTAGATTTCTCAAAAAACTTAAAACAGGACTACCATTTGACCCTGCAATCCCCTTACTGGTTACACATCCTAAATAAAACAAATTGTTTTACCAAAAAGATACATGCACTCTTATGCTCATTACAATACTTCACAATAGCAAAGATCAAAGGAATAAACCTATATGTCCATCAACAGTGTATTGGATAAAGAAAATATGGTACATATACACCATGAAATATTATGTAGCCATAAAAACAAATATATATCCTTTGCAGCAACAGGAATGCAACTGGAGACCATTATCCTAAGTGAATTAATACAATAGCAGAAAAGCAAATACCACATATTCTTTCTTCTGAGTGGGAGCTAAATTTTGGATATTCGTGGACATAACGATGACAACAATAGAAAATGGGGACTACTAGAAGCACGAGTGATGGAGTGGGACAAGGGTTGAAAAACTAACTATTGGGTACCATGCTCAATGCCTGAGGGATAGGATCATTTTTACTCCAAACTTCAGCATCATGCAGTGTACCCAGGTAACAAACCTGAACAAATATTCCCTGAATATAAAATAAAAGTTGGAAAAAATTTATATGGATAAAGTACTTGAATAGACATTTCTCCAAAAAAAAATAAAAACAATAGCCAATAAGCACATGAAAGATGCTGAATACCATTACTCATTAAGAAAATGCAAATCAAAACCACAGTTAGATACCTTTTTATACTTTTTATACTTACTAGGGTTGGTATAGCCAAATAATTGGAAAATAACAAGTGTTGGCAAAGATGCCAAAAAAATAAGGTAAAATCTTAATGCACTGGTGGTAGAAGTGCAAAATGGTAGAGCCACTGTGGGAAAAGTTTCTCAAAAAGTTAAACATCAAATTAACACATGACCTAGCAATTCCACTCCTACATATATACCCAAAATAATTGAAAAAGGCACTCAAAGAAAAGGGCACTCACCACTGTAAAGCTACTCTCCTTTTCTAAATCTTTCAATACTTTTTATTTCTTGTTTTGTTTTGTTTTTTGAAGGAAATAATTATACACAAACCACTCTTGAAGTGAAGGGCTACATTCACTGCCCTTGATGGCAGAGTGGTTATGTAAGTTTTTCGGAGTTCTGTAAGGAAGATTTCTCTCCGTTTCTACTTTTATTGTTTATTCAATTGTTATATAGTATGGACTCATGTATACTTATTTCATACTTTGTGTTAAATCCAATATTAATTTTTGCTTTTGGCTTTTGCTGAAATAGTTTCAGTTTTGAACATTAGGAGCTCTTTCTGTTGGCATCCTTGACCTACCCTATCAATGTATTTTTCTTGTTTCTTGGGATTTTTTTTTTAGCATGTTCTTTCTTTCTGGCACCACAAAATGCTCTTGATTCACTTTCTATGTTTCTTCTCTCTGTCCTAGAGTCAACTACTTCTCTACAGTGTCCTAACTCCTTTTATTGAAGAATGGTACTGAAAATTGAGATCCCAGTGCTAGGTGTGCTCTTGGCTTCTTAGCCATCTGCACCCAATGAAGTTAAGTCTGTGCTCATACTGATGTCTCTACCTAATTCATTACCAAGTGGATTACTGAAACCTCCTTCTCTTGGTTGTCTGTATACTACCACTTCAGCAATAAGACCTTTCAATTAATTTGCGAATTTTTAACAAGGAACATGGGCATGGTTTCTATATACTCAAGAAGTTTAAGTGGAAAAGTCCATGCTCTCAGTGGGTCTCTTCGTGATGCTGAATCAATAGGCAGAGAATGGGGTTACTGTTGATTTTAATTGCAAAGAATAAATTCTGTTGATTATATACAATCGGGACAAGTAGGACAATGTCAGAAACTAGGGCACTTGTCTCTTAGTGTCCCCATTTATGATAATGCTAATCACTAGGAAACAGCAAATACCCAATCAATATGGGATCCTAATACTATAGTTCCCTTTGAAATGATGGCTTTGATCGCCTCACTACATCAGTCTCCACCTGGAAGAGGTTATGTGGGGAATAAGGGGAACACAAAATGCATTTTGGAACAAAGCTCTGATGATAATCCCAGTTCTTCTGGTCAGTTATGGAGCCATTATGTTTCACATCTACATTTCATATTAATTGTTTACTTTCCTCCTTTCCCTGGAGGGAAAACACTCTTACTAAAACACTCTTACTAAAGAGTGTTAGTGCTGTGTAATATTGCATATAGTTTCCATATTGGGGTTTGACTGAGTTGGCATTAGTGTGTGAAGATAACTGAAATAGTTTTGTATCTTTGTGTTCAGTATTAGGTACACTTATTCTAATTTTAGCAAACCATTATGAAAATTCTGCTTACCAGATTCCTTTCACTTTTCTCTTTCTTGTTTTGTTCAAGGAGGATGACTTCTAGGATTTCCATCACCTAGGTTCCCAGATTCCCCTTGGCATCCAGTTGCTGTAGAACTTAGGCAATAGGGGGCAACAGCAAGAGGCAAGAGGGCAAAAGCAGAGGGTGCAGTGTTGGCCTCTTCTGTTTCCACTGTGTCTTGCTGTGGACTTGCAGGGAATGCACTCCTCTTGAGTGACAGCTCCTATTGAAAAACTCCTCTTCAACATCTCAAACTCTGGCTGAGCTCCAGGAACACTATTTTCTTTTCTTGCTCCTTCAGTTCCAGGGATGATAACTGCTTCCCTCTGTTGTTAGGTCATGGCTGCTTCGCCATCTCTCATTATTTTTCCCCTTACCCTGTACATAAATATGTAAGTAGTCCACTCAGCTGAGCATACTTAAATGTGCTTTCTCTTTCCTGCCGATAATATGCAGCGCACACACACACACACACACACACACACACTCAACAGACCCAATTATCATTTTTTATTGTTTTAAGTGGTATCAATTTCTAAACATATTAGAATTAGCTTTTTTAAAAACATGTAACATATATTACATGTATTTCTCTGGTAAATATAAACAGAGCTGATATACAATAAATGTTTATTAAATGGTTAATCATTTTACCTCTGTTATAGACATTTGGGAAAACAATTTAATTCTGTATGTAATCATTAGGTAAAATAGGTAGGCATCTTATTATCATCAATTTTATTATTTTTATTTTATGTTTAATAAGTCAGGGTAGAAGTTTGTTTCCAGCAACTTTGCTAATAGGGAGAAAATAATGTCCTTTTCATAATAACCAAGGCCTTTACTGGTCTGTGAATTTATGCTCCCCAGTAACTTCTTCAGCAATTACTATGAAGTTTTTTAAAACTGTAGGAAATTTTTAAACTCTTATGGAAAGATGAACACATAATTTTATAAAACAGAATTTATGCCACACTTTCACATTATTCTCTAAAGCACCAAATAACCTGTAAAGTAACATCCTGGAAATTGTTAACTATGACATTTCCCCATAAGATTCTCAGCCTTTTGGATAAACCTCTACCTCTTCTCATCTCTTTAGACAATTAGTAGTGACCTTTTTTAAAAGAACCTATGACAACTTTTATATTAGTTTAAAATTCTGGCGACATACAATTTTAGACCTTTCAGTTTTCTCTTTTCTTTGGAAGGCTACATTTGTGGCAATATAAAAATAACCTTCTGAACATATTAGAACTTACATTATTTTGTTAGAAATGTTGTCAGTTTTTTAAATTATTTTGTTGGATGAAACTTTGCAGACTATGGATAATTATCTCCTCAATAGTAACTAAGCAGACATGATAGAAAACAAATGTGAGAAAAATAGTGTAAGTAAATAGTGAAAAGGAAGCCAAAAGCAGTACTGTATGAATATTTAGTGAGCTTAATATTTTGCAGACAATAGTTTTAATGAAGAATGTACATATAGAAAATAAGTGTAAGAACATTTGAGAAAAACATGAATTCAAGTGGGTGTTTATATGGAATATTTAGTGATTTGAAAGAAAAAATATATCAAATATGGGATCATGGCTTTTAGAAGACCAATAACATTATTTGTGGAAAATATTTCTAGGAAACAATTCACTAACTGTAATTTAGTGGATTTACAAGATAGTATGTATTATCTATTGATTGCAAATTGGTTGAACATTTAAAGTAATGTAAGTAGTTTTTAATCACCAACAGGATTTGGTATAGTTGATCATGTCCTGCTGCTAGAAAAAGTCTCTTTACTTGGTTGGATGCCACTTTCTTCTGGCTTCTCACCGACACCACTGGACTCTCAGACTCTGGTCTGTTCTTCCTTATACCAAAGACTTTTTTAAATATGAAGGGCTATAGGGCATTGTCTTTAGAATTATTTTCTATCTATGCTCAATCTTAAAGGGATCTTTTATTGTCTCATATTTCTAAATGCTTTCTAGAATCCAACTTCTTCTAAATTTGTATCTCCAGTCCAGACCTGTTCTCCAATTGCACACTCTTATATCCAAATGCCTGCATGACATATTCACTAGGATATAGGCATCTCAAACTAAATACACCGAAAATAAGATCTTCATCTGCACCTCTTAGAAAAAAATCAAACTTGAAATAAAACAAAAACAAAACCATCCCCTCTCTCCTCTTCCCTCAGGTTTCTTCATCTCAGTCAGTATCTCCTCCATTTCTTCCAATTTCTCAGTAGAAACATATTTTAAAAAATCACCTTTTACTTCTCCCCCTTACACAACACATCTACTCTATCAGAAACCCATCTTTTAAGAATATATCCAAAATCAGAACACTTTTTATCACTTTAACCACTATCAATGTAGCACAAATCACTGCAATTTATCTTTGTACTTTTTGAAATAGTCTTATTTTCCAGCAATCTCTCTGCTTCTACCCTTGTTCATTGGTTTATTTTCTAAGAGCAGTCAGAGCTATACAGTCAATTTCAATTTCAGATCATGCGAACTCCATGCTAGCATCCCACTGTATTCAGAGTAAAACCAAAGTACTTTTGATATCTTAAAAGATATTTATTATTGTAGGGTGGGGCTAGGGGGAAAATTATGCTCCCACTTCAATCTCCAGTTTTGAAGACTGAATATGTATCCTGGAATTGGGTGGAGCCCACCGCAGTTCGAGGAGGCTGGCCTGCCTCTGTAGACTCCTCCTCTGGGGATAGGGCATAGCTAAACAAAAAGCAGCAGAAACCTCGGCAGAGGTAAATCCCCCTGTCTGATAGCTTTGAAGAGAGCAGTGGATCTCCCAGCAGGGAGGTTGAAATCTGAGAATGGGCAGACTGCCTGCTCAAGTGGGTCCCTGACCCCTGAGTAGTCTAACTGGGAGACATCCCCCACTAGGTGCAGACCGACACCTCACACCTCACATGGCGGGGTGCACCTGAGACAAAGCTTCCAGAGCAAGAATCAGACAGCAACACTCACTGTTCAGCAATATTCTATCTTCTGCAGCCTCCACTGCTGATACCCAGGCAAACAGGGTCTGGAGTGGACCTCAAGCAAACTCCAACAGACCTACAGCTGAGGGTCCTGACTGTTAGAAGGAAAACTAACAAACAGAAAGGACACCCACATGAAAACCCCATCAGTATGTCACCATCATCAAAGACCAAAGGCAGATAAAACCACAAAGATGGGGAAAAAGCAGTGCGGAAAAGCTGGAAATTAAAAAAATCAGAGTGCATCTCACCCTCCAAAGAAACACAGCTCACCGCCAGCAACGGAACAAAGCTGGACGGAGAATGACTTTGACAAGTTGAGAGAAGAAGGCTTCAGTGGATCAAATTTCTCAGAGCTAAAGGAGGAACTACGTATCCAGTGCAAAGAAACTAAAAACCTTGAAAAAAGAATGAATGAATGGATAACTAGAATAATCAATGCAGAGAAGACCTTAAAAGGACTGATAGAGATGAAAACCATAACACGAGAAATACGTGACAAATGCACAAGCTTTGGTAACCAAGTATCCTATCTGCCCAGAACATTTTTTCCAAAGATAACAGTTTTATGTCCTTATTCACCCTTGCTCTTTGTTCAAATATTATATTTTCACTAAGGCATCCATATAATTTATGAAACATACATTTAGAATTACAACCCTTTTATGCATGACTCACTATTCCTTTTTATTGCTTTATGTTATCCACAGCATATATTTAGTATACCATTTATTGTACTTGATTTTATTTTTCTTACCATTTTGCTTCACTAGAATATAATGTCTATGAGGGTGAAAATTTGTGAGTGTTTTGTTCAGTTCTGATGCACCAGCAGCTCACAGATTATTACACAAAATATGCGATAAATACTGGAGACAAAAGAGTGACTGGGTGATTTTTAAAATAATTCTGTTAACTGTGAGTAAAGGTGAAATAAACATGAAAGTACAGATATCTTCTTGACATACTAATTTCACTTCTGTTGAACACATAGTCAGTAGTAGGATTGTTAGCTTATATGGAAGTTTTATTTTTAATTTTTTGAAGAACATTCCTACTGTTACTCACAATTGCTGCACCAATATACATTACCACCAATAGTGTGTAAGAGTCCTGTTTTCCCCACATGATCATCAACACTTGTTATCTTTTGTCTTTTTGATAATGGCCATTCCAATTGATATAAAATGACATCTCATCATGCTTTTGATTTGCATTTCCCAAATGATTAGAGAGGTTGAGCATTTTTATATACCCATTCTCCATTTGTACTTCTTGTACGTCTTCCTTTAAGAACTCTCCATTCAGTTCCTTTGACCAATTTGTAATTGGGATAACTGTTCTTTTGCATTGAGTTGAGTTCCTTATATATTTGGATATTAACCCATTATCAGATGTATAGTTTGGAAATATCTTCTCCCATCTATAAGTTTTCTTTTCATCCTGTTGATTTCTTTGCTGTGCAGAAGCTTTTGAGTTTGATAAAATCCCATTTGTCTATTTTTATGTTTGCTGCATTTCCTGTTGGAGTCGTATCCAAAAAACCATTGCCTAGATCAGTGTCGTGGAGAATTTCCCTATGGTTTTGTGTGGTGACTTCATTGTTTCAGGTCTTACGTTTAAGTATTTAATCCATTTAGAGTTGACTTTGTATATGGTGTGAGATAAGGGTCTATTTTTATTTCTATACATGTGAATATCCAGTTTTCTTTGCACCATTTCTTAAATAAACTGTTCTGTTCTCATTAGGGTTTATTGGCACCTTTGGTGAAACTAATTTGGCTGTAATTGCTTGAAATTATTTATGGGTTTTCATGTCTATTTTTATTCCAATACCTTTTTTGGTTGCTAGAAGTCAAGTAACATGATGCGTCTGGTTCTATTCTTTTTGCTCAGGGTTACTTTGGCAATACAGAGTCTGTTGTGGTTCCATATCAATTTTAGGATTTTTTCTATTTATGTGAGTAATGTCATTGGTAATTTGATCGGTATTGCATTGAAACACCATATTAATTTGAGTATTATGAACACTTCATTTTTAATAAAAATATGTACTTAATATGTAAGAACATTTGTAGTTTTCTTTGCAATATTCTGTAGAAATGAACAGATACCTCTGGCCAGGGCAGTACAGGAATCTAGATTTCTTCCATAGCCTCAGGAAAAGGGCACCTGAGGTTGACCATTATGTCAGTTACTGGGTTGTCTCTGAAGCCTAGAGATAGGTGGCTAAAATGTTTTACTACCCAAAATTAGTAGAATGTTCCCCTTTAGTCTTTAAGAGCAGCATTTCAGTGAAAGCTTGCTGCTAAAAAAACATTATAATTTAAATATGACCATGCTATTTTGCCATTGAGAGTCATACATCCCAGTATATTGAGACTTACATTGGATATTTACCATGGATGGAAATAAAATCAATATAACGTACGTGTGTGTGGGTGTGGGTGTGGGTGTGTGTGGGTGTTGTTTTTTGGCCAGGACAGTACAATTTTCCGAGGAGTCATTAGGTAAAGAACAATCTGAGGCATCATGAAAAACCTCCTAAAACAAAACTCCAAAATTATGAAACTAAATACATAATTATTAGAGGTTGAAGTTAGCATTAGCTTATACCCTTTAACTAAATATTACTTATGCAGTGTTTGACAAATCATTGCTTTATTTTATACAGGAATAAATATATTTTAACTTCTCAAAAATTATAAATGGATGTTAATTGAATAAATATTGGAGTTTTAATTTTGCTTATACATTAATTTTATTATTTTGTCCAAACCTGAACAACATTACAAATGTCTTAGCCTAAGACAGCCCATGTAAAACTGTTCTCTCTTCAAAAGTGACTATCACCAAAAATTTATGTAAAAGTTCTTCACAATGAGCTTTGAACAGTTTCTCCATCACACAATTAGTGTTCAATAAAGTACATTAAATGAGTGTGAAAATATAAGTTAATGATTATAGATGGAAAAATATTACCTTTTAATAAAAGAAAAAAGCTCAGACTCTGGCTTCTGCATTTTTCCTTAGCTTCATTCACAAGGAAGAACACTGGGCAAAAGTAATGACTTAAACTAACTGTTCATTATGAACATCTCATTTACAGAACTGTACTGATAACTCCCATCTTGTGATTATGTTGTGGAGGGGCAAAATTGTCCCTGGAATTAATGATAAATGCATCAGGACCTTTATCCAGCACACTGTTTGAGATGATTAAATTCATGGTATGTTTGCTTAATCTATTTTCCCTTTCCATACACTATGCTCTTTGCCTGAGGCAAACCCATCTAATAATTTTCAATTGAACAAAACCATAACTCATGACCCAATAAATTATTAAGGAACCTTGCCTTGCATCTGATTCATCATTCATCTTACCACAATGGCAGAAGCCTGCTGAATTTCCTAACAGTTTCTTACCGTGATGAATAGTTCCATTTAAATGTAGGAATACTTTCATGTATGTTTACACATGTATATTTTTACAAAATTACCTTTTAAGCTAAAATTTGTCACTGAAATTTGTTTTAATATTGGTGTTTCAAAAAGTTTTCTCATCTGTTTACATCACTTGAAATTTGCTTCCGATCCCAGACAGTCCTCCAGAAGTAACCATTATATTTTCCCTGAGGATAGACTTTTTTAATCAACGATAGAGTATAGAATATTAAAATATTGCTTCTTATTTTCTCATTTTCTTATTTCTTATAAGCTAATATTCTAAACTGGCCTCTAGAATTCCAAGGAAGGGAGCATTGTTTAAAAGTATATGTTACATAGTAGGAGTGGAGTAAACTTGGAAGGGTATCGTTTAAAATATTTCAAAACAGAGAGATGATTGCAGTAGTGTCAGTAGTGAGCAATAAGCTTCACCTTTGACCTGCCACTCTGTAGCCTGTCATGAAATATATATTGAATCACATTTTTAAAGCCTAGATATTATGCTTAATAACTGAGTTGTCAGATGTGATATCTGAGAATACAATTCATCATAGTAACCGTTTGAACAATAAATATGATTTTCCATAGGCTATTACCTATGTTATCACATAAAAAGTGTCATTGTTATGATAAAAACTGAATATTTGACAATATCAGAAAATATAATCTGTCTCCTTATTTAGCTGTATTTTAAACCGGTGTGAGTACAGAATGTGTAACTCACCAAATCTCTGAACAGTATGCATCTTTATGATTTATTATTTTTCTTTTTAAAATTGAAAACTGGTGATATGGAAGCTGCAAAAATAATATTGAAGAAGGAGAAAGAAAGAAAGACATCCACATCCCCATGATTCTTCCTCAGCGTCTGATTTCATTTTGGATATTACTCACTGTTCAATGATGACCACAAAGACTGAAGTGTCGATTTATTTCTCATAAAAGTGTGCAACAACATTACCTAAAAAAATTAAAGTTATTATTTTGAATTGATACAGGTTTTATTTCTGATTCCTTGTTACTTCTCTTAAGGACTGTCAAGAACAAATTCCTCTTCCCTTTTTGTTGAAAAGAAGATTTGTAAGAAGTTTTAAAAACTACAATTTGAATCAATTGTTCAATTTTCTCCCCTTTATTCCTGATGGCACAGTCGAGCCAGATGTCTTTTTGTGGGTCAGAGGAGCAAAAAGCAAACAGAAGCAATAATTGTGTGTTCATGCCTGAGAGTTTCCTGAACCCAATTACTTAATCAAAGGCAACTTGCACCTGCGGTTACACAACAGCAGGAATAACAAGTTGCCGCAGGGATATTGGACTGCGTCTAGAAAATTTCAAAGACTTACACTTCTAGTCTGCCCTCCTACCTTTTTGAAGTTTGATTCCCTCGTTTGGTAGATAAATACTTGAAGAAGACCTTCAGAATAAAATAAGCAATATAAATAAAACACCGAAAGACAAGAAAGCCCCCTACCAAAACAAATGGTAGAATTTCATATGTAGCAAGTTTATAAGAACCAAGGATCATTTTTTGGTATTCTCATAATCATGACATGACCGCGAAATACTTTAAAAGCTGCCACCCATTTGGCTGCTGCAGACAGATCATCATTATGTTTCATCGAAAATAACAGCTGAAGGGCTCAATTCTGAAACAAGTGGAGAAGTGCTCAAGCAGTATTTAAACCCCTAAGAATCCTTTCTCCTCCTAAAACCATCAACTTTTATAAACAGTATCTCACCATACCACAAAAGGTGATCAAATATATTTTGTACAAGAAACCTATAGAATTTGGTAATAGAGTTTATTTAAACTGGAGAAAGGTTGCACTGCAGTGCCTTTATATCATATAGGTCTTTTGAGTAGCAGATAAGAAGGTATTTATTTTAAATGACATATTGTCTGTTTTATTGACTGTATTTTAAGTCAATGTGTACAAAAAGATGAGAAGCAGTAAGCAAATATGCTAACTCAATCATGGAAGTAATCAGTGCTGTGTGTCTTGGTACAGATAAATATGATTTAAAAATCATGTGCTACAGAAACGAATCAGTAGTTTGTAAAGATCTAAGGTAGGGGCCTCTCCCTTCACTCATTCCTGGGGTTAATCATTGCCCCAGTGAAAAATACCTTGGTTCCTGTGAGCATGTATGTATGTGTTTGGTGGTGTTTCATTTCTATTGAAGGTAATTCTTAAAGTCCTCACTATTTATTCCATTTTCTCTATTAAATTATTCTCAGATAAACTTTTGTTGTATCAAAAAATTCTGATTTCTAGAATTGCTATTAACTGTTGTTAACAAATACCCAAACAGAGACACTCAAGCAATGGTTTGGGTAAAATTGTTCGTGCACAAATTGAATTAAAAATAAAAGCTTTTCAAAACTGGACTGAACTGCACCATTTGCTATTTTGTGACCTTGCTTTCATTAGCCAGGTATTGGACTGTACAAATATATAGCTGAGATTTTTAGAATTTCTTGAAGATATCCGATGCATCAATAAAAAAAGATTTATCTGCCAGTTTCTTGTTCATCATGAAAATTTACAGCAAAGAAAACAGATTGATTCCATTTGTTCTTATCACCACATGCAGCTCTTATCATTGAAGCATGAAGAAAGAAAATGTATTGGTTTAGACAGAGAAATAATTAGGTAGACATTATGAACATTTGTAGTTTATCTGACATAAACCAACCCAGATGGTACAGATGAGGTCTTCAGTTTATCCGCTCCCCCACCCCAGTCATCTGGTCATCAGTTTACATGTATTGGTCATGCATTGATTCATTATAAACACTCCAAACTTGGCAGCATATAGTAACAATCATTTATTCTCACTCACACTTATGCCTGTCTGGTCGTGGCGGCTGATGTAGAATGGGTGCGACTGGATGATATGGTTCAAGCTACAGATCTCACTGGACTCACTGCCCACTGCATGTTGCCTCCTGCCGGGTTAAATATGTTCTGTGTGATCCCACTGTGGGGTACAAGCTAATGGAGAAGAAACTACCTAGAGAAAGCTTTTACTGTGGTGTTGGAAGAAGCTCAAAAGGCAACTGGAAACACACAATTCCTCTGAAGGCTGAGGTTGGGAAACAACACGCTGCCACTTACCCCATTTCCATTTTCCACGGCAAGGTCTTGGCCTGTTCCTATATGAAAGGGGTACGTTCAGGCTTCCACTTGACAGAGACTGTAACTGCAAAGTCACGTGGCACAGGGCCAAGGTGCAGGGACGGATGATGAACGGGGGCTAATAGTTCAGTCTACCACCATGTGCTCTCTTGCAAAATAAATCATCGAATCTCCCTCTCAAGACTCCCAAATATCTAAACTATCATAACCCTATGCTTCGAATTTAGAAAGCTGCAGCACACCTCAGTGGATCAGCCTCTATTGAATCTGGAGAGTTAGATCCTAAACAGCAAAGGTAATATCCTGTCTAAAACAAACATGTAATGAGAGATTAGAGTCAAGCTACTATAAGTAAAATGGAAAAAATAAAAGGTGCATAACAGTCACTGGTTTATAACAACTCTGAGATCGCACTGGACAAATACTGCTTGATCCCCTACTTTTAGTTTTCTCTATTTTCTTCTTTCCAGATTATTTCAGGAGGCAGTTTTAACAGATACGTCACCACAACACAGCATGTATTACCCTGTTTGCAGCTTCCCATAATAATTTTTCAAAATGATTCTCATTTCCTGTATTATTTATCTTGCTATATTTCACCTACCTCCAAGTCAGTTACCACATGCTTACATACTTTGTTATAGAAGCACTCAGTGTTTAAGGGCTAATTTCTGTATCGGTTAGTTATTGCTGTATAATAATCCATTTTAAAGTGCAGTGGTGGGAAGCAATGCTCACATATTCTTTTGCGTATGTGTTTGCTGGACATCAAGTGACTGGTGGCGAGCTGTCTGGGTGGCTCTACTTAAAGCTAAAGCTCTGGCTGGCCATGGCTCCTTTCTGTGTATTGACCTTAGGTCTGTTTGTTTTTCCGTTTCTGGGCTAGCTGGGGAGACCAGAAACTATCCGTGGGTGGTTTTCTTCTCATGTTTTAAGAAACAGAAAAGAACAAATAGAAACATACTATCATAGAGTTAAAAATGATGACAAATTACCCCCCTGACCCACGCATCAAAATATGTAATGTGTATCTCCACCCTTGGATATGAGCTGGCCGTGCAATGGGTAGCAGGCTTTACTTGCAATGGTGATTAGAACATTACCAATCCCCTGAGGCACAGAGAGCATTGAAAGTGTTTGATTGCTAGCTGCTGCTGTCTGGCCTCAGAAAAATTTATGAACAAGGCCAAACTAGGCATCTAGATGATGAGAGACCACAAAGAAGAAGTAATAAACTGACCCAGCTGAACCACCAGCCTGCTAAACGACAGACAGCAGCTTCCAACCCTCACTCATCTTAGAGGCACAAGCAACCAAGCTGACTAAACCAGAGCAATCACAGATTATTTATCTAAATGAATGTTTTTTGTGGGTTGCTCTTGTTAGCTACTAACTTCTGGTATAGATTGTTACAAGGGAAAACAGCTACCTGGTATAGTAACTGATACTTAGAAATGGGTCTTTACAAACTTAAAACATATGGCATTGACTTTGGAACTGGGTGACAGAGAATGAAAAGCCACCAGGGACTCTGTTGGAAAAAAGGCTAGAGAAACAGTGCAGAAATTATTTTATTTATGTATATATGTATTTACGTATGCATGTATGTATGTATTTGTTTTTGAGACGGAGTCTCGCTCTGTCACCAGGCCAGAGTGCAATGGTGTGATCTTGGCTCACTGCAACCTCTGTCTCCCGGGTTCAAGCGATTCTCCTGCCTCAGCCTCCCGAGTAGCTGGGACTACAGGCACCTGCCACCACATCCAGCTATTGCTTTTGTATTGTTAGTAGAGATGAGGTTTCGCAATGTTGGCCAGGATGGTCTCGAACTCTTGACCTCGTGATCCACCCGCCTTGGCCTCCCAAAGTGCTGGGATTACAGGCGTGAGCCACTGTGCCTAGCAGAAATTATTATTGGAGAGTGGAAAAATTGGCTGTTTATTTATGTGGTTGTGAAACAACTGGCAGAACTGTAAATGTGTCAGATAGAAAATGTACCTAATAAACATGAATTGTCCAAAGATACCTCTAGACAGAATATTGAAAGTGTCAGCTGGATGTTTCCAGCTGCATAGGATAAAGAACTCCAGGAGAGAGATGAGCTGTAGATGAAACTGTTATGATTGCAATAGTAAGTTAAAGGGTTGTAGAGGAGCCGTAAATTACTAGGTTGGAAAATAAACTCTGATCCCTAGTCTCTGAGAGAGTAAAATGTTCTTGAATCAAAAGAAGACCTAAAGCCATAGTTAATATCAAAGGTGCGGTTATAGCACTTCATATTAATAAATTCAAAAGATTTAATACAATGCCCACTAAACCTTCTCAACTAGAAGAATTGGTTTCACAAAAGTCAAAACACACCAAATAGAGAGAGAGTTGTCTCAGAAATAAAAGTAAATCCCCTCCCCGCCATAGAATAGAATATAAACTGATCCAAAATATCCCCACAAAAGTTCTTAAGGGAAATATGGTGTTTTAAACTAAAAGAAAATGAAATTGCTTAAATTTCAAAATGCCCCCTTTTTTGGTGGTTTTATAACTTTATTTGACAAGTAGCAATTAGCTATCATCCACATTGACTGTTAGATTTTTGAAAATGGTAACAGGTATGTAGGCAACCAAAGTATAGAGCTTGTGTGATGAATCTTTATCCTCATTACATTTTCTGGACAATTGCACATGGATACGATATGAGACATGCCTTTGGTGTTGCCAAATTTTTACAAGCAGGAAATATGTTGAGAAAGTTATTTGGCTGCAAATGTTGGCAATTTCCTAAGAAAACAGTGGGACATCTCAGGAGAGAGAGTAAAGATTCCATATAATGTAGGCAGGAAACAGAGAGCAATGAAGTAGGGACCTATTCCCAGAGACAACTAGGTACAATTTAAGCAATGGGCACGACTGCTTATTTAGGGGATCCTGGTGCCATGTACCCAGTGGAATTTTAAAAATCGTATGGGCCAGTGACTGATGAGCATTTATTAGAGTTATCCATATACTGTGAGCATTTATTACATTGAATTTTTAAAATCTTATGGACCAATGGTCAACGAGCATTTATTAGTTATCCACATGTGGGCATTTACTACAGTTATCTGTAAATTGTCTCACCATCATATTCCAAGTGTGAAAAGGATATTATTTGTTCCTTAGTTCAGAGGCCTACAGATGAAGAGATGCCATACCTGAAAGGCTTTTCCCACAAGAGTCACATTTTCATCTGGACCTGATATAGACGATGCAATGAAATTATGATCCTGGAATTTAACGTTATAATTGAATGACAGTTTAGAGAGTCTTCGAATGGAAGTGATTATGTTTTGCACATAAGAGGAATGTGAAAATTATACAGCAGGGTAAAGATTAAAGATTGAAGTAGATTGCAATAACTTTGTTAACTACCCTAAAAACTTTCTCTCCTATCAAGAAATGGGTCTATTTCATGACCCTTAAATCTGGATTGGCCATATAACCTTACTTGACTAATAGGATATTACTATCTTCATAGAATACATATCTAAAATTTTTATTTATATTTGCCCTGTTATCACTAAACTAACTTTGTATGCAACAGAAAAAAAAAAGACAACTTTCACTTTTTTATACACTGTAAATTATTTGGCAGTTTGTGGACAAATAGTCTAGGGAAAAGCTGAAGGAATAGTTTCATTGATCCACAGGGCATCGTTTCAATTATAATAGTCATTACCAGCACTGCAAGAACATACCCTAACACAGTCACTGATATCACCAGCACTGCATGAATGCACACATCTATATGAAGACAACTAAACTGAAAGTTAAAAAGTTAATTCTAAAATGTCCCATGTCATTGTAAAACATTACTACTATCAATGAAACGAAAATTTTTGTTTGAATTGATTTTGTTTCATTTTTAATTGGTAGATAATATTTAATATATTATGTACCACTTTAATGTATACATACATTGTGCAATGGTTAAATATAAGTAATTAAAAACAGCTTTACGTCACATAGTTATGTCATGGTGGGAGCATTTAACATCCACTGTCTTTACATTCTTCAAGAATACAACATATCATAATAAACTATAGTCACCATGCTGTACAATTAACATTTTAGTATGCTTAGTAGTTTGTTTCATGATATTCAGAAATGAGAAAACACAGATGTTTCACTTCCTTCTTTGATTACTGTCTTTTATTATTTTTCAGTTGAAATAATTAGAAATCAAGCCAAGTTTTTTCCTTCACTGTAAATATATTTATTTTTATATATATGCACAGTAAATATATATATAGATTTATACATATATATTTATTTATACATATATGTGCTTTGAGTAATGGCCCACAAATCTGATAATTTTACTCTTAAAGAAAATATACATGATCTGTCTTTCATGATATAATATGATGTATTAAATATTTAAATTTAAATTTAAATCTAGCTTGCTACAAATTACATTATAAATTAATATGTAATACTCTGCTGAAAGAAAATTATTATGGATTTAATAAACACTTATCAAGCACCTAATAAGTATAGGGTTTGCTACTATAAATGCTACCCACAGAAAATAACTAAAAAGCACTTCTTTCAATTGAAAGAATCCACTTGGGACATTTACGCATATTGATAAAAAACAAAACAACTCTTCAATAGAATTTAAAAACGTGTACTTCTTGTGTCTTCAGTCTAGTAATTTGGTTTAATTCTGAGCCTATAAGCCATTCAGAGTTACCCTAGAGAGGAACTAAACACTAAATTAGTTTCAAAAGCAACTCTGAATAAGCCTTTCAAAATTAAATTTAGCTGCATAAATCTTCAGAACTCTAATATATTACAAATCCCTTAACTCATATTAAGAGTTTAAGAGAAATGTATTAACTAGCATTTAAGTAAAATTTGGTGTGGATTTACCTCACTATAATGACTTTCCTGTTAAGCCTAGAAAACAGGGGCAAACTGAGTTATTATTCTTAACATTTCACTCTCTCCTCCTTATGTCTATCTGTTCTCTTTGATATTTGACTTTGTATCTTCCTCCACTACACATGGAAAGCTTTTCCTCATCCCATTGACACTGGCAGCCAGATGACTCTCTTATGCCAAGGGAATGAGGGCAGAAATTTCAAGGTGCCTATTCTCAAAAGAAGTTTTAGGAAGCATAACCAGTTTTTGCTAACTCTAGTATTATGTGGAGACCTCTGGTCTCAGATCCAAAAGACACATGGATCTGCCCTTAATCAAACCCAAGTATGTAGCCTAAAGTTGAGTCTTCTCATTTGTCCCCACAGGAGTCAATCAATCAATCAGTCAATCAATCAGTTCACACAATGCTTGTTACTGACAGATAATGACATTTGGCATTGCTTAATATATTGCATTATTGAAGAAATAGTTCATATTCCCCTTGGATATTCTGAAATTCCATTGAATTATGAATATAAATATGGTTAGGGTTTTTTTAATGATGAAAAAAACTTTTTTCTGCTTTCCTTCCTCCCTTCTTCATTCCTTCCCTCTTTCTTTCATTTGGAACTACCCCCTCCCTGCCTTCTCAATCTCCGCCTTTTTCTTCTATTTTATTAGGCTTTAAAAGAATAGGAAGTTAATGCAACACATAATATGTGTAGGCTGTGTGGTGAAATTCACATTTTCCCATGTGACTATCTTTGATTATTAATCAAAAGTACACCCTGGCTTATGTAACTATTAACACTGTATTTACAGCCTACCCTTTGCATTATCTTGATTATTAAATGTTCTCATTTTTTTGTTCATCTCCCTCAAATTGCAAGATATGTTCTCCCCTCCTTTTCCAAATGGATAGACCATTTCATACCGTATGAAATTAACGAAGTCTGACATATAGCACAGCGACGTTCTTCTAGCTCCTTTATCTCCTTTATTTTTATTTATATATGTATTCATTTATTTAATTTATTTTTGAGACAGAGTTTTGCCCTGTCGCCCAGGCTGGAGTACAGTGATGCCATCTCAGCTCAATGCAACCTCCGCCTCCTGGGTTCAAGCGATTCTCCTGTCTCAGCCCCCGCAGTAGCTGGGACTACAGGCCCAAGGCAGCACCCCAGGCTAATTGTTGTATCTTTAGTAGAGACGGAGTTTCACCGTGTTCGCCAGGCTGGTCTTGAACGCCTGGCCCTTAGTGATCAGCCCGCCTCAGCCTCCCAAATGCTGATGGCAAGCGTGAGTCACTGTGCCGGGCCTTGCTCCTCAAATATTCTTTGAAGCCACCCAGAGCTGAGGCAGGAATTTCTCCTAAAATCTGTCTATCAATATATCTTATGAACTTTATGTGTACTGTTTCCGCAGAGGCGCTGATAGTTGGAGAATTCCAATGTGAGCTAGGAAGCGAAGGGCAGAAGTAAAACATAGACACTCCCAAACTTTAGACAGACTACATCCTTCTTGGATTGATTTTGCTTTTTTCTCCTTATCCTCCTGATACTTTGTGCCTGGAGCCACGACATCAGGAAATTGTAAATAAAACTTGCGGCCATTACACTTTTAATTGTGGCAGCAACATATTAAGATCTTCCAAGTATATTCACGTGGAAGGAGGACAGCTGTGCGCTTTGAGAGAGGAGCCGCTGGGGGGCGATTTCTGTGCCTCTAGAGGGAGTCTGGGACTAAAAGGGAAGTGGACAGTTTGTTTTCTTTGTTGTTTTCATTTATTTTTCTTTCATGAATTTTGCTAAAAGCACATCTTGATTACATGTAGCCAAAGGGATAATGTAAAGATAGAAAGTGTGGTTCTTTTTACCTAGATAAAATATTCTACAAGTCATTTTTTCTATTAAGACAAAAATAAGACCAGTCAAGGTACCCTCTTATATGGAACATGTATTTAAACATTAATATAATATTTCTCCAAATGGCATGTCATTTAATAAGCAACATAACATTATTATATGACTCATGTTTTTTCTTCATATTAGCATAAAATTCAAGATACTAATGTAAAACAGGAAATAATAGGATGAAATGTTCTTTGTAGATGGTCTCAAGTTGACGCCATCAAAATCTACTGCGGAAACATGGACATTAACAAGGATGCCAGGAATCAGAGAATACAGGCAATGGGGAACCTTCAGGGAGGGAAAGTCAAAACCTTCGGAATTAATAATAAATAGTAAAAAAAAAAAAGAAGTCTATAACTATAGTTTTATTTATATGTTTTTAGACTTCTAAAATAACTCATCCCTCCAAAAATAATGTATATCCAAACATGTATTTCATGAATTTGACCTTTTATTGTTGCATGCTACAACCATTTTGCCCATGGTTATTGTGTATGTGACAAAAATTCTGGAATATTTAATGTCAGTCTTCACCTATGTCTCCCCAAAACACATTCAACGCTGTTTTAATAAGCATTTAGCCCTCACGCAGCTTTCATCTTCCATGTGACATACAAATTTTCACCTGTTACCAAATTAATGTAGACCAGAGATTAAAAAATGTAAAAGAAAAGAATCACAGTATAATGGATACTTGCATTTTCAATTTAAATGAAAAGATATTTTATGCTTTGATAAATTTATTTGAGTTTCTTTCTGTGCATATGAATTTTCTGTTATTTTTCTTCTGTGTCTTCATATTAAAATATATTTTAATCTACTTTCATTCTATTATAAATAAAATATCCAAATCCCCTATATTATGGCATGAGTAGTTGGTAGAGCGGTATTTTAAACTACTGGAAGGCCAGCTGCAAGTGATGAAGGATGTACATAGAGTGTTGTCAGCGGAAACGGTAGAGGACACCACAATGAAAGGACTGAGCAAACTCAGAAACAATGTGAGAATGTCGAGTCTTCTGGAGGTAGTGGAGAATCCACAGAAATAGTCACCTGGTAGGTATATTGAAAAGAAAGAATGCAGAAATTAGAAGTCCTGTGGCAGGGAGATGAGACCAAGGATATGTGGATCAAAAGTAAAGGGAGGGATGGATTATTGTGAAAAAAAAACTTATTTTAAAGTTATTTTCATGAAGTGACGAAAGCCTGATGGATTGGCCTGACTTAAAAAACTGGCAGATGATACATGGTTATCTTGACTCTAAACTTCATCTTAGTCATTTTTAATTTCCCTCAGGATCTGACCAAAGTGCTTTCCAAATAAAAGGGGCACAGTAACGACTGGTGAAGGGGTGAATGTGTAGATGGTAAGATGGTGCTCACTGAACCAGATTACTGTGAGGGCCCTCTTCTGTCCCAGAATATACTGTAAAGCTCTAACTACTTTGGCAGGTTTTCCCATAATATCTGAGGAGTGCTGGGTGCTGCAAAAAGTTCTCTGATTTGTACAATGTGCAGTTTTACACAGCTAAAGTTGTATGAATTCCCCTTTTATCTGAAAATTTAAATTTTTTGTCAGGATCAAATCACCTTGGTGCTGTCTGTTGAGGCTTATTCTTTTCATGTTTTTGTTTTCCTTTGGACATATGCTTTTTTATGTCTCTGAAACAAAGAAACCTGAGATGCTGAAAATTAATAACCATGTAAACCCTTTATTATCAAATAAAAGACAAAAATGTTATTTTGACTAATGTCAAGACAACATTTACATATATATACTTGTTTTCTTAGCCTCTTTTACTTACAACCTACATATGGTTAAAGTAATTATTCAGAGCAAATGTCTATGTTTCTACAAATGAATACATGAGCAATTAGTTAAAATGTATTATGTGGCAAGAAATACAGTATTCTTCATGTTACTTTCTAATATTTTTTCTGAATAGGAATTGAAACTATTTCAATGTTAATAAAATCATATTGAATACGAAGCATTCATAATAAATAGTCCGTAACTTCTGTAATGCAATTCCAATTTAGTTGAATATAAGTTACTGTTTGAAATTGAATAAAACAAGCTCATTAACCATTTGTTTGTTCTGACCAGTATTTGGACTATATTTAAATTATCATAACATATAAAGCATTTTATCATGCCTATTATCTAAGTTGATGTCTTCACCCACACTTAAATTTTTTATGTATTATTTTCATGAATTTAAAAAAAAAATACCCATTGCTTGGAAAAAAGAAATTTGCATTCTTTCTTCTCTTACAAATCACATTTAGAACTTAAACTCAGTGTTTATTATTTACTATATTTTGATGAGCCTTTTAAAGAAAATGTTAGGTTGAATTTCGGAAAGATTTCGTACCACTATTGGTTTCTTCTACTTTGTATGCAATGCTCAGTGTACTCAGAGATATAATGTGAACGATGTGGCATATGCATATAAATATATAATATTTATGCATTTTCAATCTTTCTTTAAAACAAGAGAGATGATCATTTTCAAAGTATATTAGTCTCATTTATCTCCATGATGCCATTAATGTTGTAAAATATTGCAGCAACATTACTAACTCCTGAAGGCCTGCATCAGCCTTTAGCTACTCAGCTGCATTATTAGACTGTCAACATAATTCAGATATCTCATACAGAAACAGCCAACCCGCTGGCTCCAGTGCTTTGTAAATGTATTTGCTTGATGTAGTAGCTCTGAACATATTGAGGACTTTCCTGTTTCTATGCAAACGGCACTTGCAGAATCATCTCTATTGCTGCTTCAGAAATGCGCTGAAGATTTACAGCTTTGTTGTTCTGTGTTATACAATTTGGTCTATCTCAATTCCTATTCACTGATAAACATATGAAAAGGGAAAATGCAACTTCTAAAATTAGGAGGAAAATTAGTGTTTGTACTGATCACCATTCCAAATTGACGTATTTTCATTTACTTTTCCAATTAAGGGTTTAAAGCCTCCAAATGTATGGATAAAATTACACAGTTAAGAAATTCATCAAAATATTTGTAATGTAGAATGGATGCTTTTGTTTTTCAATTAGTGAGCATAAGCACTGTTAGCTCAGTTTTATACATAAAAATAGCATAAGAACAAAAAATAGCAATTTCCCTTTAAAACTGAACTCAAACATGGACACATATTTGAAAACTTAGAACTAAATTTGACACCAAAAGAGAAAAACAAGTGAAAATTTGTTTGAGGAGCTATCCCTACGACATGGGAAATCACAGGGGATGAACAATGAATGCACAAAGTTAAAAGAGGTCAAATAGAAAACCTATCATTCTCTGTTCTATCTTCAACATTGTCCGCTTCCTTTATCTACAGATGCAATACTAATTTGAGTTAACTCAGAACTTGCAAATTCACATTTATTTATTTTGAATTATTTTGTCATTTTTAACAGAACAAAGATAATCAAAATGTGCGTTCTTAGAGCAACTAAGTCAGATGAAGATTTGATGTTCTGTTACCAACTAAAATGTGCTTCCAGGCAATGCGACTAGTCAAGATAGCCATGAGGAGGTAATGTGACATTATGTGTTACACGTGACAGTGATTCTGGCATCTCCTTTAAAAAAAAATCTGCTCTATGTATCATTCATTTTAATAACAGCAGACTCTCTTTCTGTGAGCTTTATTTACCGATTGGCTCAACGTAATCTAGAAAAACTCTACTGATGATCAAATACTGTGTTAGGCACACAGGAATCAACAATATAAGGACAAGGAACACTCGGCCTCACAGAAGAGACAAGCTCCTAGGGAAGTCGGGTATTCCATTTCACAGCTGCAACATGCGGTGAACTGTATATTGAGATGCAGCATGTTCAATGAAAATGTTAACAAAATAGTCTCTGATTTGAAACTGGCAATGATTTTGTCTGCTTGCAGGAGTTAGGGATGATCTCAAAGCAATAAAATTTGTTAGTGTTTGGGAGATAAATCCAGGTTGACCAGGTTGCTCACGTGGGCGGAATGGTTTTCCAGTTAGAAAGAAGTAGCAAGTCATGTTGATGATATTGATTTGCCGTAATAGGGATAAAATAATCCTGGAAATTAACGAATCCAATTCTATTATATTACAAGTAAGAAAGCTGAGGCCCATTCAAACTTAGTGACTTGTCTGGATCCAGTAAGTTAATTATTAGTATAAGCAACCTTAAAAAAGCGTCCTGGGTCACCAGATAAGCCTCTGTCCAATGTCCTTACTGTGTCTCTGCTGTTATTGACCTGCTATTCTTCCTCTGGTCAAGCATACATCCACTGTATGCCTTTCCAGTCTCCGATCTCCTCTCAGAGTCCTGCTGATTCGTGTGCTCTTGCTATGATTTCCTAAGCTGTCAATTCTCTGAACCTAGCTCTCTGTTCTCCATCTTTCCAGATCTTGCTTGAAGCCAATCCGAAGGCATTCATGGACAGATCTTCCTCAGTGGTTTATACATAGTCTATACATTGTGTTTTAACTAAAATATTTTTTACGTGTCAAAAGCAGGAGATACACACAATACATATTTAGAAGCAGGCAAAAAGAAAAGAACTCATAGCCTTACTACCCAAAGAGTATCACTGTTAACACGTTGGTATAGTACATCCTTCCAAATATTTCTCTGTGCTACATTTTTAAATTATATATTTGAGGTACTAATTTCCACTTTTCCATTTCCTTGAATGTTATTCTTTAACTATTTATTTCATATTCAAACTCCCCTTTGTTTCTGATATTTCTCTGGTAGTTGATTTTTTCCTGCCCAGATGCTGTCTATGACATCTTTTTGCATCGGGTTAACATTATACTTAAATCTCCTTTAATCTAGGGCAGTTTATTACATTTTTCTGTCATTGACTTACTGAAAGCATCAGGCTTATTGTACTCCACATTATTCCAACGTCTCAATTTTCCAAACTACTTATTTGAAGTAATGCTTCATGGAGTGCCCAGTAATGCCTGGGACCGTAAGCACGAGCTACCATGCTCAGGGCAGCACAACCTCGGGCTGCAGGGCTGCAGGTCAGCAAAGAGACCCTCTGTCTCTCCTCCTGTGACCATGTCCACTTCATATTGATGGGAGACATTGAAGAGTGGTGAATAGAAACGTGAGCCATCATTAATTTATCCTCTAAATTCAGTATTTTCTGTACAATGGACATTAGTTCTAAAAGAACATAGATTCAGATTTTTGGCTAAAATGCATTTTATAGGTTGCATACTTTGTAGTGTCTACATCACATAATACTTAATCATCCTAGCTACCATATCATACTGTTGCTAGGGTTTATCAATGGCTTAGGCACTGATATTGAATAGTTTATTTTCTTTCTTTCTGAGTAACAAGTCATACATGTAATAATTATTTGACATTATATAAATAACTAACACCTTATCAACCATTCCCTTAATGGTAATGAAAACACCGATACCTAAAAGAAATATATATTTATACACATATATGTATATATACACACACACATATATATACTTATGAGTTATAAACTTATGATTTTCAAATTATTTCATTTGCATATGGACTGATAACATTTAGTTATCCTAACATAAAGACTTACTGATAAATATTTAATTTTCTGTATTTAATTACCTATTTTCAAGAAAAAAATAGATTTAATACCCATATGTCTAATGACGACATATGGGTTTTATCTAGCTCTCTCTTTTGTGAGCAATATTAGGAGCAAATGGATCTTCTAATGATTGAATGAATATTTATCCAACAAATTATTCTTTGGCAAGTTTGAATGGTGGAATTGCCTTGAAGTAGACTTCCATATCCTGTTTATACAGTCCTTCCAAATTATTAAAAGGTTCCCCTTTTTTAAGCACAATATAATATCATAGGTTCATCGTGTGTCTTCCTCTCTTCACTCCTGAAACCATTCTTCAGGAACTCAAATTCTTTTTAATACACAATGGTTATTAGAAACTTCAACTGATGCTAAGATTACACGTTATTACTGAGGGAAAATTATTTCTAAGCCATTTCATTAGAGCTTAAAAAGGTTCATATATGTAGTAGTCTGTTCTCATACTGCTAAAGACATACCTGAGACTGGGTAATTTATAAAGGAAAGAGGTTTAATTGACTCACAGTTCCACATGGCTGGGGAGGCCTCACAATCGTGGTGGAAGGCAAAGGAGGAGCAAAGTCACATCTTACATGGCAGCAGGCAAGAGAGCATGTTCAGGGGAACTCTCCTTTATAAAACCATCAGATCTTGTGAGACTTATTCACTACCTTGAGAATGACATCAGGGAAACCACACTCATGATTCAGTTATCTCCATCTGGCTCCACCCTTGACACATGGAGATTATTACAAATCAAGGTGAGGTTTGGGTGGAGAAACAGCCAAAGCATATCAACATACGTACATGTATTTACAATGTTTATACTTAAATAAACAGAAAAATATTTAAAATAAATATATAATTATTCATATGTATTTTATATATTACATATAATATATAGTAAAAAGTATTTTTATGTTAAAGCCTTATATATGCGTGTATTTTAAATCCATAACTTCATATTGCTATTTCTGATTTAATTTTAATATGGCACTATTTTATTTGTTTTGTATTTTTACATATTCTCATAAACTGAAAATATTCATTTGTATCATTAACATAATTAACTACTTACCTTTTTATACAATGTATAACAATTATTTTTTAAAAATCAGCTGTATTACTAAAAACAAATACAGAGGCTTTGGGAGGCTGAGGCAGGCACATCACCTTAGGCCAGGAATTTGAGACCAGTCTGGCCAACTTGGTGAAACCCCATCTACTAAAAATACAAAAAATTACCCTGGCATGGTGTCAGGCACCTGTAATCTCAGCTGCTGGGGAGACTGAGGAAGGAGAATTGCTTGAACCCGGGAGACTGAGGCTGCAGTAATCCAAAATCGCACCATTGCACTCCAGCCTAGACAAGAGTGAAACTCCATCTTAAAAAAAAAAACAAAACAAAAACAAGCATAAATACAATGGGATAATAATAAATAGTGGAAAATAATACAGTATTATCTTGTATTTTTTTCGCATTCAAATGCATTCAATTTAAAATACAATGTTCAAGTACAGGCAACACCCTATTATTTAAATCACTTGACATAAATGATTTCTTCCTATGTTAATATTGTGAAATTGGTAGGAGCCTTGGGTGGTTTGTTTATATTTGTATGCATTTGCAGGGCTTTTATAAATTTTTGTTATTATTTTTAAATCAGGAGATTTACTTATTCAGAAGCAAAAATCATGTTGAAATTTTGTCTTCCGCTCACCCTTGACCTTGTGACCACGCAACTTTTTATCTAGTGAAGGTAAGCAGTGGTATTCGTTTCTTGCGTATAGATTAAGGATCATTGTATTTTCTGTGCAAATAAAATATAATATCAATTCGTTTTGACTAGAACCTCTGCTGCATCTGATTTTATCCTTTATTTGTAAGTATATATATTGATATATTAAATACATTATTCTGAACACTGATTACCAGAAAAAAGTAAAAGGAACTATTTTAAGAGCCGTTTTTGTATTTCTATAATAATTTTAATAGATTTTCAGTTTTTCTTAAATTATAGTCACTACTGTTTGTCTTTCCATTAGACTGTGAATTGCTGCACACAGAGATTATATTTTATCAGCATTGTAATCACTTTATTTTTTTCTTATTTTATTATTCTTAAACTTTCCTTTATTTTTATTTTGGTCCATAATAAATGTTTACTCATTCCTTATTGAGTGAGATTGTAAATAAAGTTTATTTCCCTAGAACTCATGTTATTCTTCAAGGATTCTAAAACATGTCAATTTTTCCAGGTATATAGAGAGCGAAATTCAATGTTATTACACCAGATTTGACTTCAAGGGGAGTGGAGTCCTTCTCGCTCCATTTACCTGTTTTATGCTAATTGCAGTTTGTTCTTGTTGATGTTGAAGGGGGTTTTGTCAGGAAGGATTTGGGAGTCTTATGGTTGCCCCTGATCCATTCAGAGAACCCTAGGGTTCCAGGTTCAACCAGTGTACTTATTTACCTCCAGCTGTCTGTTGACTCCAGGAAGCACAGACAAAATCTTCTTCGACTTCTCAGGAGTCACCTGTATTTTTAGATTCATCACAGACGAGAAAATAACTCTTTTAACATATCTTACAAATAGTTTGTAGTAACCATTTTATCTGTAATTTGGAGATTATTACAGTGTTTGCAGCACTTGTTTTAAATAAATGTGTTAGTTCTTTTCCTTAATCTTCATAATAGCCCTACAAGGAAATTCATATCCTTTTCTTTTTATAAATGAGGAAGCTATATCTTAAATGTTAGGAAATTTTCTAAAGAGTTTCTAGTTAATAATATTTTCAAAAGGACCACAGTTCTGAAAGAAATCTGTGTGACAGTATTGTCTGAACTTTGACCACTACAACTGATTCCCTAACAGTATAAAGTATTTGAAAATTAAGTATATCTACATGTCCCATAGGACTTTTGATGTCATTCTGTCATTTTAGTTTTCAGCTTACAGTTCCCTAGAAAAAATTTAATTTAGAAAATCCTAGATATTTATATTTTGCTTGGCTTATGAATGAACATAGCTGTTCCAAGCAACATGGGAGCCTGGAACAAAAGACAGAATCAGTAACACTGATCTTGCATTTATTTAAAATGTCATATTTTGTTTATCATTACTTTTATATTAATTATAAATTATTAAAATACATTGCAGTAAATTATTTTTTATTACTGTTTGATGCCTTCCTTAATTTTGTGCCCAAGGCAAATACCTCATTCATCTCATCTTAGCCCCAGTGCTGCAGCAATAAGAAAGGTGTTTGTTATTAGAAAGCCATGTAAAAATAAACCAGTCAATCTTTATGAAGCCAAAATATGATAAGCATTTTAGGAGATAATAAAAAGCAGAGTTATGATCTCTGACTTTAGAAGCTTTCAATGCTGTTTTGTCCATAAACTATTAATATGCAAATGTACAGTATGGAAGAGCTTATGATAGATAAGCTCTTTATTTATCACAAAATAAAGATAATGTGATTTACAGCTCAGACTATACCAGGATCTGAATGTGTCAGAGGAGTTAGAAAGGTTGTTATCCTGTAGATGGTGCTTAATTTGGAACTTTAAGAATTTATAAGATGCAGAGGAGACCATGAGGACACGGAACTCCAGGGAAATGTTTTCAGACATTGTTAAAGGTCAGTGATTTATAGAGTCTAGGAGGAAGGAGGGGATATATGACAATAATGTGATTTGATCAAAAAGTTTATGCAGTAAATTAGTACAAGAGAATTTGTAAGATTTAAATGTGAAGAGTTTGTAAGAACACCAAATTTAAGCTTTTAAAAATGAGTATAAAAGGAGGGAATCATATCCCAGAGGAAGTTTCTGTCCAAGATTTTTCTGATAAACAGGAAGAGTTGAAAAGAGTAGCCTGATAGGAAACTATTTCTGCATATTGGAGTCAGAAATGAAGTAGTAAGGGCCTAGCAACAACATGAAATGGAACATCTTAACTTCCATAAGGGGACAAAAATAAGTTTATTCACGTAAAAGTAATGATGGCAGAGCTAGCAATTACTGAGCATATACTATGTCAGGCACTACTCTGAAGGTTATAAAATGCTGGATACAAATGGTGATAGTTATTGAAGACTTCAGAAGAGAAGTTCTCAATTATTTACGATTATGAGTAAAGTTACTTGTATTAATTTTAGACATTTTATTATATTTAAAGTTTTTCTGTTTCATATCAAATGATTTTGTTCAGAATTTATTGAGTTGTTCATATGCTTTTTCTTCTTCCAACTAATATGAAAATTTACTTTGGTTGGTATTTAAATACTAAAGCAATTCCTAAGACAAACAGTACAAGGTTATGATGCATTATCTCTTGTTTATTGTAGTGGGTTTAATTTATTGACATTTTCATTTAAGAATTTTATATCTATATGACAATAATTGACCTGTAAGTTTGCCATCACTCCCCATTTGATATCTTTGTCAGGTTTTAATATAATAGTTATCCTGAATCCATAAAATGACTTGCAAAGCTTTTCCTCCCTTCTCTTTTCTGGAAGGGTGTAGGTAACATTGAGTGTATAACTTCGTTAACTGTTTGGAAGAATACAAAAGGAAATCTGCTTACATCCATGTGGAGCCTTGTGGTTTGTTCCTTTTTAGTCATTTTGGGTATTTTTGAAAAGACTCAATTACATATTCAATGTCTTTAGAATATCTAGGTGCATTTTAACCCATGTTAGATACTTGAAAAGACTCACAGACTGCGCAGCAATTTAAAGGCAGAGAATAAGATACAATAAGATAAAGAGATGCAGGCACACACTGCAATTCTAAGAGATACACACTTACTGGCTACCACAGGCCCCCTGTTCCTGAGTACCATGCTGTGTCCTAAACTGAACCTCCACGATTTGGGCGAGGAATCAGCGTGGAGAGCTCACCAGAGGCGCTCTCAGGATCTCTTTATATAAAGTCAGTCTTGTCACACTGGTTAGGCCATTTCAAACATAATGAAAAGACTGACGTTGGGAGTCACACAGGGAGTTTTGTACTTTTTAACAGCACATTACAAATTCCACTTCTGGATGAGAGTCAACAGCTAGACATTGGGCATTCCCAGAGATAGAGCGAGTTTGTTCATGGCAGCTGTAAAGCAAAGCTATATCTAAAAGTATTCAGATTTTCCAAGAAATTTCTCACATGAGTTTTGGTAACTTTTGTATTCAGAATGTTTCCACATCATCTAAATTTTCAGTTAATGGCATAAAGTAAGAAATAGTCTCTTCTCTTTTCAATATAATTAAGGTCTCAAGTGACCCCTCATTTTATTCTTCATATTGCTATTTTGTATTTCTTCTTGCTTTAGTCTTTCTAGGGATTTATAGTTTGACTAGCATTTTCAATGAATCAAACGTTTGATTTTTAAAATTTTCTTGATTGCCTTTATTGAGTTTCTCTGTCATTTATTCCATACAGACACACACACACACACCCCTCCTAGACTTCCAACCAGAAAATTGCTTATGCTCTCTTACCCTTAACTAAACAGTGAAGCGTAGAAAAAGTATTGCAAATAATAGTAAAAGGTAAAAATAATTTTCACAGGATGTTGTATTTTACTATTTAGGATCCTATGTCAGGGAGAAGACAGGCTAATGACCAATTAGTTAATAATAGACACATGATCTAATATCAAAGATGAACATTTGCTTGATGAAACACTCATGCAGTGTGTGTGCATGTGTGTGTCTGTGTATGTGTGCGTGTGTGCGTATTAGGCTAAGATTGGTTCAAATCTTTTTTTTTCTTAATTGCTTTTGCTTGTTTTATTAGTTATGAAAAGATGTCTCTCACAATGAGTATAGATGAGATATTTTTAGTTTGACCTTCACTTTTTTTTTTTTTTGAGACGGAGTCTCGCTCTGTCGCCCAGGCTGGAGTGCAGTGGCCGGATCTCAGCTCACTGCAAGCTCCGCCTCCTGGGTTCCCGCCATTCTCCTGCCTCAGCCTCCCGAGTAGCTGGGACTACAGGCGCCGCCACCACACCCGGCTAGTTTTTGTTTGTTTGTTTGTTTTGTTTTGTTTTGTATTTTTTAGTAGAGACCGGGTTTCACCGTGTTACCCAGGATGGTCTCGATCTCCTGACCTCGTGATCCGCCCGTCTCGGCCTCCCAAAGTGCTGGGATTACAGGCTTGAGCCACCGCGCCCGGCCGACCTTCACTTTTTAAACATCTACTCTGACAAGTTCAGTCTTCTCAACAGAATGATTAATTTCTCTGCATTTAACAGAATCACTGATTTATTTGAGTTTATATATATATACCATGTATTTTCCTATACAGTTTCAGAGAACTGTATTATTCTTTCCTTTTAAATAATTGAAGACTAGTATTATTTTCCTGGAATTCAACTTATTATTAATTCATTATTTTACTGTTTATATTTGGTTACCCTAAAAGGACGAGAGGAAAACATATTAAGCCAGTGCTTAGCGTTCACACTGGAGTCATAAAATGTAAAGTAAAATGTAGCAAGTATGGTCAGGTGCAGTCTTCTCTAGTGTGGTGATATGTGTGCACAGATGTTAATATAATTTTGTATATATAGTTACAAGCAAAGATGGGAGAAGGACAGCTTGTGAATTAGATTGTGTATCAATGCTATTTGGGCTTGGTGCTAGGATGTTATGTTCAATCTGGGTAAGTAGATACATATCAAATGTCCCAAAGTGCAGGGAAGACAGGGTTGTATGGACTGGAAATCAAGGTGGCCCCCAATGTTGTTCAACCTGAATTATCTTGCACTCGCTACCAAAGTCACTACTTTACTACAAATAACAAATATGACAAAAGCAGGAGAAAAGGGCTTGAATTTCAGTATGTTATTTTAAATAATCAAAGATGAAGATGAAGCATATAATGCCAACCAATGATAATAAAAATGGGCTAGTACATTAAAATGTGTAGTTGGAAGGACTGTTCTTATACATATCTTTTCAGATGGAATCTTTTTCAGTTGTTCATATTTGGGAAAAACAAATAAAATAACCTTTATTTTGAGATATTGGTCTGGGCATCAAGTTAACATGCAGGATGTGATTGACTTAATGAGAAAAACTAGAAATATTATGATCTCCTATAAGAAAAGATGGGGTGTAGATGGACAGGATGTATTTAATCAATAGACCCTAATAAATAATTAAAATAATTTGGGACAAAATTTTTCTTTCAGTTACCTTTAAAATTCTGTGAAGAAGAAATTACAAATATTCTCTGTTTAAATACTTTTATTATTTTGTCTCCATTCCAAGTATAACTTGTAACTTTGTTAAATTTCTTGTGACTTTTTTCTTTCTAATCAGAACCTTTCAAGGAAAAGTTCTACATTTTGACATTCCCTGTTGCATAGCCTTTCCTGAATTGGTATTTTCTTTGATTTAGCCTCATTAAGGCTACAGAAATATTAAGGTCACATTTTTATTTATAAATGATATTTGAAAAGTCAGTGCAATTGTCCATATTGTGAAATGAATTGCACGGGGACCTCTGCATGTACTAAGGTAGGATTAGTTGGAGAAAAATCTTTCATCGAGCAAATGTCCATCTTTGATATTAGGTCAGGTGTCTGCATTATGAACTCCAAATCGGTCATCAGCCTGTCTTGTCTCCCTGACACAGGATCCTAAATGGTAAACTATTATTTCCTGTGACAGATTATTTTTGCCCTTTCATTTTTTTCAGCACTTTTTCTATACTTCACTGTTCAGTAGAGGATAAGGAAGTAGTTTTCTAGCTGGACATAGAACACTCATCCTAATTGCCAAGGTCACACAAAATAATTACATTTCACGATTACTGGCACCATATCGATGTTTCAAGTTAAAAACTACGTTTTCATGGCACTATTCTCTCCCTTCTTCTTTACTCTCTCACTTTTTTAACACTCCTTTTAACTGTCCCGTTTTTCATCAAAGAGAGGGTACACAGCATTCCAACTCATGAAATGGCCAACAGTAAATCATATTCTAATGGATATATCTTGACTTTTCCCTAGCGTAATTTAAACCATTACTCTATCCTGCAGTTCTTGTAATTTTGTTTGCTTTTCTCCCAGCTTTATCGAGCTATAATTAACAAATGAACATTTTAGATATTCAAAGTGTACAATGTGATAATTTGATATGCCTATACATTGTGCAATAAAGACCACCGTCAAAATAACACATCCATCACCATACATAGTTACTCTGTGTGTGTGTGTGTGTGTGCGTGTTTGTGAAGATAAACCCTATATTCTCAAGAATTCTTAAACTTTAGCTCCACTGCTCCAACTATGAAACATTAGTTCTACTGCTCCTACTATGTTTGGTTGAAAATATTGTGTTCTAAAATAATTAGTAATCATAGAGTAAGCACTACAGTATATGCCCTTCTTCAAAGGAGAATAAGGTTTTAAAAAAATTTAGACCAAAAGCTAAGTGACCGTAAGTAACTTCCTGTCTTAGTCCATTGGATGTTGCTGTAACAGAATAACAGAGTGGGAAATTTGTAAAGAAAATAAATTTGGTTTTTGTCAGTTCTGGTGGCTGGGAAGTTCCAGGTTGGTGAGCCTGTACTTGGCAGGGTCTTCTTGGTGCATCATCACGTGGCTGCAGGAAGGAGGGCGAGAGACTGAGTGCGTGTGTTTGCGCATAGAAGAGAGAGAAAGAGACCCAAACTTGCTTTTATAACAATTCCCACTGGCAATAAGAAACTCACTCTCATAACAAGGACATTAATTCGTTCACATTCATGATGGCACAGCCCTCATGACCTAATTGCCTCTTAAAATTCCCACCTCTCAACACTGTTACCTTGGGTAGTGAGGTTTCTGACACATGCTTTTTTGGTGAACACATTCAAACCATAGCACCCCACCCCCACCCCATTGCAGTCTGGCAGAGGAAGAGCTATGCCCTTCGCTAGATGTAGATAGCATTAATCCTAGTCCTTTGTTCTCATATTCTCTACTATTCTTTTGCTTGGGTTTAAAAATGGGCTCTCTGGTTGTGTGAGAATGTGCAAGTTGCTTAATAGGGTATATGAAAATCTCACAGAGTATAAAATCATAGAGGTTTAGTGTTTACAGTTATTTTCTTCCTGTAAACATAAAATTTGCTTCTGGAAATTTGTAAATGTATGGTTAAATCACCTTTATCCAACAAGGTTCAAGAGGATCTGATCCTTATTACAGTACTTATACGTTTGCCCCTATTATTACATTTTAGCCTTTAGTGATCTCATTTGAAAGCCTGGGCTGCTAACCAGGACACTTCTTTCTTTGTAGGTCTGGCTTTAATTTTTTTTTTCTTTTTCTTTTCTCCGCACTGTGAGACTGGAAAGTTTTGCCTGGGTTTTGGCCTTTTATAGGATGTTTTCTTCTTGGTTTCTTTTTTCACACAAATAGGGATCAGTAGATGTTTGAGACAAAATATGATGGTAAATACCGGGCTTAAGTCTCTGTGGTTCTCTGATACCCATTATCTTCGGTACTCAATTTTGGCCATCCTTAGTAACTCTGGACAGCATAGTAACTCTGGACAGCCTATTTTTGTAAGGCTGCTGAAAGCATGACCCTGGGCCCAGGGCTGTGGGCATGTTATCAGTTGCCTCAAATGAACTATTAGTGGAAAATGATGGCCTTGCCTGAATTCATTTGCTTTCTTCCAAGGATCTTGACCACTTCATCCTGGCTAACTCAATTGGTCTGTAGTTCATTCAAAGAACTATTGTATTTTTCTCTCAGATTTTTATAGCTTATGTCATCAGAAGAGTTTGATTAAAAACTACCCATTATAGCCCAGAGCAGATATATAGCAGTATAACAGATGATGGAATTTACTTTTCTCATTTTCTAGGAAACCTAGAGACCCAAAGCCATACAAGCTTATTAGTACCACAGTCAGAAATGGGATTCTTGAGAGAAGGTAAAAATAATGGTGCACTGATTCTTGAATGCGACAACAGCTAAAAAAAAAAAAAGGGAAATCTGCTTCCCTGACTTCCTATATTGCTATACTAGTTTCCATTGCATGAACTTAATGAATATATTAGAAATGGGAAGATGTGATATAATCCATCAGGCCATTAAAGAATCACTACTTAAGATAGATCAAAAAATTCTCTACCATTTTCCTTTATTCTGCTTCTGAGTCAAAGAACAAGAGAAAAATTATTTCAATTATAAGCCTTTTTGTAGAATTTTCTCCAGATACCTGATTTTAACTTTTTATGCTAGTATTAACATTAACTAATTAGATACCAAATTTATTTTATGTATTAAAATATTAAAAATTAAAATATTAAAATATTAAAAATTTCAAAATTAAAATTTTGAAAAATAAAAATATTTTCAAAATATTCAATACATGTTAACCACCTTTTCTATCCACTCTAATGTTTTTTTCTTATTTGCAAATATATTTCTATTTTCTCAGATTCTCTTATTCACAAAACCACTTCCAATTCCTTTCTGGATTGGGTTTTTTAAACACATTGCAGTTAGTTTATGAGTTGAGTTTGTACATACCACAAATATAAAGATGTTTAGTAATTTTAAAAATAAAATACAAAACAAATTTCTTTCATTATATTAAATTTATATTAAATTGCCTTATACTTTCACCTTGTACTGAAAATCCTATTTGATTTTAGATGGGTTATAGGTTGTGATTTAAGCTGAATTTCTACCATTTTTTAAAGTGTTCAAAGTATTTATTAACCCTTTTAGGTGAATTCTGCTGTTGACAATATGGCTATAAGTTATTTAAATGCTATTGAATTGAAAGAAAAAAACACAGGTTCAAAATAAATAAATACCTATATATAACTGGAACTATGACTAATAAGTAATTACTGTAAAACTGCAACTGAAACAAATTTAGCAAAATTTTCCAATGTTTACTTCAACTATACTAATCTATATGTTAAATCACTTTGTGGATAATTAACAGAAATGTTTTAAATAATAATTTTGTTAAGTTGTAATTATGGTAATCATAGAGTTGTATCTTCTGTCCAATACCATAATTTATTCAATGCTATTTTTATTACATATTAGGTTTCTACTTGCAAGCTTCTGGGTTTGGAAGGAGTATATAAACTTTGAGTTATTCAAAGTTGCTTTGGTAGTAAAATAGAGTTGATTTATTTTAGGAAATGTAGTAAAGCAATCTGTATACGTATACACACACACATATATAAGTGTTAAAATAATTCATAAATAGATCTTTGAAAGTATTTTTAAAACATTTTATAGAATTTTAAAAATTAAGAAAATTATATAATAAATGATTATATATCATATTTGTTTATGCAGACATACATATAAATGTACATCTTATATGCTAAAACTTTTGAAAGTAAGGCCCTAAATCATGAGGTCATGACCCTTCATTCCTTAGTCTTTCAGTGTCCATTACTAAGAATAAAGGATGCTTCTCTGTAATTATCATTATTTCCAAGAAAAGTAGTTATTTCAATAATATAATTTTATATAGTATACAGTTTATTTTATCCAATTGGTCCTAAATTTTCATCTTTTTTCAAATTAAGATTAAATCAAGGCTATTGTCTTTCATTAAAGAATTATCCACATACTTTTTTTTTCATGACATTAACTTTTAAAGATATGTTAGTCTTTTCTTTTTGTAGGCCCAAATCAGGGTTTTGATTTTTGTTTCTTGTTTTTCCTTTTATGCTTCCTCATAAAAAGATCCAGGCTAGTCATTTACTGGTGTTGCTTCATATGTTGTTTTTAATTAATCAGTAATCCATCATGTGAATTTGAGACTGAATATCTAATTCCGTAACTTCCTTTCTCCCAGCAATGAACCTTGCCTAAGTTACTCATTGGGAGTTGAAATATGGAAATTTTTAAATTTTGTCTTTCTTCCACATTTTGCTCTCTTTACGGAACTTTTTCATTTGATCCCCACTTCTTGCGTCGTCAGTCTTTCTCTTACACACACACACACACAGAAACACAAATACAATTAATATTCACAATGTACTTTATCTGCCCTGAATTGGAATCATTAGTATTGCCAAGGAGTCCTGGTTTCTTTTAGTGGCAACTTTTCCTTAGAAACAAAGACCCAGATGCTGTGTGTGCTTAGAAACAAAGACCCAGATGCCAATGCAGCATGTCTGCTTCTAGCCATTTTTGATGTCAAATTACGAATATATTTTAAAATTTCACAATTTGAATGTTGTGTCCTTTCATTCCCCATGCCATCTTTGTATCTTTCTTTTTATATAGTCAAGATGTTTGTGTGATCATATCATTCCCTCTGTTCTATTCCATGATGTAATTAAATAATTTTGAAATTACTACACCATCATATGTTTATAAATTTAACTTTTTTTTGGTACAGATCAGGTCAAGATTTCTCTGGGTTTTTTTTTTTTTTTTTTTTTTTTTTGAGACAGAGTCTCAATCTGTCACCCGGGCTGGAGTGCAGTGGTGCAATTTGACTCACTGCAACCTCTGCCTCCTGGGTTCAAGTGATCCTCCTGCCTCAGCCTCTTGAGTAGCTGGGATTACAGGTGCCTGCCACTACATCCAGCTAATTATTTTGTATTTTTAGTAGAAGCAGGGTTTCACCATGTTGGCCAGGTTGGTTTCGAACTTCTGACCCCGTGATTTGCCTGCCTCGGCCTCCCAAGTGTTGGGATTACAGGCATGAGCCACCGCACCTGGCCAAGATTTCTTCAGCATTTTGAACTAGGAGTTTAGAGTCAAAGTACTGTACATACTTAGTTTATTTCTTGGTGTTTAATGAGGTTTTCAGAATTATGCATACTTTCATTTATTTATATCTATATTTACATTTAAATGTCAAAGCCTATTAGTTTTAATCAATCATTTTTAAAAATCTGTAAAAATTGTTTAAAATTAAATTATGTAAAAATGTATACCCAGGAACTCCTGTTCCCATTAAATGAGCTCCTGACATTATTACTATTTCAAAGGGTAACCATTTTCTTTAAAACCTAGCTTAGCCTTTTATTCTTTTTTAAAATAAAATAATTAATTAATAAAATAATCAACAGGTAACATAATAAGCATAAACATTCAAATCTCATTTCTCTCACTTGAAAATATGTAATTGAAATAACTGCATAACAGTTCATTAATATTATCTTTTTCTTTCTTTTTTCCTTCACTCTTCTTTTCTTTTTGCTTGTTTTTTGGCTACACAGTAGTTCTTTTAGTGGACATATCACCCACTGACTGAAATTAACTAGTCCCTTATTAATCAGCATTTTTTATTGCTTTTTTTGTTACATATGTTATGAATATATTATTTTAAAGCAGACGAGCTTTGTCTTTGGGGCATCATAATTTTTGTTTCCGATCAATATATTTTATTATTTCAACATGTTTGCTTTTTAAAGGCCATGCTAATTTCATTGTAGCCATAGAAACTACTTCGTATGCATTGACTCCTATTAGAATTGTTAAGACTCAGTTTATGGCCAAGAATGTAGTCCATCTCAATGAATGTTCTGCATGTTCTAGGAAATAACATGCACTCTACTGGTATTACATACAGAAGTGATCCCCAACCTTTTTGGCACCAGGGACCGGTTTTGTGGAACACAATTTTTCCACGAACTGGGGTAGGAGGCGTGGTTCCGGGATGATTCAAGCACATTATATTTACTGTGCACTTTATTTTTATCATTATTACATTGTATTATGTAATGAAATAATTATACAACTCACCATAATGTAGAATCACTGGGAGCCCTGAGCTTGTTTTCCTGCAACTATGTGCTTCTATCTGGGGATGATGGAGACAGTGACAGATCATCAGGCATTAGATTCTCATAAGGAGTGTGCAACCTAGATCCCTCACATGTGCAGTTCACAGTAAGGTTCATGCTCCTATGGGAATCTAATGCTGCCACTGACTGGACAGGAGGTGGAACTCAGGCAGTAATGCCAGCAATGAGGAGCAGCTGTAAATATAAAAGAAGCTTTGCTCGCTTGCCCATTGCTCATCTCCTGCTGTGCAGCACAATTCCTAACAGACCACAGACCAGCACCAGTCCATGGCTCAGGTGTTGGGGACCCCTGGTTTAGAGTGTTTGGTCAATGCCAAGTTGGTCAAGATGTTTGATAGCTGTGGTAGTTAATTTTATGTGTCAACTTGAGTGGTTAAGGAATAATCAGGTAGATGTAAAATCATTATCTCTTAGTGTATCTGTAATGGACTTTCCAGAATAGATTAGCCTTTAGATCTGTAGACTGAGTAAAAATGATCTGCCCTCACCGTTGTGCACAAGAGTCATCTCATCGATTGAGGGCCCAGACAGAAAAATAAAAGGTAGAAGAGGAACACATCCTTTCTCTGTTCCAGAGCTGGGACATCCTCTTCCCCTGACTTGGACATGAAAATTCCAAGTTCTAAAACTTTCAGCCATGAAGGCTTATCCAGCAGCTTCCCAGTTTCTCAGGTCTTTGGCCCCCAGTTGAGAGCTACGCCATTGATTTCCCCAGTTCTCAGGACTTGGCACTCAGACTCAATTACACCACTAGCTTGCCTAGTTTTCAGCTTTCAGACAGCATATTGTGGAACTTCTTGGCCCCCATAATTGTATGAGAAAATTTACATAGTAAATCCCCTGTTATATATCTTTCTTTAAAATAGTTTCTGGTTTTTTGGAGAACACTGACTAGTACAATAACATTTCTAAAGTATTCTATTTTATTACTGTTTTTCTATTGACCTTACCTGCCAATTATTGAAAGAGATGTTAAAATGTTTGATTATATATGTGTATGTCTTTTTTTCCTGTAATTTTATGTCTTTATTTTATATAATTTGTAACTCCATCATTAGGTACATAAATATCTATCTAGTTTAATGTACTATTGATGAATGAACCCCGTTATTATCATGAAATATTAACTTTACGTGTAGCAACATTCTTTGCTCTGAAGTCAACTTTGGTAATAATTGCCACTTGAATTTTTCCAGTTTCATTAGTGTTAGAATGTCACATATTTTTATATCCTTTATATTTCAATTGTTTTGCATCTTTATATTTGAATGAGCTTCTTATAGGCTAAAGTTAGGTCTCGTTTCTGTGATTGTAAGTGTGTCTCTGTGTTTTCAACTGTAAACCTTCAATGTGCCAAGCAATATGCTTTATGGTGGGTGAACAAAACTATAATCAGACTATATTCTCAAGGAGCTAGCATTGAGTTAAAGAAGTTCATATATACCCAACTAACTACATACAATGTGAAAAGGCAGAGCAGGTAATCTAAACAGAATATTCTGAATTCTCAGAAGATGCAGTAATATTAAACCAACCAATATTATATGTTATTCTGAGCATTTAAACAGTTATACACGTTGTTCAATAAACCTGCTATTAACGATATTTAAATTAAGGTAAATAATTTAAAATATAATAATCTATTGTGTAAAACCATAACACAAGTTAATATTTTGCCATTCATCATTTTCTTAGTCCAATAGGTGAAGGCCAGAGAAACCAAACACCAAACAAAATGAAAACCACTTTTACTGCAGAAAATAACTGAACCTGCAAATAAGCAGCAGTCTCCCATGCTGAGACATTCTTGGGTTCAATTGGGGAAAAATGAAAAGCTGCGGGGAACGATATATGAAAAGCAATTGGAAAACCAGGTGAACTGGATAAGAAAAAATAACATCCTACTACATATCAAATGTGCATCAGTGAAAAACAGTAGTTACGGAAAAACACAGCAGTAATTCCAAACATCATAAAAACCCTTGAAATGGTTATTTAAAAAAAAATTCCTATGGCAAATATCCATTATGATTCTTTGAAGAATAATTCAATAATGACATAGTTTTAAACATTAGTTGGTAGAAGTTGGGATTCCATTTTAATTACTGATTTCTACTTTATGTCCTGGACCTTCGGTCAATTTCACAAACAGATGATTCTTAGTTTCTGACTCAGTACATATTTATTAAAAATAGTTAGCTTCATAAAGCGATAGCTATTATTAACATGTCCAGATGTTTTAAAAAATGCCCATTCTACACTAAGTATGCTTAACAAAATTCTGCTATTGACCAAACAAGAAATGTACCAGGGCAGATTTCAAGGGAAAGGTGGCCTTGTTCGTTAAATTAGAGATGATGATGATAAAATTTCCCTTTTGGAATCCCAAAACCAGATTTGATTTATTCTCTTAAGTTGCACCATAATCTAGAAATGAAATATCCAGTTGTCCCAGGCATGGAGCCGTGGCATAACTTAAATTAATTTTGTAGATCCTCACTACACCTATTATATGAGATGACTTTAGAAAATGGAATTCAATAATAAAGGTAAAAAAGCAACAAAAAGCTATTTCTTAATATAAGCTCCATCAAGTTCAAGACACTTTTGAAAGCAATGATACTAGTCATTTAGTCCAGCCCTAAAAAGTGAAGGTTCTGAAAATTTAACCATGTCAGTGCAGTCTTTTTCATATTATTAACTGAAAAAAAAAAATGGTGCCTTTAAAGATTTATTTAAGACTACGAAACAAAAAGAAGTCAGAAGGAGCCAAATCAGGACTGTAAGATGGATGTCTAATGATTTCCCATAAAAAATCTTGCAAAATTCCCCTGGATTAATGAGAGGAATGAGCAGAATCATTGTCCTGGTAGAGAAGGATTATCTGGCGAAGCTTTCATGGATGTTTTTCTATTTAAAGTTTGACTAACTTTCTCAAAACACTCTCATAATAAGCAGTTGTTTATCATTGCCGAAAATCAACGAGCAACATGCCTTGAACATCCCAATAAACGGTTGCCATGACCTCTGTTCTAGACCAGCCTACGTGTGCTGTGACTGCAACCTTCCACCTCTCCGTAATTATTGCTTTGATTTTGTTCTGTCCTCACAATTGTGCTGGTAAAGCTATGTTCCATGTCCTGTTACAATTCTTCAAATAAATGTTTCAGTATATTGATCTCACTTGTTTAAAATTTCTGTTGAAAACTGCTCTTTTCTGCAGCTGATCTAAGTGCAATGGATTTGGCAACTATCAAGTGAAAAGTTTGCTCACGGTCCGGGTGCGGTGGCTCACACCTGTAATCCCAGCATTTTGGGAGCTGAAGCAGGTGGATCACCTGAGGTCAGGAGCTCGAGACCAACCTGACCAACACGGTGAAACCCCGTCTCTACTAAAAATACAAAAATTAGCTGGGCGTAGTGGCGGGCGCCTGTAGTCCCAGCTACTTGGGAGGCTGAAGCAGAATAATCTATTGGACCCAGGAGGCAGAAGTTGCAGTGGGCAGAGGTGGCGCCACTGCACTCTAGCCTGGAGACAGAGCGAGACTCCCTTTCATTTTTCAGTCAGAATTGTATAAACTGAACCAATTGAGTGGTGTTCACTATTGTTCTGCTGCTAATCGTCAGTCCTTTCAGTTAGGGCACAAACAAGACGGAATTTTTCATCAAACGTTGATCTGGACGGTCAGCTGCTGAAGGGCTTAACTTCACCATCATCTTGTTCTTTCTTCTGTTTGGTTTGTGTCCAATCTGCTCTAAAAAGCATACAGTGCAATTCTACCACCCTAAGCCTTTGCAGTCTTAGCTTGCACCCAGTGAATCCTGATGTATATAAATATTCAAGCCACATATGCCTCAGAGCATCTTCAGAGGTCCTGAGTATTCAGCAAGCATCAGTTCACCTGGTATGATGCCCTCTGATCCAGCTTTAAAGCTTTTTTCCTGGAACTCAAGGCTCTAATTGGAAGTCTCATGGTTCATCCCAGGGATCCTGAAGGAATTTTACCTCATTGTTCTCCCTTAAGCTCATTTCTAAAGGTAGTGAGTTTTATGACTCCTACACTTACCTTAAAAGAAACTGAAAATTATTGCAGAAATCTTGTGACAGTAGTCTAGTTCTGATCCTGGAACAAAAGTGGCTAATATAATATTCTATGAGATTTCTTTGTATTTGCAATATTGTGTCCGTATTTCATTATACTGTGTAAAATTTTTCCCCAATTTTACAATTTGAACATGGTATTTCAATCATTGCTTTCATAGGACATGGTTACAGAAATGATTTTTCACAAAGTAGACCTATTTAAGGTTATTTAATTTAAATAAATACTTTATTACTATATTGATTTAAAATTCGTTCTTGAGCTGGGCGCCTTGGCTCATGCCTGTTATCCCAGCATTTTGGGAGGCTGAGGCTGGTGGATTGCCTGAGGTCAGGAGTTCCAGACAAGACTGGCCAACATGGTGGAACCCCGTCTCTACTAAAAATACAAAAATTAGTAGGGCATGGTGGTGGTCGCCTGTAATCCCAGCTACTCAGGAGGGTGCGGCAGGAAAATCACTTGAATCTGGGAGGCAGAGGTTGCAGTGAGCCAAGATCATGCCACTGCACTCCAGCCTGAGCCACAGAGCGAGACTCCATTTCAAACAAACAAGCAACAACAAAAAAATCATTCTTTAAGAGTATATTTGCTTAAAGCAGAAGGGATTTATATCTTATGTATTGTTGAATATAATTGTATAACAAAATTCTGGTTTTTAAATTTTCATGTAGAATATATCAATATAAAAATTAAATGAATCATAAAATCATATTATTAAAGTATTAAAATATATTTTAAAACATTAAAATTGGCTGGGCATGGTGACTCACGCCTGTAGTTCCAGCACTTTGGGAGGCCGAGGCAGGTGGATCACAAGGTCAAGAGATCGAAACCATCCTGGCCAACATGGTGAAACCCTCTCTCTACTGAAAAGACAAAAATTAGCCTGGGGTGGTGGCGCACACGTGTAATCCCAGCTACTCGTGAGGCTGAGGCCAGAGAATAGCTTGAACCTGGGCGGCGGAGGTTGCAGTGAGCCGAGATCGCACCACTGCACTCCAGCCTGGGCAACAAAGGCGAAACTCTGCCTCAAAAAAGAGAAAAAAATTAAATTAAAATTTTAGTAATCAACCCTAACTAGAAATTATACCTTAGCCTTACTGTAAACTTTGCCAAGCCAATTAGTCATATTTATAATCGTTATATCTTTTTTCCAAAAATCAACAGAATTTATTGAAGAAATTTGAGTTGGTGAAGATCGGCACTTTTGCTGCCAGGTTGTAGCTGAAGCAATCTCAGCCAGCATTCTGCCACGTGCATGCAAATTTATTAGAAAGAGAAACCATTATTAAAGCTGACACAAATGACGTCTTAAATCTATTTTAAAATTTGACTAATTTCCAGCTCAGTGGTGAGCTTCACATGCTCACCATTCAGCCACTTGCAATGAGACACTTCGACAATGGCTAAATGGGGGACCGTATCAAAAAAATAGCCACTAGGATATCAGAGAACCAGCTAGTATCCCAACCCCAATCCTCCCCACCGCCCTTTTTTTGGAGATAGAGTCTCACTCTGTCTCCCAGGCTGGAGTGCAGTAGCGCCATCTCGGCTCGCTGCAAGCTCCACCTCTCGGGTTCACGCCATTCTCCTGCCTCAGCCTCCCTAGTAGCTGGGACTATAGGTGCCCGCCACCACGCCCGGCTAATTTTTGTATTTTTAGCAGAGACGGGGATTTTGCCATGTTTGCCAGGCTGGTCTCGAACTCTTGACCTCAGGTGATCCACCTGCCTCGGCCTCCCAAAGTTCTGGGATTAGAGGTGTGAGCCACCGCACCCAGCCCAGAACCCACTTCTTCAAGTCCCTGGTGGCTTCTGTTCATGCAAGTGTGCAGAAAAACCTCTAAATGGCTTTTAGTAAATCCTCATTTCTTGGTCCTTTCAATTTTACTAATAAGAGCCTATTTCTAATAGTAGTTATGCTTATTATAAGAAATGGTAATATACAATGTGCTAATTACTAAAACTTCTGGCTACTGAATTAGAGGGTTTGAGAAAAGGCTTACCCTGGTGGTCTTCAGAGAATGGCCCTTACTGATACATTTACTGTCAAAGCGCAATGTTTACGCTTTTAATAGCACCTTAGTTGACCACTCCTAAATTCGATTTTAAACTGCTGTCATATATATCTATCTATATAATTGTTTATATTTGTGTATATTTAAATAAATGTCATTGACAGTAACACAGATAGTTTTCAGTAAAGGTATAGAAGATAAGTAAAATACAAATAATTTAATAACAAAATGCGTACAAATAAAGTTTATGAAAACAATGATTGGATACTAAGAAAACAGAATATAGAGACCTAACTTATATAAATGTACAAAAGCATAAAAACTTAATGTTTTACTTATAACTAAAGAATGTAAGAATGGTAATAAATGCTTTAAAATTAGAAATATTTCTTAAATCCAATTATGGTTAATAATAAATATAATCTGGGGCCTCAAATACTGGAAACCAAAAAAATAAAATTCAATGTAGCCTAAAGATAATACCAAAGAAAGAGAAATTCAAGTATCTCAAAAATAAATAACAGCATAAAAATTGCTATCTTGATGGCAGTCTTCCCTTTATTTTATAAATTGTGTTACTTTGTTCAGCTATAAGTCACCCACTTAAAGCTGATAAAAAAAATAAAATTATAAACGGTTCACCTGGGAGGAAAAATAATGTGTGATTGATCTATCCTTTGCCCATACACACTAAGCACCATTTAATTGAGTACAGATAAAACAATACCAGCACCAACTACATCACACAGAAATAATGCACCTGAAACATTACACTGTAAATGATGAATTGAGACATCACTGTTAACATCTCATTTTTAAAGAAAGACTCTGATATATTTATCAACACTTTTGGGAAAGCATCATCAATTTTTTTTCTTGTTTTTCACATTTTACACTTTATGTAAACACTTTATGAAATATATCTTAACATCACCAAGGAAATGGAATATGAGAGAAAACTGAAACAAAATAAGCGTTTAGAAAGAAATTAGGCTTTATACACATAAATCATAGCTATTTATATCAGTGACTCCATAAATTGGATCAAAGATTCATTATTCATTTTAACTGAATCATCCATATTCTATTAGGTCTAATTAAGAAGTATTCTGGCAATAAACAAAAAAAAATCAATAAATTGTTCAATCATTTTTTAAATTCATGTAGATCCTGAAAAAAAGATTTGTCCAGAAAAATAATGACAATAGCAATAATAAAAATATAACTCTAGATTTCACCCATTAGACTTAGAGTAAGTATAATACAGGAAAAATAAAAATGCGTAATAAATAGACTAGACATACATTATCAAGATATTCCATACAAATGCAATGTCGTTAATTGAATATTGACTTAACTCTACCTGTTTCAGAAATGAAACATGAGGAAACTCTAAACATTCATGACTACTTTAGACCATTCCCTCATGACTACCCTAGGCCATATACATATACCTGAGTTATAAATGGTTATGAAGTGTTTAACCTTGTTACTAGCTCTTTATAACAAACAGCTTTTAGAAAGTAGTACATGGGTAAGCAATTCTTGCCATGGTGAAATCTGATTGAATAACCAAGCAGTTGTACTATCCTGGTTCTGCTTCATAACAAAATCGAAAAGCTGCATACATCTATAATGGGCATGGATTGTTAACATTGTATTATTTCCTTCATTAAGTCTACTTTTAGTATTCATAGAATTTTAATCCTTGCCACAATAAAGCCATGAAGGAAAAACATCACGTTAATTGTGGCAGGAATGTGTCAAATGTCATTAAATATCACCAATATGATAGATCTACTTAAGGTCTTTTTGTTAACATTACGAATTGACATTCTCATAGCTACATGTGGAAAGGGACCTTTGAAAGAGAGAATCCCTTAAGTCTTGTGGGTTAATTTTTGTGACTTTTGTTTAATTTTGAAAGGTTATACATACACTGACCTCTTTTGATGGTTAATAGGCTTTAATAACGAAAAAAACAATGATTTAAAATGAATCTGTCTTTGGCAGTGAACGAATAGCAACATATTTTGAAGTAGAATTGTGTCCTTTCTCATAAGATATTTGGGAATACTTTTCCTGAAATAACAATATTTTTCACATATAGATCCATCAAAGCTATCTATCTAAAGCTGTCTCATTTGCTAAAGAAAGCTATCTCTTATCCTGATTTTAAATTTTCCACATTGTTATTAATTTATTTTAGGCTCTGTATTGATTTTAAAAAGGCAGTACAATTTATATAGACCTTTATATTCTTTTAAAATGAGACAAATCTATTTGATAATAGACTCATTTTTTGATCTCAGATAAATAAATCTGGTGTTACTCTTACCCCAGTAGTAAGCTTATGCACACAGTGAGTCCATGTCATATGCAAAGTAGATAAGCAAGTGTTTCCTTTGTTACTGGAGATTCAAGGTTCACTTTTGTGCAGTAAAAACGAAAGTAAGCTACAGTCTGCATCATGTTGATGTAAAGTGTTTGACATTTTATTAGAAGACTTTGATAATAAGACAATTAAAATGTCTATTGACAGATAAATGGATAAAGAAAATATATATATATTAGGTTGTATATATTTCTATCTCTATATATATAATGGAATGATTCAACATTTTAAAAGAAGGAGCTCCTGCCATTCATGACAATATGGATAAATCTGGAGGACATAATAATAAGTAAAATAAGCCAGGCACAGAAAATAAAATACCATATGACCTCACTTACAGGTTGAATATTTTTCTAAAAAAGTCAAATGCATAGAAATGGAGAATAGAATAGTCAGTACCAGGGGTGGGTATGGGGAAGAAATGGGTATAATTATTTCAAAGGTACAATCTTGCAGTTAGGAAGGATTAATAAGTCCAGAGATCTAATATACAGTATGAGGAATATAGTTAATAATAATATATTGTATGCTGAAAATTAGATAGTACATTAAAATGTTGGTGCTCTGATCACACACCCACCAAAAAATTAAAAAGGCAGCTATGGAAGGTGGTGGATAGATTAATCTACATAATTGTAATAATTACTTCAAAACATCATGTTTTATACCACAAATATATATGCTGTATATATAAATATATCAATGTGTGCATGTAGGCATACATGTCATATAAGTGGATTGTGTGTATATAAAGCACCATGATATATATAGAATGTAAACTATTGAATTGATGGGAACAGAGAGCAGTGTGGTTTTCACCACGGGCTGCAGGATGGGTGAATGGGGAGACGTTGGTCTCAGCATACAAAGTTTCAGTTAGACATGAAAGACAAGTCTTTGAGATCTATTGCACAGCGTGATGATTGTAGTTAATAATAGTGAATTATATATTTCAGAATTGCTAAGAAAGTAAATTTCAAGTGATCTAACTACAAAAATTGTATTTTAGATGATGAATATATTGATTTAATTATTCCACACTGTCTACATGTACCGTAATGTCACTTTGTACCACGCAAATATATACAATTATAATTTGTTAACTTACAATAAAAATATGAAATAATATAAATTAACTCTATAAGGTATATTATTTGTGTTGTGAGTTAATAAATCATTAATAACTATTTTCAGAATGACAAATAAAATATAATAATATGTTGTAAAAAAGATAAATAAGTGAAATTATGAGGTTAATGAAAGTTTAAATTGAAAAGACAGGAATTCATGTGGAATTATGGTGAGCACCTAAATCTAAATCTCTTCATAAGTCCTCCAGTAAATATGTGGATCAAGAAGGGACAGTAAGATATGCATAACTCACAATGACCAATGATAGTGCTACTAGGAGATATAAAATACCATAAACTTAACATTACTTGTCAATAAGGAGATGAGGGCATTTCTGAAAAGTCCTGGAAAAAGCTGATATGAGATTTATTTTCTCTACATGAACATTCAGTCAATGTTTTGACACCATTTAGCAAAGTCCAGGACTCGATCCAGGGATTGGGAAATATTTTTTGTAAAGGCCAGACAGTTAATATTTTAAGATTTAAACAAAGTGACCTGAGGCCTGCCTGTAATCTCAGCTACTTGGGAGGCTGAGACCTGAGGACCCTTAAGCCCGGGAAAGGGAGACCAGCCTGAGTAAGAAAGTGAGAACTCCGTCTCAAAAAAATTAACTGAACTGAAATAAAATAAAATAAAATAAAATAAAATAAAATAAAACTCCAAAACATACTCAAAAAACTCAACTGAGTTTCACAATCCTGAGAGTGTCTGTGGCAGCTACTCCCCTATGCCACTGTAGGTGGAAAGCAACCGCAGACACTATGTAAAGGAATCAGTATGATCTCTTTCCAATAAAACTTTATTTACAAAAACAGGCCAAGGTATGGGATATGGCCAGCAAGCCTCAGTTTGCAGATCCTTGTATGAATCGTGCCAGGTACTCAGATAACATTAGACAGCCGTTTAGTATTTCAGCTGTGGTTATGATACTAAGCTACTCAGATTATTTCACTCATCTGCTATCAAGACCAGCTCCCTAATTTGTGGGGCCCACTGAAAAATGAGAATCTAGGACTCTTTCTTCAACAATTATTAAGGATATTAAGCCAGCAATAGCAGAGCCTTACACCAACCGTGGGACACTTCTGAACGTGGGGCCCTGTGCCCCTCCCACAGCGCATGCACATGAGGCTGGCCCTGCCTACCTTTACCCTTGTTCCATGCTCCTGTAACTGCAAGTTTTGTGGCTTCTCTTTTCTTTGTTGGGAAAATCCATTCACTAAGCTCTCAGGGTGTTCCTACTGTATCTATTTTAAACATTGGATTTGTCATCACTCTACACATCATATTTCTCTCATAGTATCTTTACCTAATTTTTTTTAGAATATTTATCTAATGCTAATTTTCTATATTCCAAGGCTATGAAAGGTCTCTTCCCATCCTCTGCTTTGTACCGTTCCCTTTGCAACAGCGGGAGAGACTCCCGCCCAAAATGCGGTGCTGAAGTTGAGGCTGAGGACACTCCCCCCATTAACAAAACAGGAGAGAAAATGTATTATTCAGACAAGGACGCACAGGGAGCATCCTGATGGACATGAGTAGGTGTGAGTTTGCTTGACCAAAGCAGAGGAAGTGGGATTGGGCCTTTATAACCTGGCAAATGAATGAGAATGGCAAAAAGTTCCCAGGAAGGGGAAGCTTAAATTTCTCACGTGTAACGAACAAGAATGTGAATTCATAAGTTGTATCAGCCCGTCCAGAAGTGCCACCAAGAGGGAAAGGAGAATGAGGTATAACAAGAATTGGGAAATCCAATATGAAAATGAGATAGGACGATTTCTTACACCCTGGTTTCCCCCTGCCCTTCAACTTTCATCATCTGTTTTCATTATATTTGGATAATCATGGGAGAGGAATGACCATTAAAAAAAAAAAACAAACAAACTATGTTTTAAATCAGAATGTTAATTGTGATAATATTCTTGTTATCACCTCACAAAACATTTAAAAGTCATGCCATTTTATACAATGATCACACACACACATAAACTAGCTTATAGGAGGTTTATTTTTAAAACCCGATGACCCCATTGTATTACTTTTTAAGGTACTATAAAGTGTTCAAAATACATTGTAAAAATTCAGAAAAATAAGACTAAATACATGACGTGGTTATAGTAAAATCTAACTATTTATGAAATATCTACCTATGCATATATATGTAAATGTAGATCTACACTTACTTGCATTTTTTAATTTGGGAAATTATTTAAATTGTTTTTACTCAAATTAGAAATTATTTTGTTGATTGAAGCAGCCCCTAATATCAGTAGATGAGGCAATTAAAAGCAAAATGTGGACTATCAGAAATGTTGCTAATGTAATATAATGAAGTAATATATTATTTATATGATATTTGAATGTAGCATATTACATTGCATTGTGTCACCTTATGAATAGTGTCAGATACCATTTATTCACTATGCACTTGTTAGTAATAAACCAGACCTGAAGAAACACCACTAATAAATGGAAAGGATGGCACAATCAATGTGTTTTCTGAGCTTTGAAGAAGCTTCAGGATGATTTATATGGTAGTATTACATGGGATAGTCTAAATTTGAGAATACAAAGCAAAATATCACATTTAAACTATTTATAGTTTAAAAATTTGTCCTGTTATAATTAAAAGTACAGTGGAAACTCCCTAAGGGTTTCTTTGCATATAAAATTTAAAGGAGTTTTGGCTAAATTTTTTGAATGTATAGGTATCTAATGGCTTTATTTTTTTTCCTTCATTTTTTAAAATTTTTTACAACATTTTGAAAAATATCCATCAATATGAATTATATAGACATGTTCTTTATTATTTCTTCTTTATGAAGTGAGAGAAAGTTTGTATTGCAAGTTTCATTTGTTGATCTATGGTAAAGCTAATTATGGCTATCTTTGTTTTTTTTTTTAACTTATAAAAAAATACACAATACCTGTATATGCTGCATATGTTACTCATTAATCTCCCTAAATTAGATAATAATGGCCTTTTCTGGATCTCATCAATAATAATCTTAATTTTAAATATTCTTTTCATTTTTTGATTATAATCACTGCTTTGCCATATTTTATGTTATTTAAAATATATATTTACCATTTGTATTGTTCATACTGCTACATATACAATTTGTGAATATGTGTTTTTTGGAGTGTATACTCAGAAGTGGAATTTCTGTATCATATGGTAATTATATGCCTAATTTTTGAGGAACTGCCATATTGTTCTCTGTAAAGGCTGCACTATTTTAGAGACTCGAAGAGATATTTGTACACCAATATTCATGGTAGCATTATTTGCAATATTCAAAATGAGGAAGCAGTCCAAATATCCATGGACAGATGAATGGATAAGCAAAATGTGGTGTATACACATCATGGAATATGATTCAACCTTAACAAAGAATACAATTCTAACATATTCTACAACATAGATGAACAATGAAGACATTATACTAAGTTAAATAAGCCAGGCACAAAATAGTAAATATTATTTGATTCCAAATATATCAGGCACCCAGAATAGACAAGTCCATTGAGACAGAAAGTAGAATAGTGATTCCTAGGGTCTAAGCCTGTGGGATTGGGAGTATGGGGAATTACTGTTTACCGAGTATGGATTATCAGTTTGGCATGAAGAAAAAGTGTTGGAGATGGAAAGTGGTGGTGGTTGACAAACAATGAATGAAGTTCGTTAATGAACAATAGTACAAAGTAATATCAATGGCATCTAAAGCAGATAGAGGGTTTCACTTAACTCCACATGTTATGGAAAAGAGAAACGTTTGATAAAGTGAGAGTATTAGAAGGCACTGAGAATAGAAGACAGGATTACTAGTTATCAGCAAAGGGAAACTCTGCCTCTTTCTTTGTTACAGGCAGAAATACAGATAGATAGGTAGATAATAGATGGTTTTATATAGATATATACCCACACATAATTATATCACATATTATATGTTATATATAATTTTCTATAGACATATACAGAGATAATGTATGTATGTGTTTATTTATTTTTATTTTATTTTTATTTTTTAATTTTTTTGAGGCAAGGTCTTGCTCTGTTACCCAGGCTGGGTGCAGTGGCATGATCACAGCTCACTGCAGCCTCGATCTCCCAGGCTCAAGTGATCCTCCCACCTCAGCCCGGGTGACAGTCATTGTCAGGAAAGCCTATTTTTTCTATTAAAAGTGCAAAAAAGACATAGTTGAGAAATAAAATAAATTACACAAATTATATTTACAGTTTTTCCTTTTATGCTGTTTTCAAAAGTTGATTGCACATCTACCCAAAAATAGCACTCTTAAAATAGATAAACTATTGCTATATTTCCTAAAAGTGTGTTAAACAGTTATTTTCCTTTAATGAGGAATACATGCTCATATTATCTTCAACAGGAATTACTTTCCCCCAAAGTACAAATGTTGTCCAACACAAAGACTGTTTCTAAACTTCAAAGGCTTCTCATATTTGGACAGAAATCTCACTATATTTCTGTTGCATCCAGACATCCAAGACTTTAACCTCCCAGGACAATGAGTAATAGAAGAAGAGAATCTATTCCTTCGGTTACCTCATGGCAGCATTAAATTAATACTCTCTATTAAAGTGGCAGCAAATGATTTATGAGCATGCCTCATCTCTGGAGTGATGTGCAATTGCATGGATGATAGGCTCGTGGAAACCACTGTGGATATAATATCTCTGTAATGCTATGATGTTGATGACTTGAGGGAATACATTATTAAGGAAATATTGTGCTGATTACTTGCTTCTGTAATATATCATCAATCTGATGTCACTACTAAGATGTATAAGTATAATTAATAATTCACAAAGTGAAAAGTGACAGCAAGACTTCCCTTCTAAGTAATCTTTAAAGTATTCAGTTTTGAAAACTTTATTCTAAGTACTTAGGAGAAGGTTTGGTGAGTTAAGATTATTTAAAGATGAAGGTGATATATTAAAGCAGACAGGTACAATGAATACATTTGGTGGAATCTCTGCTGGTTTTCATTATGAAGAGATACAAGGAACTGCCCTGCCCAAAATTTTTGGTTTACTCAAGGATCCCATCTAAAATAGGATAATTTATGACATATGATAAGCACCTTAACTTTAAAAGCATTTTGACATCTTTTAACTTCTATTTTGCACATATTACTTAATAAGGTTGTTGAGGAAGGATTTCTATGTTTTTTTAAAATAATTAAGCAGCCAGATATTAAAATCTAATCATCTCATATAACATTCAGTAGCACAGTGGAGGGTGCTATCAACATTAGGTTGATATCCAAGACTCTAACCTCTCTTTTGCCAATAACAAATCACAATTTTAATCAACTTGGCTTTCTTGACTTTAGTTTTCTCATCTGTAAAATAATTTGATTTAAAAATACAATCTTCATGATCATACCTTAATTTGATTCAAAGAAATTCCTTTAGCACAAAAGAGCAATTATTCTAACACATTACATTTTTTAAAATAGGGAAAGAAAAACCCTCTAAGTACTTAATGTTTCAAAATAAATAATTTCTTATCAATGTGTAAATAAAAACTGCTTTCCATTTTCTTATTTTCACGGATATTTAAACAGTGTGTTTACTAATACATTCCAAATAATACGATTAGTTTACCATTGGATTAAGAGCTAACACCAAAAGGACCCTTAGAAATGCATTTCTTCAGGCAAATAATCTCCAATGCAATTGGCTCCATAAATATAACCTCAATTATGCCTGGCACAGTGGCTCACACCTGTAGTTCCAGCACTTTAGGAGGCTGAGGCCGGAGGATTGTTTAAGCTCAGAATATCAAGACCAGCCTGAGAAATATGGCAAACCCCGTCTTTAAAAAACAAAACAAAAAGCCAAAAAAAAAAAAAAAAAAATAGCTGGACATGGTGGCGCGCACCACTACTTGGGGGGCTGAAGCGGGATGATAGCTTGAGCCCAGAAGTTTGAGGCTGCAATGAGCCGAGATCCTACCACTGCACTTCAGCCTGGGAGAAAGAGCAAGACCATGTCTCTAAATAAATAAATAATTAAAATAACCTCTAGTAATTTAAATTCCATCAACTCTCCAGAAGAAGTCTGGATGGTCTTGCAAATATTGAACAAAGAACTCTTCTTATTGAAAACCTCAGCTATATAACATTACTAAATATTTTCACAAATGAAGTAAATAAAGTGTTCACTCTAAGAATGTCCTTTTTTCTAATATGCAAAATTTTATTAAGGTATGATACTGACAAAACTTTTTGCCCATTGATAAGATAGTATGATGTTTATTGATGTATGAGGTAGGTATTGTCAACACATACATTAGAAATGCTCTGTGAATTTGGCTTGTTTTAAGTTTTCAAAGTTTATCAATTGCTATAAGCATTGAACAAAACTCTTCTCATTATCAGATTGCTGAGTATGTGTCTTAAGCAACATTGTGCAAGTTTCTTAAATAACAAAAATAATTTGGATCCAGACAAAGAAGTTGAACTGCAATAGCAAACCCCTGTTGTGGTTGGCTCCAGGGAATGTATTGAATCTTTTGATAAAATGAGCTTCGTGTCTCTTGAAAATGTTTCTGTGTTTGCTGTTTGAGACTTGTCTTTATATTTGAGAATTGACCCAATATGCTGTTGTTATTAAATAATTAGCAGAGATACTGCAATGGAACGGGATGATTCCTATACTCAGATTTCATCTATTAGGAAAACACAGCCTTTTAAAGGCAATTCATTAAACTGAATGGAGTGAGACAATACCAGTATTTTTAAAAGACAACAAGTCAGACTATGGCACAGAGTGAAAGTAACTCATTTTAACTTCTTTAACTACTTTTTAAACTGCTCTTCACTCTATGGCTGTTGTAAACCCCTGCACACAACACTTCTATTCCATGAACACTTGGATTGTCTGTAGTTTCTCTAATGTTTGTTGTACTTTAAAACTGTAGACTTCAAATTTAGTACTCACAGGTTCAAACTCTAAGCAAACTGTTTCTTTGTATGTTATCTTGCAAGAAATAGAAAACTGGAGTTCATTAACTATTGATTCACTCTTATCCTTCATATTTTCTCCAAATTCATGATTTCATTATCATACATTAATATATATGGACAAAAAATAAGAAACGTGGTATCTTTCACGTGATCTGAATGAAAAGAAATTATTTTAACAAATACCCCAAAATACACATAAATTTTTTTCTATTATTACTATACTTTAAATTCTAGGGTACATGTGCACAACGTGCAGGTTTGTTACATATGTGTGCCATGTTGGTGTGCTGTATCCATTAACAAATTATTTAAATTAGGTATATTTCCTAATGCTATCCCTCCCCCCTGCCCCCACCCCATGACAGGCCCCAGTGTGTGATGTTCCCCTTCCTGTGTCCTAGTGTTCTCATTATTCAGTTCCCACCTATGAGTGAGACCATGCGGTATTTGGTTTTCTGTTCTTGTGATAGTTTGCTGAGAATGATGGTTTCCAGCTTCATCCATGTCCCTGCAAAGGACATGAACTCATCCTTTTTTATGGCTGCATAGTATTCCATGGTGTATATGTGCCACATTTTCTTAATCCAGTCTATCATTGATGGGCATTTGGGTTGGTTCCAAGTCTTTGCTATTGTGAAGAGTGCCACAATAAACATCCGCATGCATGTGTCTTTATAGCAGCATGATTTATAATCCTTTGGGTATATATCCAGTAATGGGATGGCTGGGTCAAATGGTATTTCTAGTTGTAGATCCTTGAGGAATCGCCACACTGTCTTCCACAATAGTTCAACTAGTTTCCAGTCTCACAAACAGTGTAAAAGTGTTCCTATTTCGCCACATCCTCTCCAGCACCTGTTGCTTCCTGACTTTTTAATGATCGCCACTCTAACTAGTGTGAGATGGTATCTCATTGTGGTTTTGATTTGCATTTCTCTGATGGCCAAAAGAGGTATTTGGAAAACAACTAAATGTTTCCCATTATTGCAATCATTTTCATGTTGGTATCCCTAATTCCAATGTCTTTACTATTAAATGGGAGAAATTAGTAGTCCTCTTTGTTTCTTTTGTTGGTGTCAGTTGCCTACCTTAATTTTAAGTATTGCAAGACAGCATCTAAAAGTAATCTATGGCAACAAATATAAAATAGAGGAAAAAAAAATGAACACTTGCAAACACCGAAGAGTCAAATTCCCAGAAACTTAGAGAAAGTGAGCATGTACTATGTTGATGCCACTGACTTGGGCAATAACAATTATTTAGAAAACAAGTTAATGCTGATCTAGACAAACCTTCTTTCTTCTTACCCCAGTTTCTTACCAGGACTCTGGGTTAGATGAATAGCTTCTCTATTGTTTCTGATTTTTGAGGCAACCACACAATTAAAATTTCTACATCTTACCTATAATTTTTTCTGCTTTAATCTTCATTCCAACATTACAATTCTCAAAAAGTTGGAAGAAAGTAACCAAGATCAATTTCCCTCTCTCACTCTAAATATGTATTATATTTATTTATTTATTACTTGTTATATATATTGCATTATTAAGATAAATTAATATATGACATGGATAATGAGAGACACAAATAAATAAGGATAGAAGAAACAAAGCTGAGATGCTCATAGCTTGGGACGTAAATTAAATCCAGATGGAATATGTAGAGCATCTGTGTGCGGAACACAAGAAGCATTGATAAGAAAAACAAATGGAAACCCATAGTCATAAGTCTTGTGAGCCACCGGATACTCATGTGTCTTCAATTGACTAACCATTGGTGACCCCCATTTTCAAGGTTCTATATGACCTGGCCCTGAGACTCACAGATAAAATCTGTGGCTGCTCAGCTGGTTATGAGCTTGTTATATGGGTAGGGTCAAGAATATTCAACCATGCAGATAGAGCACGAGTCAGCCACAAGCACCTTTTATCTGCTGAGACTTCACCCTGGTCCTCATAATCACACTGCAAGAGAGAAAGACTGATGGAGAGGAAGAGAGAGGGACAAAAGGAGAGGGGAAGGAAGGGAGAGAATGGTAAATATTGGAGAACTCAGGGAATGTGCCCCTTACGTCTACCTTGTATGCTCTTTTATCCTATCCCTTTCCTTTCGCTTCTGACTAAATACTTTAAATTGATCCACTAAGCCCTGTAATTCCAGCACCTTAATGTAATCTGAGCCCTTCTCTTCTGTGACTCCCTGCAGGCTAGCAGTGTACTTAGAAATCACCATTGTATGAAAATAATTTCCCATGTTGTCTGCAACTGGTCGTTTCCTACCCCTGCCCCTTTCAAAATAAATAGTAATTATTATGAAAAGGGAGAAAGTAAAATAAAATAAAACTGCCCCATATAAATACATCTATGAGATACATGATTTTTCTCCTCTCTGTATTTCATCAATGGAGAATATTAGCACAATTTGAATAGCCGTGTAGAATCTGGATATTTCGTTAGGAATTCCAGTTATAAAACATTCTAAAATTTGTTAATCTCAGAAAAGAATCTATCATTTTAAGAAATGAGCTAAAAGGCTAAAAGGACCAATCATAAGCAAAGAGCTCTGTTATTTAGTAAGTAGAAACTGTGGATAGTGGCTTTTCTTTTTCCTTGCCAGCATGAAAAAAGCAAAAGGCAAAACAGGAACAGTGAAACTATTTTACAAATATGGCAGAAAAATGGAAATGTAACATTAATGTGGAGGCTCAGAAAAGGAGTCTACCTGTGAAAATGGTTAAAACAGAAATTAGGAAATATCAGAGAATTATGTGGCATACCTTAAGGAGATTTAAGAAGATATGATAATTCAAAGGAAAAAAATGTGGTTTGAGACCATAAAGTCAAACAAAAGATATTATAAATGAAAACTGGAGAATGAGATCTCTCTTCAATGTTGAAGCAAGAATTTTAAAAACAAACAAACAAGCAAGGAAGCTAAAACTATAAATGAACAGAATTCAGCAATGTATGAACAAAATCATATATTATGACTAAGTGTGTTTTATTCTACCAATGCAAAGTTGTTGCAGTTTAATAATTTAAAGAAGAAAAATGTAAGATCATCTCTATAAATGAAAAACAAACAAACAAACAAACAAACAAAAAACCTAAGACCCATTTCAGTTTTAAAAGAAAAAAAAAAGAAAAAAAACTTTCAGTAAAGGAAATTTCCTCAATCTGATGAAGACCATTTACCAAAAAACCTACAGGTAATATTCTACCTAATGGTCAAATACTAAATACTTTATCTTGAACATCTGAAAGAAGGCAAAGACATCCTACATTCGTCACTACTATTCAATTTTGCAGTGGATTCTAGACAGAGAAATAAGACAAATAAAATAAAGGAAAGACATCCAGACTGGAAAGAAAGAAGTAAAACATTTGAAGTTAGCATGTCCTCATGGAAAAAAAAACTGTTTCAATTTACAAAAGAAATATGAGAACTAAGTGGGTTTAGCAATGTTAAAATATAGAAAATCAATATAAAAAGATCAAGTGCATTTCTGTGTACTTACAACAAAATTATGAAAATTGAAATTAAAATATACCATTTAAAATGTTGAATATCTAAATCTGATAAAAGATATAAAAGACCTATTCACCAAAAACTATAGAATAAATCTACTCATATAAGGACAACTGATATTTTATTAAGAAGCCAAGACAATTGAGTGGTGAGACGATAGTATTTTTATAATAGTGCTAGAACCATCAGAATATCTATATGAAAAAGGGATGAAATTTTATCCATACCTTGTATTCCATAGAATAACTAACTTAAAATGGATCATAAACCTAATGGAAAACCTAAAAATATAACATTTCTTAAAATGGTTAAAAAATATGTGATTTTGTCTTAGGAAAATTATATTTTTCTTTAAAAATAATTGAACACCATTACCTCTATCTAATTCCAAAGTATTTTAATTACCTGAATAGTAAAACCATATCAATTAAGCAGTTGCTCCTCATTTATTTGCTCCTCCCACCAACCACTGGTAACAACTAATCTGTATTTTGTCTTCATGGATTTTTCTATTTTGTATATTTTTTATAAATGGCATCATATAATATGTGACTTTTGGTATAAAGCCTCTTTCACATGCCTTAGTATTATCAAGGTTCATCCAGGTTGCATTATGTATCAGTACTTGATTTGTTTATATAGTTGAAAATATTCAAGTTATATAAGCTATATATTCAACTTATATAAATTTTCAGCTATTCAAATATTCAACTTACATAAACTTCAAATCCTCAACTTATATAAACTATATAAACAAATATATTTTCAACTATATAAATAAATCATAGTATGTATAATTATAATTATATAATATAAATAATATATTAACTAATTTAACTAATATGTAATATTAACTATATATTATTACATAGTGATATTAACTATATATTATTATATAATATAATTACAAATAAAATATGTAATAGTTATGTCAATTTTATATCATTATATACCATAATTGCAATATATAGTATATAATTTTATATATTACATATATTAGTTATATTAATATTTATTAGTATATATAAAAGTATACATAATTGTTATATATAATATGTAATATAACTAAGTGTACAATATGTAATTATATATTATAGTTGCATATAATATATAATTAAATATATTTTTTATATTCTAAAATTTTATAAATATTATATATGTCATTATATATATAATTGTGTTTTTTCATCATCTGCATATACCACAGTTTATTTATCTGTTCTCCTACTAAAGACCATCATGGTAGCTTCCAATTTTCGGCGATTATGAGTAAAGTTGCTACAAATTTCCTTGTACACGTTTTCGTATCCATTTAAGTTTTCAAACCCTTCCTGTTGGAAGGAGCACAATTGCTAAATTCTATGGTGAGAGTGTGTTACCAAGTTGTCCTCCAAAATGGCTGTATCATTTTTTATTCCCACCAGCAGTAAAGCAGATGGTGCGTTGTTCCACATTTTCACCAGCATTTGGCAATATTATTGTTTAGGTTTTTGTCTAATAGGTATGCGGTGTTATCTTACTGTTGTTTTAATTTGCATTTCCCTTGGAAATGCTATTTTTAGCACATATGAGGCATCATCAAACTCTTTTCCACAGCGGCTGCAGCACTTTCCATTTCCAACAGCAATGCACAAGAGTTTAAATTTCTCCACGATCTCTGTAACACTTATTTTCCAATGTTTTATCATAACCGTCCTGGTAAGTGTCAAGTCGTACCAGATAGTGGGTTTGTTTTACAGTTCCTGATTGTCTAGTGATGTTGAGAATCCTTACATGTACTTGTTGGCCATTCATACATGTTTTGAAGAAATGTCTAAGTCCTTTGACCATTTTATAAATTTGCTTGTTGTCTTTCTTGTTGTTGAGTTGTAAGTGTTTTTTTATATATTCTGCAGAGTTCAACCTTATCAGACAGATGACTTGCAAATATTATCTCCGAATTAGTTGGCTACATCTTTACCCTCTTGACAATGTCCTTTGATGTACAATGCCCATAATTTAGATGAGATCCAATTAATCTATTGTATCTTTTATCTATGATGACTTAGTTTTCATATCAAAGACTTCATTGTCAAAACCAAGGTCATGGAAACTTAATCCTGTGTGCAAGCATGTGGGCTAGGAACACGGAGATGCATCACATGGCTGACCATTAGACCCTGAGTCCTTGACTACAACTCACTTGAAATAGTGCACTGCGTTAGCTGTGCATTGACACTGATGTTGGGAGGGCAGCTTTCTCTCCGAGACCTGTCAGACAAAACCTTTGTAATTGCCTATGGTCAGGCTTGCAAAATCATATATAGAGTTCTGGTCAAGAGTTAAGCTGAACTCCTAAGATCTGAGCAAACCTCTTATCAAAGAACATGTTTTGGTGCAAGTAAGCACATAAAAAATGCGCAATGTCATTAGTCACTGGGAAAATGCAAATTAAAACCACACTGACATCCCACTATATGCCTAATCGAATAGCTAAAATTAGAGTGACTAAAAAGATTGACCGTACCAATTACTGGCCAGGATGTGGTGGAAGTATAAATTTCATACACTGTTGGTGCAAATGTAAATGGTGTAATTGCATTAGAAAAGACTTTGGAAGCTTGTCAAGAAAGTTAAACAATTATTAACACTTATCATATGACCCAGTCTTTCCACTTCCAGAGACTTACCCAAGAGAAAATAAATCAAATGTCCATACAAAGTTATGTACAAAAATCTTCATAGCAGTTTTGTTTGTAATATCAAAATCTAAATATAACTCAATATATATCATTTAGAGAATAAACAAATTGTGGTGTATACAAATAATAGATTACAACTCATAAAACAGGAATTATTGAATCACATAAAAACAGACAAAAATTGGGTATACCTTGTGATTCTAGCTTCCAGTAATTAAAGGGAAATTTTTGAAAGTGTCACTATTGTATTGCGACAAATATCAGATCAGTGGATGTCTAGGAAGGAAATTTAGGGAGAGATGGAGACAAAAGATTACAAAAGACCACATGAAAACCTTTGGATGTAATGGATATGTTCAGTTTCTTATTCGTGCTTACGAATTTAAACATGTTTGCATGTATACATATATATGTGTATGTATACATAAATATGCATACACACATGTGTATGTATGCTAATCATACCTCAATCAAGCTGTTTAAAAACATACATTGAGGCCAGGCCCGGAGGCTTATGCCTGTAATCTCAGCACTTTGAGAGGCCGAGTCGGGTGGACCACTTGAGGTCAGGAGTTCAAGACTAGCCTGGCCAACATGGTGAAACCCCGTTTCTACTAAAAATACAAAAATTAGCCGGGCATCGTGACGCGCACCTGTAATCCCAGCTACTCAGGAGGCTGAGGCAGGCGAATCACTTGATCCCGGGAGGCAGAGGTTGCAGTGAGCCAAGATCATGACATTGCATTCCAGCCTGGGCAACAGAATGAGATACTGTCTCAAAAAAAGAAACACACACACACACACACACACATACACACACACACAGATATTCACCTCCTTCATACTGTCATTCAGGTAAAGTGGAAAGCCCGACATCACTGTTTCAACTTTTGCTGGTGCATAGAATTTATTTTTTATCACTGTCTTTCAGACAGTGAAAACTGGGTGAAATTCTAATTATCTAGCTCTCTGGTTTCATGTGTACCACTTTTATGTCTAAAATCATCAGAAAACCACAAAAAATAATACCTTCCTCCACAGTCCACTTGTCATAGTGACCCCCTTATGGTGCTATAGATGTGGGTTGAGAGATAGGATTCAATAAAATAGGTATAATTGCTATAACACTCTAAACTACCTGTGTGTGCTTCTCTTCTTCAGAACCAACTTAAAAATAGCCTGCCTTGTGTTACTATTACCTGTGTTCACAGCATTTCATGATGGGCAGCTTGGGGGGGCATAGTACTTGATAGCCTGTGACCAAGTGTTCAGTCTCTACCAGGGATCAGTATCAAACCAGAAGTTATTTTTCAATAAGAGAATATATATTTTCACATGGTTGTGTGCATTTGCAGATATTGGTATGTTTATGTGCAGGAAAAGGTACACCATGCCTGGTGGGGTTTGTATGCAGGGCTTTGCCAGTCTATCCAGATTGTTTCTATAAACAATGTGAGAATTTGATTTCCTTCAGAGACTCCAAAATGTCAGTGGGCAGATGTCTACATGCATAGTCCTCAGCAAAACCCTGGACAGTCAATCTTCACAGGACCTCCCTGGGTAGAAACACTGCAGACATGTAAGGATGCATCTTACTACTTGAAAAACAGCATACATTGTGTGACCCTTTCAAACAGGAGAGAAAGTAACAGGAATTGTATGCATGAATTTCTCTAGGCTCCATCTGATTCATCCTTTCTCCTTATTGATCCTGCCGCATGTTCTATCTGTGTCTCTGTAGTAAGTTTCAGTTGTGAGTACAACCATATGGTATTGAGTCCTTTTACTGAAACATTAAACATGTGGGTGGTCTTCAGACTCTTGACCTAGCAAGTCAACGTAAAAGAATAATCTATGAAAATGGGCCAAAGCCTCCATATGGAATTATATGTGCTGAAGATCCTTCCTTCTTTTAATCACTGTTTTATCTGATGGGTACCATGACCCAGTTGGCACATAACCCTGTATGGAGGGCAGGAACTGCTGTGGAGCCCTCTTGGGCTTTGAACTCCAAATAAACTCTGTCAGTAAAGGAAAGGAAACTTTGCATCCAAATACGATGCATAATTCTAAGAAGACCACCAAAAAAAAAAAATGACTTCAGCTTTCAGATGTCTCCCAAACAGCTTCCATCATCTCTGTCATTTTGCAGCATCAGTGTGGGTTTTTCCAAGTACACAACAAGAAGGCTCTGTGAATCCCACACCTGCATGAAAGTCTGGTGGTAGCTCCATTCACAGAACAATGACCTTTCTTTCTTCATCTTCCAAATCTCACGTATGTTCCTTGTGTTAGAAAATTGTAACCTGGAACACGTAGGGAAGGACATTCTGAGAAATTACGTCTCTAGCTTATCCTCTGAAATACAGAGAAAATCTTAGAAGGGTGGCAGAGATGATGCCAAGTTGCCATGGATAATCCAGCATAGATAAAATAAAACTATAGTGAAGTTCAGTTGTTTGTTTAATATGCTTTTTATATTGTTCTCTCTTATAACCATTTTAGTTATTAATTTCTAAGAGTATAAATTTCAATTATGAGTAAGATTTATAAATTCAATTATGTATGAATAGTATAAAATGTAATAGTCTAATATTTTCTCTTTCCAAAGTAAAAAGCTAAGACAATATCAACTCTAATTAAGAAATGGGTGGGTATTTCTCCATGCTAATATTTGTATGCAGTATGTTGATTTCACCCTATTAGGAGAATGGTAGACTCCTACATAAGAGAAGAGGAGACTGAATTAGGTAGCTTAGATGAGTGGTCAAACAGAAAATCTCTCAGCATGCTGGTCCAAGAATGTGCATATGAAAAAAAAAAGGAATATTTTGACTCCAACTTACAAGAAAAGTAGATATATCTGTCTAAAGAGAGAGAAAAAGGGAAGGCATCTGTAATTGTTCTCAGATTTATTACATCATACTCCCTTAGCTATTGTTGTGAATAGAAATATTTTTCTACAGAGTTTAAAATTAGGAGGTTGAAATTTTTTAAGTTTTCTCTTCAATCAGATTGACAGAACAGTAATCCTGTCATTAGCTAATAGCATCTAGATTGAAGAGAAAGCATTAAAAATAAAGAATGCTGTATACTATTAATACTGCATCATAAATGAATTTAAGAAAAAATAAAATCAAGTAAAAAATTATCTAAACACTACATATGTATTATGAATAAACTTTACTGCAAGAAATCACAACATATTATTTAGGATACATATATTAGTTAAAACATCATACATGGAGGGTATTATAAAACTGAAGTCAAGGTAGGGTGTGTCAATGTTTGGGGGCAGGAATTGGAATTGGGAAGAGGAACACAGGAGCAAGGATCGTGGTAGCAGTGTTATGGTATGAACATTAATTTCCGGATGAACTGTGTGCGCTTTATTATTAATATGTTTAAAGTTACTGAGATATTACAATTATTCTTTGATGTGTATAAATCTTACATAACTAAAATTGTTAAAATGTTTACCAACACAGTCTTCAACAAATTAACTGATGTATAGTATCTACCAAGTTTGATGTTTAAATGTGGCATAAATGTAACTAGATAGTTTTGAAAAAGGTAAATATGAAGCATAATTATTTTACATTAAATATAAAACAATTTTTAAAACAAATTAGGAAAATATTAACTGATCTTAAAAAAAAAACTCAAATAGATTTTATGTATATTTGTATACACATATTTATACATGTATGTAGGCAGTCATAGGTACATATTTTTCTCTATGTCTTTAAAGAGGAATGTGTCTTTGTACTGAAATAACAACTTATTGTAACTCTTACAAGTTGTAAACTGGTGGTAAAATGAAGTCATAAATCAATGTGGGTGATATGGTTTGGATTTGTCTTCCTGCCCAAATCTCGTGTGGAATTGGAGGAGGAGCCCAGTGATTGGATCATGTGGGTGTTTCCCCCATATTGTTCTCGTGATAGGGAGTGTGTTCTCATGCGATATGATGGTTGAAAATGTGTGACATCTTCTCCTTTGCTCTTTCTCTCTCGCCTCCATAGGAAGGTGCTTGCTTCCCTTCTCCTTCTGCCTTTATGGTAAGTTTCTTTTATATATATATATACACACTTTATGTTCTAGGGTACACGTGCACAAGGTGCAGGTTTGTTACGTATGTATACGTGTGCCATGTTGGTGCGCTGCACCCATTAATTCTTAAGGCTTCCCAGCTTTCATGTTAAGCCTGAGGAACTGTCAGTCGATTAAACCTCTTTTTTTTTTTTTTTTTTTTCATAAATTACCCAGTCTGAGAGTTATTTACAGCAGTGTGAAAACAGATTAATACAGTGGGTTTGAGATTCTTTTTACTATTTTCTGACTAACTCAAGTATCTATTTTTATGAATAACCTCTTCGTAGACAGTAGATCTCTGTTATTTTGGTCAGTCAATTTGCTTACAACACTATAGATTTATCGTAAACCCTTAATGTGTTTGGGAAATACCCTCTAATTATTTTTTATTCCTGAGAAGTGTTGTGACTATTCTTTGCTATTTATCTGTAGATTTAAAAATAAGCTTTAAAATATTCATCATAATTTTACTAAAATTATATTAAATATGTAGGTAAATTGGGAAAGATTTATTTTATTTATGATATAGTATTTCTGTTTAGATTTGTGTAAACCTTCTTAACATTAAGTTTCATTTAATATATTATAAAAAGTTCTTATTGTTTTCCAAAAGTTCTGGCAAACTGATCACTACAATATTTCTTGATACCTTATATTTGTTATTGTCACTTTTTCTTACTGTTGATGTTATATCTCTGTTCAAATGTTTTTCTAAATGTCTTTTCCTATTGCATAGAATGGAAATTTATATCAGTATATTGAACTCACATCCAATAATTTTTAACAGTTTTTTTACATTTTGGGTGAAAAAGGTCTGCAATTTGTGACTAAACACAATTTTCATTTTTCCATCCCAATGAATAAATCACTTAAACCACTTTAAATGTATTATTGGACTGACCAGAAACTTCAGTGCAGTGTGGAATAGAGTTAGTGGTGGTGGGCATCTTTTCTTTTTTCTGTTTTTAGTATAATTGCTTCTAGCATTTCTCTATGAAGAATGAAAACATTTCTATTATATTTTTTGCTAAGAGTTTGACCAGAGTTAGATCTTTACCAAATCTCTCCAAATGATTACAAACTTTGGTTAATTTAATATATTAATGTGGTAAATGATATTTACAGTTCTTCAAATAGGAAGGTACTTTGCATTAGCAAGATAAAGAGAGCTTAGATAATATATACTTTCTTAATTATATAGTGTGAAATTCGTTTTGCTAATGTTGTGATTACAGTTTTTACATTGGTGTTTTAGATGAAAATGCCTGTATTTTTTGTTTGTTTGCTTGTTTTTTATGTCAATGTATCAGTATCCTATTAGAATGAATTGGAACATATTTTTTCTCTTTCAATTTTCAGGAAGGTTTTGGTAGCATTCACCTGAATAAACATCCGGGCCTGCTTTTTACAGAATTTTTAAAACTCTAATGATTCAGTTTTAATTATTATTTTTGCTGGACTTATTCAGGCTTCTTCTCTCACTCACTCACTTGTTATAGGTTAATTTTTCTAATTTATGTGTTTACCACAACTTCCTGATGTAGTAACAAAGTTATTCAGTGTTTCTTTCTCAAGCCTTTTAAAACCTGGCATATGTTGTGATGCTCCCATTTTAGTTTTAGTATTTTTATCTAAAATATTTTTTAATCAACAGCTTCAGAATACCAAGGTTTGATGATGTGAATCGCCTTATTGCACAGTGATTTGTTATTGTATATTCATTTTAAGATTCATGCTTAGCTAATTTAACTTTTAGCCTTTAAATATTTTATAAACATTTTAGGCTATAATATATCTGTGTTCCACATTGTATATAGATAATCTTTTCTGTTATGTTTCACTTGTAAATGAATGAAAATATGAAAATTTATGTTTTTATAACTGTTCAACTTATAATAGATTTAGAATGTTTTAAATGTACCAAGTGCATGGGGTTTCCTGTGTTTCAGTTCATATTGGTCATTTGCATTAGTGTCCTATTTAGCGATTGTAGGTTTTATGATGCATCTTTGTAAATATATTTTACATATATGAGAACATGTGATTTGAAGGTTCAGATTCACATTATATATGTAAAAGTCTATACAAGTGTAAATCAAGGTTAATTCAAATACTAATATTATTTTTGTATATCAAAATTAAGAAAAACACTTGTAATATCTCATAGTGTTGGTGGATTTAGTTACACTAGTCTGAAATTTTCCAACACTTTCAATAATTGCTTTAGCTATTTTAGGTTCTACATTTTTAAAATTTTCTTTATGAATTTAAAACTTTACTAAAATGCACTTAACCTCTTTACCCAAAATTCTGCTTTTGTTTCTTAAAATTTATGATTTCTAATATTAATATAAATGTATAAAATCTGCTTTTTCAAAATGTTTTTCTTCCTTGTTTATATTTTATGTGTGTCTCTTGTAAACAGCACAAATTGGATTTTGGCTTCTTCTTTTTTTTTTCTCAACAGAGTTTTGCCATGTTGCCCAGACTGGAGTGCAGTGGCCATTCACAGGTACAATCAAAGCACCTACAGTTTCAAACTCCTGGGCTTTAGTGATCCTGCCACCTCAGTCTCCTGTGTACCTGGGACTGCAGGTGCATGCTACTGCATCCAGCTCTGGATTTTGTTTTTTATTCAATCTGATTTACTTAGTGATTTTATGTTTGTATTTATTAGTTACTACTTTTTCTACCAGCTTACTTTTTGCATCCTATTTTTTCTGTTTTTCCTGGACTTATTTTTTTTCTTTCTTGAGTTATATCTTATATTGGAAGGCGTGAATTTGTTTCTTTGATTTTCTTTCTATTTTTCTTGCAAACTTTTGAGTCGCTGTAATGTATTTCTACCCATTGTTGGTTGCTCTTCAATTTTTACAAGCGTATTTACCTTACCAATTTGTAAAAATTGAACCCACCTTGGGCCCTCCCCGCAGGCTAAGATAGACTTTAGAGCCTTAGCTCACATCACCCTTTTCTGACTTGCCTGGTTTCTTCCCTCATTTGGTTATATTGTTGTCAGTACCTCCTCATCAGACAGTCTTGGTAGTATTGTAGTTACAAGCGCTGTTTCTTTGCAATTATCTGCTGCTTTCCCAGTTTCTGTTTAACAGTCCTTCTGTAAGCTCAGACATCTCTTCTGAGGTGATTTTTCTTCTTCCATAGTTTCCAAGATGCATAGTTTGGGTTAGGTCTTACATTTGCAACTCAGGGCCCTCTCTTCTTGAGAAATTGGGGCTATCCTAGGTAGTCACAGAGGCAGTTCATGGACAGCTGGGTTCAATCCCTACTCCAAGGATGCACTTGTGTCCCCTGTGTAGGAAACAGATGTTGTAATAACAGGCTGTAAACTGCAGCTTTTCATTTTTCTATAAGACCCTCGTTGAGCATAAGACCCTCATTGTTTCTTTCACTCTTTAAGAAATTCTCATGTTTTTAATTTTCTCCTTTTACACTTCATGTAACTTTGCTAGGTAGTTGGAATGATGCATAGGGATTGTGGCCATAAACAGAAACTGATATCACCTTTATAAGTAGTTCAGTACAGCCTTATACTTATATCACCTTTATAAGTAGTTCAGTACAGCCTTATAATATACTTTTATTATTTGCAGATACCATAATAAACTAGTGCTTATTATTTTCAACACAGAAGCAATATCATTTTGGTTAAAAAATGAGCAGCATACAAGAGAATTAGTAGATCCAGAAAAATCTGAAAAGAAGAGACCTGAGGAATATTTTCATCTCACTCACACAAGAAATGTTTATCTCCATAAATGGCTCATAACACCTATGTTCTGTTTGTTTTCCAAGTTAATGTGAAAAAAATAATGAAATTATCATACATTATGGAATCTTAATAAGACTTCAATTTTATTACGATGAGGTTTCATACTTAGTGGTTACTTCAGCAAATAAGACTTCTTTGCTAGCTTTTGAAAATCATATATTGGTAAAATTTTAAAGTGTGTATAAGTTTGATATAAAAATAAATTTAGGCTTTATAAATCCAATTATAAAATGTATTTTTACATATGCACTGGAAAAATCGGCCTTAAGACTTTGAAAAACATATTGTGCAGACTTTCTCATTCAAGGCTGTATGTCTATTCTGCGGTATCTAATAGAAAAGTGTTTTCAGTGTAAAACACAAGTGACCGCATGCCTTTCATAAGTTTAGGAAAGGTTGAGATTCATCCTGTATTATAATTAAAATGATAAGCAAACTTCTTGGAAATCACCTGGTCCTAAAATAAATTTAGCTATTATATAACAAATGTATATTATGATAATATGCTTTAAACAATAGTTAGTATTTCCAGTACACTTTTGTTCTTTCAGATGAGATTGGCAGGCGCTGCTTGCAGCTGTAGATCCATTCCTTCTCATTTTTCTTATTTTTACAATGGACAAGCCACCATCAGGCGCCAGCTCTCACTCACGGAAAATTCAGAAAAATCCAATAGGGCAGATTATCCATGTAGCTTAACTTTACTAGTGGTTCACATGGGATGGGGTGAGGGAACTTCCCTCTATTCTATACTCTAAGATATCCTATAAGACCTTTCTCATGTCTTCAGTCTTGTGTACACTTCCGAGACCAACTGCTATTGTATATGGGTGGACCTATCTGAGGGTAGTAGCTGTGTTGTTTCCACGCAAAGAACTGTACTAATCAGCCCACCCTGTGCTGGTCTTGAGGGAACTTGTAGTTTTTGAGGACATCTACCATCTGGACAAGTGGAGATGTCAATGTGAGGGTGGCTGGAGATCTTTCTCCCATGCCAGGCACCTTGCGATGACTGGATTTAATTACTGATTCTTTTTAGATTTGTCTCCAATTATCGGGTTTGTTTCTCCTCTTTCATGTCTCATTTTCTGCGTGTGTGTGTGTGTGTGATCATATTCACTTATAAATTGGCACCACCTGCATCATACCAGGTGTCCTCTACAAACCCCTTTACAGCCTCCTCTGAGATCTCAATGCCAGCCTCAGATCAGGCTGCCCTTCTATATTTGGGCTTCCATTGTACCTCCCTGATTACATGCGGAGTCCTTGATTGTTACAACAGACACCCATACTTCTACGGACGTCTTCTCCTTAAGTACATATCCTCCGGTCATTCCTGTTAAGGAACAATATTAATAGTGACAGAGGCTTTAGATACTTCCTATAATAGATATATTTTTTGGATTAAAAAAATCCACACGAATGCATTCTATTATAGAATATATTGCATTTTCTGAAACAAAATCAATTTTATTTTGTTTGCACTTATTTTTGTCCACTATCAGTTACTTTCAATTTATTCATCCAACAGTAATTCTGAAGCACATTCTTTCTAAAATGTGTCGTGTAGAGACATCTAGTGGTCTTTCTGAAAGTTGCAATTTTACTGTGTACGTAAATCCATAAGTGTTATACCACTGTATATCAATATTAAAAGAGGAAAAGTCTTTTATTCGCTTAATGAATAAAACAACTGTATTCATAATGTCAAAGAAAAGAGTCAGTTTCAATCACTAAAACATAAAATATACTAAAAGTTGCTTATTGGAAATACAGTTTTTTATTATATTTCTACGAATTTCCAAATCATTGTTGAAGTGTCTTTTTATCTGACCTGGAACATGTCTGTGCTAGGAGCATAAAATGTTTTCAGATGGGGGATATTAGATAGCAATTACAGCTATTATTGAAACGGGAAATGTTCCTTGCCCCCCTGGCAGGGCATGCAATAGCGGTGTGGCTCGCTGCTGCAGTGCGCCCCTGCTCAGACCTCTAGGGGAGCACACAGACGGGCAGGCTGTGGGGCTCGGAACTCACGGCAGTGTCTAGGGGTGAGTGTTTACAGCTGAAGCCTCAGTGGGCGTGTGTTACAGGGTGCTCGTTTAGTTTGCTGTCTCTAGGCGGCTTGTGTTAACCAGCTCAATTAGATCCCCTTCCTTATCACAAGGACAGAGGGATTTCTGTATCCTGGGCTTTCTTTTTTTTTTTCCCCCTTGGTGTACCAAAAGAATCAGGTCTCACATGGGCTTGGAGAATGACTGCAAAGTTTTATTGAGTGGAAGTAGCTCTCAGCCAATGGGGGAGCCAGAAGGGAGATAGTTTTCCCCTGGAGTTGGGCTACTAGGTACCTCTGGCTCTCCTTCCTCTACCCCAGCCAAACTCCGCCTCCTCCTGCCAGTCAGTGGCCTGCCAGTGCCGCGCTCTTCCGTCAGTGCGCTCTGCCGTCGGTGTGCTCTTCCGTCCCTGTGCTCCCTCAGCTTCCTCTCGCAATGCATCCTCTTGTGTCTTCTTCCGCTGATTTCTTTCTCTTGACATATGGCTGCCTGTGTATCTGCTCGCTAGGGTCTCAGCTTTTATAGGCCCAGGATAGGGACATGGTGGGTCAGGGTGGTCTTGGAAAATGCAACATTTGGGCACAAAGGCAGGAGTGCCTGTCCTCACATTAGGTCTATGGGGGTGGAGCTTTAGCCAGGGACCCTCGTTTCTCTTCCAAGCACTTCCCTGCCCCTCTTTGGTATTATTGAAAGGGACCGGACTCTTCTCTTCCCAGCTCTCCTGTATCATTGTAATTATCTACTGCAACTTGATACGTGTTCTTAATACATCCAATAAGCATTAACACATTCATTTAATATTTTGAGTGAATTAATTTATGCCAAATTGAATTTATATAGTAACCCAAAGTGGACATTTTAAATCTTTCAAATAAATATTTTGTAATGCAAAAAAAAAAAAAAAAAAAGAGCGACACAATATACTGAGGTAAATTTAAATGCAATTTCTATACTGTTTTAAGGAATGGAGGCAAATCTAAACTTCCGTAAAAAGGCATAAAATAACTTATTTTTTTCCAATTATATAAATCATTCTTTAATATGCCTTTTTACCATTGTGACTTTACAAATTATTGAGAAAAGGATGTGCCAAAAACAGTCTAAATACCAGTTTCAAATGTAATTAATAAAAAAGTAAAACAACCTATTTCATAATAATGTACTAATTAGTAGTAGATGATGTTTAAATATACTATTATTACAATACTACTTTTATCAGTACTCAGTAGTATTGCAAAGGTAACTTTAATTAATTATACATTAATAAATGGCAACCCTATGAGGTGGATTTTAAGTTTACACAAGGCTTAGTAGAGCTCAGTGAGGTTAAATTACTAACTGAAAGTCACAGTAAGTTCCAAAATAAAACTTAAACTTTAATTATTGCCAAGTTTTAGCCATACTAATTTTATTACACATTCTATCATTATTAAAATTGCAATTTATATTTTAAAGTAAAAGTTATACATTGGTGGCATAGTAATAATTTATATGTTGTCATTTTATTTGAAATTAATTTTTGGCTAGCAGTTTCAATTTATCAGTGGCTCATTTGGTAAATTTTAAAGCAAATGAAAGAAATTTGAAACTTACATGATTAAAAATGAAGATTTCCAAATGTATGTTTTTCTCTGTAATAGGCTGATGGAACTAAGAGGCAGATTGAGAAAAATCTACCTAACTTTTAGTCTATTGTATTCTTCAGTTTTAATAAAATAAAAACAGGAAAGAAAAAGATGTCAAGTGCCTTCTCCATCTTCAATCCCCTAAATTATAGATGTGGGTATGAAAAAGTAGAGAACTGGGACATCATGCCTGCTCTCCCTCTGGAGTCTCATAGGAAGTCACACAGAAAAATAGATCCCTGCCCATCTTTTTACCTACAGTTATCTACTTAGATGGAGAATATAAAAGGTAAGGAGCAAAGAGTGGGAGAAAGAGAAAAATCTGCTTGCAGTGACTCTCTATGAAAAACATTTTATGTAGCAGCATAAATAACAACTCTGCTAGAAATGCAGTGAACATTACAGTTTTCTCCAGCTGTGCTTGAGTAAGAGTGAGAAATACACTTTGCTGTACGCATGGAATAAACAGTAAGCTTTACTAAATGAGAAATTTTACATAAAATTAGAGGTGAAAAAAATAGATATGGAAGTCAGACAAAGAATAATTAACATCTAAATAATTGTCTTAGATTGTTCCCCAGAAGAGCTAAGTAAATATGTGATACAATAGCTAAAGGAAAAAAATCTATGTATAAAGATAGATGTTCATATGTGCAGAGGCATAGCTTGGTGCGCTTAAATGGTCACATGCTGTTAGGTTCTTTCATTATATCTTAAGTAAACTGTTTAGTATATTAATCAACAAGCATTCCTCATTATTTAATATGTGCTAATGGAGCAAATGAAGTTTGTTTTACATTAATGTAAGTGATATCTTATCCAAAACATAGCAAAAGAATTTGAAATTTGAACAGTTATAAAGCACAAATTCATAACACATCTGAGTATATTTTAAAATAGATGTCTCTTCACAGGCACTTGACTGTCATATTTTGAACATGCAGTGTGATATGTGTCAAAAATTAAGTAATGATTACAGAAGTGTTAAATTATAAAAGTCCATTTCTTTTGAAATCAGATTTTGGTTGACTTGCTATTAATAATAAAGTTAGAAAATATTTCTGCCTTAAAAACATTTACAAAAATTTTTCGATGAGTATGTGATATCAAATACTTGAAATAGTTTTAGATTTATTACATATTACCACATATGACAATTGCATTAATTTCCATGTTTTAAAACATTAAGTACAATTATTTGATGCTAAAATATTGATTATTTAGAATTTACATTATGCATAATATAAAAGTAACAATATTAAAAGGAATTAGGATGGAATGGACTAGATATACATGATGATATATATATGGTATCAGAATAAATGAGTACAGTAAGAACATCTTATCAAATGGCTGTAAAATTAAATTTTAATTTCAATTAATTGTTTAGAGAATTTTGGATAGCAATAATTTTTCAAACAGCTAGAATTATTTGTTTGTACAAAGATATCTATAGGCTTATGGATTCTAAATGAGAAATAAATGCATTCATCAACATTCATTACACTATTATTTATTGAGTTTTTCCACATGTCAATCACTATTCTAGGCACTGGGGATATAGCAGTGAACACAATAGACAAAAATCTCCTGGTGTCCTAGAGTTTGGATTCTATCAGAGAGATTCTTACAGAGTGTTCCAGCCTCTAATCGGAATCTGACACACTGTTGATACTCATTAAAAACTGACTGACTGATGATGGACAACTGCATGAATGAACAAATGAAAGAGCAAAAGAATATCTCTGTCAGGGATCATATCTAATTCTGTACTCATTGATATCTAGCCTTTACCTCTTTCTTGCTTTTTGACATCCCTTTTTATTAATATCCTATCACTCCAACCTGCCTAGTGTCCTCTAGTGTATTGTTATACATGAAACAAATCAATAATGCCATTCTAGAAAATAATAACAGCAATAATACTAATGGCCAGCATTTGAGTCATTTCCCTTTGCCATGCAGTACTAAGTTCATCGTGTGCATAATCACATTTCACCATCATAATGTCCTTACTGATCTCTTCATCTTATAAGTGGGGGTTCTGAGGTACCGTGAGTTGTGAACTTTCCAAAATCTACATAATTACTATGTGGCAGAGGACGCATTCAAACCCAGTTTGGCCTTATGTTAAACCCACTGTTCAGGAAATTCAATCCTAAAAGATTCTTTAACACTTCATATGTCTTATAATGGTGTTATACCCAATGTGGCTACCAAAAATTATAATTATGAATTTTTTGACATATAATTCTATATTTGAAATTCATCGTTTTACTTAGGATATATCTCATAAATATAATTTAACATTTACAATTATGTCACATATTTGTCCATAAATTCCCATGAATGTTCAATCCAATAAGCTCAAATATATCTAAAAATTATATTCAATCTAATTCATATTTTAGTAGATTTTTATCCTTCCGTTTTATCCTTTAAAATATTTCAAATGATGTAGTATTAATCTATTTCTTTCCATTTTTAGATGGTTTGAGGTTGTATGTTCATGTCAGTCATAGAAAATTATTCATAACATGATGACTCTACTTAATATGCTATAAAATATATTAAGGAGGTAAAAAATTTGCTTAAATGGATGTAAGACAATAATTTCATTTTACCACATTTGCTCAGTGTTTAAACAAATTTCGTATAAAACACTTCATTTTATTTTTAGGTACATAGAACAGTTCCTAAAACAAAAAGTTAAATTGCTCCAACCATCCAAAAGGGAAAATAATTTATTTTTATGTTGTGTAATAGAGGAAAAATAATATCATAAATAACAAGTTATATCACATATAAATGATAAAAAAAGAGTAAATTGGATAATTATTTTATTAACTCATTTTAATTCTGACTTGGGAAGATGAAGACAAATACAATTATATTTATGTGCTAAAATATGTTGTTCTTTATATAATAGGTTATTAATTGTATTTCTGAGAAACATTTTTTGTTTTCCAGTGACATGGTAAACTGTTTCCTTATGCCAGGAAAGTGTGACAACAAAACGATGTCACTTGTCTGTAGAACAGCAAATAATTAGGTCCAGAGTGTGGCAATTTAGAATATTTCATATAGAGGTATCAGAAATATAAATGCTTTGTTAAAATGAAATGTTACTTCTTTACAATTTAGGATTTGATGTCTACTAAAAGTTTGCTGAGTTGTCATTTTGTGATGTTTGGCTGCAGTTCTAACTTTAACAAATGGACACTCTGGATCCCCATTAACATAAATATTTTTCCCTGGATTTTGTTTATGTATTTATGTTGTGACCATGCGACATATAAGCACTAGATCAGGACTATGAACTTAAATGAATTATTTTATTGCATCTCATTGACAACATGTATTTTCATTTTTAAGGTTAATTTTAAGAATTACTATTCTTTAATTATAGAATTAGACAGTAGTCTTATGTATGGGCGAAGTATTTTATTAGCAACTTAGCAATAAAAACACATAATTATGTCCTGAGATAATTTTTGGTAGGATCAAGAAAGATATTCTGAATACAAGATGGCATATTTGACAAGTATGTCATACAAGTGAGCAGAAGTGCTGGCCGTAGAAAATAGTACTGACTTTGGAATTCTCTACGGCCTAGTGTTTAAAACCACAAGCTCTAAAGGCAGAAGGTTAGGGCTCCAATCTTGAATCAAACATCCAGTAGCCATTTAATCTTGAGCAACGTATACCAAACTGAGCAAGATAAAACTTCATAGTCATTGCACTCAATTTAACTTAATAGAATATTGCACCCATCCAACTAGAACAATTCTTATAAAAATCAATGATGACTAGTATAGGAACCACAACTGAAAAGAAACAGAGTGAAAGAGCAGAACAGACACAATTGAAAACTAACCCAGGTAGATCAAGCCGAGTACATCTGGAACACTGAAGAAGTTGTTAAAAATAGAGAACGGAAATATGACATCTGGCTTTCATAGTACTAGATGAAAAAATGGAACAAATGCATTAAAATTATTATTAAATTAAAAAAAAAAAACAGGAAAAGAACAAGGTACCAAGTCAGAAGTGGCCCTCCTGCTTTATACCTATTCATCAAGATTGTATTGGCTCTTCTTGGCTTTTGCCTTATCATTAGTATTTTAGAATCAGCTTCTACATTTTCCCCCAAAAAATTGTTTGGATTTCAAGTGAGATTGCGTTATGGTATAAATCAATTTGGAGATAAGTGATACATTTACAATGATCCCGATTTACAACATTTGAATCTTGCAGTCCATGAAGATGATATATTCCTATGTGAATTTAATTCATATTTAAAGGTTTATACTGTCAGTAGATAGCCCTTGCATATTTTTTGTTTTCTTAGACATTTGATGCTTTGATGAAATTTTAAAGAATTTAAAATTGCTCTAATTTTCTCTAATAGAGTAAACAACTATGTAATCATTTTATCCAGTGAACTTGATAAAATTGCTTATGATTTATTAAAAATTAGAGGTTTTAATACATTGTACATATATAATCATATCTCTGCAAATAGTAAATTTTTCTTTTGAGCTGTGATGCATCTATACTTTAATATATTTTTGTATATTTTTCTTTACATTCTCTCAAAATTTTCAAATTACTTGTTTTTTGTTTGCTCGTTTTTGTTATTTCATCTCTGACTTACTTGTTTGGCTGTTGTTTTTTTTTTTTAAATTTGGTGGAAAAGAATGGAAGTCTAAAGCCTCTTTATTTTACTTTTTAACTTGAAAAATAATTTGGTGGGTAAAAAATTTTATGTTGCAAGTTTTTTGTTATTGTTAGCACTTTAAGGAAGTTGTTTCATTGTCTTTTAGTAACCTTGTCTTCTTTTAAGTACTCTACTATCAGTCTTGTTTTACTGCCTTTGAAGTTAATATGTCTTTTTTAAATGCTTTTAAGGTTATCATTGGTTTTTAACAGTTTCACAATGAGATGCCTCAATTATCTTTGTACTTTTTCTAAGTGGGATTCTCTGAGATTCTTGTTGTCATCAGATTTGAAAAAATATCTGTCAATATCTTTTCAAGTGTTGCTTCTGAACTCTTTCTCCTTTCTTTAGAGATGTTGATCAAAATGATGATAGAACTTTCCTTTCACTCCTGCCTTTCTCTTATTCTATCTATATATATCAATAGATAATGTGTGTGTGTGTGTGTGTGTGTATACACACACAAATTCATATATATAAAAGAGAGAGGGCAAGGGAGGGAGAGAAATATTAAGAAATAGAAGGTCTAGACTTAGACCTTCTTATGCATTATCTCATTTAGACTTAAAACAAACCTGCAAAATAGGTATTATTAACCATTTTCGACAGATGAAGAAATTTAGAGGTTGTTAAAACCTCCTAGGCTTTTCTAATTATTACTGAGGAATCTGGGATTCAAACTAATACTTGTTGACCATTCCAGGGGCTATTCTGAACACAAGAGGAATTCAAAATATACAAAAGCAAGTATCAAATTTTATTGATAGAATGTTTTGTGAGTTATAAAGAGAATATAAACATACATGTGTTCAAACACAAATAAATTGTGTGTGTATATTCAAGTTTTAAAAGGTAGTTTCAGCTTTATGTAATAGTGTTACAACTTAGTAAATCAGTAAAAATTATTAACACACCAAACTTTTATTGTTGACTTTCACAAATTTATTAAACTCTATTGAGGGGAAAGAGGATAGGTCCTAAAGGTCCTTAATTTCACAGAGAGCATTAGGATTATATCTATGCCATAGCTGATGTATAGGCTTCACTTTAGTTTGCCTGCCAGATAGGAGGGGAAAGCACAGAGGGGAATGACAGCCAACAATATTGTATTCATACTGATCCTGGCTATTGTATTTCCCAATGCAGCTCTCATTTGCTGAGTTGAAAATTATCTAATAATTTAGATAATTAGCTTGCATTTCAGATGAACCCAGTGTCCCTTGATGAGACTTTTATTATTTTTGCTGTGACAGTGATTATGACGATGTTTAACATTTGTTTTTCTCCAACTAAGTCACAAATACTCAGCAGCTGACTTTTAAAAGTGATGAGTATTTTACAAAGACGATTCAGGCAAGTGCTGGTTCTTGAATCTCAGATTTGGGCCTTAGATATGTCTCCTTTATGAACCACAGACCTCGAGACACTAAATAAACTCATGAGATATTCCAAGCTGCATCTAGCGGGTAGATGTTAGAGAAAGCCTATAGTCTTCTCTAATCTCTTCGCAGGGATTCACTATCCTAAACAATTATGATTTTATTTTTAGCATTTGGTGAAGTAACAAGAGCAAAAGATTAATATATATTCAATCTCTACAGTATCTTAACAAGCCAATTAAACCAGGTATGCTTATTTTTAAAATACTATGTGTGTACATGTGTGTTTTACAGTAAAACTCTGGAACCAGTCTCTCCACTGACTGCCCAATCCTGTGGCTTAAAGAGAAGTTCAACAATGCAACAAATATACATATGAAATCTACTCTTTGCTTGTCATGCAGTTTTCTATGCTCTTGGGAATTATTCATCAGTAAAACTGATAATGATTTCTAAGAAGAACACAGAGTTGAGAATTACCGCTTCCTTCAACTCCAGAATTGCAGTTGTGGGTGGGTCTCACCCCTGCTAGCATCAAGTATGGCTTTATATTTAGCATGTCCGTGGAGGGGCAGCTCCACAGTCTGTGTTTGTCCCATGGTCACCACTTTGTGCTATAAAGTTTAAGCCATTTAAATTTAGGTTTATCCTTTCGACAAGATAGTGATAAATCAATTACAAAAGTATATCGAGAGGAGAAACCACCATAAGAAACCATTTGATCCCTTGATTTTCACATATGATATAATAATAGGACAACTCAACTAACACTGATGACCGTTTTCCATAATGTCTGAAGTCCAAAGAAGTTGGTCTCATGAGTTTTCTATGTTATCGTTACCTCCAATACTGCATATAATTTTTTATGAAATGCTTGAAGATTGTATGTGTTCTAAAGTATATTGATTCAGACAGAATTAATGTGATAATGAACAGAAAGACAATTGATGGTTTTCTGTATTTCTTGTGACAAGATCCTGCCTGAACTGTACTAGTTAGGAAACTCTCCTTTAATTTTGAAAAATTAGAAAGAATTAAAAAAATGTCAAATATGCAATGCCTGACTCTTTAGATGCTAAGAAAAAAATAAGATTATAATTAGCATACTCCTTATTTGATATTTTTGTAAACTTTGGAAAGAGTTTTTCTCAGAACTTTTAAATTGATAAAATAACAGTTTGCCAATATTTTTGTTATGGCTGCAGCAACTGTTGGAAATTTAATTCGCATAGTGCTACATTAATTCCTTTTATAATTTGTAAATGCACTGGCAAGCTTATTATTTATTTTAATGCCATTATTCCCAAAACAACAAGCTGTAATCAAATTCTTTGCTGAGTCTTGGCAACCTTGCCAATACAAGAAATTGGTTATTGGGATGACTTTTTCTTAGCCAAGAGTCGAGCACTTTGTTTTCAGTGGGCCATCCTTCCTTGAAACACTTGTGAGTAAAGAATACAATTTTTTAGAAAAAGATTGAAAAAAAAATTTGGGGGCTGGGCACAGTGGCTCACGTCTGTAATCCCAGCACTTTGGGAGGCCAAGGCGGTTGGATCACGAGGTCAGGAGATCGAGACCATCCTCACTAACACGGTGAAACCCCGTCTCTACTAAAAATACAGAAAATTAGCTGGGCGTGGTGGCGGGCGCCTGTAGTCCCAGCTACTCGGGAGGCTGAGGCAGGAGAATGGCATGAACCTGGGAGGCGGAGCTTGCAGTGAACAGAGATCGCACCACTGCACTCCAGCCTGGGCGACAGAGCGAGACTCCATCTCAAAAAAAAAAAAAAAGTGGGGGGTTTGTTCTAGAAAGGAATCAGATGTGACTGACTGGAGTATAAATAGATTTATAAAGTGTCCTTCCCTACATTTCTTAATCCCTTCATATATAGTTACTTGTAGCCAGAGTTGTTTTATTGTCACATGTATATACATATATGTGTGTATCTTATTGCAATAATAATAAAAGTAGTTAAAAATACATTTTTTTCTGAAACATTTCTGGAATAATTCTGGAACTGGTACAATGAAGCAGAGTATCTATTTTCTTTACTACATTCATATTATATGGTTACATAAAGTTCAAGAAACTGGTCATCAAAAGTCATTGGGGAGTAAGACCACAAATAGCATGCTAAGAATAATTAAGAAACTCGTAAGGAAAATTTAAAACTATGATTGTAAATCCAGTGTAATTATACGTTTTAGCACATATATATGCAAATATATTTAAATGCAAAGAGTGAACCTGTATTTAAACTGTAGTATTTGGGCGATGGTGATGTGCCAGTTCATTAATTGTAACAAATGTATCACTCTGGTGGGAAGTGTTGGTAATGGGGGAAGCTATGCATGTGTTCAGAAAGAAGGTGTATGGAAAATCTCTGTACCTTCCTCTCAACTTTGCTGTGAACCTAAAACTTCTCTAAAAAAATAGCGTCTGTAAATAGGTATGTAGGTATGTGTATATAAATACACATATATATAATATATACACATATATATTATACATATGTATTGTATATGTATACATATATATTTTATATATATAATGTGTGTACACACACACACATGCATCACATATCCTTATAAAAAGTTAAGAAATGTGTCGCTTGCGATGCTCCTTTTATAAAAGTAAAAATGTACCCCTCTGCAACTCAGCAGAAAAATAATGTCTGCAAATGTGTATGTAGGTATATGTATATATACAAACATATATATCTTATATATGTATACATATATAATATGTACACATATATTTATACATATATATTTTATGTATACATATATATAATGTGTATAGAAAAATGTCTGTAAATATGTAGGTAGGTATGTATATATACACATATATATTTTATATATGTATACATATATAATATATATGCATATGTATTTATACATATATAATATGTGTATACATATCTATTTTTTATATATATAATGTGTGTACACACACACATGCATCACATATCCTTATAAAAAGTTAAGAAATGTGTTATTTGCAATGCTCCTTTTATAAAAGTAAAAATGCACCCCTCTGCAACTCAGCAGAAAACTTTCATGGTCAGGAAACTCAGGATTTTTCAAAACGAATAAGTAAAGCTAGGTAGATATCTAGACTTTAATATTCAAAATTCCACTTCCAGAAATAAACATCCGGGTAATTTCAAAAGCCTTCATTTTGAGAACAAATAAAATATACTTAAAATAAAATATCAATTTGAAGGTATCTAAGAGCCAACAAGGCAGGGAGAGTTTGCAGGACTAACATCAAAAGAGAGGAGATGTCAAGAAAGTTGTTCTGAACATTTCTTGGCCTTTTTCCTCTCCAGGGCATTACAGATCAAAAATAATTAACTAAAGAAGTGAGCAAAAATTCATAATATTCCATTTTGTTATGAATAAATCAAACAAGAATGCATACGATGGATCATCGCTCCTTGAAAAACATTGAAATGCTGAATGAGCAATGCATTTTTAAAAAATTAACAAACATTTATCAGCCACCTACTGTTTGCTAGGATCTGTTCTGGATATTATAGATATATCAGTTAGCTAAGCAGCCAAGAACCTAAGAATTTGTGGAATTTAATATTGTGACTTATAGAAAGAGCCAAGAAATAAAATAATAAAGCAAAACATAAATGATGGTAGAAAATACTTTGGGAGTTAGAAGGCATAGAAGAAGAATATGCATTGCAAGCAGCTCTAATTTTAAGTGGGTGTGTTAGGAAAGATGTGAAAGTAACATGTGAGCAGAGATCTGAAGAATGTGAGAGAGTGAGACTTGAGGCTATCAGAGGAGAGAACAATCCAGTCAGAGGTAATAGCAATGCACACACCCTCAAACTGCAGTGTGTCCTTGGAATTTAGGTTACTGGGCGACCAGTGCAAGTGAGGGAAGTAAGCAAGAGGGGATTATTAGGAAAAAAAATACTGGGAATGAATTACAAGGTCTTTTTAGTTATCATAGATCATTGGCTTTGAATTTGAGTGAGATAGGAGCCACTGAGTGTTGTTAGGAGGGGAAATGACTGACTATATGTGACAGGGCAGAGGGGATATGTTGAATACAGACTGAAAGAGGGCACAAGCAGGGACAAGGATTTAATTTTTCAGCTAAGAGATGATGGTGTCTTGGCCCAGGACATAAACATTTTCTCATTCAAAGTGAATAGAGATAGGATACGCTTTGAGGGTAGAGCGTATAGAATTTTCTGATTGAGAGAAGTGCAGTTTGAGAAAAACAGGAATACGAAGATGATTAAAACTTTTTGCCCTGATGAACTGAAGCAATGATATTGCCAGTATATGTGATGGAGAGAAAGCACAGTTCTCAAGTAGTTCAGACAAGATCTAAACTTTTAACATGTAAAGATGTGATGCCTAGTCAGTATCTCGGTGAATAAGTCAAGTAGGCAGTTGCTTATAGGAGTTAGTAAATCAGAGGAAAGTTTGGAGTCACTGGCATAGGTATGTTATACAAACATATTATACTGAATGCAATCACCAAAGGAGTCAATATAGGAAAGAAAAAATAAACCTGTGTCCTCCATCTCAATTTAAAAATGTTGGAGACTGAGAAGAAGCTGCCAAAAATAGAGGAAATATTAAAAAGAAACTATGGTGAGATGGATCTTTATAAAAACTCAAAACTATTTTAAGTTTAAGGGTACATGTGCAGGTTTGTTATACAGGTAAACTCATGTCATGGGGGTTTGTTGTACAGACAGTTTCACCACCAAGCCACTAAATAACCCAATAGTTATTTTTTCTGATCCACTCCTTCCTCCCACCTTCACCCTCAGGTAGGCTCTGGTGTCTGTTGTTCTTCTCCATGTCCACGTGTTTTTATCATTTAGCTCCCACTTATGAGAACATGCAGTATTTGGTTTTCTGTTCCTGCATTAGTTTGCTAAGGATAATGGCCTCTCGGTGCACACATATTCCTGCAAAGGACATTATCTCATTTGATAGCTGCAGAGTCTTCCGTGGTGTTTATGTACCGTATTTTCTTTATCCAGCCTACCATAGATGAGCATTTAGGTTGACTCCATATCTTTGCTATTGTGAATAGTGCTGCAGTGAACATATGCATGCATGTGTCTTTATGATAGAATGATTTATATTCCTTTGGGTATATACCCAGTAATGAGATGGTGGGGTCAAATGGTAGTTCTATTTTAAGTTCTTTGAGGAATCATCCTGCTGCTTTCCACAATGGTTGAAGTAATTTACACTCCCACCAGCAGTGAATAAGCTGAACTGGATTCTCTACTCCAGATAGTTGGAGAAGCTCTGTTCTAGTGGACTGTTTCCTTGTAGGTCTTTAATCATTTTTCCTTCAGGCTTATGGGGATTCACCACCATCCTTTTCTAATCCAGAGATTAGACATCACACTTTGTCTCCCAACATGATCATCTTAGAAATAGCACCTTCTGAAAAAAGAAACAAGTGAATCATCCATTTCTTCCTTAGGTCTAAACAAACAATTTAATTTCTATTTTAATGTGAAACTTGTTATTGCTTTTAGCTGAACAAATATACAATTCTTGGTAGAAGGTGAAGCTCACATATATTTTATTTTCAAGTGAAATAAGTCCATTTCCATCCTGCCTGGCTCACGGAGCTCGTGAGACCAAAAGAAACCTGCTTCCATGTAAGGAATTGAAAACTGCAGCAAAATGTACACTGTTTTCACTGAAATCCAAAACTTGTCTAGTGGCAGATCAATCTTTCTCATCTGGAGTCCATTCATAATGAGATTTTACCTCACACATTTTTTTGTCTTCTCACAGTGTCAATTTCTGAGGCCAAGCAGAAGTTTCCCTGAACAGGTCTGTCATCTGGTTTCACACTTGTGTTGAAAAGTGGGAATATGTTTTTCAGTTTAGTCCTGAAATTCTTTTAAGTGGTTTCGTTTTCAGCAAGATTTGAAACTTCCTGATACCCTCTTCACTCTGAAGCCCATATGAGAATGAAAGTATTTCAAAATTTCCTGTTGAAACGTGGTCCTTCCAAAGATTGGATTTCCTTCTACATCCATGTGAAGTTCAAACATTTTCTCTTGTGTCATTTAGAGACTACCCATCTGGTTGATTTGATGAGCCATTTTTGCTAAGTGGGCTACATTCAAAAGCTGCCTTCAATCTTCAAAGCAAACAAAATACATGTTTTACTCTTTTCCTGGAAGTGTTCCAGCAATTCACCTTTCCCTTCAAATATCCTGGTGAGAAATCTTCCTCTGCTAAGCCTCTCATTTTTTCAATGAAGCAGAAGAATTATGCATTCCGTGTTATGATTTCCACATAATTGTTTGACAGACTCAATTGAACAGCCCTTGACTGTTTCATAACATCATCCCAAACTATTTTTTTTAACTTCATACCCAAGAATTTTTGACAAGAGCATCTTTCTGCAAAGAAAACATTCTGTTTCAAAAAATCAGGACTCTCATTTTACTTTTTCATCCGGAGAGGTGAAACTTGTTACAGAAACAAACATTGATGGGCACCATGAATGCAGATGCCAATGCAGTTTTTCCAAGATACATCTTTTGTGTGTAGATATAAAAATAAAACATAAATCATGCCTACCCCTCTCATTGTTTGGGGCAGTTCATTACAATGGAAAAAATATGTTGAATTTCACCATTGTTGGCAAATTTTACAAACACTACAATGTGATATTTATTGATAAAATCATTTGGATTTTTAATTTAAGTATATTAATTACTCTTTTTTTTAGTTGGTCACACTGAACTCCCTCAGCATTGTCCATGTGCTGAATACATTTATGGTACTGTTTGAGATTGGGAACTTTTCATGTTCTCACACTGCATTTTGTCCTAATATTTTATCCAGTCTAATTTATATGTGAATTTCTTTTTTTTTTTTTTTTTTTTTTTTTTGAGGCGGAGTCTTGCTCTGTCGCCCAGGCTGGAGTGCAGTGGCACTATCTCGGCTCACTGCAAGCTCCACCTCCTGGGTTCACGCCATTCTCCTGCCTCAGCCTCCCGAGTAGCTGGGACTACAGGCGCCCGCCACCTCGCCCGGCTAGTTTTTTGTATTTTTTTTAGTAGAGACGGGGTTTCACCGTGTTAGCCAGGATGGTCTCGATCTCCTGACCTCGTGATCCACCCATCTCGGCCTCCCAAAGTGCTGGGATTACAGGCTTGAGCCACCGCGCCCGGCCTATATGTGAATTTCTTTACCAGTTGCATTTTGTTTTGTTCCTCTGGTAATAAATAAATTACTTGCTCCCTAACCGTTTTCGTAGGAGGTAACTTTTTTGGTTTAACAAAATCTTTAAGATCCCAACAGTCACTCAAAATAATCAGTGCCTTGATTGTTAGTAGACTTGGGTTATGAATGAGGATTTCTTGGTTTTGCAGGAGCCCAGGGTGCCTTTGTACACTTTTTCACAGATGGCTCACACTGGGACAGGGCAATGTGAGTTTCTGTCCCATATAAACCCCACTGGTAAGTGGCCCTTTTTGTAAACCTGGCTTTCGTGGTTCTACTCATGAAAGGAAGCACAGCAGATGGATTGAAATTCTGCGTCAGTAACCCCAGTAGAGTTGTCCATTGGCTAAGGCCTGTAATCCTGCTCTTGTGTGTCACATCTTGCCCCAATAACACACATTTGCACAACACAGCTCCTAAGAAAATATGAGGAGAAATATAACAAGTGAATGAGAAAGCGTTAAGAAAATGTTAAACATTGGCCATGTGATTCACCTCTGACCTGTATGATCCACGTCTGCAGCTGGCACAGTAACAACAAATCAGCCATGGAGAGGCAGCTGAATTACAGCACAGAAAAGGGCCTGTGTTGGTTTGTCAATTCCCCTCCTATTTTGTTTTACGCTGGAAGGCTTTGCCTTGTAAACCAAAGGTCTGTCAAGGGAGCTTGGGAGAATAATTCAGGAAGAGACCACTATTGTCAGCCTATTAATCTGCCTCTTAATCTTTCCTCTGAACAAAGCACCACTCACTACCAATCAACGGGCAACTCTCTTTCTTTCCAAAAAAACTAAGGTTGAATTTAAGCAAGCAAACATGTTTGGAATGCACACTGCCATGGAGTAGTGAGAGACCTGTAACAAAATATCTAACAGTGTATCACCCTGAGCATCATGAAACAAGCAAAGTAAAAACAAAGAGCGTTTTTAAAAATCATAGTTTCTTCCAGAAACCCTTAGAGAATGTGGAACCCTAAGGGTTGAACAGAAACCCGATGGAAACACTTTCACTTAGAGGGAAAAACAGAGTGCATTCTATCTTATTTTTCTAGGTGATGTGTATGTGTAAGTTTTCTGGGGATGGAAGCTGGGGATGTCAACGACACATTTAGTTGAATTGTTCAGAGTAAAAAAAGGGGAAAGGTGCACCAAAAGGAATATAAGATGTACATGACACTTTTTTTTTTTTTTTTTTTTTTTGCAAATCACTATGAATTAAGGTTGTTTAAATTATTTCAAAGGCAGTATAAACAGATTTATTAAGACAGTAGTTCCCAAGGTAAACAGCACCGTGTTGTGCAAAAATTATTCTCAATGAGTCTATAGCACTTCATATTATCTGTTGTCTGAAAATGAAGTCCATTAGGGCTGCTCAGTGTGCATGTGTGTGAAAGTGTGTATGGGTATATGCGTGTATTTAAACAGTAATTTGTATTACTCAACCATAAAATGTAAATAAACATGTGGAAAGCAAATGCACCCAGAAACCCAGAAAGGCACCAGGAAATCCAGATTTTCTGGTTTTTCTAATCAGTTTAAGAACGTGTCACAGTTCTTAGCATATCCACCAGATGGCGAGCTTCCACCATTAATCAGTCCACCGTTTCGGATACCTAGCATTTGCAGTGGATTAATAAGAATCTGTGAACAGCAGTCATCTTTGGAAGGACATATTATTAATTTAATCACATATTGAAACAAGTAAAATCACTTATAAATATCTTTGATGTTTTACAAAAATAGCTTTTTGTCTAATTCATATTTAATTTATCTTGACTTTAGCCAATAAATAAATAAGAACAATTGAAAAGTAAATCTCTCCAAAACATTACCTTAATCTCATCATAATTCTCCATATTTTAGATCACCAATCTACACTATTTTAATTTACAGAAAGCAGACTAACAAGCAAAAACTGGCTCAATTGTTTCAATGCTTTTTTAGTACTTCAGTTTTAAATAGGGCTTTCAGAATTTCAAAACACTTTCCCCTACATTTGTCCCCTTATAATGTTCTCTCAGAAGTAAATATTGTTTGAGATAAAAAGGTACCCAGGGGAGTTTACATCCTTTGCTTGTAGTAATACATTTGATTTCAGAATTAGAATCTAGAGTACCCAGTCTTAGAACTATGGTGCTTCCTTTCACTTATTTTAGATTTTTTTCATGAAATGTTTGTAAGTAAAAAAAAAAAAAACCAAAATGTAGATAATAATTCATCACCAGTACTTAGATTTATCGAGGGAAATCATAACAAAATGCCAAATCACAATTTATCAAATCATAACAGTTGCTGTGTTTTTTCATTTTTCACATTAATATTACAGAAGAAATTCAATTATTTCTTCTAAAACCAGGCCTTCCTCCCATCCCAGAGGTAATATTATGAAGGAAATCACCATTCTAAACTGAGTACTTAGTTCTCATGTGCGACTTTTATGACTGTAAATGCATATCGCTAATATATTTCAGCATTTAATTAATCATGCAGATTGTATCATAGTGCTCGACTGTCTGAGGTTCTGCAATATGCATTTACAGTCATGAGGCACACAATGTTGCAGTCAATGACTAATTGTTGATGGTCCCTTAAAGTCCTATGCCCTAGTGACCTCTCGATGATCCTGACCCTGTGCAGGCCTAGGCCAGTGAGTACATTTGTTTCCTAGTTTAAAAAAAAATGTTAAAAAAGTAAAAACACAAAAACAAATTAGAAAGAGGAAAAGTATGTAGAATAAAGATGCTCAGAAAGAAAATATTTTTATGTAGCTACACAATGTGTTAATGTGTTATTACAAAAGAGTCAAAAGTTTAAAAAATTAAAAAGTTTATAAAGTAAATAAGTTACAGTAAGCTAAAGTTAAGGTATTATTGAAGAAAGAAAAACATTTAAATAAATTTGGTGTAACCTTAGTATACACTGTTTCTAAAGCCTGTATGTGTAAAGTGATGTCCTAGACCTTCACATTCTTCACGACTTACACACTGCATCACCTAGAGCAACTTCCAGTCCTGCAAGCTCTACTCAGGAGTGGTCTAGACAGGTGTATCCTTCCTTTAATCTTTTATGCTGCAGTTTTACTCATTGTTTTCAATGTTCCTTATATGTAGATGCACGAACACCGTCATGTTACAATTGCTTACATTACTCAGCAAAGTAACTTGCTGTGCAGGTTTGTAGCCTAGGTTTGTGTAAGTATACTCTCATATGTTCATGCAGTGATGAAATCACCTAAGAAAACATTTCTAAGAAGGTATCTGTATTCATTAACCAGGCATAACTATATTTCCACAAGATAGTTTATGATTTTTTTCAAGTTGATACATATACCTCTGTTTCCTTATTTTAGGTAATTATAGAATTTCCTTTCACAACTATTACACCATTATAGATAGTCTTGTTAATATTTTTTGACTTGATTCCTATTTTATAGAAATGTTATAGTTGATACTGTTGTGAATATTTGCTTAGGAACAGATGTAAGAGTTTTGTGGGGGTTTTGTCGAGTAAATATATAGAAGTAGAATTGCTGATTACAAGGATAAGTGCATTTTCTACTTTAATGTATATTCCAAATTTACTTCTAAGGCACATGAATTTTATTAGACTTCCTATCTCTTGGTTATAAGAAGCTTCTAAAATTTTGTCCATAAAGTTGTTTGTAGCCATTAATTTCTTGTTTCAAACCAAATAAATACAGTCAAAAGTCCAACACATAAAATAGTGGTGTCGGCAGCCTTAGGAAACTAACAGACCATATAAAAGTGGATCCGTATCCATTGTGATATATGTACAATGGAATACTACTCAACCATACGAAGAATGAAATCTTGTCTTTTGCAGCAACATGGATGGGACTAGAGGCCATTATCTTAAGTGAAATAACTCAGAAATAGAAAGTCAAATAGTGCATGATCTTAAGTATAGTTGGGAGCTGTCTAATGTGCACACATGAACTTAAAGAGAAATACAGACATCAGAAACTCAGATGAGTGAGATGGTGGGATGGGGGTGAGGGATGAGAAATTACTTAGTGAGCACAATGTACACTATTCAGGTGATGCTTACACTAAAAGCTCAGGCTTCAACACTACACAATGTATCCAGGTAGCAAAACGGCACTTGTACCCTCTCTATCTATAAAAATATATATATTATATATATATAAAGTGGATCTGTTTTCATCTAAGCCAGTTCTGGAGCTCAGCAGACAAAATTATTTTTCCTCCTTCCTACCTCACATATAACCTCTTTTTGTTCCTGAATTTCTCAGACATATATTTGAGAAACACTGTAGTAAACTGTATCTTTAAAGAAACCTTCCGTTTTTAAAGTTTCTACCCTCAATAACATCATGTAACAAAGAATAACACAGAAGCTTTCTGGAATCTGTTGTACAGATTTATGGTGTCATTCTAACTAGATTAGCCAAAATACTGTGCAAGAAGTGTGTGTATATTTATAAAAATATGTGTACATTTGCCAATTGAACCTTACTCTATTATGGTGGAAAAAGGGGTTATTCAGATGATATTTTTATACAGTTTTAAACTTTATCTATCCTTGGGTGAATCACTCTCCTGAAATCACACAACCTCCTACCCTTCACCACCCCACAATTACCATTTGTTGGTTGATACAGAACATCTTCTGTCCTGGTCTCCATTGTATTCATGATTAAGACTGGAGATTTCAGCCTAAAGAACGTCAACCCAAGAACCATACTCTGTGTGATTTGGAGAAGATTTTAACATCTGAAAAGAAAGATAAAAACAGCCTCAGGTTAAATGGCTTAATAGATGTTTAACCCCAAAGAAACACAATGAAACATAAAGAACATCAACCCAAGAGCCAGACTCTATGCAATTTAGGGAAAATTACTTTTTCATTCACAATTGTACCATCTGAAAATGGAGATAAAGACTACTGCTTAAGTTAAATGGCTTAATATATGTTTAGCCCCAAAGAAACACACGAGACACCTATCGTCTGATGAATATTAGCTATATTTATGCTATGTAAGTGTTAAATGTATGTGATATTGCTTAGTAGTTTTAAATGCATATATAGGATCAAACTATATGTGTATTTATCTACTAATTTTTATGCATCAGTATATGAGAACTAAATTTAGCATGATTCTCTATTTCCACAAAGTTATTTAGTATTTTTAAATCCTGTAAAAATTTTAATTTACAGTAAATTTGTGACAGAAGTGCAAATTAGGTAAAATATACCATTTGGTATTAAAGATTGTATTTTAGTCCTCTTTTTCTAAACACACTGGTGAAACGGTTAGAAGCTTAGGGAGATAGGATTCATCAAGGGATTCAAGTATATATTTTCCAATGGGAGAAACAGTTTTCGTTCATTCAGCCTACTATAACAAGCTACAATAGACGGGTAGATCTTTTTCATTCATCAATGTATAGACCAATCTATAATTTCTCTTAATTCTAGAGCAAATATGAATGTTTAGATTGAGGTTACATGAATAATTTATAAGTATGGGCCAGGTGCAGTGGCTCACATCTATAATTCCAGCACTTTGGGAGGCCAAGGCGGCGGATCACCTAAGCACAGGAGTTCAAGATCAGCCTGGCCAATATGGTGAAACCCCAATTCTACTAAAAAAAATACAAAGAAAAAAAAAAATTACTGGACATGGTGGCACACGCCTGTAGTCCCAGCTACTCAGAAGTCTAAGGCATGAGAACTGCTTGAACCAAGGAGATGGAGGCTGCAGAGAACTGATATTGTGCCACTGCACTCCAACCTGGGCAACAGAGTAAGACATGGTCTCAAAAAAAAAAAAAAAAAAAAAAAAAGGAAAAGAAAAAAAAGGTATAGGTATGTATTTATTCAATCTTATTTCAAAATACTAAATAATATCAAATTCCTCTTTGCGGAAGTGTTCTTTTTAATGATGGCTAATAAAATGTTAAACCTCCATATTTAATATAGTTTTACAAAATAAGATTCAAGCACTAAAATGTTCTATAGCAAAGAGTTACATTGATATAATCAGTTGAATGGTCATTAACCCTGACATCTATTTTAGTTCCAGTGGTAGCAGTTTTATCATGCTAACATGGGGTCACTATTTTCCCTGTTATGGTCCTTAACTGAAAAGTAATTTATTTCCTCGTATTTCTTGTCATAAGTGGTATCATTTGTATTGCAGCATGACCTAAGCCAGGCAGGTTTTCAGTTTGTTTTACTAATAAGACATATTGCTGACATGTTCTCAGATCTTGTCTGACAAATGAGCTTAGTGAGAGTAGTAGCAAAACAAAGACCTGATACTATTTTTCTTGCGTATTAGCTTCCAAACATCTCAGAATACAGACATAAAGTGAACTGCAAACTGCTCAACATATCTCTAATTGTTTTTGTGATGCTATTCCAGTATATTAGTAGAAACTGCAGCAATGACTGTCTTTGGTCACCCTGAGAGCAGTTGTTTAAGGCTGGAAACCACAGAATCAATAACTACTAGACTTTCTATTTAATTAAAGACAAGAGGGAGAAATAGGACCTCCTTTAAAAAAAGTGCTTTATATTTCTTATTTTCTTTCAATAAAAATCAACCTGTTGGACCAGCGGAAGGTCAAGGCCTGCCCAACATGATCAAAATTAGAAAGTTTTCACTCATCCTTCTAAACTAAAATAAAAGACAAAAAAGATGCCTCATATCTATTTAAGGATTAAAAGTGAAAACTCAGAAGGCTATACATAATCTGAGAAAAGATGGCCCTCTACTGAGAACAGGTTGGAAATATATACTCTGAATGCTTGACTTTTGCTCTTTAAGACTGTCTGAAGTAAGAATGAGTGCAGATACCTAAAGTAAGCTTATAGCAATTAAGAAAATTAACTAGATATTAAAATCTGAAATACTTCTGACTCGTTTTAAAAAATAGGACTAATTTAATTTCATTGGAAAGTAGGTATTACTCTTTAGGGCATTTTAAAAATTGCTTCCACTAAGCTGTTGTGTTGCATGAAAACAATGCTTGAATTAGCTTAATATTTGAAGAATATTTGAATTTAAAACTACTTATCATTTTACTTGAAAAAATTGTAATATATTCATTTGAAATTGCTTTTATATAGTGAAATGTCATCTTAAAACTAACAAATAGATGTAAATTAAAACTAGCACTCATAAGAAAACTAAAATACTCTATAAGTATTATTATATCTTTCCACCAAAATATTTATCTACATTGTTTATAGTTTTATTTCTTTAATACTCAAATTCTTTAGAAGGTCATCACAAATATATTTTATTAAAATCTGAAATTATTGTTTTATGCCTTTAAAATCATTTGAATCATTTTATTATTTTAATATAAGATTCAGATTTAGTATGTCCTTACTTTTCTTATTTTATACTACATGGACCAACATTTTAAAGTATGATAGTGTATTCTCACATTACATATTCTATAGTTAAAGATCACTCTAAAAAAAAAAAATCTCTTGATCATATTAGCACCATGGCCAATTGTCTCAATATCATGCAAGGATGCTTTAGGAATGTTAGTTAACTATTCGTGTGCACATATTTTGAGAACACAGAACAAGTGTAATTGCTGGGTTCTAAGCATTTCCTTTGCTGAACAACCCTTTACAGCCTAGATCGTGTCAATTTTTTTAAAGGATTGTGTAAGTGATTGTTTTAGGAATTTTGTTTTTCTTACCAATTACTATAAATATTCAAAGTACAACTTCAGCACTCTATTTTTAGATGTAAACTTGTTTAGTTTTGGAAAGAAGATATAAAAATAAATAAGTCATTAGAGTTATCTGACAACTAAAGAATTTACCATTTAAGTTGGGTCCTTTTGCATACTTAACGAATGGAGGATGCACTTTCAAAAAATACTCAGTTTGACCGGGTGCGACAGCTCACGCCTGTAATCCCAGCACTTCGAGAGGCCGAGGTGGGTGGATCATGAGGTCAAGAGATCGAGACCATCCTGGCTAACACGGTGAAACCCCATTTCTACTAAAAATACAAAAAATTAGCCGGGCATGGTGGCGGCGCCTGTAGTCCCACTTACTTGGGAGGCTGAGGCGGGAGAATGGCGTGAACCTGGGAGGAGCTTGCAGTGAGCCGAGATCACACCACTGCACTCCAGCCTGGGCCACAGAGCGAGACTCCATCTCAAAAAATAAATAAATAAATAACAATAATAAAAAATAAAAAATACTCAGTTTGACTCTATTTTCTGCTCAGTCAAGGGGCCCAGTTTTTCAGTGTTACTGCTTATGCATGGTAATGAACTGAGGTTTCTATTTAAATAGAATTATGTATTTCAAAGTCCAAGTAACCAATACAAGTGATAGAGTAAGCCATTTCAAATTATTATAAATCAGTCTTAAGTATTTCCCAATTAACATAATTATAAATTGCTTTAATAAGAGTAGCCCCTGGCTGCTTAAATTGCTTTTGTTATTTAAGATCAGGAAAACTTTCTTTAGTTAGGGTTGTTATATTTTGAGGATATGACGTTTCACAGGTTCTAGGTGGTCAGAATATGGGGAAAACATTTTTCCCTTTATTATTTTTTCTTTTTCTTTTTTTTTTTTTTTTTTTTCTGAGTTGAAATCTCGCTCTTGTCGCCCAGGCTGGAGAGCAATGACACAATCTTGGCTAACTGCAACCTCACCTTCCCAGGTTCAAGCGATTCTCTTGCCTCAGCCTCCCGAGTGGCTGGGATTATAGGCATGCACCACCATGCCCGGCTAATTTTTGTTTTTTTTAGTAGAGACAGAGTTTCACCATGTTGGCCAGGCTGGTCTCAAACTACAGACCTCAAGTGATCCACCCGGCTTGGCCTCCCAAAGTGCTGGGATTACAGGTGTCAGCCACTAAGTCCGGCCTTGTTTTTCTTTCTCTTTGCAACTTATCCAAAAAGTCAAGTAGTCAAGAAATAAAGTATCTGCCTTCTGTAAGGAGAATTAAGTAGGACTAAAGGTTCCCTATGCATGAAATGATTCTGCAGCTGTTTTACCTATTATTTTCCTTTCTTCTGGCTTCTCTCTCTTGTCCTAAATAGAGACTGAATTTGGAAACCTTGACAGTACTTGAGGAAACATCTGGATTTGTGACCCATAGACCTCTGCTCTTTGACGTGGGAAAAATACCTCTCTTTTTCTGTCTTGTTTCTGTCCCTGACATCCATGTGTGCCTTTAAACCCTTTAAAACTTTCTTCTTAACTTTTTTTTTTTTGAGATGGAGTCTAGCTCTTGTTGCCCAGGCTGGAGTGCAACGGCGTGACCTCGGCTCACTGCAACCTCCGCCTCCTGGGTTCAAGAGATTCTCCTGACCCAGCCTCCTGAGTAGCTGGGATTGCAGGTGCCCGCCACCACACCCAGCTAATTTATTGTATTTTTAGTAGAGATGGGGTTTCACCATGTTGGTCAGGCTGCTCTTGAACTCCTGACCTCAGGTGATCCACCCTTTTCGGCCTCCCAAAGTGCTGGGATTACAGGCAGGCGTGAGTCTCTGCACCCTGCCTTACCATTTTATTTTACGGATGTGTTTGACTCTTAATGTGGAGTGGGTGGCATTATTAGTATGTTTTAAAGTTAATATATACAACCAAAATATCTTTTAGACAAAATTACTCTTGGAAGCTTATTACATTGCCCAAACTGCACAGCATAAAATACATCAGCTATCAATAATTCCAAATAATGTACAACCAGGTTTTTCATCAGAATCAGTTATAATTTCCTTAGTAGCCCCCACATGATACGGTCAATTTAGGTTTAAATGATATATTGTACCTGTATTTTGCACAATATATACAGACAGCATGCAACACTCATATTATCAGAAACAGAAAGGAAAGAAAATGAAATCTTCTGAGGTACAAGGTATTCATTTATCCATTTCACTCTCATTTTGGATCATGATGAACTAACATAACTCAACTTATTTAAATCTCTCCTTCACACACACATAAAGTGTATTTCTGTTAAGCAAAATGTGTATTTACACACATATACACACAGTCTCAACTTGGGATAATTCAGTTTCAGTACAAAAGCGATTTACATAGTACAAAAGCGATTCACATTCAATACAAACTATACTTCAAATACTCATTCAACCACTCTTTTTTTACTGTCAGTACAGTAGTCCATAAGTTACATGAGATTTTTAATACGTTATTACAGAGTAGGCTTTTGCCCAACTGTGGACTAATGTCAGTGCTCTGAGCATGTTTAAGATAGGCTATACTAAGATATGATAAGTAGGTTAGGTTTATTAAACGCATTTTGAACTTAGGATATTTTCAGCTTATGAGGGTAGGTTTATCAGCATATAAATCCAGTGAAAGTTGAGAGGCATCTGTGTGTGTGTGTGTGTGTGGTGTCTACACTGTCTGCTCCATATTTTTTACCACTGTACACACTTTACACACTTCCAGGACACACCCTCTCAGCCTTGTCAGAATCAACCTAGTGTCTTTGCTTCTATCAAGTTTATGTTGGCTACAATTTCAATAAATTCTGTAGGTTACTTCATTGTGATTACTAGCTAGTGTTGCCGTTTACACAGAAACTTATGAATGTGTAGGAAATCTCTTTCAGATATATTCCACCTAAACTACTATATTTCCTTTACTGTTTCTGAGGGTGGAAACTAGGATTTTCTTATTGGAGCTATTCTGGAGATCCACAGATTATACAGATTTTGCTGCACTTACGTCCAGTGTTCCTTTTCTCTCACGTTCTGTTGTTTCTGGAAGCTCTGATAAATTTTCAACGGAGAAGGTAACTTGATTTTTATTTTATTTTATTTTATTTTATTTTGAGGCAGAGTCTCACTCTGTCGCCCAGGCTGGAGTGCAGTGTCATGATCTAGACTCACTGCAACCTCTGTCTCCCAGGTTCAAGTGATTCTTCTCAACTGAGGAGCTGGGATTACAGGTGCTCACCACCACACCCGGCTTTCTTTTTCTTTTTTTTTTTCTTTTTTTTTTATTTTTAGTAGAGACTGGGTTTCACCATGTTGGCTAGGTGCTGGTCTTGAGCTTCTGATCTCTGATCTCAGGTGATCCACCCACCTCAGCCTCCCAAAGTTCTGGGATGGCAGGCATGAGCCACCATACCCAGCCTCCTCTCTCTTTCTTAAAAAATATTTTTAATTGACAAAGAAAAATCATATATCTTGTGGGAAGTCAGGGACCTCGAATGGAGGGACCATTGGAGCCATGGCAGAGGAACATAAATTGTGAAGATTTCATGGACATTTATCAGTTCCCAAAACTAATACTTTTATAATTTTTTACATCTGTCTTTACTGCAGTCTCTGAACATAAATTGTGAAGATTTCATGGACATTTATCAGTTCCCAAATAATACTCTTATAATTTTTTATGCCTGTCTTTTCTTTAATCTCTTAATCCTGTTATCTTCTTAAGTTGAGAATATACGTCACCTCAGGACCACTATTGTACAAATTGATTGTAAAACATGTGTGTTTGAACAATATGAAATCAGTTCACCTTGAAAAATAACAGAATAACAGTGATTTTCAGGGAACAAGGGAAGACGACCATAGGGTCTGACTGCCTGAAGGGTTGGGAAGAATAGAGCCATATTTTTCTTCTTGCAGAGAGCCTATAAATAGACGTGCAAGTAGGGAAGATACTGCTGAATTCTTTTCCTAGCAAGGAATATTAATAATTAAGACCTTGGGAAAGGAATGCATTCCTGGGGGAGGTTTATAAACAGCAGCTCTGGGAGTGTCTGTCTTTTTTTTTTTTTTTTTTTTGAGGTGGAGTCTCACTGCTCCCAGGCTGGAGTGCAGTGGCATGATCTCGGCTCACTGCAAGCTCCGCCTCCTGGGTTCACGCCATTCTTCTGCCTCAGCCTCCTGAGTAGCTGGGACTACAGTCTCCCACCACCATGCCTGTATTTTTTGTATTTTTAGTAGAGATGGGTTTCACCACGTTAGCCAGGATGGTCTCGATCTCCTGACCTCATGATCTGCCCGCCTCAGCCTCCCAAAGTGCTGGGATTACAGGCGTGAGCCACCGCACCCGGACTGGGAGTGTCTGTCTTATGTGGTTGAGATAAGGACTGAAATATGCCCTGGTCTCCTGCAGTACCCTCAGGCTTCTTAGGGTGGGGAGGAAACCCCACCCTGGTAAATTTGAGGTCAGATTGGTTCTCTGCTCTCAGACCCTGTTTTCTGTTGTTTAAGATGTTTATCAAGACAATACATGCACAGCTGAACATAGACCCTTATCAGGAGTTTTTGATTTCGCCCTTTGCCTTGTGGTCTTTGCTTTGCCCTTTGCCTTGTGATCTTTATTGGCCTCAGAAGCATGTGATCTTTGTGACCTACTCCCTGTTCATACATCCCCTCTCCTTTTGAGGTCTTTAATAAAAATCTGCTGGTTTTGCAGCTCAGGTGGGCACCACGGTCCTACCAATGTGTGATGTCATCCACGGAGGCCTAGCTGTAAAATTCTTCTCTTGGTACTCCTTCACTTTATTTCTCAGCCAGTCGACACTTAGGGAAAATAGAAAGAACCTACATTGAAATATTGGTTCCCCTGACACATATACATTTATTGTGTACAATGTGATGTTTTGAAATATGTTTATAATGTGGAATGACTAAATTGAGCTAACAGATGCATTATATGGCACATTATTGAAGTATATTCTTGAAAACATGTATGTTTTATGAAACATCTTTAGTGAAAATTATAGTGCAAGAAAAGTGTGTCTGGAGGTGCACATGTGTATATCTTTATGATGAAGAAGATTCAGTTTTTTTACTAAGAGTCAGAAAATACTTTACTTTTTAAATTCAGGTGGTATTAGTGATTATGTACTTAGAGACGAAGAGAACCATATCTTTTGTCACAAAATAATAGCTCTCTCATAGTGTATGTCTTGTGATGTATTTGCATTAAAATTTATGTATGAGAAGCTTACTACAAATATTTGACTTTTTACCAGTAATGAAAGTATTAGTAGAATTCTAAATCTTTCTAATTATCTTTTTTTCTTATTTTCAAGTAAATTAATTCTTGAATGCAGACCATTCTTATAGCTTCCTCACCTGCTTGTATCTCTGTATCTGTACTCACTTTTATTGTCAACCAATAAAGAACATTACCAAAGAGAAAAACAACTGGGGCTTCCCTTAAACCAAGTAATTTATAGTAAGACTTGATGTAATTTCTGTCTTAGAAATTCATATTTCAAATTTCATAATACATTTTGGGTGCAATCTTAATATGGAAATACGATAAACTCAGCCTATGCATTTATTAAAATTAAATCATTCAAAAACTGTGCATAATAGGATGATTACTTTCAATCATAGAACAAATTATATTCCAAAATATTAAGATTAACATTATAATGTTTTATTTCTGTTAAAACTTTGTGCCAAAAACATTACAGAAAAATTATCTTGATTTTCTAATTTAGTTACCATGAATCCTTTGGAAATGTATTATTTTCTCTACCTTAAAGATGAGGAAACCAAGTTTCAGAGGTCACACTACTAGTTGCAGCTATTATATGGTTTAATGATACAACCTCTGAGTGTATATTATTTCAATATATGCCATAAGTATATTTAAGTGACCTTGAGATTTTACATATTAAACAGTTTTTTAAGTTATTAAGTACACAAACTGCTGCAACAACTGCCACTGTTACTAATCTGTGGATTGATTGACAATGGTGATTCTGATTCCTCACTACACTCCCCAAAGTGTACATTACCTTGAAAGCACTTGGCTCATGGTGGGATGATTTGTGGAATGGAAGGCCTGAAGACTACAGGCATTAAGCATTAATAGCCTGGGAGTGATTCAAGAGGTACTCACTCACTAAACACATTTGCAGATTCTATTTGACAGTGGATTCTGTTTATGTTTGCTATTTGTAGATAGATGTTCTTGTTTCACGGTGGGGAATCACAAACTGTATTGATGCTCTAATGCAGCCTTAATTTTATCCTAGGAAAATGCACAGAAAATAAATTTACATTTTATTTTGACAGATCTGTTTGCCCCCAAAAGACTCTCCAGGGATTGCCTACAGATCTCTGAGTGCCACCAACTGAAGAACTGCCTTTCCAGATTATGTCTCACAAATCTTAAGTGTTCTTTTATTATTGTTATTATTATTATACTTTAAGTTGCAGGGTACATGTGCATAACATGCAGGTTTGTTACATATGTATACTTGTGCCATGTTGGCGTGCTGCACCCATCAACTCGTCAGCACCCATCAACTCGTCATTTACATCAGGTATAACTCCCAATGCAATCTCTCCCCCCTCCCCCCTCCCCATGATAGGCCCCGGTGTGTGATGTTCCCCTTCCCGAGTTCAAGTTATCTCATTGTTCAGTTCCCACCTATGAGTGAGAACATGCGGTGTTTGGTTTTCTGTTCTTGTGATAGTTTGCTGAGAATGATGGTTTCCAGCTGCATCCATGTCCCTACAAAGGACACAAACTCATCCTTTTTTATGGCTGCATAGTATTCCATGGTATATATGTGCCATATTTTCTTAATCCAGTCTGTCACTGATGGACATTTGGGTTGATTCCAAGTCTTTGCTATTGTGAATAGTGCCACAGTAAAATACGTGTGCATGTGTCTTTATAGCAGCATGATTTATAATCCTTTGGGTATATACCCAGTAATGAGATGGCTGGGTCATATGGTACTTCTAGTTCTAGATCCTTGAGAAATCGCCATACTGTTTTCCATAATGGTTGAACTAGTTTACAATCCCACCAACAGTGTAAAAGTGTTCCTATTTCTCCACATCCTCTCCAGCACCTGTTGTTTCCTGACTTTTGAATGATTGCCATTCTAACTGGTGTGAGATGGTATCTCATTGTGGTTTTGATTTGCATTTCTCTGATGGCCAGTGATGATGAGCATTTTTTCATGTGTCTGTTAGCTGTATGAATGTCTTCTTTTGAGAACTGTCTGTTCATATCCTTTGCCCACTTTTTGGTGGGGTTGTTTGTTTTTTTCTTGTAAATTTGTTTGAGTTCTTTGTAGGTTCTGGATATTAGCCCTTTGTCAGATGAGTAGATTGCAAAAATTTTCTCCCATTCTGTAGGTTGCCTGTTCACTCTGATGGTAGTTTCTTTTGCTGTGCAGAAGCTCTTTAGTTTAATGAGATCCCATTTGTCAATTTTGCCTTTTGTTGCCATTGCTTTTGGTGTTTCAGACATGAAGTCCTTGCCCATGCCTATGTCCTGAATGGTATTACCTAAGTTTTCTTCTAGGATTTTTATGGTATTAGGTCTAACATTTAAGTCTCTAATCCATCTTGAATTAATTTTTGTATAAGGAGTAAGGAAAGGATCCAGTTTCAGCTTTCTACTTATGGCTAGCCAATTTTCCCAGCACCATTTATTAAATAGGGAATCCTTTCCCCATTTCTTGTTTCTCTCAGGTTTGTCAAAGATCAGATGGCTGTAGATGTGTGGTATTATTTCTGAGTACTCTGTTCTGTTCCATTGGTCTATATCTCTGTTTTGGTACCAGTACCATGCTGTTTTGGTTACTGTAGCCTTGTAGTATAGTTTGAAGTCAGGTAGCGTGATGCCTCCAGCTTTGTTCTTTTGACTTAGGATTGTCTTGGCAATGTGGGCTCTTTTTTGGTTCCGTATGAACTTTAAAGCAGTTTTTTCCAATTCTGTGAAGAAACTCATTGGTAGCTTGATGGGGATGGCATTGAATCTATAAATAACCTTGGGCAGTATGGCCATTTTCACGATATTGATTCTTCCTATCCATGAGCATGGTATGTTTTTCCATTTGTTTGTGTCCTCTTTTATTTCACTGAGCAGTGGTTTGTTGTTCTCCTTGAAGAGGTCCTTTACATCCCTTGTAAGTTGGATTCCTAGGTATTTTATTCTCTTTGAAGCAATTGTGAATGGAAGTTCATTCATGATTTCGCTCTCTGTTTGTCTGTTACTGGTGTATAAGAATGCTTGTGATTTTTTCTTAATTGAAATTATGAGTTGAGTTTCAAAAGGTGAGAAAGGTTTAGTGTTTGGGGTTGATGCATCAATACATACTATGTGTCTTAGTCACCCACTAATCCCCAGAAATTGCAAATAGACTATCTATACTCAGGAGATGTCTATGTAAAGTAATCTCTCCTTACTTGTTGGTTTATTGCTCCTTAATTTCAGTATAAACTTTATTTCTGGTGATCAGAGTCACACTACCTGGGAAAATAAGGGACTCTGTTCTTCGCTAAATTAATTGGCTAGGCTTTTATCCTAGCCTTAACTCCTGAATTTATTTAAAACAAAACACTCGAAATGTACATCACTCGACAACTAAGCAAATTTTCCAAACATACTCTTATACTGTATTCATGAAAGAGAGAGACTCAAAAGATTGTTTTTCTAAATATATGCACCACTTGTGCAAAGGTTCCCTTCTTAACACAGGCGGCCTTCTTAATGTCCTGACTATCGCCAAGTTGTACAAAAAGTCTTCCGACTTGAGAGTGACATTTGGGGGTGTACAAAGTGGAGGGCAATTTGATAAATTCGCCACTTTTTGTTTTGATTTTTTGTTGTCTCTTAGTTCTGTGAGTTTAAAAGCCAATTTTTTACAGAGTAGAGATATTGATGTCTCTAAGGAGAAACGTAAGAGATGTATTCCCTCCCTCCCTCCCTCCTTTCCTGCCTGCCTGTCTGTCTGTCTGTCTGCCTTCTGAGATGGAGGCTCTCTCTGTTGCCCAGGCTGGAGTGCAGTGGCATGATTTCAGCTCACTGAAGTCTCTGCCTCCTGGGTTCCAGTGATTCTCTTGAGTGAATCACTCAGCCTCCTGAGTGCTGGGACTACAGGCGCACCCGACCACACCAGGCTAATATTTGTACTTGGGGTAAAGATGGGATTTCACCATGTTGGCCAGGTTGGTCTCGAACTTCTGACCTCAGGTTATCCACTCACCTTGCAAGTCGACGTTTCTCAATTGTTTAGTCATTTGTAAGATAAAAAGACTGGTTGGTTTCAGAGAATTTGGAATCTTCCTTTCAGGTTTAACAAGTAATAAATGATGCTCTTCAGTGTAAAAATCACTCAGCCTCCCAGTGAATCACTCAGCCTCCTGAGTGCTGGGACTACAGGCGCACCCGACCACACCAGGCTAATATTTGTACTTGGGGTAAAGATGGGATTTCACCATGTTGGCCAGGTTGGTCTCAAACTTCTGACCTCAGGTTATCCACCCACCTCGGCCTCCTAAAGTGCTGGGATTACAGGCGTAAGCCATCACGCCCCACTCTGAATATCTTTCTTAATGTCATGTGAGCCACTGTGTCCCACCCTTAATATCTTTCTTAATATCATACTGATCTTGGCCTATGAAGCTCTTGATTTCCATCTAGACAAAACTTAAGTTTATTTAAAATTATTCTTCAAAGAGTACACCAGGAAAATAAATAGCCACATCATTTTTGTCCTTTTTCTAATCAAATGGAGCTGAGTTACTTCATCAATTGTTTTTATTGAATGTGCAATTTGTGAGAGCATAGCCTAAATGACATGGTTCCTTTCAAATGGCCATAATCTACTGCACTGTAAATCTTAGCAAATGAACACCAATGCATATTTAACTCCTTGATGTACAGAGAAATTAAAGTCCCCAAAGTTATGTCTCCCTCCTCTTTTATATAGAGAAATTAAAGTCTCAGTAAACATTATTCTCTAAATAATATATTGCTGTCACATGAGCATTTGTTCCCAAACTGCAAATCAGTTCATGTACAAGGTCAATTAGACCACATAGATGTGAAGCTTAACTTGTAGTGAGCTGGGACTTACACACAAAGAGTGAAATAACTTCTTTAATTATCTTACGAGAGCTCACTACTATGTTCCAGGCTGACCACTTTAATGACTGTGAGCGTGTTAAGTTGAAGACAGAAGCTAATGATAAGAAAACAGAATAATTTCCACGATAGGTTTATTTGATAGCTCCCGTTAAGTCTATACTCCCAGAAAATTCTGCTTATTATTTAGCAATTCATTTTCCTTTTGAAGGTTGAATGCAGAGAAAAGGAAATGTGTCCTTCTATTCCATGGACATCTGATGTACAAAATGAACCAAATGCACAGCGTTGCACGTACACATAACTGTCTCTGTGTAATAGAAAGGGAGGCAAAAGGAAGACAATGAGAGAAATGGCACTGCACGGAGTCAGGAGTCAGATCCCTTGCCATACAGCTGCAGTTATTTGATCATTTGCAAGTCGACGTTTCTCAATTGTTTAGTCATTTGTAAGATAAAAAGACCGGTTGGATTTCAGAGAATTTGGAATCTTCCTTTCAGGTTTAACAAGTAATAAATGATGCTCTTCAGTGTAAAAATAATGCCAAGACATTGTTTGACTTTAAATTAAATTCAAACAAGATACCTTGCCACAGTTATAAGCTGAAATAAGTCTTTTATAATAAAGCACATTTCCTCTTCTAAAGAAGAAAATCTCAAAGTCCTGTCTTTGAGATTAAAATTCCTGAACAATTTTCTAGAATAAATTTGAAAAGATTAAAACTGACGAATTCTGTACGCAATCCAAATGTCACAAAGTACTGTGATTCACTCAAGAGGAAAGGATTATTACTTTTGAGTGTTATCCCTTGTTTCCATTTCACATTGTATTGAGTTGAATTATAGTGACTGAAATTGGCATAAAAATAACGTAAGTAAGGTCAACCATTGGCAAAAATTACATAAGGAAATTATTAGAAGTCATATCGTATTCCCAATCCTCCAAGCATGGATTCGTACAATTATGCAATATTTGCTTCCCAAAACAAGCACATTTTTAAGGCCATTGTGAAATCCAACAGAAAACAGAACTGGTGATGATTTCTTTTCACCTAAAGGGTTTCTTCTAATTTAGTAACTCTCTCTCTCTCTCTCTCTCTCTCTTTCTCTCTTTATCTCTCTCTCTCTGTCTGTCTCTCTCCCCCTCGCTGTCTCATCTGGTCTATGTCCGTTGGGAAAATTTTCCCTGCTTTCCCATTGATGAGCTCCCAGAAGAAGGTCCTAGTCCTAGGAAAAGTGCAGTTTGACAGGTCATTTCAATTTCGTGGCAGTATACTGCAGTACCCAAAGTTACTGTGCAGCTAAGCCATATCCAGCAAACAGATTTTTGTAGTCATAAATTAAAAATTAATACCTATAAGGCTAATTGCCTGCTGTTGCCCAATGAAGTCTGAACTTCAGAGAGAAGGATGGATGTTGTTATTAAACCCTAAAACAGCACTCTCTGAAACTATGATTTGAACCAGACCTTCGATTTATTGAATAGTCAATGTCTATGAACTCTTATTAAATATTCTACATAATCTTTTGTAGTCCAAGAGATTTGGGAAAGTATAAATTGTTATGTACATACTGTAGGCCAAACACTGCAAATTAAATAGGTTACCTAGTTATTATTTCAAATATGCAGGGAAGATAATATTTTCTCAATTTTAAAAATGAGATCACTGAATATCAAAGAAAATAATTAAGATGTTTAGAATCTCTAAGCAGTGGAAGAATTACTGTGTACACTTCCACATACCACGTGGAATCAAAATATTAAAAAGAAGCCAGTCATGGTGGCTCCTGCCTGTAATCCCAGCTATTTGATAGGCTGAGGCAGGAGGGTTACTTTAAGCCAGGAGTTTGAGATCAGCCTGTGCAACACAGCAAGACTTCATCCCTAAAAATATTTAAAATAACTAACCCATAAAATAAGTATAAGAAGCACTAATTACATTTGATGTCCCATTAGGAACACATATTTTTATAACACTGAATTTTTTTTTTAATCCCTCTCATTGCTTTGATTGTCCTGTTACCTGAAGCCTGCCACATGTGCTTAGACTCCCAATTAGTCTGCAGCACAAGGAGGTCATAGAGGTTGACTAGTGAGTGGGTAAGCTTCAAATCCAAGAGTATAAAGCCAGTGCCTGCTCCTCTATGCCCTGACATATTATGTTTGTTAGCCTGAAAATTCTATCCTCTTGTCTTCCTTGTCTTATAATTTCCAATAGTGTGGAAACTAAATTTATTTTAAATCCCTAAAATAGAATGCGCTGGTTTTTACATTGACTATTTACCAGTTCTATTAAAAATGTACTTCATTATAATGTCCTATAACTTTAAAATGTTCTAATAAGTAACCTATATTTATTTTTACCCTTTGGCAACTGAGATTTTCCAAATGTTTGCCTTTTGCTTTGCACCCAAAGAAAAGTTTATAGTCAGATTTATCCTGCCCAATATAAATTCATTCCAAAATAAGCACTGTTTTCTTAATGCTTGCTATCCCATGGCAAATCCATGCACTTCCGAACCCTGTACTCTGTATTTTTCGGGTAGCTTCAAAAACAGAGTATCATTTTTACCTTATTTTAAATTATTTATTTTGTAATGTATGAAGTTTTGAATTAATACAGTTTCAAAGCATCTAGGCGCGGTGGCTCACGTCTGTAATCCCAGCACTTTGGGAGGCCGAGGCGGGCAGATTACCTGAAGTCAGGAGTACGAGACCAGCTTGGCCAACATAGTGAAACCCCATCTCAACTAAAAATACAAAAATTAGCTGGACATGGTGGCACAGGCCTGTAATCCCAACTACTTAGGAAACTGAGGCAGGAGAATTGCTTGAGCATGGGAGGTGCAGGTTGCAGTGAGCCGAGATCATGCCACTGCACTCCAGCCTGGCCAACAGAGTGACACTCTGTTTTTTTTTTAAAAAAAAAAATACATACACACACACACACACACACACACACACACATATATATATTCAACATTAGCTAAATGTGTTTGTAGAAATGTATTTAGTTGACTTTTTTAGTTAGGGAGAATGGTTTAAATTTTACTACATAACCATTAAAAGAATTATTTACCCCAATTTAATAACTAACAGACAAAGAAGCTCAAATGTTTTATGAGAAGATAAGACGATCGGCTTGTAATGCTTAAAGTTTTGGCCCAATTCTCAATTTTATTAAATATGTTAAAATAAAATTTATGTATTCATATTTCTGTCATTTAAGAAATTAAAAATAAGATATTATATATTATCTCTTACTCTGGATATCACTGTCTTTTCTACATGAATCTATTAGTTATTAAAATTTACAGGGTTACTCTTAAGATAATTTTACCTATTCTGTTAGATTGTTGTAAGGTTCAAAATCAATCAGACATGTAAAGTGCAGAACCTGACACACACACACTTCCTCAATAAGACTGTTTCCTTCACTTGAATGGAAACGAAGTTACATTACATAAACTTAACACAAACATTTTTTGAAGTCCCATGATATATTGCAAAGCAAACATTACAGTACTTACAATTTAAAAATAGAGTAAGTGAAAGATGTTCCAAGATTTGGAAGTCACAGTAAAGGTCACATAATCCATACTCAAATCTCGGGTGCCAAAATTACTCCTACAGAAATTTGATGAATGATTACTCAGCCTCTCTACACTTAGAATGACGAATTGGGAAGAAGAACAGAATATTCTATGTGGTTTGCTAACCTTGAACTGTGACTGGTATTTTCCGGTTGTCTTCACTGACAGGTGAACTGAATGTTGTGTGAGTTGAACCGGTTTGATATTTCTTTTTGCCGTCACCTGCCAGACGGCATTGGGATGGACCTTCCCATGTAAATATCTGATGAAACATCCTGGGGTGTTTTTGCATTGCACGGTAGATTTGAATGGTCTTTTGACCATTGTCTCTCATTATTATACAGGCATGTGAATTAGCCAAGGCGATACACTACTCTATTATTATCTCTATTTTGTATATTGATTCATCATATGTGTCAATTCAGGTCATTAAAATTAGACATGGGCTGGGCACGGTGGCTCACACCTGTAATCCCAATACCTTGGGAGGTCAAGGTGGGTGGATCACCTGAGGTCAGAAGTTTGAAAACAGCCTGGCCAACATGGTGAAACCCTGTCTCTACTAAAAATACAAAAATTAGCCAGGCTTGGTGGTGGGTGTCTGTAATCCCAGCTACTCTGGAGGCTGAGGCAGGAGAATTGCTTGAACCTGGGAGGCAGAGGTTGCAGTGAGCCGAGACTGCACCATTGCACATCAGCCTGGGGAACAAGAGTGAGACTCCACCTCAAAAAATGAAAAATTAAAAAAAATAAAAGAATAAAAGTAAAATAAAATTAGACATGTAAAAGATGTATTAGAGGAAAGACTTGTGAAGTTAGAAAGGTGGGCCGCAACAGGAGTGACAGGTAGAGTTTTCATTCTGCAATGCCAGCCTGAGAAGTGTACAAGGAGGGAGAGAACATGAAGTTTTGTCTGCTGAAGTCAGCCAGACGGATGAGGATCTCAAGCAAAGTTCATGTTAGAGGAATTCTTCAATCTAATAGGACTGCCATGCTTAGCCAATAGCTGGGAGAGGTCCAGGTAGAATGTGGCTTTGGAGTAAATACCATAGCAAGTGCCAAGGCCCAATGAATGCAGGCTCTCATCTAACTGTGCTCTTTGCCAAGGTGCTCATGTAGACAGATCTGAGTGGGGCACTTCTATGGCTGCCACACTAGCATAGGTTATCATGTATAAGGAAGAACCAGACAGGAACAGATAACTTGATAATCAGGGGTCATTTTTGGCCAGTTATTGCATGGCGCAATCGGAGCTAAAACAAATCTGCATGCATAAGGAAATACAGGGGCAAAATCCATAGTGGTGATTATCTCCTTAATTTTGCATGTTCTTAAGAAGTTCTCTATTCTTCTCCCACCCTGCCATGGTGGTAGAGTAGTTACTTTTAGAAGGGGATTAAGACACTATTTGTGGTGGCCAGGCGCGGTGGCTTACCCCTGTATTCCCAACACTTTGGGAGGCCGAGGCAGGCAGATCACAAGGTCAGAAGTTCGTGACCAGCCTGACCAACACGGTGAAACCCCGTCTCTACTAAAAATACAAAAATTAGCCAGGCATGGTGGTGCATGCCTATAATCCCAGCTACTCAGGAGGCCGAGGCAGGAGAATCGCTTGAACCCGGGAGATGGGGGTTGCAGTGAGCCGAGATAGTGCCACTGCACTCCAAACTGGCAAGAGAGTGAGACTCCGTCTCAAAAAAAGAAAATAAAAAAGGACACTATTTGCAGTTCCAAATGTTCTTTTCTGGTGCGTATACACATTTTCATCTGCGTATACACATTTTTTTCTTAGTAGTATATAGATCCTCAGGGAACACGAATAACAACTACTAGAGAAGTGGCAGATGTGGAAATCCTAGCTGTTACTCTGTGATACGTTTTATGCAAAAACATATGCACACTGTATATTCTTATAAATCACACAATGATGAATTAGATAAATCCTGTAATTTTGAATGTGGTGTAAACTGATGTTCCCCTTCTCAGGATCCAACTGATGGCTTCTGTTTTGCTGTCATTCTGTGAATGGTGAGAGTGGGACTTGGGGCTACAGACAGCAAGACAGACCCAGAATCAAGATGTGATACACAGGCAATAAAGCAGTGAACAAAGACTACAATAATCCTTTTGCTTATATATTTATTTGAGTGGGTTGACAAACAATATACCATTGTTATTTATATAATTAATAAAATATGGTAGACAGGGATACAAATAACGATAGCGATAAATGACAATATTGATGACTTATTATCTCCCAAGCACAGCTCTAACTGCCCTAAATGCATTCAATCAGCATACACTTAGGAGGTGTGTAATATAATGATTCCCATTTTAAGGATTAAAAACTGAAGGAATGATTAAGTAACAACAAAATTCTCAAAGTAATACTTAATATAGCCATAATTAGGGTCCATAGAGAGTAACAATTTTGAACTTGCTTCCAAAAACTGATCAGTTGAAGCATGAGTTTCTCACTCTCCCAGTCTTTGGGGTACCCCAGAAGAACAAGAATCTAATTGAATGAATAGTATCTAGAATATAAAGCACTGTTGATTCCTTTTTGTTGATCTTTGCACTCATCTGTGTTGTTACTATGAGCTCAATTTCTAGATGCTACATCAATAAATTTGCTGCTTCAAAGATTCTCTAAACATATATGTAATAAAACAAAATTATGATTATTTGGAAAATGCATTATGTGTCAATTGCTTTCTGATTAAAAAATAAAAGAATAAATAAGAGTCTCATATGGAAACAATGATTAATTAGGTAAATATCTTTTCATATACCAACCTCACCCAAAAAAGATAGACAATATTATGAACACATTCTCAAGATATCAAGAAATCCCCAATATTTCTAGAATAAGTGGCCAAACTTATTTTTGTACCTTTTAGTTTTTAAATAAATACTTATGAAACATTTTAGTATTCTAAAAAGTACTCATTTAAAAGTAATGAGAGCTGTAGTGTCTGTTATAGCGGTAATGTTTCATTCTTAATTTTGCTCTTTTAAGATGCTTACAGGGAGTCATGAACTGTTAACTACATTTTTTATCATTTTGTGTTAGGAAATTTATTTGTATTTCAGAAATATGATGATCTCAAATATACTTTTATCATGTTTTTCATGTTTTAAAATAAATTGTATTGTAATTTTACAATAAATTGTATTGTAATTTGAGGTTTACAACATGATTTTATGAAATACATATATATAATAAAATCGTCACTATAGTGAAGCAGATTAACATATCTATCATCTCAAAAGACTACTTTGTGTGTGTGTGACGAGCAGCTAAAATCTACTTATTTAGCAAAAGTTCCCAATGCAATACAATTTTATTAGGTTTGTTATTGTTAAAAGATGATACAATATTTGGAATCTTTTAAAAGTATATAGTTTAGTGATTGAACAAATATATACATATAAAGTAGGAAGCAAAATTAGTAAAGTGTTCACAATTATAGAATCAAGGTAGTGGAAAGCAGATGTTCATTTTACGATGCTTTCAATTTTTCTCTCTATATTAAAATTTTAAAATAGTTATAAAAGTATTTTATTTAATGGTATAATGGGATATTGCTTCCACATGAGTGCTTGGAAGGTAGGAGCCAGGTTTTTTCTCTCTGTTTCATCTCCCACATCCAGCAGAGTCCTGAGTTCATAGCCTTTCATGTGCAGCTGCCAAAGGAAAAAAAAAAGATACAAGTAAGATTAAACTAAGAATAAGCATTTTAAAATAAGAATATAGAATACAGTTCTATTTAAAGAGTGCTGACTTCATACTGCTTAACCTGAATGATTAAACTTCATTATTCCATAAGTCCTCTGGGAAAGATGTTGTAAACCTGTACATTTTTCATATGCAGAAATTAAGAATTAGTTAAATAACTTCTCAAGCCAATCAAGTAGTACGTTGAATAAGTCAATGAAAATTCTAGAGGGGTAGCCTTCTTCTTCTTTTTTTTTTTTTTTTTTTTTTTTTGAGATGGAGTTTCACTCTTGTTGCCCGGGCTGGAGCACGGTGGAGTGATCTTGGCTCACTGCAACCTTTGCCTCCCTCCATTCAAGCGATTCTCCCGCCTCAGCCTCCCAAGTAGCTGGAATTACAGGCACCTGCCACCATGCCTGGCTGATTTTTATGTTTTTAGTAGAGACAGGGTTTCACTATGTTGGTCAGGATGGTCTCAAACTCATCACCTCAGGTGATCCGTCTGCCTCATCCTCTCAAAGTGCTGTGATTACAGGCGTGAGTTACCATGCTGCATTTTGTATTAGAGAATAAGTAAAAGAATACAATGACGACAGAAACTGATAATGAAACTGATGAAATGGTAGCAGCTAAAATAGAGTACATGGGAGAATCAAATCATTCTATCAAAGCTACCATTACTTACCATTCTCAAATAATCTAAATGCAAGTGTAAGATCTTGTCGTTTTAGTGAAAAAAACAAAAACAAAAACCATGCTTTACTGACGAGGGAGCTACAGTTGCAGTTCAAGGACAGTTTAAATTGCTGCTCCCAGTGGAGGCCAAGCGACTTCTAAATGTAGGGCTCTTTTTGCCTTGTTCTACTATCAACTTTACTATCAACTTTATTCTGTAGAACGTGGTTACCTCTGAAAATACGTATTTTCTTTTTGACACTTTTTTTTTTGCTTCATTTATAGGTACTTAATTCCAAACAGACTATTAACAGACTTTTTCTATGCAAATGAATAAGCACTAGTGGTTAATGTCAGTTGGCTAATCAATCAAGGTAGTCTCATTATTTCCCATAGTCTGAAGATATACTAAGTGCATCCTCATGTTTGACAAATACCTGAAGGTAAAGCCTGGAACCAAGTGAATACAGATAACCAAGTAAACCAATAATTATTTTTGTACTATTATGTGACTCGTCTATTTTTCCATTAACAGAGCTGATGTGTGCGGGGAGGGGTCTTATTATAAGGTAGTAGATAAACATTACACAGACTGATATGTCATTACCACACATGAACATTCAAGAGTAACTGTTTGGAAATGCAATTAGACTCCTTGTTGCATTATCAGTATAAACCTTGTGAATTACTTAAAACTACTGATAAAAATATAATTGTCACTATTCTTAATCATTATTTATATGTATTAAGGTTTTGACTTTTATATTCAAATCAGCATTTATAAATATCAACTGAAATTGAGAATATTATTAAAAAGTAGATCTATATTGTGTTGTGGATTTCATACATCTAGTCAATTTGTCATTTACTTATTGTTTGCTAATTTTTGCTAGGTGCCAGCATTGTATTGTGAATCGACAGAGAGAGAAGAATTCAATGTAAGATGTTGCTGATACACATATTCATGCATCTGTAATTTATTTTAAAGGCCAGAGTCATCAGCAAATATCATAAATGCCACAAAGGGTGCAGCCTGGTGGCAGATTTTATGCTTCATTCTCTAGACTACATGCAGTCGTTAAGCATCTGTCTAGTATCAAACTTCCCCGAGCTTTTTAGGTAGCCTACACTCCCTAAAGTGATAACACTGCAAAACACAATCGACATTGCCTCCTCTCTATATTTTAGTATAGAATGATCAGAATCTTAACAGAAAAAACACCACTCGGGGGCTCAGTCACGTCTTTGCAAGTGAGGCGGTTGTCTCAGGTGGTCTTCCTTATTCATTTTAGTGCTGCTCACATATCAGCTAGGGTTTTTTCAGAATCAGTTTATCTCTGGTTGCTGTTACCTACAATCAAACAGTTATTTGAAAGCGAAGGAAGTCAGCATGATGAAATATCTTGCTGGATACGCCAATGAGTTGAAGTGGGAAAAAACACATCTGGGTAATACACTCACAGTTTCTCCTGTTACAGAAGACAAGCAGGAAATTAGGAAACATTCTTTTCTTCTTTCCAGTGTCTTACAAGGAGACACATAAGCAAATATTTGTGAAGAATTTAAAAAAATGTATTTTATAAATATGGTTATATTTATATACATATACATGGACATTTTTTAAATGATCCATTCAAGTGTTTTGTGGTTCCAGAAATTAGTCAGTTTGAGAAAATGTGAAGAATAGGAGCACATAGTTAGGAACTTGCAGGAGATAGCATTTTCTGACTTAGAAGGGCTGTAAGAGTTGGCTGGTACAGGTACAGTTTTAAAAAGATACAACGATCTTCATTTAGGTCAGTCAACTGAAATGAGATTTACCTGTCATCAAGTACCCTACATAGAGGATGAACACAATGGTGAAAAAATCCAGGTCAAGTAGTACTGAAATGCCAGATGAATAGCATATTGCGTATTGCATATTCAGTAGAAAAGTATGGGATGGTAGATCAGCATTGAGAATCTTGTTCGTAGGCCTAGGATGAAGAGTGAGTCAATCCTAGAAAGGATGTCGGAGACCAAACCTACGTGCCAGCCTCACACCTGCTACATAGGGATTGGATGATTCAGGATAGGGATGCTAGAGGCTACCAGTCGCTAGTCAGTCATCAGATCCTCTTCTTTTCACACTGAGTACTTGTTAATCCAACAAAAATGAATTAAGTTATTATTAAGTGCCTTATCTGACTAATATCAACGGGGAATATGGTAACTAATTATAGCCTCCAGTGGACCCATCTGTTTAAACTACAAAAGGTTGGGACAGTAGTAGGAAAAATGACTTCTTAAAGCAACTTACTATTGGGTTCTGTTCAATAAAGGAAGCATTTTCACAAGTCCCCAGAGCCAATTTCATTGATGATTAAATGATCAATGGTTAATTCAGCATTCATTGATCAGGCCCTATTTCACTAGGCCTATCAGCAGAATTTATCATTACTGATGTCTTCCTCTTCATTGGCATACTTTCTTCTCTTGGTGTCTAGAATTCTAAATTCTCTCCCGACTCTGGTACCTCTTCTTTGTTTTTAGTCTCATTTGCTGATGTATCACTTTGTACATGACCTCTTTATTGCCAGCCTGTGCCAGAATTCAATCCTTGGTCCTTTTCTCATTGGTGTCTTTATCCAGCTATTCGATGTTCTCATTCAGCCTCATGGCTTCACACCAACATGTGTGTGATTCATACCTGTAAATATCCATTCTACCTTTTAAACTCCAGACGCATACCCAACTGCACATGCATCCTCTCTACCTTAAAAGGGTAATGGATGTTAAAAACTCAAAGTGTTCAAAACTCAATGGAATCTTTCCCGGCACATCTTTCCATTTCCTCAGTCTAAAATCCTTACAGTTATTATTGGCTTACACTTTTATTTCCTAATCTATACACATGTTATTTCCATAAAATTCTGTTGGCTATAACTATATAAAGAATCTGATCTTTTCTTTCCACATGAACTGCTATAACCTTGGTCCAACCTAACACCAGCTCTCAACACTCAAAATGTTTATAATATCAGAATATTATTTAGAAATTTATGAATACTGTAATTATTTTTTCATTTGCACAATTACAACATTTGGGTTTTTTTTCTGACATAATTGGTACCTCTGAAAGCCCAGATATATATATATATGTGTGTGTGTATTATTTATATGTATATATACACATAGCAACACATATGTACCCACTGACATATATATGCACACATATACATACAAATTGAATACATACTTCTATTTATTAAATAATTAATAAATTGGTATTATTAGTCTCATCATAGTTAAGTTATAAAATTTAGGTCCAAAAACTTAATTAGTAGAACTGGGGAGAGAATCATCAGAAATTCTCGTACAAATCATAACCATAAAATTTGAGATGAACTAAGTATGGATAACAATTGTAATTTTCAGTCTCAAACCCACTGTGGTAAGCAGAAGAATGGTCCCCTAAAGATGCCCGTGTTCTAATCCCTAGAACCTGCAAATACACCACATTACATGGTAAAGAGGAATTATGGTTGCAGATGGAATTAGGATGCAAATCTGCTGACCTTAAAACAAGGAAATTTTTCTGGATTATCTGGGTGAGTCCAAGTGTAATCTCAAAGGTCATTTAAAGTGGAAGAAATAGGCAGGAAAAAAGGTCAGAGACAGACAGAAGTTTGAAGACACTAAACTTCTGACTTTGAAGTTGTAATCAGAGGGCATCAGCCAAAGAATGTAGGTAGCCTCTAAAGCTAGAAAAGGCAAGAAAAACAGATTCTCTTCTAGAGCCTCAGGGAATAAACATAGTTTGGCTGTCTCCTTCCTTTCTAGCCCTAGGAGACCCAGTTCAGACTTTTGACAAAATGACAAGACCAGAGATATTTGTTTTTTGAAACCAGCAACTTTGTGATACTTTATTATAGCACTAATAGAAAACTAATTGACTCATTCAAATATTAAAATCATATGTGTTTTTCTCTACAACTCAGTTTTTTTCTACCTGCCTAGAAATATAGAGATATACTTTAAATCAGAATGTTTGCTTTGGCTTTAACTTTGATGACTGATCTTGCTTTGTAGCTATTTCCTGACACTTAGGCATTTATTCTTCCTGCTCTGCTATTTTGTTCACTTTACTGTCCAACATGCTGCTTCCTGCCCACTGCGTCTCCAGCGTTCTGGCTTCATCTCTCTTTGATTCCACAGCTTCAGCATTAATCTTTGCTGATGCTGCTGGTGCTTTGTCACTGATATCTTTCACTTGATGTACCTCCCACTGGCAGGCTTCTCAAACAACATTTATCAATGCTGCCTGATACAAAGTGAAAATCAGTATCCAGAGTCATGTAGAAATTTAGCCACCTTTTTACAAAGGAAAATTATTTTAATACCTATAAGAAATATAGCGACTGTGAAATATATGAGGATAATTTAAGAAATACAACATTGATTATACTGATTAAATGAAAGGGAAATGTATTTGTGCCTTGGTTTAATATACGATGGCTTTTAGACATTATTTTTTGATGTGTCACTTTACTCACTTTTACTCCTAAGTAACTCAATTTTTTGCAGCTTTGCAATTTCTAAGAGATATTTCCCTGTTTCTCTTATCCCAGTTCCTGCTTCCTGGTGCTGCTATAAAATTACATCACCACAAATTAGAGTACGTAATCTTAATACTCAAACATAGATATAATTGTGGATACATCATCACAATTTTAAAAAAAGAATGCATTGTTTCTAGAAATACAGTACATTACATAAAACTCAGGCAATAAAAACTAAAAAGCTAAAAGTAAACAAATCAAAACACCAAAATCAATGTTTAACAATAATAAATGTATATTTTAAAAATACATCTTAATCTTATAGAAGATTAAATGATCAAATTATAATATCAAAATTAAAATATTGTATTTATATATACAAAACATATATATGTTTATATATAAAGTTTAAAGCATGATATTCAATTTATATTTATATTTAAAATAAATAAGTATTTTTTAAAACCTAAAGGAATTTCTGAACTTCCAGATAACTCTTTTATGATACAATAAATTTTTGTTTCTAAATTTTTCTTCTGATTAAAGGAAAGAGTAAGCAAAAATATTAGGAGGTTAGAGTACTATGGATATTATAAATGCCTACATCGATTTTAAAAGTACTACAAGTAGATCTCTAGCCATATGTGATGATAAATATGCACTCCTACTCAACATTCCCCATCTACTTACCTGCAGGTTGAGTTAGCATTATTCATACCTCATCAAGCTTTATAATATTTATAATCTGTCACAATAATTCCCTTAATTGCTTATTCTTATTTCCCTAAGAATAGATTCAATGCTCATTATATTTTATCTATACCACTTCTTTATATTCAATTATTATTTTTTTGTTGATGAGTAAAACTTATTATCAGTAAAGCATTTTTTAAAAGAAAAGATCATTTTACTATATTTCAACGTGTTCAGGCAAGTGGCAGTAACAACTGCTTGCTTTTGCATTCAAGGGGAAAACTGGCTGGCTTTAACATTATTGGGTCATATTCTCTCCCTTTAGAACTTTAATATTCTCCTCTCTCAATTTGCATTGGGATTACTGTGGCTAGTCTGATTCCTGCAAATAATTTGAGGGTAGATGAATTTCTCTCTTTTGTGGATGACTTGTTTTTGCTTTTTGAATTCGTGAAGATTTGCTTGTTTTTGCTTTTTAAATCTATGAGGGTAAATAACTTTAAATGTATTTCAATGTATCTGCTGTTTTATATCAAATTTTCATGGAATATGAAATGCACATATTATTTCAAATTCAGTTGTTTCTGCATTCCAGGAATTTTTATGTGAATTACATATTTGAATTTATTCTATCTTTAATTTTATTCAGAAATGAACCATAAAATGTTTATTCTCAAAATTTAAAATATTTTATGTATAAGATCAGTTGACAGTTGTGATATTTGTCATTTTCTCTTGTATCCACTTATTTCAAGATATTCGATTTTTGGTCTTGTGATTTTCATCTGACTTATTTATTCTTTCTCATTATAATGCATTTCTTAGATCTTCAATTATGTGTTCCCCATTCTCAAATTCTGTCCTCAATTCTAGAGGTTTCTTGTTTACTATCTTAAAAAATCATTTGAAGTTTAACATTAAAAATGAGTTTATCTAGCACCATAACGTCAATATTAAAGAGTTGAATGTGAGGTCTAGTCAGTCTTTCTGCATTCATAAAAAATGCCAACCTAAGAATGAAACATACAATCCATGAGGGACTATAAGAGTTCCTGAGCGTTTGACATATTTGGAGGAGTGGGAACAAAAGAAGTAGGAATATGTGTAAGAGAGAAAAAAACAAGATATATATTTATAGCTTGTAATTATGTTTTCTAATATCTTATTTGAAACACGTAAGATTTTGACATAATTTTTAAGGTAAATATATTTCTTTTCTTACCCACTCGGTGACTTGGTTTACTTTCTTTTATAATCAGTTTATTGACCTCTTTCCCACTATCCAGGAATCAAAGACTGTCCTTCATTTATTCATTCATTTATTAAATTAAAATATATACATATATGATAAATATAAATATACATGACTTAATATAACTTGATAATATAACTTCTTGGATGGTATTAGTGGCAAATGCAGGCTAAAACCTTACCTTTTTGGTATTATATTCTAACTGGAAGAATCGGTCAAAAAACAACACACAAAACAATAAACTGAATACAATATTAGAATGATATGCACGTTAGGGGAATATTAAAAAAGAAGAAAAATAGAAAATGTAGAAAAGACATGAGGGATGTAGAAAAGACATGAAGTACCAGAGTTAAGAATATGGAAAATTTTTAGTATTAAGTATGATAGTCAAAATAGTCATCATTGGGAAAGTGAGATTTGCACATGTATATCAAAGCAAAGAGAGCATGATTAAACCAGAGGAAATGCCTTCTAGGAAGGAGGAAAAAGTTAAAAAATTGGAGCAAAATTCCTAAGCGCAGCAGCTAAATACTATTTTAAGGAAGAAAAAAGCTGCCGTTATAACCAAATGTAGTAACAAGAGAGAAATGGAGGCGGTAAGGGAAGTAGCTAGAGTGTAGACAGATCATGATGGATCTTATAGGTTAGTGTAAGGATAAGAATTTGCACTGAGTGAACTAAGGAACTGTCCCACGGTTTGAAATGAGGAGTAATATGATCTCATTCCCTTTTTGAAAATACCAAAGGAGGAGAAGAGTAGAAGCAGATTAGGAGGCTACTGTAAAAGCCAGGAAAGAAAAAGATGTATAACTGAATGTAATAAAAACACCGAAGGTTATAAGATAGGATGCAGCTGGAGAAGCGATCGATGTGTATTGCTAGCAATGAATTAATCAAAAATTACATTTAAAAACTCAAATTTATAATAGTATGAACAGACATCAAATAATAGAAATAAATCTGACGAAAGATGTTCGGGAAGTCTACACTGAGGAATTACAGCACATTATTGCGTGAAAGAAAGCAAGGAGAACTACATGAATAGAGATGTTCTATGTGCATGTACTAGAAGATGCAATAATGTAACTTTGTCAATTCTCTTTTAGTAGATAACAGTTTCAATACAACCCCAAAGAAATTGACAGCTGATTCCAAAGTTTATATGGAAATGCAAAGAAACAATGATAGTCACAGCAATCTTGAAAGAGCAAAAACCCTGGATTACCCACACTACCAGGTAGTAAGACTCATAGTAAATATCGACAGATAGACTGATGCAGCAAACAGAATCCAAAAATAGATCCACATTCTGTTGTCTAACTTACTAGAGACAGGAGTTCATCAAAGGGTGGGCAAAATGTAGTCTTTTCAATAAAATATCGTATATAAATTTATTTCCAATAAAATAAAATAAAATAATAGAAAAACATCAGACCCATACTACACTGTAAACACAATAAATCCATGTGAACTGTCAATCTAATTTAAAATATAAAACAAACATATAGGAGAAAACATAGTCAATTCTTTAAAATAATTTGATCTTGGCAAAGATTTCTAAAACTGTGCACAAATGCACTAACCATGATGAAAACCAATGCTGAATTGAATTATATTAAGAATTCCTGCTCCCTGAATAGCACAGTAAGTACATGAAAATGCAAGCTACAAAAAGGAATAAGATAGAGTCAATCTTCACTGTTCACAGATTTTGTATTTGTGAATCTGCCTACCTATTAAAATTGATTTGTAACCCCCCAAATCAATACTAGCTGTGCTTCTGTGTTCATTTGGGCATGCTTACAGAACAGCAAGGAATTTACACCTCCCAGTGCATGCATTCCATGCTGAGTTGCTTTTTTTTTTTTTTTTTTTTTTTTTTTTTTTTTTTTTTTTTTTTTTTTTTTTTGAGACAGAGTCTTACTCTGTCACCCAGGCTGGAGTGCAATCTCCAGTCCCTGCAACCTCTGCCTCCCAGGTTCCTCCCAAGCGATTTTCTCACCTCAGCCTCCCAAGTAGCTAGGATTACAGGCACCCACCACCATGCCCAGCTATTTTTTGTATTTTTAATAGAGATATGGATTCACCATGTTGCCCAGGCTAGTCTCGGACTCCTGACCTCAAATGATCTGCCTGCCTTGGCCTCCCATAGAGAACTGCCTTCTTGTTCCAGTTCTCATGCAGTAAGGACATGTCCTGTTTGTAGTCTACTTAGCATCATAGTTTGAACATTTTTGTGATTTCTGTTGGTGACTTTGTGTGTAAAACGGCCCCAAATGCAGTGCTCGTGTGTCGTGTAGTGTTCCTAGCTGTGAGAAGGCTGTCATGTGTCTTATAGAAGAAATACATGTTAGACAAGCTTCATTCAAGCATGAGTTACAGTGCTTTAGGCCATAAGTTTGATGTTCATGGATCAACAATATGTATTATATAAATTATCTTTAAACAGAAACCACATAAAACAAGGCTAATTTGTTGAGAAAAAATATTGTGAGAAAAGTCTAGAGGAAACTTACTACCATAGTTATTCTAGGAGCAATGGCTCGTTATTCACCAAGTCAGTATTCATTAATTTCTCAGTAACCCACTAATTCAGTTTCAGTGTCTACTTTATGTAACACAACTGCAAAGTCTAATAAGAATGGGCTCTCTCTCTCTAATCTATGTATATGTATCTATATTGATATCAGTATCTGTCCTTTGTCTTTCTTTTTTTTTTTTTCTTTTTGCAAACATAAGAGCATTTAACTCAGATTAAGAATTACTGGAAACATAGAACTGTATTTAGTAGCTCATACATGCAATGTATTTTGTTCTTATCAGGGGAGTACAAATTCTGCACAAAACTTACTGTTTGTATTTCATTTCTTGATATATGCATATTATTTTTTATCATACTTAAGTTTTGGGATACATGTGCAGAACGTGCAGGTTTGTTACATATGTATACATGTGCCAACGTGGTTTGCTGCACCCATCAACCCGTCATCTACATTAGGTATTTCTCCTAATGCTATCCCTCCCCTAGCCCCCCATCCCCTGACAGACCCCCATGTGTGATGTTCCCATCCCTGTGCCCATATGTTCTCATTGTTCAACTCCCACTTATAAGTGAGAATATGCAGTGTTTGGTTTTCTGTTCCTGTGTTAGTTTGCTGAGAATGATGGTTTCCAGCTTCATCCATGTCCCTGCAAAGTGCTCTGTCTTTTTATAAGAGCAGTAATTCCATTCATGAGGGCTCTGCCTTCATGACCAAATCACTCCCCTAAAGGCTGATTTTCATATCATCACATTAGTGAAGAGATCTCAACATACGATTTTTAATGGGACACAAATATTCTGACAGAGATGAATTATTTATGGTAATTATGGTGTTGAAGTAACCAGAGATAAAAGGCATTAAGGTTTTTTTTGTTTTTTTTTTTTTTTGAGGCGGAGTTTCACTCTTGTCGCCCAGGCTGGAGTGCAGTGGCGCGATCTCGGCTCACTGCAAGCTCCGCCTCCCGGGTTCAAGCGATTCTCCTGCCTCAGCCTCCCGAGTAGCTGGGTCTGACCACTGGGGCACCTTACCACACGCAGCCAATTTTTGTATTTTTAGTAGAGGCATTAAGTTGATGAGTTATACTGGTCCTAAAGCAGGTGGCGGTGACAAGGCTCTCAGTGTTTGTGGATGGAGAGCAGAGGTGGAGATCTTGCCTGGATCACATACAATTTCTGGATGATGAAGGTGGATGGAAATAGGGAGGGGCCATATTGTCACATTCTCAAATTACAGTGTTAAAAAGTGTATCTATACTATTTTAACGGGATCAAACTGTTAAAATGCATACACTAGCAGGGATAATCTCTTGGTGTTCCATTTGGACCATTTATACCACAGTACAGATAATAATTTTCTCCATGAAAAAATTTAGATTGGTACTTTTCTTAGAAGATCGTCAGGCATGTAGTTTATGATCAAAACATTCGTATTCAGGAAATAAATACCTATATAGGAAAAGATGTGAGTTTATGAAGGAGAAAGAGGAGGAGGAAGAGGAGAGACAGAGAGAGAGAGAGAGAGGGAGGAAGACTGAGATTCAGGAAGGATAAAAAACTATTGGGAGGTATAGCAGAAAGGATGCGTTGACAAGAACATGACCTCAGAAAAGTAACTTTCTAATGCTTGATCTTGGCATGAGTACCGGAGAGCACTTGCTGATTTTGGCAAGAGGATGAATGAGGGAATGGAGGGATAGCAGAGAAAGGATGCGGGCAGCAAACAACCTCAGGCTACCACTGCACAGGGAATGTGCTTACCTTAAAAAGCATCAGGATAAGAAGTATGAGTCTTCCTTTTCTGTATCTTTTTTCATTGTACTTTCCAGTACACATCAGTATTCAGTGATAAATAGGACATGTTTTGAACTTCCACCTTTCTTTGAAAAATTATGTGACGATGTAATAAATCTTACTAAAAAAAGACTTCTCCGATATGGGGCTTCATGTTCTTTTCTGCCTTCAGTTGTATCATTAACTGCCCTTGTCATTACCGTGTCCTTGACTTCCTCTGGTTGATCATTAGTGAAGATATTAAATATGGCCATCATTAACATAAAGTCTTCTTGCTCGGATACTGCCATTTGTGGTAATTTATTACATACATTGAACAATTGTAGTTTAGTAACTCCCATGCAAATTCATAAGTACAACAAAATATTCATAAGTGCAACAAAAAATTGCTATTGCTACATAGACAGTAAAATAATAGAAAACATAGGTAAGGTGGCTTATTCTTTTATACAAATTAACATATATTTGAAATCATTTATCATTTTCCTTCTAAATATCAGCACTTTGGTCAAAGTAAATTTACGTTAGTTTTTCAATAAAAAGCTTCAAATCAATGATGTCTTCACCCCACATTTTTGTGTTACCTTTTCTACCACATGTTGTGATACCTTGTGTTTGTTTTTCTTTCCGTCCTTGTAATATCTTCTAAAATGTAGTGTGTCAACAGCCAAAATGATTTCAAATTTAATGTTCTTTATGTATTATTTATGGAATAATGATGCTAAGCATCATGTTTTAAAATATTTGCATTTCAAATATTAAATAAATGATGATGTTCAACCTCATTCTTTTTATATCCTATTGTCATTTCTACAGAAGCAGCACAGCATAGTGGTCGTGTCTGTGGACTGTAGGGTCAGACTACTGGGGTTTGTTCAGCTTTTACTATCTGGCGACCATGTGCAAATTAACTAACCTCTCTGTCTCTGCCCCGTCGTTGGCAAAATAAACAATAATAATCAACTCCAACTCCTAAGATTGTTTTTAGGAGTGAGATAAAATTATAATAGAAAACATGCTAGTTCACAATAAGTGCCTTAAATCAATAAATGTCTATATATAACGTTTGCAGTAGTCTTTAAATGTTCTAATCCTGTAAACTTATTTGGTTCAATAGTTATTTATCTAAAATTCCAGTCTGTAAAGGTTTCATGATTAATTTCAGGGATCCAATAAATAGTTCAGCTGTTTTTAACATTTAATAAAATCCCTGTATACATAAGTCATCAGTTTGCAATGGTTGCCTGAAAACCAACTATCTCTATTAGCACCATAAAGGTGATAACTCTTGTGATGGAGGAATTGTTTTAGAGGTTGGGCCAAAGTCAGATTGCATTGTGATGAGTTCAGGAGGAAAGTGAGTAAATAATGACAATGTGCACAAATGCTGTAAAGAATTTTAATGTACAGAAGATTAGAAAGAGCAGCATTTGCAGAGGGAATCACTGTTAAACAACAGGTTTGGGGAGGTGTGGGATGAATATGACTGTATTTCAATGTGGAGTGTTAATAAAGAGTAGAAAGTGAGAAAATTAACAAATAGAGGAAAACAGAAGTAGTTAATGGCTTGAAAGTTAAGAAGAGGTATAAAGAAACGGCATAGTCCGGGCGCGGTGGCTCACGCCTGTAATCCCAGCACTTTGGGAGGCCGAGACGGGCGGATCACGAGGTCAGGAGATCGACACCATCCTGGCTAACATGGTGAAACCCCGTCTCTACTAAAAATACAAAAAACTAGCCGGGCGTGGTGGCGGCATCTGTTGTCCCAGCTGCTCGGGAGGCTGAGGCAGGAGAATGGCGGGAACCCGGGAGGCGGAGCTTGCAGTGAGCAGAGATCACGCCACTGCACTCCAGCCTGGGCCACAGAGCGAGACTCTGTCTCAAAACAAAACAAAACAAAACAAAGCAAAAGCAAAAACAAAACAAGCAAAAAACATTAATATAATATGAGCATTTCCACTCCCATTCTAGATTCATAGGTAAACAGGGTACATTCAGTTTCCATTTCTTCCATAACAAATTGCCACCAACATGGAGTTTGAAAATCTCAACCGTTTATTATTCTGAGTCAAACTTTTCTGACTCAGAAATCAGGGTACAGCGTAGAACAACAGGGTCGTCTGTGGTGATTCTCACATTGCTGAAACCAAGGTTTTGCCTGGGCTGTGCTCCTGGAGGCTTTGGGGACGAACATGCTGATTCAGGATGCCGACCAAATTTGTGTGTCTGTGGTTGTAGACTTGAGGTCTCCACTTTTATGCTGGTTGTCAGGGGGTCAGTCTTTCCTCCTAGAAACTGCTCACATTTCTTCTTATGCTTTCCATGTAGCTCCCTCTATAAACAGTAGGTGACATAAATACATGCTTCAAACCTCTTGGCTTCTTCCCTTTCTGCTGCATCTAACTCCAGCTGGAAAAAGAGTTTTTGTTTTGTTTTGTTTGCTTGTAAGAGCTCATGTGATTGGGCCCACTGAGATAATGTAAGGTAATCTCTAATTTAAGACCCCTAACATTAAATCTAACTGCAAAGTTCCTCTTTTCCCCAGGTTCTATGATGTACTCACAAGTTCTGACTAACAAAATGTGACGCTTTGGAGAGGCCAGTATTCTGACTAGCACGTAAATACCTGACGAGCAACTCTTGATTATGGAGACTACAGTGAAAGTACTATTTTCAAGTGGATGAAGGTGTATGAATAGGTTTTTAACCATCATGGTAGTTTTTCATAATTTGTAGAATAAGGATGTGCATGGGAAGAGGAGAAAATGATTTGGGGGTTGATGAACAGAAATTCAGAATCACATGTGTAGATGAAACGTGGATAGACTATGTGGGTGGAGCTAGATAACTTTCTGCACGCCGTTGAATTAAATGTTTCACAATATTTCTCAGAATGTGAAAAACGTTACCAATATCGTAAAGTAATTAACAAGTTTTAAGGGCTCAGGAAAAAGAAAAAGATCAAAGGAACTTGATATGCTGAAGATAGAGCAAGGAAAAGAGAGAAGTTGTTTTGTAGTTCTGGGGTTGTCTTACTCAAGCTTGTGTTCCAGCTTAACAAAGCACTTGATTCAGCAGGTTAAACTATTTTTTTGGTGCTGCTAATCTGATTTGCTCCTGTGATTTCATTGTTTTTACAAGTTGCAGCATGCTTCACTTTGCATTTTCATTTCATAAGATGACTGCTCTGTGACTTTCATTCTCTTTGCCTTCATTACTTGGTATACTTGCTTGCATAGGAACGATTCCTCCCTTATGTGTAGGCATTTACTATTGAATTATTTGACTCATGTTAGAGTGCTCTTCTTATTTATGATAAGTCCCTCAACATAATGTCCTATCTAGAAGCTGTGAATATGTCACCTAAGGGTGATGGAGATCTCCAAATAGTCACTTTCCAGAGCTGTAACTGGCACTTGTTTTAAATTGGTATGATTATGTCTAAGCCATGCGATTTGAAAGAATGGTACTGACATACACCGACACTTTCCATTGCTTTTATCCTTTTTTTTCTACCATAGATCTACACATCTTTTTTTATGTCTTGAGTGAATATGACAGCTGTGTGATTTCTTTTTCTCTGTGAAGCCAATTAATCTGTCTACACTTCTGGGTTTTTATTTATTTATTTTTTTTACGTATGCCTTTTCTTTCTTTTCTTTTCCTTTTTCTTTCCCTAAACAAGTTATTTACATTCTCAGAATGTTTGTCTTAGATCTTCATTCTTGTCTGCTTTTCAAATTAGTTAGGCTTTTATCCCAGCTTCCTGTTTAGGGTTTACTAATAATCACCTCATCTCTCTAGACTCAGTCTGTAATTTAGTCTGTTCTCTTCACACATGCATTGAAATTATTTGAGGTGCATTCAACAGCACACTTAAAAGAAGCAGACAAAATAATCCCGACAAAGTCTCAACATTGATTTTGTACTCTGTAAAGGTTTACAAGAGCTTAATGTGAATGTTTGGAAACCTAAGGACATCAGACGACTAATTGTTTCAAGTGATACTTTTAAGGAACAGATAAAAACAGACACAAAGAAGGGGATCAGAAGTCATTTGTAAGGATATATGAAATCGGCTGATGTACCATTCTGATGTAGATTTCATAGCAACTTGGCTGCAAGACCTCATACTTCATCTCCATTATGAAATTCAGTTACAAAAACTGTTAAGTGAGATGATTTATATTAGCTCACGGGTAGTGGGCTCAGTAAAGGTAAATGTTGGTGCACCTACCTTTGCCTTAGTAATTGGAAAAATCAATTAAATAAAACATCACGTATTCATTTAGTAAAAATTTATTGAGTATATTTGCCACAAAATACATTTAGGTCAGTTTTCAAGGTTGCAGGTAGTGTGATTGAAGTTTAACCATGAGAAAAATATATAGTTTACATAGATCAGAATATCAAGGTACTTTTTAAAGATATCATTTTAAGAATAAGGAGTTATGGTATATACAAGGAAAACCATGCTTTACTTCCTATAAAATTATTGTGAACTATACCATCAAAAAAGTTGTCTAACATGCAGCACCTAAAATAAAACAAAATCATAGCAAAATAGATTACTCAATTAATTTCAGTTGTATCTTATTATTCTTAGATATATGTCATATTTAATATAGAATTTCATAAAGTAATGTCTTTAAGATAATATTAATTTAAAAAAATTGATAGATAATTTGACCCAGCAATCCCACTTCTGAATACCTACTCAAAGGAAAATAAATCATTATGTAAAAAAGACACATATGACCTATCCTCATATACTTGTAGTGTCACTGTACACAACAGTGAAGTCGTGGATTCAATGTAAGTGTCCATCAGTGGATAACTGGATAAATCAAATGTGAAATATATACATCATGGAATACTCCACAGTCACACAAAAGAAGGAGATCATGTCCTTTGCTGCAACCTGGATGGAGCTGAAGGTCAATATTCTAAGTGAAATAACTCAGAAACAGAAAATCAAATACCGCATGTTCTCACCTATAAGTGGGAGTTAAACAATAGGTACAAATGGACATACAGATGAAGGAAATGAGAGTTGAAAATTTACCCATTGGGAAAAATGCTGACTATTCAGATGATGGGTACAACAGAACCCAAACCTCACCATTATGCAATATATCCAGGTAACAGCCCTGCACATGTGCCCTGAATCTATATATTAATCTGAATCTATATATTAATAATATTTTAAAGAAATAAAGTAAATATAATTAAAAATAAAAGAGAATATGCATTTCAGAGGATCATTTACTTCTCCTTCATCACACAACAAATTTCTATATAAATTACTGGGCAAACTGAAAAACTAAATGAGCCTCAGAAAACTGTGAAAGTTAAAGAGAATAAGAAAGGCCTGCTAGAGACCTTCAGACCTGGTGGGGGCAGGTGGTAATCATGCTGTCTCATATCTCCCAAAGCTAGAGGAGTCAGCAACCAACCCACAAATGCCAATAGGCACAAACAGAAATGGGGAGGAGGGAGGGAAGGGAAGGGAAGGGAAGGGAAGGGAAGGGAAGGAGAGGGGAGGGGAAGGGAGGGGAGGAGAGGGGAGGGGAAAGGGGAGAGGAGGGGAAAGGGACACGAAGGGGAGGGGAGTAGAGGGGAAAGGGAAGGTAGGGGAAAAGGGAGGGAAGGAGAAAGGGACGGGAAGGGAGCAGAGGGGAGGTAACGGGGAAGGGAGAGCAGGGGAGGGGAGGGGAGGGGAAAGGCAGGGGAGGGGAGGAGAAAAGAAGAGGAGGAGAAAGGGAGGGGAGGGGAGGGGAAACAGGGGGTAGGGTAGGGGAAGGGAAACAGAGGGTAGGGGAGGGGAGGGGAAAGGGAGGGGAGGGGAAGAGAGGGGAGGGGAAGGGAAGAGAGGGGAGGGAAGGGGAAGGGAAGGGAAGAAGAGAAGAGGAAGAGAGGGGAGGGGAGGGGAAGGGGAAGGGAGGGGAGGGGAGGGGAAGGGGAAAGGGAGGGAAGGGGAAGGAAGGGGAAGGGAAGAGAAGGGAAGAGGTGAGGAGGTGAGGGGAAGGGGAGGAGGGGAGGGAAGGGAAGGGGAGGAAGGGAGAGACAGAGAGAAAGAGAGAGAAAGAAAAAGACAGGAGAGGAGAGGAGGAAAAGCAAGGAAGGAAGAAAGAAAGAACTGATGAGACTAGTAAGACTAAGAAAGGATCTAACATTCTTTTCATTGGAATCTAAGAAGAGGGAAAAACTGAAGAAATACTCTAATAAATAATGGCTGAAACCCTCCCACATTTTAAAGACATAAAATATCAACTCAAGAAGTTGCGTAACCCTCAAACAGAATAAAACTAAAGAAATACACAACAAAACACATCATAATTAAACTTCTGAAAAAAAAGGTACAAAAATAAATACTGTTGAAAGCAAGCAGAGAAAAATCATACATATAAGGGGAAAAAAAAAAAAAGAAATGGCAGAAAATTTGTTATTAGAAACTATGGAGGCCGGGAGGAGGGGCACAGTGTTTTCCAAGTGCTGAAACAGGGATTTGAATCTTGACTCCTATACCTAGCAAACATATTCTTCAGTAAAGAAAAGAGAAATAAAGACTTTCTCAGACGAAGGGAAACTAAGGCAGTTTTTCACCCAGAAATGCACTCTAATAATGGCTAAAGAAAATTGTCTAAACAGGAAAGAAAGATCAGAGGAATCTTGGAATATCAGAAAGAAAAAATAACATATTAGGCAGAAATATAAGTAAATGTTATAGTTTTTTTTTTTTTTAGTTTTCTAAATTATACTCGATGAATGAAGCAAAATTATAACACTGTCTGACACAGTTCTAAATACATGTAGTTAAAATATTTAATAAAATTGTATTGTTAGCAGGGGATGGTAAAGAGATGTGAAGGAAATTAAGGTTTCTCTACTTTGCTCCAACAGATTAAATTACAGACCAATAGACTGCAATTATACAAAAGCATGAACCATAAGTGTAGGAATTGAAAATATTGAATTCTATATAAGAAATTTAAGTTTTTTGCTCTTAACTTACTGTGGATGGGAAATAAATCTTTTCATCTTGTGTCCTGGGTGCAGTCTGACTCACTTTAACATAGTCAGTCCAGGGTCTGCAAAAGCCCCAGTTAATACAAATATAATGTATATAGGGAATAAAATATTTGCAAGTCACGTATCCAACAGAGAACTAATATCTGGAATATATAAATAGCATTCTAAAGTCAACAGTAAAAATTTTAAAACTTCTGATTAAAAATGGAAAAGCGACATGAACAGACATTTCACCCATTTGTATAAACCCATGCCAAAAATCCACATAAAGTGATGTTCTACATCATTAAGTCATTACTCATCAGGATAATACAAATTAAAAGTAAATTTGGACAGCTCTGCATACTTACTAGAATGGCTAAAATACAAAATTGTGGCAACAGCCAAGTCTGGCAATGATAAGAAAAACTAGATCATTCATATACTATTGGTGGTAATATTAAATTGTATAGTCACTCTGGAAAGCAATTTGTCCGTTTCTTAAATAACTAAGCATGTCACCATTATACAACCCATTAATTAGATCTCTGAGCATTTATCCCAGAGAAATGAAGGTTTATGTTCCTCAAACCCCGAGAAGGAATGTTTATAGCAGTTTTTGTCATAGTAACTAACCATTTGAAAAGCTGAGATGTCCGTCATTAGGTGAATGGTTAAACAAACTCTGGTATATCCATTTGACGAAATACTTCTCAGCAGTGAAAACCAGTGGCCTATTTTTACACGCAACAAGTTGGATACATTCTATAGAACTGTGCTGACTTAAAAAGATAATCCAAAAATGTTATATACACTGTGATTCCACTTATTTAACATTCTTGATATAATAAAATTATAGAAATGTAGAAGAGATAAGTGGCTACAAGTGATTAGTAATAGTGTGAGGTGGAAGGGAAGACAAGTGGCCATAGAAGGGAAGTTTGAGGGCTCCTTGTGATGATGAAAGTCTGTTGTATCCTGACTGTATTGATGTCTATATCCTAGTTGTGATATTGTACCCTAGTTTGACAAGATGCTGCTACTGAGTGAAATAGGATAAAGGGCATAATGCATCTCCCTATATTATTCCTTACAACCACCTGAGCATCTACAAATATCACCAAATAAAATTCAAATTAAAAGCTTTTATTAATTTTAAAAAATGATAACAATTCATGTTTATGTCAATTTTAATTTCTAGAGTGACATTTTTATTCATTATATCCACAGACCTTAGATTTAGAGAACACTTAAAACTTTGAAGCAGAGACTGTATAGGAGAAAAAATAAAGTAAACCAATTTGAGAGCTATTTGATAAAATGAGGAGTGAATGTAAGATCACAACAGAAAAAAAATAGCAGTGATAACTCAAACTTATTTACTATTGTTTTACTCTTTATGTAATAACCTATTTCATCTTTGTTATAATTCCAGAAAAACTTAAGCATGGAAAGGGTGAGTTGTCCAAAGCTGCAAATGTGTTTTTGTCTCTAAGCTAAATAATTGAAAACAACAGTCAATTTAAAGTGAATCATTGTCGCTTTGACTAATCTATCCTTACCAAAATTTCATAAACATCTTTGCCTAGGAAATATTTTGATTCATGAAATGAGCAGCTTTTATTATGAAAAATTCACTTATGGTACACAATTTGCAATGAAATAACAATTTCAAAAACACATTTTCATTGGATACTCTAGAACATTACACTGTAGAACCTTCTATAAGAACAAAATGATTAATCCCTCTGCACTCTCTAGTATATGACCACTGGCTACGCGTGGCTATTGAGCACTTGAAATGTGGTATGACTGAGGAATTGAATGCGTAACTTGACTTGGTTTTAATTAACTTAAATGTAAATATCTACATGTGGCTACTGAACAAAGTGGCTCCAGCATGTGGCGTCCATGACAACAGAGCTCTTTTCCATTCTATTTATTGCTTCAACTCTCACTCCAACTCACCAGATGAGAATAGAGCCTGGAAGTGGACAAGGTCTCAATTCTCATTACATGGATCCAGAAAATTAGTCATTATGTGTCAAACCCAAAATATGGAAAAAGAAATCTAACTAACCAGATTTAGAAATTAAAAGCAATCTCAAAAATATGTAATTAGCATAGATGCATTTTATTAAGAATTTCATGTTTAAAGCATGATTGGTTATTATATAAAAGTATTGTATTACATAAAAGTATTATAGAATTTGTATCCTTTCTCTCCTCTACTCAAAGCTCTTCCAGGATATCCTTCTGGTTGGCAAAGTACAACCCCCAAGCCAAAAGTGGCCTATGGCCTGTATTTGTATATCTCATGAACTAAGAATGTTTTTTATAGACTAAAAGAAGAAAAAGGAGGAGAAGAGGAAGAGGAGGAGAACTTACAACTTGAATTTACAAATGGAAAGACCATATGTAGCTTCAAATCCTAAAATGTTTACTGGTCAGCTCTTTACAGAGCTGCTGACCTGCAGCGATAAAACCTTACAGGTTTCCAGCCCTGTGGCAAGAAAAAATATTGTTTAATTGTCACAGGAGAGCTTTCATGATTCAAGTTCGTGTTTAAGGACTAAGACCCTGGCATCTGGGAATTTGGACTCAATCTACTATTCTAGTATAAGGGATGATGTGAAGAATTTAAGCCTGTTTCCCTTGCTGCAAATGGAGGCAATGTGGTTCTATTTTGCAGAATCACTGTTAGAATTAAAGGGCATATTAAATGTAAAATATTTAGCAAAGTATCTGTGCCAACCCCTCATCTTTTACCACGTGCCCTTCTCACCACACACCACCCAGCACTGTACATCGACACGTTTCTCTTTCTGTGCAGAAAGCACTCTTATGCTTCATGTTGCTGGAAAGGCCTGCGCAGCTCTCCAATTTTGGCCTAAATTACTTTTTCCACAGTGTTTATCTTACCTGGCACAGTAATCCATTCCTTGCAACCGTACCGTAATGTGCCAGTTGGCCACAGAGATGGTTCTGTTTTACTGCGGTTGCTTCAGCAAATCTAACCACTTTGCTCTTGACTTCCTGTGGATGGGAAATAACTCTTTACATCTCAGACCTCGTGCTAATCTGACCCACTGTAAACCTAGCGAGCTGCCAATATGTATTCATGTTTTTAATGTATTGGGGGAAAGCAATGGCCAATTTTAAATCTCCAGTTTTGAAAATTATCCTCTCTTTTTACCAGTTGTCACCTTTATTCCACCTTCAATGCTAGCTAAAAGCCACAGACTTAGGATATGATAAGGAGCCCTGGAATTCATTCATTCTCTGTTTTTAGAACATTTTCTTCTCATTTAGTCACTAAGTTGGTCTTTGTCCCTATGAGAACTTTTTCTTTCTGAAAATAGAATAAAAATTTCCTAAGCTTGAAAATGTTCATCTTCAGAGCTTCACTGCCTAAGACCTATGAAGCTGTCGAATTGCGTTATGCACTGATTTTTTACTTCACTACTTAGGTAATAAAACACAACGGTGTGAACATTAGAGTCTAATAAGGAAACACCTTAGCAGTTGTTAAGAATATGAGTGTTAGCTACCCTAACAACTCTGAATCATCATTATCAGACCATAAAAAATTCCCAGAGTGAATTATTAAGGTTGTGAAAAATAACTATAAATGACAAAGAGCATGAAAGTAATATATTTAAATGAAAATTTTTATAAATGAGGAATATTATCATGCATGGATTATAGTTTAAAGCCCATTAAAGGTTTTGAGAAGAATATTTTATTTAGAAAGTTGGAATGACAGCCACTGGGTTCAAAAGAACAATAAAAATTATGCAGAGGCCAGAACAGCACTGTATCTTGGAGACTTATCGAGATTTATAGAGAACCAAGATTGTACTATCTGTTAGTGTTCAGAAAACCTTGGGTGATAACTCTCAAGGTTCACTGGGAAAATCCTAGAGGGATTTTGGTGAGTGTTCTTCTTTCCCTATTGTGCCTCTTTTCTTCTTCAAGGGCTGTCCATGTCTTTCCGGCAAGGTCCCAGATTCCAGAACCCCTAAGTACGGGTCCTTCAAGGGTGATAATGAATTCTCCAGAATCCGCTGAAAAAAGAGCACAAAAGGCACTGATTAAAGAGACATGCTGCTCTGTTTATTGACAGTTAGTATGCAAAGTATTTTGTTAACATTTTAATGCGATGCTGAGTAAGCAAGGTCATTTTCTTCTAATGTCCCACCAAGGAAACCATAGAAACTGAGTTACATTAAGGTCTTTTTTTTTTTTTTTTTTTTTTTTTTGGTGGTCAATTTGCATAACAGTGAATCAGCATATATTTTAAAAGTCAAATGGATTGCAAAATGACATTTTCACTTACCAACCACATAGCTGATCTATGTTTTCCTGCAGTCTTCCTTTGGAATTAGTGGATAACAGTTACTAATATAGCCAACCATTATCTGACTCACAACAATGACAATTGTATATGGTTCAACCTACATTTTTATTGTAGGTAGCAATAGATATTATAATAATGTCAGATAATCAAATTATAAATTCAACACTGCATAAGTATATTAATCTTTCTCTTAGGTCCCATTTCTAAATGTGCTGATATTACTATAGGAGCTGATTTTTCCCTCATGAACAGTGAAGAAGAAAAATTATAACTCAAAGCACAAAATATGAAAGAACTTATCTAAAACCCCTGATATATAAAGGATGTAGATATTCTTCGCTAGTTAACAGTAAACCATCTTTCCATACTATTTATAATCTGACTCTTATTGGTCACTTATTTTATGTATGAAATCCCAGTTTTTAATCCAGAGAAAGTCAACAGATCATAGCTTCTATTGTATTCTCCAATTCTGGTAAAAATAAGAGGTACTATTATTATGAAGTATAAGGTGTCACATCAATACAGACTTAAGAATATTAGAGGAAACAATGTTTCTTTTTTTCTGAGATAACCACGCTTGTTAATTTTGTATTAATACATTTTTTTTGTACATATCTATGGGGTATAAGTGATATTTTGTTACATTCATAGAAGGCATAATGACCAAATCAGTGTATTTAAGGTATCCATCACCTACAGCAGTGATTATTTCTATGTGTTGGGAATATTTCAAGTCCTCTCTTCCAGCTATTTTGAAATGTACATAGCCATTGTCACCCTACTCTTCTATCAAACATTAGAACTTATTCCTTCTATCTATGTACCCATTAGTCAACCTATCTTCATCTCACCCCCACACATCCTTTCTAGCCTTGGATAACTATTCGTTCTGCTGTCATCATGACATCAACTGTTTAAAACTCCCACATATGAGTGAGAATATGAAGTATTTGTCTTTCTGTGCCTGGCTTATTTCTCTTAACATAATGACCTCTAGTTTCATCCATGTTGTTGCAAATGAAGGATTTCATCTTTTACACTAAATACTATTCTATAGTCTATAGCACATATATAACACATTTTCTTTATCTATTCATCCACTGATGGGCACCAAGAAAGTAAATATGGAAACAGGACATTGTGCTTTCCATGATCCTTTTCTAAACACATAGTGTTTCTAAACATAACAACCAGTTTCTTTCATATTTGATACATAGATTTCCAAGCAATTAAATAAGTGACTCTATTCTGTAAAAATGTGTTTGTAAATTTTTCAAAGACCTGCATCATAACTCAGAAAGATAAGCAGCAGAGTTCAACTCTCTCTCCATGAAAAGACGATCTTGGAGTTCCTTCTCCCAGCACTGCTTCCTTGGAAAGGTTGTCTAAGGTGAAGATGTAATGTTGATAGTATCACCAGGCAATATTGATTACTGCCACAACCAGTGCACCGAAGATGTGTTGAGTAGACAGGTGAAGCTCAAAACTGTCTTAGCTGGATACTAGTAAGAGATTGTCACAACTCAACAGGTCCTTTGTGGTAGCCTCAAAGACCCAAATCCCACCTAAGCCCCAGCTCCGAGAAAGAACAATGGTTTTGGTGAATAAGTGCTGATGGCATCCACCCGAGGTGTGTCCTCACCTCCCTTCCTCTTCCTGAGGCTATTTTTGAGTGTCCCTCCCACCTTCTCCTCTATTCCTTGCAGTCCTTTACGTCAGCTCAATGAGGAGAGAGGGATCAATTCTCCAGAACAACCCAAACCATAGCCCAATAAGGAGAGTGGCATTGGCTTGCAGAGAGACACTCTGTCTTCTGTACTGAACATTACCAACACCAATACCTTTAAGGCCCAGATATCTCTAGGTATTGCTCAACCATCTGCCCCCATTTTTCTCCTCTGATGCCCAAGCTGGAGGTTTAGACCCCAGCCTGCAGGCTCAGCCCATGACTTAGCTCCAGCTCTAACTATTTAGTTTTCTGTAGCACATCTACATTTATTTCTTCAGCCCTCAACTTGATCTTTGGAGACTCTGGCCACACTGTAGTCCAAAACAATTCAAAAGTGCATCTACCTAAAGATTCTATTTCTACTGGCACATCTTGCCCTCAATGCCCAAATTCATTTAGGCTCGAAAGCAGGGGAGCTCCAGAGTAAGGGTGAGACCTCAGTGCTCCCTTCAAACTAATACTCAGTATTTCCACCAAAAGATGGAACAGCTGACTGATGAGGGACTGGAGCAGAATTGCAACACAGTCATCATGAGTGATGTGTTCCATGCCACCTGCGCCTGGCACATGCCTCACCTACCACTCCTGTGCTAGGGATGCTCTTCCATATGTCACATTCTTCAGTGGTTCATACATAACCTGGAAGATGAACTCCATTCTGACACTCTAGAACAATCAGATAGGGATTCAGGGTCCTTCTAAGAGTGAATGCTGAGTCACTGACCTGTCCTTTGTGTCTGGCTCCTGAAAACATGTCTGTCATTGTGAGCGAGACTAATCAGCTTCACTTCTTCATCAGCAGCCATTGGCAGTGTACTTCAGGGTATCAGATTGTGCAAAATACATCACGTCCTAAAGCCTGATCATAATGAGACTATGATATTGGAGATACTATGCAATTATTATACATAAAAATGTGAAGATTCTTGATTGAGGATTCTTTCCAGGAGGTATGGATATCTACTTCACTGAACGTGGGTCACTACTGGAACATAGACCTGGATGTGGTTTGTAACTCCAACACATGTCTTTGGGCTGATTGTACTGGAATATTTTTTTCTCCCAAAGTGTGATCCACAATCCAGTAACACTGGCATCTCTTGGGATGCTGTTCAAAACACAGAATGCAGCCTCTGTTTCATCACCACTGAGTCAGTATTTGCATTGCAATGAGCTTCTTGGGTGATTACTATTTACATTAAAGTTTGAAAAAACCTGCTGTATCCCATACATCAGGCTAACCTTCCAGGAACCATGAGCCACAGCCCACACTGTCATAGAAACTCAGTCTACACTGCTGCTTTTTCACAGAAGAGCTACAGCAATTACACAAGCTCAATATTTGTGTGTCTGAAAAAGTTGTAAATCAACAAAAATGACTGAGGCAAGTCTCAATCATTTTTAGAACTTTATTTTGGCAGAGTGATGAACACACCTTGGAAAAAGGGACACATAAACACAGGAAACATTTATTTCTGGTCCATACTTTTTCCAAAGAGGACCTGGGGGCCTCAATATTTAAAGGGAAAAGAATGAACAGTAAGGGAAAGAGGAAAAGGAAAAAAGGAAGAGCAGATAAAAGAGGCAAGTGGTTGCATTCTTTTGAGTCTTTAGCTTCACTGAATCCGCATTTTTCACATGAAATGAGCTGACAGGCATAATCAATGATGCATTCGAGTGGCGCTCAGTCAATCTGCATTTTTACATAAGATAAAATAATCACATAAGAAGCAGTCAGATATGCATGTGTCTCAGCTGGACAGACGATGACTTTTAGTTACGTCCTTTGTCCCGTACCTGTGAAGATAAGCTGTTAATGTACATTGTCGTGGTAAAATTCAACAGAGGCACTTTAGTGTAAAGATCTGGGAGCCCACAAAGAATTTGCTTGGAAGCAAAACGTAAGGGAGGTATTTATGGAAAAAAATTATGGAAAAAATGAGAGGCAGGTTTCTGTTCCCTATTTTCCAGCTTGACTTTTCCTTTTTGCTTAGTGAGTTTTGGGGTTCCTCTCACAGAGTGGATGGTAAATGGATTTAGTTCTATTATGTGAACAGCAACAATACTTCTGGGAGGCCCCCGAGAATTTTCCCTATTTTCTTGAGAAAGACATTCAATCTCAGATGGGAAAATGGGTTGGTCTCTTCATTCTAACACACCTCACCTTTCCTTATGCTAAAGATAGAGCTGAAATAATTATTAAAACATTGCCAGAAGCCCTTATGTTCCAGGAGTGAAGATGGGGAAATGATAAAGAGATAATACAATAAACTTAATAGAAAGGAGATTGTCCTTAATTACAATTTGTGGAATTATCTCAAGTGGTTGTCTGGTATATTTTTTCCACCTTCTAACCGGCATAGCTCTTTACTTTTTTTTTTTTTTTTTTTTTTTTTTTTTTTTTTTGAGACGGAGTCTCGCTCTGTCACCCAGGCTGGAGTGCAGTGGCCGGATCTCAGCTCACTGCAAGCTCCTCCTCCCGGGTTCGCGCCATTCTCCTGCCTCAGCCTCCCGAGTAGCTGGGACTACAGGCGCCGCCACCTCGCCCGGCTAGTTTTTTGTATTTTTTAGTAGAGACGGGGTTTCACCGGGTTAGCCAGGATGGTCTCGATCTCCTGACCTCGTGATCCGCCTGCGTCGGCCTCCCAAAGTGCTGGGATTACAGGCTTGAGCCACCGCGCCCGGCCCCGCTCTTTACATTTTTTAATGCATTTTTAAAAAGTTTCTAAACTAATTTTATTTCAGTTAGTGTGTTTGTACGTACATGTATGTGTTTGTGTGTATGTAAAATTTGTGTTGTTTGCATTATATATGTGACATTTTTATTTCCTATTTAAATCTCTCTGGTCTTACTAAAAAAGTAAAAAGCTTAGGCAAGATTAGTTCTTAATCCTGGCTGCATATTACAAATATATTTTAATTTTTTTAACTATAGTAATGTCTGTGCCACAAACAAAGCCAGTCAAATTTGAATGTCTATGGGCGGGAAACTGGATAAGAGTCTTATTATTTGTTTTTAACTTTTATTTTAGGCTTAGGGGTGCATGCAAAGCTTTGTTGCATAAGTAAACACGTATCACGGAGGTTTGTCACACATATTATTTTATCACCCAGCTATTCAGCCCAGAACCCAATAGTTATCTTTTCTGCTCCTTTCACTCCTACCACCCTCGCCACCAAGTAGACCTCAGTGTCTCGTATCCTTCTTTGTCTTCGTTAAGTTCTTATCATTTAGCTCCCACGTATAAGTGAGACTTTCCCGGATGATTCCAATGCACAGCCGGATTGAGAACTACTGAGTCTGATCTATGCAAGTTTTCAAGCTTTGTTTGTTTCTTCAGGTTTTTGTTTTTTTTTTTTTTTTTTTTTTTTTTTTTTTTTGATATTTGCTATGATAATACCTTAATTAGAAAGAGGCATTTCTTTGGTTAAAACCAGGCAGAATTCTATCTTGTTTTCTTTACCATACTCACACTTTACCCCCTACAGGACTTAACCCGCAGGGTTCTACAGAGCTTGTTCAGAAATTCTGCTAGACTACCACGGATATTTTCTAAATTTAAAACTTCCATGATTTCAATCTACGTTAAAACGAAATAAATGATTAGAGAACATGTGAAAGACATATAATATTCTAATCTTAAATTTAAAATGAATTAAGGCAAACTATATCTCTTACACTTATTTCAATTTGTTTGACACAAATATTTTTCCGAATAATTTAAAGATCACAAGGAGTGGCCATCGGTTTTTTTATGTGCGTATGCAAGTTAGGTAGATTTCAGTTGTTATTTAAGGGCACTCTAAGAAATATGTTAATACTCTAATGATGATAAATGCTTGGCAATGCCACTAATCTTTCTAATTCAGGTAAAGCATCAGGCATAGGTACAACTTTGAGGAAGTCAGGCTGTTTATCACACACATTCCAAAGTACCAAGGCACACATTTTTCAACAAGGCGTAGTTCTCTGACTGCATCATTGTTAAATGACCATATTTTCCACTTATCCTCCTTACAGGAGAATATTTTTAAAATCTTTAAAAGTAAATCTGCTAATCTGATTCATTTTCAGAGTTTTCAAACTCAGAATTGATTAAAGACATGAAAGGTTCTCCAACTAATAAGCTGTGTGATTTATGCACCTAAAAGATGAAAATAAAACCCAAATCCAACAGAAGTGTGATGACTAATTTGCCAGGAAATATTAAACATGATTTATCTTTCAAACATTGGGAAAATAATTATGAAATCAAACTTTTGAAAAAGACATAGGAGCTGATTCAAATATTATTACTTTTACTTAGTTAATTAATTCAGGTCTCTATCTTCAAAAGAAAAAAAACATTTTAAGAGTAACACAAGTCGAAATTTTTTGATTGTTACATAAGTTACGATTCCTCAAAGATTTCAAATGTTTGTTTCTAAAAGTTTGCTTTTTGAGGTGGAGTGAGTTTATCAAAGTTTATCTCTAATTCAAATGTATTCCTTCTTTGAAAATTATAACCTCCTACTTAATAAATTGCCTGAATTAATTTAATCTTTTACATTCTAACAAACAGATATACTATATTTAAATCGTTTATTGTTCAATTTAGTATAAGACTACAAGAAACAGATTGCTCTACGTTGCCAACAGGTCATATTTGTTCAGAAAAAGAAATACGTTAAGGTGAGATGATCACTTGAGGTCAGGAGTTCAAGACTAGCCTAGGCAACATAACAAGACTTTATATCTATGTTTTTTTTTTTTTTTTTTTTTTTTTAAATTAGGCAGGTGTGGCAGCCTGTTCCTGTAGTCCCAGCTACTCTGGAGGGTGAGACTGGAGGATAACTTGAGCCCAGGAGTTCCAGGCTGCAGTGAGTTCTCATCAGACCACCGCATTCCTGTCTGGGCAACACAGTAAGACCACATCCCCCCCCAAAAATGTGGAAATAAAAAAGAAAGAGAAAAAGAAAGATGGATATTATAGCTCTGTTGAATGCATAGTTTACAAATATTTTATTCAATTCTGTTGGCTGTTTACTTTGCTGACAGTTTATTTTGCTGTGCAGATGATCTTTAGTTTAATTAGGTCGCACTTGTCAATTTTTGTTTTTGTTGCAATTGTTTTTTGTGTTTTCATCATGAAGTCTTTGCCCAAGCTGATGTTCATAATAGTATGCCCTAGATTTTCTTCTAGGGATTTTAGTTTAAGATTTTATATTTAAGTCTTTAACACATCTTGAGTTGATTTTTGTATATCGTGAGAGGTAGGGGTCCAGTTTCAACCTGCTGCATATGGCTAGCCAGTTATCCCAGCATCATTGATTGAATACGGAGCCTTTTCCTTATTGCTTGTTTTTCTCAGCTTTGTTAAAGATCAGATGGTTGTAGGGTATAGCTTTATTTCTGAGTTCTCAGACGTGTTCCATTGGTCTGTGTATCTGGTTTATATCAGTACCATGATGTTTTGGCTACTGTAGCATTGTAGTATAGTGTGAATCAGATAATATGATGCCTCCAGCTTTGTTCACTTTGTTTAGGATTGTTTTGGCCACTCAGGCTCTTTTGTGGTTCTAAATGAATTTTAGAATTTTTGTTTTTCTAATTCTGTGAAGAATGTTATTGGTAGTTTGATAAGAATAACCTTAAATCTATAAATTGCTTTGGGCAGTATGGCCATTTTAGGTCTAATATCAAGAAATCCAAACAAATCAACAAGGAAAAAACAAACAGACCCATTTAAAAAAAATGGGCAAAAGACTTAAATAGACACTTCTCAAAAGGAGACATACAAACACCTAACAAGCATGTGAGAAAACATTCAATACCACTAATCATTAGGGAAATACAAATCAAGACCACAATGAGATACCATCTCACACCAGTCAGAATGACCAGTATGAAAAAGTAAAAAAAATAACAGATGCTGGCGAGGTTGCAGAGAAAAGGGAATGCTTATTCACTGCTAGTGGGAAGGTAAATTAGTTCAACAACTGTGGAAAGCAATCTGGAGATTTCTCAAAAGACTTAAAATAGAGCTACCGTTAGACCCAGCAATCCCATCACTAAGTATGTACTCAAAAGAATATAAATTGTTTACTACAAAGGCTCTTGCATTCATATGTTCATCGCAGCACTATTCATATTAGCAAAGACATGAAATCAACCTAGAGGCCCATCAGTGATGGACTGGATAATGAAAATGTGGTACATCCACACCGTGAAAGACTACACAGATCTTCTAAGTGAGATTATGACCTTTGCAGCAACGTGGAAGGAGCTGGACTATAATTCTAGGCAAATTAATTCAGGGATGTAAAACCAAATACCACATATTCTCAATAGTGAAAGCTAATTACTGAGTACACATGAACACAAAGATGGGAATAATAGACACTGGGCCTCTTTGTGGGTGAAGGGTGGGAGGAGGATGAGGCCTGAGAAACTGCCTATTGGGCATTTTGCTGGTTACTTGGGTGACAAAATTTTCTGTACACCAAACCCCCACTACGTACAATTTACCCATATAATAAACCTACACATGTACCACTTGAACCTAAAACAAAAGTTGGAGAGAAAAAAATAAAAATAAAAATTTATCACTGACCTAAAAAGTATAAATAAGAATAAGGAAATATGGGAACAAGGGTAATGCACATGGGGTCTGAATTTCCTGATTTGATTGACTTCCCTGCCCCATTTCATGAGCTATTCCTGTAATTCTGTTTTATTAGTATTACACATGTTGCCATGGATGTTAACTTCTTAGGGAATAAAATAATTTTCTGGACTTATTATTTGGATGGTGCTTAGTTTTTAAACAAACTAAAGCTAAAATTATTTTCTTCTTTGGTAGTAAATCATTTCATCAAGACTATAAATGTGCAATAGCATCTTTCTGAATTCAATTTCCTATTAAAACTTGGCATAAGTAGAATACCAAATAATATCATAGCTCTATATCAGTAAACATAAATCACTTTCTGCTCCTCACATAATTAACTGTTACAAATTTGAAAGGTTACAGATTCATTTAAATATATTCACAAACAAAAGAATGCACACATTCAGGTAATATACATAATATGATGTGTCCATCTCCTATTCCCTAGAAGTGTTAGACCACTACGAGTGATAATAATCCACAGATACATTTATAACTGTTAATACTAACAAGAGTCTGGTGAAATAACCTTCGATGTTAAGACTGAATAAAAAGGCTTTTTTATTCTAGCGAAGTTCTTTGTTCTAGTAAAAGTTATTTGTTCTAATATTACCTCTTTAAAGTATTAGAATCAAAAAATAAATGTGAAATGAGGTAAAGTTATCAAATATTGCACATTTCCCTTTATCTCACTTATGCATGCTATAAATTTCTTCTTCCAATTAGTTGTACACATCTTTTACTTCACCACTTAGAAATTTCCCAACGATTTAAGAAAACAATAAAAACACATGTGTGACTTTTTAATTGAGGTAATGTTGCTGAAATTTGGGGGTCACTTAAAAATAGTTGAATTGTAAAACTCACTTATAGAAATTTTGTTATAATTTGAATGCAGTCGTTTCATACAACTTCTTATTTTTCTGAAAAACAGTTTAGCACTTTGATAATAAACATTTATTTTATACATAATTGCAAAACATAATCATTATTTATTAGAGGAATTACAAGGTATCAAACTGCTCTCAGAGTTGGTAAAATATCATACTGTGTATGTTCAGTGTATTTCTGCTAAAATACCTCCTTTACAATGTCTTTCTGAATCTTCATATTTTCCCCATTCCATCCTTCTGTGTTATGTGTCTCTTCTACACAGTCTCATTAAAGTCCATGAAGCCTCCACCCAATAGCTGTGTGTTAATTTTTGGCTTAATTCTGTTGTTCCTCACAAAACTGACATCTCTTTGAAGTTAATGTCCATGCCTTTTTCATTCTTTATTTGCAGTGTACAGAAATGTGTCTGTTACATAAAAAGGTATTTGTTGTATGAATGAATTAATAAAATATTCTAATTATTTTAAAATATATGTTCAGTTAGAATATCGGACTTTATACTTAACATGTTACTATTAAGTACTGAAATATAAACCACAGTGTATTTTTTAATGGAAAGGAACTATGTAAAACTTTACTTGACAAACCACAGATTCCCTTAAGGATTAATATCCATGATAGTCTCAGTAACAAAAAGCAAAAAAAAAAACTACTATAAAATGAGTAAAGAAATTAGTAATCAAGCCACAAAAAAAGTTGTTCAGACAAAACTGAAAATGCTCAAGAAAAATGGAAATTAAAATATAATTTAGAGATTTCAATCTCTCTGCAAAAATAACAAAATTAACAACGTTGTCAATATTATATCAGCCTAAGTTGGGTAGAAAATGTACGGGAACACTCTTCTTACTCTTTTGGTGGCTATAAGATTTGATTAGGATCACTATAAAGGGCAACTTGCTGTTTTCTATCAAATTTTAAAATATACATATGCTTCAATTAATAACTACAATTCAGAGCATCTCTCTGACCAAATGTAAGTCTATCTGTAAGAATAAATATTAGTATAAATATATATAGTAAAACATTGTTTAAAATGAGTTAAATTGTCGTCAACGTCATGTCCATTGATAGGTGATACTTAACATAAATCGCAATATATTTCTTTATACATATAGAAAATTACATGTTTAAATAAAATATTAGTAATAAAATAGAAAGTTCTTCATGATATATTTTAACTCAAGATTTCAAATCACATATATTACATATACTATAACTCAATTTATGTAAAAAAAAATACATTCCCAAATTACTTGTGTGTGTGCGTGTATACGTCTATGGAGATGTACTGAAAATGTTGGTAGAACACATTGCAAACTATTAAGTGTAATTATTTCTAACAGCGAGGTTGAATTAAGGTGAGTATTAAATATCATTTTGTTTAAAAAAAATTCCTTAAAAGTCTAAAAAGTAAGTGAAAAAAATAAAAATTCCCAAATTATTACTAAGAAAGAGATCATGTCTTTCAATTTTCAGCAAAAAACATTTTAAAATTTTACCCTATACCTAGACAGAATGTATCATTACTTTATAAAGCCATTGTGGTTTCACAATTCCACACATGACAGCCCTGAAATAAGATAGGAAAATGCAATTAAAGCGACCATAAATATCCCTGCTATATTTCAACCCTAGTCTTTGCCATTTGACATATGTAAAGGCATGCATGAGTGGCCATGGTTATTTCCAAACAGGATGTGTATTGCTGACACAGTTTAAGTAAGTATGCCTTACATCTCCTACAGCAATATATTCTGGCATCGTTAAGTCAAATGTATTTTATTCCATTCTAACAACACTAAGAAATATTACGTATTACCTTTACATGTGCAAATTTTATTTCTCATAATTTCCTTAGTGTTAGCATTTTCCTTTATTTATGTGATTCATTTAAATACCTTAAATGCAAAACTTCAGGGTACTAGAAAAATAAGATACCAGTAAAGAATATACATATATATATATATTCTATATATACATTAGACATTCTGCAGCAATATTATTTAAATATAACACCTGAGACAAATAGTAGCAAAATTGTATCTCAGTGTGACTTCTCTGTATGTGAGGTCCTGAGGTGATACATCTCACTCCCCACCTATAAAAATATGTTAAAATGCCTAGATCATTGCAGTCATAAGTCAATATAAAATAATTCAATTCTGATTCTCATTTGACTTATGAAAATCTCAGCCAGTGAGTAGATAATAAGGTTTTCTTAAATCCTTGTGTCAACATCAGACGATAACATCTCTCACAGGTTATATGAAGGTGAAAGACCTTCTGGGAGATAAAAAGATGAAGATATGATATGGGTCCAAGAGCTTGCAATCTAGGTGGAAATGGCAATAATATACAAATACATCTGTAAAATGTAAATACAGCAATGAAGCAAAAGGATCATTCAATTTAGTTTAGGAAAAGTCAAGAACAATAAATAGTATAGTTTGAGTAAAGGATACGTTTAAACCAGAAGCACAGTTTGATGCAAAATCAAAGTAATATTTGGATACAAGTTTAAAAGTTAGACTTCATTTGAACATCAATAAAGATATAAATGTACCTGAGTTCAGAAAATTTTATATCAGAATGCAGGCAATGGAATGCAAAGAAATTGACAGATGAAATAAGGTTTTTTGAATGAGAATTGGCAAAAGTTGAAAACCACATTCACATTTACTGAAATTTCTCATCAATAATCTCTTTGCTATTTATTGTAGAAACTCTGAGGAAAAAGGGGACACAAAAGAAGTGATACAATAGAAAAAAATATGTAAACAAAAGAGGACTAAGCAGAAGAGGTCTAGTTTCTTTATGTTGGGGTTTTTGGAACAGTTTTTGGTTCTTTTCTAATGATGGAATTCTCAAATAATAAAGCTATCTATCAAGATATTAATCTCTCATCATGCTATTCAGATAAAGACACATGGAATGTAAAATAGAACATTTGATTGTTTTTACTTTGATCCAAGTTACAAAAGAGCTGATAAACTAGTAGCTAAAATCAATGGAAATGAAAAGCAGTTTTATTTTGGAAAGGATAACAGAAAGTTTATTTCTAGCTGGGCAGCAGCAGTCTGTGTGTCAACATTGCTGAACAGATGTAGAGAATTTGTGAGTAGAGATGCTATGGAAGGGTGGTAGTTTGATTGTTTTATTTAAAATTTGTCAAAGAATTATGAGTGTCGCAAGGCTGTGAGATGTTTCTGACAAAGTATAAAATATTTCACTCTGCTTGAGAATGACGTAATGTGAACTGATCGAGTGCTGAATATATATAAAAAAGATTGAACAGAAAACATAGTATATTCAAGTTCAAGCAGCGTATAGCTGCTCAACATCCTTATCTTGATATTATTTCCATTTTAATTGAATTGGTTGATTATGCTTCATATTGAACTGCATAGCAGAAATGAGGCAATTTTTGCATGTACGTGGGGAAGCAAACATACTCACTAATGTTACCTGATCAGGAGACATATATAATAATTTGACCCTTTTTATCATTTTGGTCACATGTTTTTATTTCTTTTTATTTCCCAAGAATCAGAGCTTTGAACAGAAGTTTTCACATATGTAACATGTCTTCTACCTTTATATGGTAGAAATACTGTATGCTTCAGCAGCATACAGAAAACCGTTACGTACAGAGCACCTGTCTAAGTAATAAAGGAAAGTCGGATTAGAAAAAAAGGGATATTAAGAAGACTGCATAGCCTGAGTCTTAAAACCACCTAATAAACACCGGCTATACTGAAACGTTTGAGGCATGGTTGTTATTCTTATTGGAAGCTTTTTAAAATTCATAAAGATCTGTGCAACCTCAAGTTACTCATGAGGCAAAGAAGGGTCATAACACCAACATTACATGGTTGAGTGAGAATAAAATGAAGTACTGTGTGTATATGGTGTACCTTCGTTTCTTTCTTCTAATAAGAATATACTATTGCAATAAAATTCATAATTTTTTAAATTAATGTATCTGACTAACATTTGCTTTGCCCTTCCTGTGGCTCTATTATAGTATCTATTGATATGGATGTATTTTTAAAATCCTTGTGTTCATTAAAATGTTTGGGGTATTTTTGCTTGTTTGTTTTCATTCATTCTATATTTCCAATATGTTACAAGGTAGGCATTGACAACACAATGGAAAAAGAGAAAGATTTGCCAAAGAAAGTACCAACTCAGAAATATAAACTAGTTCAACTCCAGGGAGGTAGAAATGGTAAAAAAAAAAAAAAAAAAAAAGGAAGAAAGAAAAAAAAATAGAGCAGCCTACAAGGAACAACAACCACCTCACTAGAGATTTGTCATTTAATGAATGAAATCAGAACACAACAGAACACTACCTCCTCTGGTTAGGAGCTAAATCAGGGAGGCTGGACATTTGTCATGTTCCAGTCTTGGAAACTCTCTTTGACTCAGTTTCTTCATCTGTGAAATATGGATACTATTAACTACTTCAAAGAACTGTTTTGTTGAGCTGATATTTGTTGATGTCAAATACTGACCTCAGAAACAGGCACAGTAATGTGTGGGTTGCGACTGCCCTGGACTCTCCTTGCCAGCAGAAGACATTGTTTTCTTGTTAATAAACTAGCCATTGCCTCCGGGACTGAAATCATGCCTAGACCACAATAGGAATTCTGTAAGCATTTGTTAACATGAATGAAGAGATAAAGAGGAGTGACTGGTAATCTTTTCTCCCTAGGAAGACATTAAAACACCCAAGCAGAATGAAGGAGCTTTAAAGAAAAAATAAAACTTTCAATATATTCTTGTGGTTATCTCTAGATTCCACAGCCTTAGGAGAAAGAAAACAACAACAAAAATGGCCATCACTTTTTCCATTTATCATTTGTCAGGTTCTCCAACTCAGGTTATCATGGTGAGTAGAGAAGCAAAGGTGCATTCTGTTTATTAATAAAGATGTACTACTGACTGGCTCTTCTCTTCATTGCAAACAAAAGTGTGACAGATTAAATGCACAGTAAAAACTTAAATATCTAGTATAAGGCTTAAAATCTAAATGAATAATGTATTCAAGAAAAACAAAACATCAAATTTATATAAGCAATGTGCTATGGTGTGGACTAGAGATATATATAAATATAAACAGATGTGCATATATTTTATATGTGTGAGTAGAGAGATAAAGAAAGATAGAGAGAGAGAGGAAGAAAGGAAGAGAGAGAAAGAAGAAGAATACGAAGAAAGGGAAGAGGAGCAGAAAAATGAAAGGAAGAAGAAAGACACAGTCCCATGTCTTCAAGAAATGCATTGCCCATCAGGGAAAGCAGACATGAATAGGCAAGCACAATAAAATATGATTAAAAGCAGAGTTTGCCTAGGGCCTGTGGAAAGGGGAAATTAACACTGCCGCGAGCATTTCATTTGTTAACCCACTTTTAAAGTTTATTTCCTGGTGAGTGATATTAAAAACACCATGTATCCTGGGTACAATTAAATCCAATTTAAAATGTATTAAGTGATACTTTCTGAAAAGTCCTTTACAAATAGCTCAGCTCTAGGGTACGTAATGATCTTTAAGAAACAGCATTTATTCCGGAATTCTTGGCATATCATTAGCATAGACATCTTACACCTGTAAGTAGAGCACCAGGTATTAAAGAATGTTACCAGCAGTAACCTTTTTAGAAATTTAGAGTGGGGGTACGATAATGTAATCTGGATGAATTCCAGGAGCTGCATGTTGATCTGGGTGGTGAAGTGTGATATATGAACAGTATTTGTGTGGCCAATATGTTAATGGACATGCAAGGGTTGACCAGATAATCTGAGCTGCCCTCAGCAGCGCCAGGGAAGATGTCTAATACTGATATCCAGGGGGCATCATTGAGATGTGGTTTTTGTGTGATGGTGAATGTTTTTCAAGCTGTTCCCAATTTGAAAACTGCTTTCTGGCCAAAGGAGAGAGTGGGATGTAATTACTTCCAACTATCATCATTTAACACTGATGATCAGAGAGAAAGAACAATAGAGCACAGGACTGAGCAATGCGTAAGTAGAAGCCAGCTTGTTTGTTTCTTGTACTCTGAAAAATAAATGAAGAAGTGAGAAAGAACACACAGAATGATGACAAATGTAATTGATATTTGCATGGATCTGTGCATAGCTGCTAGAAACATGGGAAGATAGTATTTTCTAATAGCTTATGTGGTTTACATCTTTTGTGGTTTGGAAAAGAAGATAGAATAAGGAACCATCTCTGAAATTAATAATCATGACCCTGAACCATGGCCATGGCACTAAGAGTAAAAGCAAGGCTACCTTTTTGCTATCAGAATTCTCTTTATTCCAAAAGTCATGAAGACTAGACTTGGAATGGATTGCAGAAGATTGAAATGGACTGAAATGAGAGAGCAATTACAGAATGTTCTAATTTTCAGTATTTCAAAGGCACTTGAAATAAGTCCAGAAACCAGTCACATTTTTTATTGAAACAAGATGGACAAGAGTTGAAAAGAGCCAGACCGACAGAGCACAGCTAGTTGGCTGACTTTCTAAAGAGATGCTACTGGGAGGCTCCAAGATTTTCACTCCAGTAGGTAGCTTTGTAATGTTCTCGCTGTGCCTTCTTCCTTTAATACATTAGTCTTTATCAGATTCCAGTTATTGTTTTTTCAGCCTTTAATTTGAACTTCTATGTTACTCTAAAATTTGATTATTTTAGATTTTTAATTCAAATTCAAATTCATTTTACTTTCAAATACCGTTTGTATAATAACATACCAATATTACTCAAAATAAAGGGATAAGGGAACAACATTTAAAATATATTATACGTCAATTTCTGAATCATATAAATCTGGATGGTCATGTATCAATCTTAGGAGTATCATATAAGCACCTACTGGAGTATATCCTCAGGATAATCACAAAGTTCTGTACCAAGAGTGCAAACTTCAGACTCTTCCTTTCAAATAAAGATGAAATAAAGATAAAAGAAAATATTTGTCTAATTGAAAATTAGACAATGATGGAAAATATGCTTTTTAAATGTTGACAATCATACTTTCCGTAAGTATAATATAGAGTGTTCTTCCATAAAAGATTTTGATTATACAACACATTCAATTACAATATAGCAGACATATGGAAATTTAACATTTTGTAGTGAAAATAAATCTCACTATGTTATCATAAAACATCAGCTCAATGCTCACTGCTCAAGTAACCACTGCACTAAAAACAAATCTCATCTTCCCTAGAGACAATGCAGTTTCGTCAGTATGTGACACTAACAAGACAGTGTGGTTAATGAGAGAATTAATAGCTTTGAAACTTTTATACAAGTTTAACAATAACAGCAGAAACAAATATTCACTTTACCATGTAATAAATTACACCTCAGACACTCAGTATTTGGAAGATGAGAGTGAGCACTGGGAAGACATTACAAACTTCACAGAATCTGCGGCTTTACTGCCTGCTCCCCACTGCAGAATCCTCTGTATACGTGGTGGACTTGCAGGAACACCAGCCCCCAGTTTACTCACAGATCATAACAATGAAATCTCCTTCCTGAGGCCCATGCCAAACTCTGCGGGCAAAGCCACAGCTCCCTCAGGAGAGTCCACAACCAATTCCCAGGTTTTATTAGGACAAGAACAACTACACATTCTCAGCATCCTTTGCTTTTTTTCCCTCTCAGAGTCCGTTAGAAGATGAAGAATAAAACTGATATGAAATCCCAAACAACTGAAGTAATGAAATCCAAGACAATGTCTTTGTAACCTAAGGTTAGGCAACAACTTTCCAGACAAATTTCCAGAAACATAACTATTAGTCCCACAATGAATAAATTAAATTACATAAAAATTTATGTTTTTTTCTGCAAAAAAAAATCACATGGAATAAGAAAACAGATAAGGAGAGGATATTTGCTCTATAAAATACAATATATATCCTATAAAACACAATATGTAAAAATTCAAGCAGATTACTATCTACATTTTGGAATATATAAGAACTTTTGCAAAAAGTACACACATTCTGACTATGGCATTTCTATCAGAGAAAACTTGAAAGGCCAAAAAATACATGAGAACCTGCTCAAATTAATATTTTATTGAAAGATAAAGTAATATTTACCCCCTTCTTTCTCCATTCTTCCCTTCCTGTCTTCTTGCTTGCCTTTCTTTCCCTCTTATTTCCTTTCTTTTTCTATTATTGACTTCCTTTCTGTCTTTCTAAAATATTCCATTCAGAAAATATTCCTTGAGATTGAGCAAAGCAGACATCTACATAGTAGCATTGGTCGGGGGAGAAGGGAGAGCAATGGCAGCTCTTTCCGGGGTGCAGATCCTGGAAAAGGTAAGAAGGTCATTCATGCAAGTCATATGTAATGACCACAAGCAGAAATATCAAGCCAGAAAAAGATAAGAAGCACATCTATGTAGAGGGGCCAGAGGCATTGGCCCAGAAAGAGGTGTCTGAGGTGGAAATTTATGTGACAGTGATAAAAAGGGAAATATGGTGAGGATAAGGGGAGCAGTTCCTTCACTGTGGGAGAAGAAGTTACAACAGAACAAAAGAGGGAAACTAGAATAAACACTTGTGCTTTGATTTGGAATTGGAGATATTCTTGTGGACTTGTGATATTTAGATAGGCTGGCAAATAAAGAGATATAAATAGGTGTAAATGTCACACTCTCTGGTTCTGTCCATGTAGAGGTCCTAAAGAAACAACACCCCAATACCTATGAGCATATCTACTACTCACGCATTAAATTTAAATGTCATTCTCCCCTTCAGGGGACCAGGGATCCCCAGAGAAATGGCTGATTCCAGAGCTGAAGCAGGGAAAGTTTAAGATAAGCCTAGACCACCTGTTTTTCCAGGAAGACACGTAGTGACAAATAATGCTGGGGAAGGATATATAAAACATACAAATAACACATAATGTATTAAAGGAACACAAAGGCTAGCCCAAAAGGTTTCCTACTGTCCAAAAAAGGGAACTTTGATAGATAATCAATATAGATAATGATAGTGAGAATTAACACCAACATAATTTACTCTACCTATATTCAACAATATAAGGATTGCACATACTTTTCTGTTAAACTATACTGAGACAATGAAATGCATGCATCTATACATACATAAAATAAGTAAAAAATGAGTAAAATGTTGCCTAATTTTTGAGACTAACAATTTGATATCAATACTCATTTCAAGATCTTCACGTTAATGTGTTTATCAATCCAAAGCTATTTTTTCATAAACTTCCCCTAACCTTAACTATTTCTAGAAATTATAAAATATGTCTTCAAATTGCTGGATTTTGGTCATAAAAGGATATCAATATCTTCTCCTGACTTTCTTTGTATAATACCAAGACTTTGCCAATATGTCTTTCTCCCTTTTGTTGAAAGTTTACTAATTTTGGTATTGTTTGATAAATGATTTTCCTCAGTGGTCTGTTGGGTAATTATCAGCTCACAATATTAAATAATTAAAAGCCCTCAAATAAAATAGGAATTGCTGAATCCATAATGATCTAAATAAATTACAATGGAAAGTTTTTCTCTACAATACAATTTCAACTAATAAATGCAGATGAAGTAATGGAGAGTAGGCCTAGGTAATACAGTAAGAAGATAAAATAAAATAAAAGGTATACATACTGAAAAAACCACATTTTTTTCTGAATGATAAGTTTTGAGGATTTTAATTTATTTTTTTCTTTTACTTTTTATTCTTTTGACTTTTATTTGAGGAACGGTGGAACATATGCAGGCTTGTTACATGGGTAAATGGCATGTCATTAAAGTTTGGTATACAAATGATCCCATCACCCAGGTAGTGAGCATTATATCCAGTCGGTTTTCAACCCTCTCCCCCTCTTATACTCTGCAGTGTCTATGTTCTCATCTTTCTGGGCATGCATGTACCATGTTTAGTTTCCACTTATATGTTAGAATATGCCATATTTTGTTTTCTGTGCCTATATTAAGTTAATTCACCTAGGAGAATGGCCTCCAGCTGCATTCATGTTGTTGTAAAGGACATAATTTGGTTCATTTTTATGGCTGGGTAGTATGGTGTATATGTACCGTACACCCATGGCGTGGTACATACACAAAACCATGGAATACGTTTTCCCAAGTGGTTTACTCTCTCTTCTTCTCTTTTAGGAATGCCAAGTCATAAGTTTGATCTCTTAATATAATGTCATATTTATCAGAAGTTTTGTTAATTTTTCAAGTTATTTTGTATTTGTTTTGTCTGTCTGCATTGATTCAAAGGAGTGGTTTTCAAACTCTGGTATTCTTCCCTCAACTTGGCCTCATCTTCTGTTAATACTTCTGATTGAATTATGAAATTCTTGTAGTGAATTTTTCAGCTCTAGAATTTTAATTTTGTTCTTTCTTTAAATGGCTATGTCATCTTTCAGCTCTTAGGTGGTTTTGCTGGTTTTCTTCTGTTGGAAATCCTGTATCTCATTAGCTTCCTTGCCGTTGGAATTCTAACTTTTACGGCTGTCATTTCAATTATTTCAATCTGGTTAAGAATCATTGCTGGGAAGCTAGTATGGTCATTTGGACATAAAAAGAATCTTTGGATTTTAGAGTTGCCAGAATTCTTGTGCTGGTTTCTTCTCATCTGTGAAGGCTGATGTTCCTTTATCCTTTGAAGTTGCTGTCCTTTAGAAGGAGCTTGTTATTTTTTATGTTCTTTTTTTCTCTTAAGGGTTTGAGTATGGTGTAAGTTGGGTTTAGTCGTGTGACTCTGTTTCTTGATGCTTCAGAGGGACAAGTCTCAGTTTAGCACTCCTGGGATGCATGCTCTAATCCTGGGTTGGTAGCTTTGTCCCTGGCTCCTGGAGGTCAGGCACCAGCTGCACTGGGGACAAAACGCTCCCAGGCTACTAGCAAAAATTCTGTGCTAAGGGACACCAGAAAAGCACTCCAGCAGGACAGCAGAGGCTGCTGCTAAAAGCTCTATTGCAATGATCGCTGCCAAAAGCACTCCAGAAGAGCAGTGAAAGCTGTGCTGTGTGCTGGCTCCCAAGGGTGTGGCCAAGCAGGGACTCTAGAATAGGCTGGTAGACAAGGGGATGTGCAAATCAGACTCACTTTGGTCCTACTGGAAAGACAGCCCTGCTCTCTCTAAGTCTGACAGTTAACAAAGGTTAGAGTCTCTTAGAGGCATATGGAGAGCCTCTGCAGGGTAGGTACCTTGGTACTTTGCAGCTGTCCCTGTGTCAAATGTCTGTGGGTTCCACGCAGACTCAGGCTCCATCTCTTCTGATTGTTTGGGCAATTACTCGTGTCAATTCAAATGTTAATGGGGGTTGTGGGATCTTCTGCAGCTAGGATCCCAGAGGTTCATGACAAGAGTGTGCCACTCCACAGTTATTTCACTCATCCCTTCCTTAGGGGTTGTTCAGGGCAAGGAACAAGTCCCAAAGCTCAGCAGCTCAGGCAGGGTTCCCAGCCAGGTTCCTTCTCCTTCATCCTTCCTTCATCCCTGGTGTCTGCGTCATTTCTCCATCCACTCTCAGGACATTCTCTTAGACGATCTGTTCAGAGTATGCTGGTCTATTCAATATTCTGGTCTCTTGTCCCATATTCAAAATTATTTTTATTCAGAAATGATGTGATTGTTGATGTGGAAAATGGCAAAGCAGCAATAAAAGAAAACTTCCAGAACTAATAAGCAGTTATAGAAAATGACAAGATACAAGGTTAATATACAAGTCAAATGCTTGCTTATATTCCAGCAATAAACCATTTGAATTCAAAATAAAAAACAAAACCTCCAACCTCTACAATATCATAAAAAGGAGAAATACTTAGGTATGTACACATCTGACAAAATACATATGAAAAATTACAAAACTCTGGAAAAATATGAGATCTGAATAACTGAAGATATATTTTGTCTTCGTTGATTAAAAATTTCAAAATTATTAAAATGTAAGTTCTTCTCAATGTTTTATATAAATTGAATCCTAATCAAGATCCCAGCAAACAATTTTGTAGACATTGACAAACTTTTTCTAAAGTATAAGTGGGATTGCAAAACACCCAGAATAGCCAAAACAATACTGAAGAACAAAGTTAGACAGATATCACCTGACTTTAAGACTCATGAAAAGCTACTGAAACAAAGATAGCATATTGCTAGTGAAAGAACAGGCACATAGATTAATGGAATAGGATATAGAGCCCAGAAATAGCCCAAAACAAATACAGTCAACTTGTTTTAATAAAGGAACAAAGAAAGATCAATGAAGAAAGGAGTCTTTTCAGCAAATGGTGCTGGAACAACTGTATATCCAGATGCAAAACAGTGAATGTAGACACAGACCTTATACTTTTATAAAAATTAATTTAAAATGTATCATAGACCTGAGTATAAAACTCAAAACTAAAAAGCTTTTAGAAGAAAGAGGAAAAGAACATCTAGGTAACTTCATATTTGGCAATTCGATTTTACACCTAACATCAAAAGCAGAAACCATTTTTCAAAATTTCGATAATTTGGACACTATTAAAATGATACACTTCTGCTGTATGAAAAACACATTAAGAGAATCAAATAACAAGACAGAAACTGGGAGAACATATTTGTAAAATAAATATAACGAAAGACTAAGATTCACAATTATAAAACACTCTGAAAATTACACAGAAAAATGAACAACTCAATTTTTTAAAAATTAAACAAGCAATCTGAAAAAAACACATCACCATAGAATATATGCAGATAGAATATAAGCATATGAAAAGACTCTCAATTGTATTTTCGTTAGAGAATTACAGACTAAAACAACAATGAGATATCATTATGCACCTGTTACAATGGCTAACATTCAAAAATCCTGGCAATATCAACGGCTGGCAAAGGAGCTGTAGCAACAGGAACTCTCATTCGTTGCTGTTGAGTATGAAAAATTGTACAGCTCCTTTGGAAGAAATTTTGACATCTTATCACAAAGATAAACATCCACTTTACAACAATTGAGCTTCTAGGTATTTATCCAAATGACTTGAAAACATATGTCCTCACATCAGTTCAAAAAGATTACACAGAAAATGGTGTTTTGAAAAAACACAAATGAACATCTTCTAACCTAAGAGTATTTTTTATTTTACATTTCCCATGATCTTTACATTGTTAGGTTTTGACTTAAAATGGGTGATAGGCAGATATGCCAGCAGGGCCCTTTGAATTTAGTTTAGATTTTTGTTTGTTCACTTGTTGAAATATTCTGCATGCTGTTTTCAGAATCTAGAAGGCTACAGCTTTTTGAACAGAAAGGGTACATTAAGTCAGTTTGTACATTTTAAGCAGATGTGAGGAAACTGCCTAAAGAAAGATAACAAGGAAGGGAGGCCTGTACTTCTTATTTCTTTCGTTGGCTTTCCTTAGTGTCAGAATCATATTTTATTATTGCAAGTGCACAGACGATTTTCTAAATGGCTTTTATAAGGCTTGAGTCAGAGATGGAGACCTTGTTTATGGAATAAAACTTTGGTTATAAAAGTACTCAAGAAAAGGGACACAGAAAGGTATAAAAATATTACATTTGAAGGTCTATTCCAGAAACTGAGGGAGAAAGAAAAAGAAAAAGTTGTTACCCTGGGGTCATAACAAGAAAGCATCTCAGTAGGTCTGTTCCCAAACTTTGAGGACAAGGATTTCAGAGAGCATCAGATATTCTTGTTGCAAAGCGGATATATGGTCCGGGCACCGTGACTCATGCCTGTAATCTCAGCGCTTTGGGAGGCCAAGGCAGCAGATCACTTGAGGTCAGGAGTTTGAGAATAGCCTGGCCAACATGGTAAAACCCCATCTCTACTAAAAATACAAAAATTAGCCAGTTGTGGTGGCACGGGCCTGTAATCCCAGCTACTCAGTAAGCTGAGGCAGGACAAGCCCTTGAACTTGGGAGCTGCAGGTTGCAGTGAGCCAAGATCGCACCACTGCACTCCAGCCTGGGAGACAGAGTCAGACTGACTCAAAAACCAAAACAAAATAAAACAAAACACAAAGAGCGCATATGAAAACTATTTATTTAAAAAATACAAATAAATATGCTTTTAACATATAAAATTAAAATGTTTAAAAGATGTGGTGCTGACTGTTCATTAAAGGGGAACATCGAAGGGTCCATTTCTCAATTGTGAATAGATGTTCCAAGCAAAGCATGTTTGTGATCACCCTCTCAACTCCCTCTCTTCCAACCTCGATGATAACCCAGGTGCTTTGTACTGCAGAAAACTCAGCAATTAAGTTAATTTATGTTCTTTTATTGCCTTTGCAGTTAATGTTATATGGCTTACTTATCTAGAAATTTAGAATATAATGAAATAAAAATTTTCAATAAAGTGCATAGATACATTCTGTTTCAACTCCATTCTACAATATCTCATCTGAATTAATTTTATCTATTCTTTTTCAAACTTAGTATCCAGTTTTCTTCTGTATTGGAAATATGCACACAACCATTATTTTAAAATGCAGTCAATATAAGAGTATTTTTCTTGTATTTCCAGGAATAATAGCAAGTTTCATATAACCTTCAACAAAACACTGTTTATGTAACTGTAAAACTTAGTATTCTATTCAAAGCAAAAAAAGCAAACTGAAAAATAATTCTCAATACCCATTATAATGTTTTTATTACAATTTGCTATTTTTATTATTGTCAGCCATGTAATCATGTAGTTTTAAAGTGACATTAATTCCAAGTCTAATGCCATATTAATCAGAAGTTACTAAATTGCTGAAGCACACAAAAAAATCTATTTGGCTCCAGATTTCATTGAAGTATATATTTTTTCCTTATATAAAAATGTCTTAATGGATAGAACATATTCTAATCAAAGTTTTGGGCATTAACTTGTGTTCTTAAAATAAATCTCTGCTATATGAGTCATTAGGATGTTTCCTTTGAGGAAAAATGACTAATCTAAAAACAAAAAAAAAATTCTAAATAGATTATGAAAAAATATAGTTACATAATCTATGACTAAGATTTTTAAGACTAACCATTGTCTTATTTCTATACAATTAGTGCTTTACCTGTGACATATAAATTGACATATAAATCTTTTTTTTTTCTAAGATGGAATCTTGCTCTGTTGCCCAGGCTGGAGTGCAGTTATGCCGTCTCCGCTCACTGCAACTTGCAACCTTTGCTACCCAAGTTCAAGCAATTCCTCTGCCTCAGCCTCCCAAGTAGCTGGAACTACAGGCACCCACCACCACACATAGCTAATTTTTGTATTTTTAGTGGAGATGGGGTTTCACAATATTGGCCAGGCTGGTCTCGAACTTCTGACCTTAAGTGATCTGCCTGCCTTGTCCTCACAATGTGTTGGGATTACAGGCGTGAGCCACCGTGCCCGGCTTTGACATATAAATCTTATTCTGCAGATTTGGAATAATATTGAAATATGACTAGTCCTTTTTATTTATTAAAAATATTTAGTATGATAAATGGTAGTCCCTTGTAAAGGGCCTAGTGGATATAACTAATTGCCTTAGGAACTCAAAAAAATTGATACTATGAAGGAGAAAGAAGAGAGAATGAAGGGGAGGGCATTGGAAAGGAGTGAAGGGATGAGATGGGTAAATTAACCAACCCAAAGTTGCGTAGATATTAAGCAGCGAGCTGAAAGGTACGTAGACTGGTGGTGGTTTGGCTGTGATCTGGATACAGGGTGATCAAATCAGGAATGCCTAGCCTGTACCACTGTACTGTGGCATCATCTGTCATACATTCTTCATTGAATGCCATGTTCTTCATTGCATAACTGGTTTCAGTAACCTAAATTAAACCCTACTATGTTACTTGGGACATTTGTTGATTTCACATCTAATTCTATTCTACTTCTACTTTAAGCATGGTCATTTGCAAAAGTATTAGGCAAAGAAAAAATAAAGCAATGGATTAAAAATGAAAAAAATAGAGCAGTTAACAAGGGAACAGTATATAGCATTAGATCTTCGCACTTTATGCTTTTCAATAATATTAAAAACAGGTAAATCATATGAATCTAATATAATTAGAATTTAATTCCTCCAACTAAGTTATATACTGTCTATATATAGTATATGTAGGAATACTTTTTTAGTATGAAATGTGATAATAATTCTGTTCTGTTTATTTAATGTAATCCCACTGATACTCATTTTGGTGTTTTCAGTTCCAATGATTTGTGTTCTTTATAAATCCAATTTAAGCAAAGCTTCTTTCTTTATTATCTAACATCAAATTAATTTTACCAAACTTTCACAAACTTTTGAATAACATGCATTGCATTAAAAAAACATATATTAACCTTTACATGTAGCAAATATCTGATATAGTTATTGTGCCAGGCAGAGTTGCATGCATTTACATACAAATTTATATTCAATTTTCCCAACCTGGGAGAGAGACTTTATTATTTTGCCCATTTTGCAAATAAGGAAACTAAGGCATAGAACACCAAATACCATCTTAAGGGTAACACAGAAAGAAATATTTTAAGATTACCTTGTTCACCGGGAATATTCACTCTTTGTTAGAAAAACGTTTCATAATCAATTCACTCTTTGTAAGGAAAACGCTTCATAATCATGCCAAGAGCAATGCTAAATTTTGTTACTGTATTAGGCATATAAATATTATGCGTGAGAAAAGTTTCTTATCCCAAGTTAAAGCAGCATAAACTTATTTATTAAAATAAATTATAGACATTTATACATGTTTACAAATAAAAGATGAATATGTGCATATATAATGCATATTAACATAAATTGAATACAAATCTTTATTTCAAGTTAGAAATAACAAATTAGAAGCTGAAAACATTAATATGTGCTTTCTTTTCATTTATGAAAAAATCAATAAACATTAAAGTGAATACATCAGAAAACAAAGGATATGACTTAGGAAGATTGTTAGAAGCCCCATTTTTTCTTTGACTGTTATCACCTTCAAATATTCCTTTTTTTTTTTTTTTTTTTTTTTTTTTTTTTTTTTTTGAGACGGAGTCTCACTCTGTCGCCCAGGCTGGAGTGCAGTGGCCGGATCTCAGCTCACTGCAAGCTCCGCCTCCCGGGTTTACGCCATTCTCCTGCCTCAGCCTCCCGAGTAGCTGGGATTACAGGCGCCCGCCACCTCACCCGGCTAGTTTTTTGTATTTTTTAGTAGAGACGGGGTTTCACCGTGTTAGCCAGGATGGTCTCGATCTCCTGACTTCGTGATCCGCCCGTCTCGGCCTCCCAAAGTGCTGGGATTACAGGCTTGAGCCACCGCGCCCGGCACTAAGTGTGTTTTTCAACCACAATTATGTAAGGTAGGTTAAGTGGGAATGAAACCCTTCAGGTCTTATCTTGGAAAGTCTTTATTTCTCCTTTCTTCCTTTTTACTTCCCATGGACATGTATCTCACATGTTTATTCAGTACCCTGAGACTATACTAGTCTAAGTTATCATTTTATCTTATCATGCCTATCTCACGGCTTCTTTACTGTTTTCTCACTTCTAATCTTCTCCAGGTCTAACCTTTTATAAATACAAGGACCAAAGTAGTTTTTTGAAAGGACTATTCTTTCTTTCTTTCTTTTCTTTCTTTTCTTTCCTTCCTTCCTTCCTCCCCCCTCCCTCCCACCCTCTCTCCCTCCCTTGCTTTCTTCCTTCCTTCCTTCCTTCCTTCCTTCCTCTCTCCCTCCCTCCCTTCTTTCTCTCTCCCTTTCTTTCTTTCTCTTCCTTTTTTTCCTTCTCTCTTTTCTTTCTTTCTTTCTTTCTTTCTTTCTTTCTTTCTTTCTTTCTTTCTTTCTTTCTTTCTTTCTTTCTTTCTTTCTTTCTTTCTTTCTTTCTTATATTGTTTATCTTGTTTTGCACCCTGATGAGTGGTGGTCAGTAATTAGCTTTACATTCCTTTTAAAAAAGAATGCAGAAAGGTTTTTAAAACCTTTATATAAGTTTCTGAAATCTGTAATCAAATAAGTTTGGTACACAAGTTAGCTGAAAAATATTTTTGCCTCGAACCTCTGTGTTAGTTATGTGTTCAGGTTGTAAGGAATGGAGATCCAGATTGCCTGAATGAATGGTATTTTTTTTTTATAATTGGCACATAATAATTGCATGAAAAGACAATTTTCTCATGTTATTCTCATGCTCCAAAGGTTTCTGTGTTTTTATTGCATCCCACTCTCCATTGCTTTACACATCTTTAACTACAAAACCAGTTTGTTTCCATTTTAAGACAGTTTTTTACTCTTCAAAACCATCAGGCCTGCAGTTTTGCCTACTTAGATAGACCCTTCATCTGCCTCTGTCAATTGACTGGATTCTCCTTATCTGACTGGCTTCAGCTTAAATGAGACTTTGGAACATGAGATTTATGGAGATTCTTCCACTTTCTCCTATATTGCTTCCTCCTCAGAACTGGGACAGAAGAGTCAAGTAAGGTATTAAATTTTGTTTTGTCTTTGCTGATATAGAAAGAGACCCACAGCACTTGGGAAGGATTTGCTATTGTCATTATTGCCGATATATCCCTAACATCCTAGAAGACAAAGTAGGTACTCCATAAATATTTGTTGAGTAAATCAAAATAATAATATAGTCAGTAGTTTAAAATTTCCACTCAGAAAAACTTCTCTCTTCTTTTACCTCCTACTCCACCCCTGCTAGGAAGCCTTTCAGAATTAGATACAATGAAGATGGGAGAGAAGAAGGTTGAATTCTTTTTTCATTTCTATTTTTACCTCCTCAGATTCTCACTAGTCCAGAACCTCTCACAACTCCTGGTGTATCAGAATTCAACTACAATTTCAATTTTTAATTAGTTTGCTCAAGTTGCCATAACTGAAAACTACATAATGGATGGATATCTTAAATAACTGAAAGGTATTTCCTCATAGTTCTAAAGGCTGGAAGTCTGAGATCAAGGTGTTAGCAGATTGGGGTTCTCCTGAGACCTCCTTCCTTGACTTGCAAATGGCCACCATATTACTGGGTCCTCACATGGCCTCTTTTGTGTGTGCACACATCTCTGACGTCTCTTTGTGTGCCCACATTTCCTTTTCTTATAGGTATATCATTCAGATTAGATTAGATCCCCTCTAATGGTCTTATTTTAACTTGATTTCCTCTTTAACAATATCTGTCTCCAAATGCAATCACACTGTGATGTCTTGGGGATTAGGACTAGGAGACAGAGTATTTTTGTGTATGTGGTGGTGGACCACAATTCAATTTATGAAAGCCGAGGTTATTCTTCTGTAGCCTGTATTTTACTCCAACAAGTTAGACTCTAGGCTTTTGTGTTTTCTTCCTGAAGATTTATGAAGAAAACTTCCCTTCCTGGACATCATGAACTTTTCATGGTGATTCCAGCTATAGCACTTATCAGAATTAAACATTATTTATCTCATTACAATTAAACTGCATTATTTCATTATAATGTTTTAAATTATCCTCTCAATTATATAACAGTAGTTAGTATTTTTGGAATATTGACATATTCTATATATAATTTAAAGGTCTTTTCAAGTTTTAACACATTCTCTCTTTCTAATACCATTCAGCATTAGAAATTATTATAATAGAGAACCCACAGATGAAAACACTGAGAAATAAAATCAGTAGATGAAACCCCTAGGATTTAATCCCAGGCAGCCTGACCCTCAAGTTTAGGTGCATAATAACTACATTGTACTGCTTTTCTTCTTTAGTATTTATATTGCAAGATTTATGAAGTCAGATACCTGTTGTCATGTGACAGGTTAAGACCACAATCCTTCCATAATAGAGATGAAAATCATTGACTCTACTCTTGTATTTTCTTGACGAAACTAAACTGAAAAATGTAATTTCCCTCAGATTGTACTTATTCTCTAAATTGCTTACACTTAAACTCTCTTTCCAGAAACTAAGGGATCTTAATTAATCTGACCATTCACCTCGTATTACTAATTTTTGACTCTCTTTTTCTGATTGAGTCCCTAAGTGCCAGTGGCACACACACCATCTATTAACTTCTAGAAGGCTGAGATAATGTCAGTCTGAAATAAACCTTTCTTTTTCTTACCTGATTTGTGTGTGTGTGTGTGTGTGTGTGTGTGTGTGATCTTACTCTAGGACTCTTGACATTCAATAAATAATTATGTAATGAATGAAAGCATTCCAATTCTTCTTCTATGAAATGTGCCCATCATTGTAAATGAGTTTCTTGACAGCATGGACTAAAGCATGGATTTTTAATTTTTTTTAACCCAGAGTGCCTCCTGAGAACACTGTTAAGTACACAATATGTATTTTCAAATGAATCCAAACTTGAGTCAAACAGTATGATTAAATCTTGTATACCTATTGCATAAATGTCAAAAAACGGGTATGAAAAAAATTTCTTAGCAGAAAAATATTTTTACTGTCTTTGTGTAAGAAGAGAATGGCTTCTGTTATAATGATGTGTGTGTATTAAATACATGTAGCATTTTTATTAAAGAAGTCACCCACTGTATAAATTCTAAATACAAAACAACTTTACTATTTCCCAACATATCCTGTTAAAATCACTTTTCAGTTTCTTTCTGCTCTTGAAAAAAATCTTAGAATAAATCTCATTGATTTTCCAGGGATTCAAAGTTGATAAAAGTCAAACTCTTACAGCTACCAACACATTTTGATTCATTTAGGTGTTACTTCATTTAGGTTTCTTTGCAAATATCAGCCTTCTTGGGCAGAGAAATATTTCCCGACCAGTCTGAGTGCAGTAGCAAGCTCATACCTTCTTTATTCCCTTTCTCTGTTCCATATTTCTTCTTAGTGTCTTCTCTTTTTTATTCAGCTAAAATTCTCAGCCAGAACCTTTTGTGTTTGATTAGGGAACCGGCTGAGGTGCCTGGCTTTGGGGGACACTGGATGACTGGAGGCCACATGGAATTGGCAATCCACTGGTCCCCCACCAACGTACAGCAGGTGCTGGTGCTGGTACCCACCAGCATAGATTGCAGCCTTGTTAATGGGAACCCAGATAAGTTTCCGGGCAAGGCTGCATTCATTGATGGTTATGGAGGCCAGCCAGTCAAAGCGAAACCTCTATCTTTGCACCTAGACATCAGCTGCTTGGCTCCCCACTTACACACTGTGTATATCTCTCCCATACCTGAATACATGCTGGAGTTGGATATTTTACACAGCTTGGCAGCTGTGCCGTTTATCACAGGTTGGATGGACCACTTGATGATGGAATTGAGACAATACCGCTATGTAGTGAACTTGGCTAATGCATTCTTCTCAATTGACATTGCTCTAGAGAGCCAGGAACAGTCTGTCTGCACGTGGGAAAGATGACAATGGGCATTCACAGTGTTGCCACAGGGCTATGTGCATAGCTCCACCATATGTCATGGTCTCATTGCCATGGATTTAGCCACCTGGAAATCTACAAAAGGCGTGCACCTATTCCATTATAATTATGACATTAGGTTAACCTCTGATTCTCTTGCTGATTCAGAAGCAGTAGCACCCCTCTTACAACAACATTTGGCAGCATGTGGTTGGGCCATCAACGAATCCAAGGTTCAAGGGCCTGGATTGTCTGCCAAATTACTGAGAGTTATCGGATCGGGTAAGAGGAAAGTCATACCAGAGGCCATCATAAACAAAATTCAGATATAATCCTGACCCAGCACAGTGAGGCAGCTGCAGACCTTTGTGGGCCTCTTGAGATATTGGCAGGCTGGCTCAGGTGACAAAACTGGTGTACAGGTTGACAAAAAAGGGGGGCTACCAGGGATTGGGATGATGTGGCTGAGACCACCTTCCTGGCAGCCAAGTAGGCTATTCAGCAGGCACAAACCATACAGTAGTTGACCAGGGATACCAGTTTGAGCTGGATGTGCATGTGACCAGATGGTTTCAATTGGAGCCTGTGGCAACACATGGCATGCCTGAGAACTCCAGTAGGTTTTTGGCCACAACTATGGAAGGCAGCTGAGCTCTGGTATTCACTGATAGAGAAGCAGTCAGTAGCTGCATATGCTGCCCTTCAGTCTTACGAGAGTTGACAGGACGGGCTATAGTCATTGGGTGGATGACTTACTCAATAGCAGGATGGGTACATTCATGGGTAATGACCTCCCAGACTGGAACTGCACAGACATCCACTTTAGCAAAGTGGGGTGCCTACTTAGAACAGTGAAGTATGCTGAGCACAAGTCCCTTAGCAGCAGAATTGCAAGACGTCTTGGAACCTGTAGCCCTAATGCAAAATAAGTCCATGGGGCCTGAGGCACCTCTAGACCCTGAGCTATCATCGTTTAAGGAAAGGCGCCCCCCCCATCCCTGATGGGGCATGGTATACAGATGGGTCTACCTGGGGTGCTGCTACTGCCTGGACTGCTGTCACAGCCCAGCCTAGTATTGACATCATATGGTTTAATACTGAGTGTGGACAAAGTAGCCAATGGGCTAAATTCAGAGCAGTGTGAATAGTGACCACCGAGTAGGTGACACCTATGGTTATCTGCATCAATAGCTGGGCAGTTTATCAAGGCTTAACCTTGTGGTTAACTACCTGTAAGTTACAGAATTGGCTAGTTGGTCACTAACCCATGTAGGGACAAGTCATGTGGCAAGACCTATGGGAGGAAGGATGACTTCCTCTGACCCTCTGACTAGCTATGGGACCAAACAGCAATTTGTTCTTGCCTGCCCTGAAACCCCTAAAGGTAGGGGAACAAAAAACCTGGCTTTGGCCATGGACCTTCGAAGTCCCACACCCCCCATTGAAGGTGGTTAGCCACTGTAACTCCCTGGGGGGAGGACCGGCAGTATTATTTACATGTCACTCCTTGGGTATTAAATGTATGGCCTCCACAATTAACCATTAGTAGAGGAATGGCCAGAAAAGGAACCCTCCTCCAGGGAACATATGTATTGTCTTTGTGTGTCCTGGCACATACATCCACCTTCTATGAAGAACTGGACATGGCTAGAGACTTAGAGTCCCCTGGCTGATGCCTGGAATGCAACATGCCAAGGGTTGAACAGAGAATGCCACAGAACTAATGGCATACCTGCCCCCAGGATGACCCATAGAATTTATGATGGATAGGTCTGACTGATAGAAATACACCTGGTGCCCCCACCACAGGTACCACAATGTATAGAGCAACATTAGGGTAATGTTACTATGGGGTGGTTGCTCACCATAGCCTGAAGTTGTTATTCTCTGTATGGTTGTTATGGCCTATGGTTTCAGTGTTCCACCTCGTGGATGCTTCTCCCCACTAAAAGAACTCCCTCAGCCTAAGGGGCGAGTGTAAGGAAAATGAATGTGCTTCCATCAAAAATAGGTTGAAATAGACATTCAGTACAGCATGACACAGCAGGTTTGGAGTGCAGGTGCACAATCCCATGCATTATGTGACCTGTTTGTGTGAACTCATACCTGGCTTTGAGCCACTATTGTCTGTAAGGTGCATGAACATATCACCGATACTGTGAGAGGGCATGTGTACAATGGAGCTGGCCACCTTGCAGGCAAATGGGGAGAGCCAGGAAATGATGAGTACAACACCAGGGAACACAGCTGCAGGTTTGGGGATGAACAGGAACCATGAAGCTGTGCTGAGAGGGTCTGTGGCTGGAGCGGGCAGCCAAGAGAAAGCCTCACAACTGGAGAGAGAAGCCATGTTGCAACTGCCTGTGATTCCTCAGGTGTTTTTCCAACTACCTGCCACCTGCCCACCAACTTCCTTCCCATGGGTCTCAGTGTGGGCTAGAACCTGACAAAGAGTACATATGACAAAGTAGATACTCAATGAATATTTGTTGAGTGGATTGAAATATTAATGGAGTTAGTAGTTTTAAAGTCCTGTTCAGCAAAACTTCTCTCTTTTTCTACCTTCTACCTGACCCTTTTATGGAGTTTTTCAGGCTTAGATGCATGCAGTGGAGATAGGATGGAAGAAGTTGAAATTCTTCTTTTGTTTATATTTTTGCCTCCTCAGATTCTCACTAGTCCAGTACCTCTCACACCTCTTAGTGTATGAGAATTCACAGAACTTTACCCACACTTTCAGTTTCAACTTATCAGGCTTAAGTGTTTTATAAAGTGCCTCAGGACCTTGGTTTTAATGGGTATTCAGAAAAAAAAAAAAAAAATCATATCCATTACCAAGATCCTGAGTCAGACTGAGGGGCCTTGCATTAGGGGATGTAAACACTCTTGCAAATCCAGAACAACTGTAATCTAAAGTTCATTCCCTCAGGAGATGAAGAAATCACAACTGGTTGGATCTATCAGTCCTGGATCCCTCTCTGAGGGAACTTACAGTTGTGGATTTCTGACATCCGTATTCTAGGTGCTGGCTGCGGACTCCTCTCTGTCTCAGGCCATAGGTCATCCTCTTTACACAGACTCTGTCTCCACCAGCACCACCTCTCTCACATCAACAGGCATCAAAATCACTCAGAGTGCTTGCGAACCACAAGCTTCTGATTCAGTCATCTGAGCTAGGGGTTAATAATTTGCATGAATAACAAGGTCTCAGCGGATGCTGCTGCTGCTGGTTCACACTTTGAGAACCATTACTCTAGTGATTTTCTGGCTAGGCGGAAGCCTAACATGAATCTACTTCCTAACACAGGTACATTTTGTCAAAATAAATCTTACAGGTTTTGTACTGCAGTTGGTTTACGATACAGCCATTTTGTCTCTGTTATCAACTAAAAATTCCAGGAAGTAAGTATTTTCCTTGAAGATTCATTCATCTGATGAAAGGGAAAGGTGCCTTCTTTTCTCCCCATGGCAGTAGGCCTTTAGGAACAGAGAACACATGGAAAAGTTTTTCCAAAGAAATCCTCACTGTAATGTCTACTCTCTTTACTAGGTGATGACTGATGGGTAAAACCAGCTTTCCAATCTCTAGCTCCTTTGATATCCCAGCCAAAACAGGGGGAGAAAGTATCTCTATTAAGGCTTCTTTACACTTATGAGTCATAACTTTGAAAGAAACATAATAAAATAGTTTTGGACTTTTAAAATGTCTGAATTGAATATAGACTACACACTTGAAAATATTAAACATATTTCCTATAGTGGTCTACAAATTTTTCTTTCTGAGTTGATATAACTTATCTTTTTGTAGCAGAGTAAGATCAAGGATATAAAATATTTTATTATTACACAACATAGAGTTTCTTATTTGTATTAGAAATATTAAAGAAAATGGTAACTGTAGGGAGAGTTTGTTTATTTTAGACATCTTCCCATATATGCAAATTTTAAAGAGTTTGGTAGGCTCTGAGATAGATCTATCCCTTTGAGGGTTTCAAGTTTTTGCATCAGAAATCTAGTGCAGTAACTGTCAAATCCAGAGCTAAACAACCACTCTGAGACTATGTGAAAAACAAAACCAACAAACAAAAAAACATACTTACATACGAACAGGTACAGAAGACCTAAAAGTCTATTTCTTTCATAGGTGTAGCAAATTAATATGAAATTTCTGTATGCATTAGCTTTTCTTTTCGTTTCTACAGAACTTTTTCATTACTCTAAAATGAGGCTACTGGATTTTATTTCCAGCTCATTTTTCTTGTGCTTTTTCAAAATTTCAAATTTCGTATATCATTATATTTCAAAATGATACCTTCCTTTTTAGGCATAAAGAATTAGAGGCTTTCAGACAGGAGTATTCATGTGCTTATTATTTTTCATGCTTAGATTATTCTTAGCAAATAAAACTATTTGCAATCATCTTTCACTTATCTTTAAATTCGGAGATTGACATTATAAATTATAAGTTTAAATATTTTTTCTTTTCATTGCTTCTGCAATTTCATAATTCATATTCATGATAAAAATACAGTAAGAACTGAACAAGGAATAAAATAACTCAATAGATTTACTAGCAGAAATTGCATTTTCATAGTTTTGAATGTCTAAGATATTAATAAAAATTAATCTGTTATTCAAGAATAATTAATGTCTGAAAAAATTTGAGGAAAGTGACTGTCTCTAGGCTTTGAGGGGATTGACTAGAAAAGGACATAAAGGAAATTTCTGGGATAATGGAAATGTTTTGTATCTCGGTAGGGATGTATGTAGTTTGCCTTATGCTTTTGAAAACCCTCATGGAACTGTATAAAATCTGTAGAGTTTACTGTAAGTACTCATACTTCAGCAAAATAAATAAATATATATATATAAATACAGAAATAATCAGTTCTATAAAAATCTATTACCAACATTTCTGTATCATTTTATATTTTTATATACGATGAAGTTAAATAAATCAACTTTTCAACAAACACCTTTATAAGAAGAAATTGATAATGATTGAAGAAATATTTATATTAATAAAAGTTTTAAATAATCTCACTCTGCACTAGCATTGTAATTTGAAGAATATTTTAATTAATTTTTTCTAAGGATAATTGCTGAATTTACTTGTCACTAAAACTTATATGCCTGAGAGACTACTTATTCTTTAAGATATAAAAAGAAGTCTTTATTTAACTTTCTTAGAATCTGTTTCATTTTGACAGTCTCTAGGAAACCAAGAGATCAACACAGGAAATTATTCTAAAGAAAATTTAGAAGAAAAAAAATGTTTTTATTTATCTTGATTTCTCTGTTGGTAAGAGAACCAGATCTCTTAATGTAATTACACTAAGAAATGAATATGTGAGACAGAAATACATGGGAATTATTTCTTCCTAGCATGTCTTGATATTTAACTTCACTACTTGGAATCAAATTCTACATACATACCCAAAAGGAGTAATGTCTATATGGATTTGAGATGAATAGTATCTGCTAAATGTTATTGTAAAAGCATTTTTAAAGTTTGAATGAGGTATAATTTATATACAACAAACTACACATATTTAAAATGCACATGATGAGTTGTGACCTTTGTACACTTCCTTGAAACCATGACTAAAGTCAAAATTAGAAGCAAATTCTCATCTCTCCAAAATGTTTCTCTTAGTCCTCTTAATTCTTTCTTTCCACTTTTTTCCTACCTCTCCTCCTCAGGCACACACAGATTGAGCTTCTGTTACTATAGAATAGTTTGCATTTTTGTGAGTTTTTGTATAAATGAAATCATACAATATATATTTTTTGGTATGACTTCTTTCATTTACTGTAATTGTTTATAGATGCTGTTTCATGTATCAGTAGTTTATCCCTTGGTGTCAAGTAGTACCCAGTCATGCGTATATACCTCTATCTGTTTATCCACTCAAATATTCATAGCCATCTAAGTTGTTTCTTCCAAGTTATGGCCATTAAAAATATAGCCAATTTGAATATTCATAGACAATCTTCGTATGGGCATATGCTTTACTTTCTTTTAGGTAAATACCTAGGAATGAAATAGCTGAATCAAATGAGAGGTATATATTTAAATTTTTAGGCTATCACAAACTGTTTTCTGTAGTTTTCATACTATTTTACAGTCCCACTGGTAGTGTATAAGTTGTCCAGCTACCCCAGATTTTCACTCACACTTCATATGGTAAGTCTGCTTTTAATTCAAGCCATTCTAAAAGGTGTGAAGTATCTCATTATGGTTTTTATTGTGTTAATAACTAATGATTGATGACTTTTCCTGTTGTTATTTGGCATCTATTTATTTGATGAAGTATTTATTCAAATTTGTTTCATCATTTTGTAACTTTGTATTTGACCATGAATTTCCTTAATAATAAGTTTTGTTTCTTAGTTTTAGGTATGAAGTCTCACGATGCTTCCCAGGCTAGCCTTGAACTCCTGAGCTCAAGTGATCCTCCCAACTTAGCCTCTTGATTAGGTTGGATTACTGTACCCTACTCCTATTGAGTATTTTAGATAAACTTTTAATTTTAGGGTAGATTTATATTTGCAGAAAAACTGCAGTCATATCCCAGCACATTAGATATACCTGGCACACAGATTTCCCTATTGTTAACATTACTATGGTGTATTAGTCACATCTGGTGTAACTATATTCATTCTCAATTATCAGCTAAAGTCCATGCTTTATTGTGATTTCCTTGGCTTTTAATACAACGTCTTTTTATGTAAGATACCACATTACATGTAGTTATCGTGTCTCTAGGCTACTCTTTGGCTGTGACAGTTTTATCGGTTTTACTTACTTTACTTGATGATCTTGACAGTTAAGTCTGCTTAACTTTGTGAGAAACTTACACTGTTTTCCAAAAACCAATTGCACCATTGTAAATTCCCACAAGTAATGTGAGAGAGTTATTATTTCCCCAGTTTGCCAACACTTGTCAGTGACCAACTTTTTTATTATAACTATTTTAGTGGCTGTGAATTGGCATTTCATAGTGAATTTGTTTTGCACTTATCTAATTATTAATGATGTTGAACATATCTTCATAAACTTATTGTACATCTTGGGAAAATGTGTATTCAAATATTTCATGTATTTTTAATTGGGTAGTCTATTTATTATTGAGATATACAATTTCTATAAATATTCTATATACTGGACTCATATGAAATTTGCAAATATTTTCTCCATTGTGTGAATTGTCTTTTGACTTCATTGATACTGCTCTTTGAAAAACAATAGTCTTTAATTTATATGAAGCCCAAATGATCTACTTTTTTTTTTTTTTAGTTGCTTGTGCTTTTAGTGTCAGGTCTAAGAAACTAATTACGTAATCCAATGTCATAAAGATTTACACCTATATTTTCTTTAAAGAGTTTTATAGTTTTAGATCTTATATTTTTGTCTTTATCCATTTGAGTTGGTTTTTGTACAGAGCATTAGATAGGAGTCCGACATTGTTACTCTTCTCATGTGGGATTCCACTTTTCCCAGAATCATTTGCTGGAAAAAAAATTCTTCTCCATTGAATTGTCTAGACACCCTTGTCGAAAATAAATTGACTATAAGTATAATAGTATATAAATATAAAAGTATATTTATTTCTCATTTCTCAATTCTATTGTCATATATATCTAATACTAGTACAATACAACATTGATTACTGAAGATTTGTAGTAAGCTTTGAAGTTAAGAAATGTAGTAAGATTTAAAATTAAGAAAAGTGTCCTCATATTTGATTCTTTCTTATTATTGCTTTGGCTATTCTGAGTTTCTTGCATTTTCATATAAATTTAAGGATCAGCTTGTCAATTTTTGCAAAAATAAAAAAAGATCAGTTAAGGTTTTGGTAGAGATGTTGGTGAATACAAAGACTAATGTGGGGGATATTGTTATCTTAGCTATGTTAAATCTTCCAAACCATAAACACAGAATATCTTTGATATAGATAATTATTCTTTAATATCAGCTCATATATTTAAAATACAATAAAAAATGTTTGTACTACTGTTGTAATGTTTTTATATGGTAATAGTATAGAGTTACCTTCTGGTGACATTGAAAAATTATAAACTTGCCTATAAGATGATAAAATTAATAATAGATGTAGTAATTGCTGTATTTAAAAAACTTAAAATAAATAACATAGCTGAAAATTTATAAAGACAGATATTTCATAGGAAAAAAGGATAAATTTGTATATATATATATACACATACACACACACATCAGAATATACTTCTGATTTTTAAAAGTTAAAATAAATAACATAGCTGAAAATTTATAAAGAAAGGTATTTCATAGGAAAAAGGATACACACACACACACACATCAGAATATACTTCTATCTGTATATGTTTTCAGACTTCAATATTTATTGATTTACTCTTAGATAGGCTCTTGCTCTGTTTCCCAGGCTGGAGTACAGTAGCATGATCATAGCTCACTGCAGCCTTGAACTCCTAGGCTCAAGCAGTTTCCCTGCTTCTGCTTCCTAAGTAGGTGGGGTTACAGGCTCATGGCATCATGCCTGGCTAAATGTATTTTTTGAGGAGTTGGAGTCTTGCTATGGTGGCCAGGCTGATCCCAAACTCTTGGCCTCAAATGATCCTTCCACCTCAGTCTTCCAAATTGCTAAGATCAGACTCCCATATTAAAGAAATAGCTCTGGAAAAAGTGACAAATAAGTTATAACATTTTCACAAATTACAATTTAACTAATCTTTTTCTGGAATCGGAGTATTTTACAAGGGTTCAGTAGAGACCATGCAGAAGAGTATGTATTTTCTATATTTTCTACAATCTATTTTTCCTCTGCGTTCAATTGTAATCATTTAAACACTCAGCCAAGAGCCTCCCAGGAATGAAAGAGCAGCTGAAATGTCCTGAGAACAATCGTATCTATATTGCACAGGCCACAATAGGACATAGGCATGAGCATGGCTCTAATGTCCTATAACTTCCACCTTGTTAAACTTATCTGGCAAAATAAAGAAATACCAGCATCAGTTCATAAAGAAGAATGTGCAATGTTTATAAAGAAGAATTGTGTAAATTAACAATGTTAATTTGTAAATAAGCCTGCATTCTTAGTGACAGTGGCATAGCAAAAGGAGTGTTACTTTAGCAAAAGTAACAAGAAACTAGGTTTGAATCCCTGTTAGTTTACATATTCATGGTGAAACAAAGGTGAGTTTTATTGTAGCACAGACTTTTAATATACTGTCATGGCTGCTAAATTAACTGTGGTGATGTCTAAAGTTTTCAAGTCTCGTAACAGACTCTGATTCTCATCTGCTCTGAAGCTGACAGCTGCCATGACCGTTGGCTCTGCAAGTCTTACTGACATTCTGGGTGTTAAGACTGGCAAGCATTACTTGCTATGATTTAAAGGGAAAAGAAATGCTTGTCCTTTGTAAATAAGTATTAGATATTAGATATTGGAAATATACTGTGTTTATTAGTGGACAGAAACACATTGGAATGGTTAAAAAAAAAAAGTTTAATTAATAGTTTATATCTACATACAGTAGTTCAAAATTTGGATTAAATAGCATACGGATTAAGTTTTAGGAAGCAAAATCAGAACAGAAGAAATAAAATGAGAAGAAAAAACAAAATGTGGTTCATCTCAGGAACTCAAAGCTGTTAGTGTGCGTAAGTAATTTATGGCTTTCAAAATTGCAAGATGTTTAAACATGTTTAACAACATCCAGACTAAGACAAAAAGCAAAAAATTGTCAATATAAAATTTTCCAAGCCCATAAATAATAGAGTTGAAAAGTACCTTGATGTAATTTACTTCATCCCTCAACTTTACAGAGGATGAAGCTGAGGACTACAAAAGTAATGTGAGTACCCAATACAGCAGAACTAATAAGAAAGAGTTCTCCTGATTCCCATGACTGCCGATATTGACAAAAGATATTTCTTATCCCTCAATATGCTATGATTAATGAATGTTATATTAAGTATAGTATTCTCTTTAGCCTTTGTTCTGGACCAAATGCTTGTGTCTCCCTAAAGTTCTTGTGCTGATGTCCTAACTCCCAATAGGATGGTAGCTGGAGGTGGGGTCTTTGGAAGGTTATTATGTTTAGATGAGGTCATACGGAAAGGACAGCACGATGGGATTAATGCCCTGATAATAAGAGGAAGAGAGACCAGTGTTCTCTCTCTCTCTGTGATATGAGGACCCAGTGAGAAGGCGGCCTTTCTTCAAGCCAGTAAGTGTATCTTTACCTCACCTGAAACTGAATCTACCGGCACCGTAATCATGGATTTCTCAGCCTCCATGACTGTGAAAAATAAATAACTGCTGGGCGCTGTAGTTCACGCCTGTAATCCCAGCACTTTGGGAAGCGAAAGCGGGCAGATCACGAGGTCAGGAGTTCAAGAACCTCCTGACCAACATGATGAAACCCTGTCTCTACTAAAAACACAAAAATTAGCCGGGCGTGGTGGCAGTTGCCTGTAATCCCAAGTACTCAGGAGGTTGATGCAAGAGAATTGCTTGAACCCGGGAGGCAGAGGTTGCCGTGAGCTGAGACCAGGCCACTGCACTCCAGTCTGGGCGACAGAGCGAGACTCCGTCTCAAAAACAAATAACTAAATAAATAATAAAATAAATAAATAAATACCTGTTGTTTCAGTCACTCAGTCTGTGGTATTTTGTTATAGCAGCCTGAGCTATAACAAAACCTAATAGCACTTACGCTTTTCTAAATTGCAGAATTATACTTCTAAGTATAATTAATTCAGGGGTTACTGAATATAGTATTCATGATTGAATGGAGAAAGCAAGTAATTTAAATCTACTAAAATCTACTAAAACAATGTTGAAAATGCAATAACCTAAAATATCCTGAACAGAAATCTAACAATATTTCTAAAACACAGTGAGAATAATATCTTCCATTGCCATCAGGAAAATTGTCTTCTTTTTCTTTCACAACACTTTCCTATTCCACTCTTATTATTTCTGAGTCAGAAAGGTGGCAGAAATGTTTATTCAAAATGTAAGGTTTTCATTTTTAAATTTGAATTTTTATATTTTGGTAAAAGCCTGACTTTCCTGTCCCAAAATAATTATTTATAGAATAATGATATTTACTCCAAGTATTCCAGTAACCTTGGTAATTTTAAAAGGCAAAATTGTATGACTAAATTGACAATAGATTTTTAAGATTTATTAATATATTATAAGAGAAAAGACAAGACCAGTAACAAACATAGAATACCTTCTCAAGAAAGTATTGTTGGTATTAAAATAACAAAGAATGGCAGTTCTTCACCAAGTTGATAGTTTAAACTGCTTTCAGATGGCATGGGGAGGAAATTATTAAGCTATGATTCAGAGGATATCAGGGACCTTCAGGGCCATGTGACCGTAGACTTAAATTGTGATTCATGAGAATATGTACACAATTGTGAATTTGTTGAAATTTTAAAGAACTGCATCTTTAATACAATTTTAAAGAACTGCATAATGTAATGAAAAATGGTTACATGGTTTTTATACTGTGAGCCAAAAAGATTAAATTTGGTATTTTGAGATTTATTTCAACACATTGTGCTATAAATATTGGGTTTTATTACTTTTTTATGATATAAGCCTCAAAGAGGCACTTATCCAAATATATTTTTAGTTTCTCATATATTTAATAAGAACCTATTCAAACTTTTAAAATAATAAATCTGACTCCTATAAGTGTGAATCATGACATTAAAAACCAATAAAATACAAGAAACAAATGGCACATGAGACCTGCTGTATCACTTCACAAAGAATATAATTCTAAGAAATTATTCAAGTCTCATTTCTAAAATGTGTTCCCTCATTAATTATGAAGTTCTTGATGTATTCATTTAGGTCTTTCAGATGCAAAACAATAGCTGACCTGAGAAAATACTTTTCAGCAGAAAGGATAAACTAATATTTTAATAAATATTGGTTTACTTACTAGTCGGTTGTAAAGATTTAGTTTAACTTGGCAAGATTACCTTTTCATTGTATTTTGACAATAAAAATGGTGCAACTGAAAACTGAAGTTTTATTTCAACACTACAGGCAAATTCAATTTGGCAATTTTCGCCAGATGTTTGAGTAGATGCTATAACGTACAAGACAGTGTAAGCATTCATAAAATAATATTTATCATGCAAATTAGTATAAAAAATCCTCTTTTGCTAGCTAATGTTTGTTATTAAAGTAAATACATTTGGAATAATTTATTTAAATAATCAACAGAATTTATTGTTGAAGAAAATATTCTAATTATCAAGACAGTTTATAAATATGTATTCAAGATGTTTGAGATGTTTTAACTTATGTTTTGATACTAAAGAAACTAATTTCATCAAATCTGTCACTACTGTATAAAGGCATTGAGGGCATGTTTTCATATAAGTATTCTCCCTGATGTTGTGGTCTGTTTATTCCAATCTATTGAAATATTCTTTCTAATTATAATACTAAGTTTTACATTGTTAGAGAATTTTCCTTGGTATCCTGTATTTAAAAAATCACTACTTCGCTAGTCTTAAAAATGCAGCTGACTATTTCAGAGTGTAATGGACCCAGTAATAATTATTTTTAGACAAAATTATTATTATTGTTGTTGTGCAAAACCCATTTCTCAGGTACCACATCTGTTTCAGGCCAGATTCTAACATTTGTATTTTTTTACCTCGTTTTGGAAACTAGATGGTAATTCCTGACTTATTTTTTGGCTGGAAATTTTGAGTTTGTTTCATGGTTTTGGTCTGTCCATGCATGAATCCAGAGTCTAATTAATTCATTTCTATTTTCTGAAACCCCTTCTGAAAAATTGTAAAATATAACAAAATAAATAAGCAAGGTGCTATTTGTAAAAGTGTTAAGGGGATTTACATGATGCATATCATCTAACAGGCATGGAAAAATCATATTTAGCAGCAGACTGACAATTTGCTGGGCTGTATTGGTAAGAAATCCCTATGTGAATGAAAACAAAATTTCCTAAAATTCAGCCTGTTTTTTTATTATCAAGCTAAATAATAATAATTGTGAAAAAGTACAGATTCTGTACTATTTATTTTCCAACTGATATAACCAAAAACTTGCATCTACTAGGGGAGAGAGTGGTATTAATCTTTATTTGTATCAATAATTGATTTTGTTTGCATCAGTAGTTAATCATAGCAATCAGGTGGGCCAAGTCATTTGTTAAGTAAAATTTTTCATATCTCAGCGGCATCACTGTATGTTATTTATTTATATTTGATTACATTAATTTTGTTTGTCTAATAGCCATATAATGATAACTCAACAATGATAATATGCTCTTTGTATACAACAAAAGACTATTCAGTTCTATTTAGGGAAGACAGGGTAGGGCATTCAGTTTACTGTAAAATCATAACTTTATTATCAAAACAAAGAAAATTTAAAAAATTGAAGACATAAAAATGACCACAATATGCATATTTTGTTATGAAATTCTGTTTTTTCTTCTATATAATACTATTTCAAAATTTATTTGGTATAATTTTGGAAATAATAAATTTAGAAAAGGGAACAAGTTTGTCTTGAGTTTTGAAGAGAGTGGAGTATGTAGTATATATTTGTGCATCTATAAATAGAAATATTCTAAATTTAAATGTTAAGCTGATAGTCAAAACATACTAGAAACATTCCAAGAAAGATTATAAAAAGGATATTATCATACTTCATATTTTTAAAAGTTGTTATTATGACTGACCAATAAAATAAATATGAAATGAATGCTGTAATTTGGGAAAAGAAAATTAACTTTTTACTCGAAAACATTTTAAATACAGACTCAAAAATTTTAACAGACTTAATTGAGAAATTAATGTATAGAAAGTTCAGTAAATCTTCTAAGTACAAGATAAATGCTAAAGAGGCCTACTTATAATCCTAGATAGAAAGGCTGAATCTTGTAAAGATGTAGTTTTCTAAATTAATTTTAATGTATCACAAGTGTCCAAGTGTATGCGATAAACATAAGGGAAAAAAGCTAATATCTGTAATGAAACCCAGAAAGATTTCTGGGATATATCAGAGATGAATTATTAAGCTAAGAATATATTTTTAATAAACTAGAAATTCTCTGTCCTTGACAAATAATAAGACAATAAAATTTTACTACTAACATTATTAAGATAATTATCTTTATTATATCAATTATTACAATATATGGGACTTGACAAATGAGACTGATCATGGAAATATACTTTAAATAAAATTACTTAGAAGAGCCATGTGTAAATACCCAGTGAGTAGTAGAAAGTATAAGAGCAGCAATTACAAATATAGATGTCTACTCTACAGGAACACTTGTTCATACATGCACAAGTGTATAATATTTATAAATGTATAATGTTTAAAATGTATAATATTTAAAAGAGTTAACAGCATCTAAGAAACCATTATCTAGTCTTACTAGGGACTATATAAACACACTGTGGTTTATTATTTAGTAAAAAATAAACTATGCAACATTAAAAATAAATGAAATTGTTCTATATGTAATATTGTGTGTGAATTTCAGAAATCCAATATTAAATGATGAAAACTGATATACAACATGATATTTTAATGCAAATGTTTAAACCCACAAAGCAATAATGTATGTTACATGGATATATATGTTGGTAATAAAAGTTTTTTTTTAAAATCATATACATGAAATACACCAATTTCAGAAGAGAATTACACATAAGATTTAAAAAGGAGGCATGTTATATCTGGAATAATTTATTTCTTAAAAATAAACTCTGAAACAGAAGTGAAGCTTAATAAGTATGCTTAATTTGGTCATACATGTTTAGATTGTTACCTTTTGAAATGTCTTCAGGAGTGAAAACTTTTATAAAAAAACACATTTTTATTTAAAAATTTTCTCACGTTGGTTCCAAAAGTAACATTAAAGAAACAAGTTCCGTTTAAATTCAGTTTAACCGAAGCATAAAGTTTAGCAGAAGGCTATTTAGTGCCTCATAAAATCAACAAGAAGGCCAAAAGTATGTTCACAGAATTACAGGAAGCAAGACCCAGAGGTACTCACAGAATGCACTGGATATAACCAGCCTAGAATAGACCCTGCTGTTTCCAGCTCCTCTACCCATGAGTGTTCCCATTCCTTGCCCATGTCATACCGATCAGGAGGCAGAGCAAGGAATTGTTGCCCATTTTTCACTTCCATAGTGACAGATGAGAGTTTCTCCTACATATCTTTGGAAAGCTTTCTCATGCATAGAAAAGGCAAAATAAGAAATGCCCTCAACAATAGATTTGCTCAAGTTAAATAATAAGAGAAGATTTAAAAGATTAAGACATAGGGTCACGCCTGTAATCCCAGCACTTTGGGAGGCCGAGGCGGGCAGATCACCTGAGGTCAGGAGTTCGAGACCAGCCTGGCTAATTGCTGAAACCCTATTTCTACTAAAAATACAAAAAATTAGCCAGGCGTGGTGGCGCGCGCCTGTAATCCCAGCTACTCAGGATTTTGAGGCAGGACCGGGAGGCGGAGACTGCAGTGAGCCACGATCGCGCCATTGCACTCCAGCTTGGGCAATAAGAGCAAAACTCCGTCTAAATAAATAAATAAATAAATAAAGACATGCTCGGTAGATCTGAACAAAGATTTAGCAGAAATGGCAATGCCAAGATCAATCAGGACAGGGCGTGAACACATTGTATGTGTTACTTTGTAGGAGAAGCAACCTAGCACAATAGTTGAAAGGAGCTGCAATTCCCGCATTGAACCCTGACTGCCACTTCTCAGATTATTACCACAGTGAGTTGCTTACCCTAATTTTGCTTCTGCACTTTTATCTACAAAATGGCATTAAAGATAGTACCTATCTCAGCGTTATTGTAAAGTTTATTTAATAGTAAGAAAACATTTTGAACAGTCCTTGGCATCTAACATATACTCCGAAATAATTAAGTATTAGATATATTTTTAAAAGTCAAAACTATATTACTGATTAGAATCTTAGGGTATAAAGAAAATGATATAAACATATTTCTGGTAGAAGTGCATCTTTATGCCTATTACCTAGAACACAATTTCTCAATAAATACCGAAATCCTTTTAAATTCACCTATGCTTTGTTCAACTTCATAATTAAATTTTTTGGAAATGATCCTTGGAATTTGCTATGAAAAATGAACAATACATATGTTCAAGAACACCTGTTTTTATTATTTATACTTTCAGATTAAAAATAATAGTATGATTTAAAAGGCATAAACCCCAAAAGATATATACAAGGAGACGAATTATAATTTGAAAACTGAAAAGCAGATGGACAAGTTGTAATTTTTCTCAATAAGCCAGGAAAAGCTGAAACCTATGCTTTCAGGAAAGTAACTCAACAAGAAGAAACTTGATTTCCATCCGCTCTGGTTTGGATCTGTGTCCCCCCTCACATGTCATGTCATCCCCAGTGTTGGAAGCAGTGCCTGGTGGGAGGTGATTGACCGCCGCAGTTGCTCATGACTGGTGTAGCAACACCCCCTTAGTGTTACTCCCGTGATGGAGTTTTCATGAAATCTGGTTGTTTAAAAGTGTGTGGAATCTCTCCCCACTCTCTCTTCCTCTTGCTCTGGTCATGTAAGATGTGCCTGCTTCCCCTTTATCTTCCTCCGTGATTGAAAGTTTCCTAAGACCTCCAAAAGCCAAGCAGATGCCAGCACCATGCTTCCTGAACAGCCAGCAGAACCGGGAGCCAATTAAAACTCTTTTCTTTGTAAATCATCCACTCTCAGATATTTCTTTATAGCAATGTGAGAACAGACTATACACCACCTGTGTTCCCATGAAAGTCTCCATAATTGAAGATACCTACGAGGGAGGGAAAGGGAAAGGACTGAAAATGGAAGGATTAGGAAAAAAAATCCAAAGAAAAGATAAATTTGCAGATTCGTTCCCTCCTTTTGGTTCCTCTTACTGCCTGGAACAAGCTATGCTCTAGAGAAGTTTTTTATTATGTTCTCTGGCCTTAGAGAGAGTAAACACCATTGAAGATATGTGTGTAAGAGTGTGTGTGTGAGTGTATGTGTGTGTGTGAGAGAGAGAGTGAAAATACAGGAACTAGGTAAAATTTATATGGAAAAGTTATATTCCCATTTCCTGCACATGATTTTTAGAACACTAATGGCCAAATTATGTGTTCTGTAGGAGATAGGAGACTTCTTGGGACTGAAGGGTGCAGGTGCAGGAAGATCATAACCTGCACAAGAGAAAATCCCACCAATCACCCTAATGCATTGCTCACAAGTGAATAGGCAAGACACATATAGACCAAGTTCCGAGTTAGTTTTAAGATGTCCTCATCTTACATGTGAATAAATAGCCAAAACTCAGGGAATGCTTGACAGAAGGCTGAGATGGAAAATAACCTCAGTGTGGAAGGTTGAGGCTGCAATGAGCCAAGTGGTGATTACATCACTGCACTCCAGCCTGAGTGACAGAGTGAGACCCTGTCTCAAATTAAACAGATAAATAAATACATAAATATTTCCAACCAGTTTTAAAATGCTTTTTAAAAATGCTTCAGCATAAAATGATTAAATGTGAAAGACAACCAAAGTGAAGAAAGATCATAGAAGAAACAGAAAATTGGGAAGACCGGAGCTGGTGCGGATGTGTGTGTGCTCATTAACACAAAGATCAGATCATCAAACCAGATGCAGATGAATCCGAGAATTTTTTCAATCCTATTTACTAATAATTTCCGACTAACAAGGAGTCTCACAAGCAAGCTAGGAGGCCTAGGACATTGAGTGTGGCTCTGTAGGTCCTTTCGCCTCACATCCCACCTGTGCTTTCGGTCCGAGGTTCAAAGGTGAGGTCTGTAATCATGTGTCCAATCACCTTGGGTGAAAGGGAGTATTCTATTTTATGAAATCTTCATTTCCATCTACGTAAGCACATAGCTTACATGTCATTTTCCAAGGAGCCTTGTCCTATAAAACCATAAACTCTACATTTGTTTACCATAACCAGTCCAATAAAGGGGCCATCCTGCTAAAACAATTCTATGGATAAAAACTGCACCTCTGCTATTATCAATAGCTTGCTGTTTATTAGAAAGTTTGCAAGAAGATTAGACAATGCCACTTTTGTTTCCATCCTCTTCCCTCATGTTATAACGGGAGAAAAATTGATTGCAGGCAAATGATGGCATGATAGACATATATGTGTACAACTAAAAACAAGGCCTGACTGTGTCATTATGTGATAAACTAATATTTCTGAGATTGAATAAATTTAGTATTTTTTGAAAAGTGGTTTATTTAGGTGGATTATTATACTTAAAATAATGAATATATCATAAAACTCATAATGAAAGTTTTTTCTTAACTTTAAAAAGTTGAATATTATTTCTGTCATCTGTATGTCTTTCTTTTTGTTCTTTGATACATGTATCTCATAAATTAAATGTTTTATATTATGCATAAGGGAATAATAGGTAAAAAACATAAATCCTTACATAATCTAAGAACAAATGCAGAACATTAATAAAGATATTCAGTGCTATACAATCTTAGTATTATGATTACTTAGTCTGATTTTTAAAAAATTTCTAGTTTATGTCTTCTCGAAAAGTAATCCATACATGTGTTTTGAGATGTAATGTGTCATCCCTAGCAATAAAATCACTTTTATCCCACATTGCACATACTAAATGAAACTTTCCTTATATTAGCCAATTGTTTTAATACGTTATTTTTTAAATTATTGATTTTAAGTAGGATTGAGAGATAGAATTATTTAATTATATTCTACACAAAGCCTGATTTCTACTGTGTCCTTTATTAGATTTCAGTTGAAGAAAAGCTAAACTGATGGCAGATGATCTTTATTCAAGTAACCTTGATAACACTTTTCATCATCATAGTATGCATTCTCTTCGTTTCTGTTGGGATAAGATAATACATTTTCTTTCATCTTCATTATCCTCTTCTTTCAATAAAAGTAATTTACACTATTCCCTTCAACAATGCCTCAGGAATAATGACAAGAAAAACTCAACCATGTAAAGAAGGGGAAATTAGAGCTCTATCTTATCGTTATACAGTATGGTTAGCCTCATTCATTGCATTTCATCTCATGGATTTGGTTATTCAGTTACGGGCTGAGTGGTCAAAACATTTAGCACTTGCTTGACACACAGAGCTTGGCACGTCACTTGGCACAACATATTAGCTGTTATTAGAAAGTGGTTTTTAAAAAGGACAGCAGTATTAACTGCTGATATAGTTAGCAGGGCAAACAAGATTTTAAGAGAAAATTATTTTGAAATCTTTTTGTTTACAATTTGACAGAGATTTCTTGTGGTGATTGCAACTCGTTATGTTCAGAAAGGCTGGCTTGCAGGGGGTGTGTGTTGAGAAGATAATGCCCTTTTATTTTAACCCTGGTTAATTTTATTAAGACCTAGAAAAGCATAGCTAAGTCAAAGGTTATCCTAAACAAATTCCAAATATTTTGACCATTTATTTTTTATTTAAGCAACCCAGAAATTTCCTTCAAAGTGCTAAGATATGAGCCAAGGGAGAAAAATGCAAGCAACTGGCTAAAATGTATTTCCTGTAGTTTTGTGACCAGGGTGGCCAGATGTCAGCCTTTTATAAATTAGTCAGTGAGACATCAACAGGGGAAAGAATGCCAGACCATGTGGGAGAAGACATGACTTCAGCCATCTTTCTCCATGTTCTATGTATTGCTAACCCTCCAAGAATAGTGCAAGCAAGTGGCTGGGGAATATATAATACTATTTTATATAGTTCAAAGGCAAATGCCAGAAATCCTGGCTTATAACTTTTTAGATATCTGCCTGCCAGAAACAACTAAAGGTTTCAGGCTTTCTTTGAAAATTTTTAAATGACAAGAAATCTACATCAGATCTCCATATTCCCACTTGAGTCCAGGAATTCAAGCCCATCTTGGGCACCATGGCAAAATCCCATCTCTACAAAGTAAAAAAATAAATAAACAAATAAAAAGTCATCAGGCGTGGTGGCATGTGCTGGTAGCCCCAGCTACTCAGAAGGTTGAGATGAAAAATAACCTCAGTGTGGAAGGTTGAGGCTGCAATGAGCCAAGCGGTGATTACATCACTGCACTCCAGCCTGAGTGACAGAGTGAGATCCTGTCTCAAATTAAACAAACAAATAAATAAATAAATAAATAAATAAATATTTCCAACCAATTTTAAAATGCTTTTTAAAAATACTTCAGCATAAAACGATTAAATGGACAAGAAAGTAACAGAATAGTCCTTATGGTTTTTGTTCATTTTGAAACAAATATTAAAAATTTGTGGTATGTTTTACAATGTTGGGAAAATAGACCAACATTGATAATTGGCCAGTCAGATGGATGATTCCTTCTAGTCAAAATTGTTTTAGTTTTGTTTTGTTTTGATTTATTATTTTAATGCACATTAAAATTTAAGATTCTATATTTGGAAAATTCTTATATTTGAGTTGCTTTGTGTACTTGAAATAATGTGTCAATTGTAATTTTTTAAATATTAGATTTGGTTTTTTTTTTCCCACTTGGCAGATTCGCTAAACATCCACAGGATATCAACATGGCGCTATGGGGCTGTTGTATGGCGAACAATACCGATATCTCTTCTAGCCTCCTCACTGGAGCTTTTATTCCTGTTTAGGAAACAGTAATCAAAACACAGCAGATAAAAAATTCAAAACTGTAGTAAATTCTACAGAAGAAAATAGAAGTGTTCTACGAAAGTATAAAAGGGAAGCCCATTTACTTCATAGAACTTGAAGAATTCTTAGGATGTAGGCTTTTCTGAGAAAGGGACATTTTAGTTGACATTTGACAAATGATTAAGACAGACTAAAATGGGACAAAAAGCATTCCATGAAATGAAAAAAAAAAAAAAAAAATGTGCCTGCTATAGAAAAAAAAAAAAAAAAAAAAAAGGCTTGCTTTGCTGGAGAACTGGAAGAGGAACATGAGGCTGTAATTTGAGTAAGATCAACAGAATAGTTTACAATGTCAGACAAGCTTCCTATTACTCAGGGCTTGTACAGCAATAAGGATGTCTTACTTTATCCTTAGTGAAATGAGAAATTTTTCTATTGTCCAAAGAAAGACAATGACATGCTCACTTTTAGTTCCTCAATAATTTCTTGAGTTGCTGGATGGAAATTTCATTGGAAGCATACAAAGGGAGGATGGAGACTCTGTTTTGATTCATTATAATAATTTAAGAAAGAAGTATTGTTAAGTTAAACTCAGGGAGTGGCAATGAAAGAATAATTCATGCACATTTCAGATATATCCCTCCTACTCAGGTTTTCTTTAATCATTAAAATATTATAAAATTTGCATTTTAAGAATTCATATATATTTTTTTCAAAATTTTATTTTAAGTTCCAGGATATATGTGCAGGACATGCAGATTTGTCACTTAAGTAAACGTGTGCCCTGGTGGTTTGCTGAATCTATCAACCCATCACCTAGGTATTAAGCTGCACATGCATTAGCTATTTATCGTGATGCTCTCCATCTCTCTGCATCTCTCCAGTTTGTGTTGTTCCTTTCCCTGTGTCCATGCGTTCTCATTATTCAGTTCTTACTTGTAAGTGTGGACATGCAGTGTTTGGTTATCTGTTCCTGTGTTAGTTTGCTGAGGATAATGGCTTCCAACTCCTCCCATGTATTCCATGGTGTATATGTACCACATTTTCTTTATCCAGTCTATCATTGATGGGCATTTGGGTTGATTCCACATCTTTGCTATTGTGAATAGTGCTGCAGCAAACATACACATGCATGTATCTTTATAATAGAATGATTTACATTCCTTCGGGTATATACACAGTAATGGGATTGCTGTGTCAAATGGTATTCCTGGTTCTAGGTCTTTGAGGGATCACCACACTGTCTTCCACAATGGTTAAACTAATTTACATTCCCACCAAAAGTGTAAAATCATTCCTATTTCTCCACAACCTCACCAGCATCTGCTGTTTCTTGACTTTTTAATAATCACCGTTCAAATTGGCATGAGATGGTACTTCACTGTGGTTTTGATTTGCATTTCTCTAATGATCAGTTCAGCTTTTTTCATATATTTGTTGGCCCCATAAATGTCTTCTTTTGAGAAGTGTCTGTCCATGTCCTTTGCTCGCTTTTTAATGGGGTTTTGTTTTTTTCTTGTAAATTGGTTTAAGTTCCTTGTAGATTATACATATTACACCTTTGTCAGATGGATAGATTGCAAAAGTTTTCTCCCATTCTGTAGGTTGCCTATTCACTCTGATGATAGTTTCTTTTGTCTTGCACAAGATCTTTAGTTTAATTAGATCCTATTTGTCAATTTTTGCTTTTTTTTTTTTGCAATTGCTTTTGACATTTTCATCATGAAATCTTTACCCGTGCCTATGTCCTGAATACTATTGCCTAGATTTTTTTCTAGGGTTTTTGTAGTTTTGGGTTTTACATTTAAGTCTTTAGTCCATCTTGTGTTAATTTTTGTATGTGGTGTAAGGAAGGGGTCCAGTTTCAATTTTATGCATATGGTAACCCTTTTTTCCCAGCACCATTTATTAAATAGGGAATCCTTTCCCCATTGCTTGTTTTTGTCAGGTTTGTCAAAGATCAGAGGGCTGTAGATGTGCAGTCTTATTTCTGTGATCCCTATTCTGCTCCATTGGTCTATGTGTCTGTTTTTGTACCAGTATCATGCTGTTTTAGTTATTGTAACCTTGTAACATAGTTTGAAGTTGGATAGCATAGGGCCTTCCAGGAAAAGGAGATGGTATGTTAAAAGCACCAAATCCATCTGACAAAGGTCCTTCACCCACTTTTTAATGGGGTGGTTGTTTTTGCTTGTTGAATTGTTTAAGGTTCTTATACATTCTTGATATTACACCTTTATCAGATGCATAGTTTGCAGATATTTTCTGCCATTCTGGGGTTCTCTGTTTATTTTGTTGCTAGTTTCTTTTGCTGTGCCAATGCTCATTGCTTTATTTAAGTCTAATTTGTAAATTTTTGTTTTTATTGCAATTGATTTTGTGGACTGTGTCATAAATTCTTTGCCAAGGCCTATGTCCACAATGGTATTTTCTAGGTTTACTTCTAGGGTTTTTAACTTTTGAGGCTTACATTTAAACCATTAATCCATCTTTAGTTAATTTTTGTATATGGTGAAATGTTGGGGTCCAGTTTCATTCTTCTGTCTATCCGAGCATCAATTATTGAATAGAGAGTCTTTTCCCCTTTACTTGTTTTTGTTGCCTTTGTTGAAGTTCAGATGATTGTAAGTGTGTGACTTCATTTCTGGGTTCTCTGTTCTGTTCCATTGTTCTATGTTTCTGTTTGTGTACCAGTGCCATGCTATTTTGGTTATGGTAGCCTTATTTACTTGCCTTATTGTGTTGGTGAGAAGCTTCAGTTCAATGTTGCATAAACGTATTGAGAGTGGGTACACTCGTCTTATTCCTGATCTTAGGCAGGAGGAATTGAATCTTTCAATGTAAGGTGTATAATTAACCATAGACTTTTCACAGATGGCTTCAATCAGAATGAGTGAATTACTTTCTATACCTATGCTTTACCACGAATGTTTACTTTTTTTCACGTCTTTTCTACATGTATTGAAATGTTATATGGTTTTTCTCCTTTATTATTTTAATTTAATGAGTAATAATGATTGATTTGCCAATTTTATATTGTTTGCATTCCTGGATAAATAGCACTTCGTCATAGTGTATAATCCTTTTTATATATTGTTGGATTTGGATGCTAAAACTTTGCTAAGGATTTTTGTATCTGTATTTATGAGGTATATTTTCCCCCTTATGATGTATTTTTCCATTTTATTATCAGAAAAATGCTGGCATTATAATATTTAGTTTCTGAAAGTTTGTGTATTATACATTCAATTATCTTTTAAATTCCAAAATATTATTTATTTATTATTTTTTCTGGAAAAATTTTATTCATTTATTTATTTTAGAGACAGAGTCTGGTTTTGTCACTGAGGTTGGAGTGCAGCAACATGATCACGGTTCACTGCAGTTTGGAGCTCCTGGACTCAAGTGATCTTCCTGTCTTAGCAGCCAAGTAGCTGAGACAACAGGCACTCACCACTATGCCTGGCTATTTTTTTTTTAATTGTTTTTTGTAGAGACAGGCTCTCTCTCTGTCACCCAGGTTGGTCTCAAACACCTGGCCTCAAGTAATCCTCCTGCCTTGGCCTCCCAAATTGCTAGGATTATAGCTGTGAGCCATCACACTTGGCCTTATTTATTTATTAAATATATGATAGAGTTTCCCAGTGAAGTGATGTGGGTGGTGATGTTTCTTTTGGAATATTTGAAATCATGGACTAATTTTATTTAATTAATATAGGTATATTAAAGCTTTCTATTTCTTCTTGAGTAAATTTTGGTAGTTTGTATTTTTTTTTAAGCTTTATCCATTTCATGGTAAGTTGCAAGTTTTCTTGAGAGGAAAAATTGAACATTAAGTGTGGTAAATTTTAAAATATTGCAATCAAATAATACATATTTGAAAGTGACAGCATAAAATTATATTAATTACAGCTTTAGCCAATTGTTACTACAACCACCTTATAGACAAGATTTATGAAGATATGAAAACACAGAATGCCTCCATATTCTGATGGCATCCAATATTGAGCAAAGCCCTGGTTCCTTGAACTCTCCCCAAAATTATCTAGCACAAGCCCAAATTATATAATTAACCTTTTCTAACAGTCTCTTATTGTGATGCGTTCTCCTTCACTGCAATGAGTTATCAACCTCACTTCTTCACCTACAGGTATGTTCCTGGCAGTCTTTGAGTGCTGAGCACTGACAAATCCAATTAAACTTTAAACAGAAATGATATTTCTGTTAGCTATGCAAATTACATACTGAAGTGTTTTGGTAATCCCTCTAACCCCATTTCTAATGGCAGTTGGGATGACAGCACTACATCATGTTTGGCAATGAAAAGTAAAATAGGTTAACAATAGCTGTGAAGAGTTCTTTGAGCTCACACAGTGATAAATCTACTTTTAAGTTCTCCCTTAATGTATTTTAGTAAAATTAATTAGTACTGTAGAACATATAAAAGTTTATCTGTGTTCATTTTGTTTACTTCTAAATATTAATAGTCACACTAACATTGATTTATTGTGACTTAGTTTTATAGTACATAATACTTATTATAAATTAATGAGTTTTGGTATATAAATATGTTTAGCAGGCTATTAGTAGCAAGATGGAATATATCAGATGATTATTGCATTTGCATTAATTTAGAGTTATTAAAAAATGATCTGGTTAACTAGAGTACAGCCTACAGGAATCAGATTTTAAAAAATAATATTAACATTATGAATGTTTTTTATATATTCTCAAAATTCCACTAGCTTATGGAGGTCAAAGTGGATCATATGTAGATTAAAAGCCTGATAATGCAAGAAATGTATTACATACAAGAAATCATGAAAATTGGCTTCATTAGTAAATGTTTACTCAAGTATAGATTTGTATAATTTTTATATCATGATCAAATGTTGATACTTTGAATGCCATTGTAATTTTCAGTAAATGTTGAATTTTTTTTCCTAAATATTTGAGTCATACTTTAACTTCAACCTATTTAAGTTTGGAATTTCCTAACATTCTAATAAACTGTTGAATTTCAAACCATTATATTATTTTGCTTCTATTGAACAAAATGTCTTTACCATTTGAGGTCTATTTTAACCTTCACTAATGAAAATAATAATAATCGGTGTTTCCTCCTATCTTAGCTAAGGCCTACCACAATGCAAAGTAGTCGTTCTTTTCATCTATATTTATTTTTTAACCTAATTTATAATTTTATCTAATTATTATATGTTCTGTAATCAAGACAATCATCAAGTCTCTAGACTTTATAGCTCTACCATTATTTTCTCATCATTCAAAGATGAACATTTTCAATGCATATGTCTTCAAATCAGACAGATATCCATATTGGCTTAACCTGAAATATAGCACATACTTTTTGACTTAAATATTTTGTAGTCATTACTTCTTTCATCATTTTACTTTTTTACTTTCTTCCATATTTTTAACTAATTTAAAATATGTTCAATTATTTTATTAGTAATAATCTTTCTATTTTGAGTACTTTAAATCCCCATTTCTTGAGCCAGAAATTTCTTTTGCCTGTATGACAACGAGAAATTTTATAGAAAACCGTATCATATGCTTTTATAAAAAGTATACACTATATTTTTCCAACTCTACTGGAAAAAATTGCTATTTTAAATGATAGCAATCTCCAAAACCTGTTGACTTTATATCTGCTGCTAGTTCAGTGAGAGATGGTAGGTAAACAATTGAAATAAATTAAACAATAAATATTTAAAGCCTAACATAAATTTGGAATTATTAAGAAAGCAACTAATACTGATTCTGAAAACAAAACATTAAACAAAAGAAAGATGTTATTAATGATTTGTCCTAATTCTTTCTTTACTCGTGTCTAACTATTAAAGTTTTCTTTAGTAAAGAACACTACCTTCGAAGAATGCTAGCATACCAAGCAATAGACTCTCTTTCATTGAATTATAGTAATAAAACATCTCTTGTTGATGGAGTGAAGAAAAGTTATATTTACTTTTCGGAAGAGTGTGTGTGTGTGTGTGTGTGTGTGTGTGTGTGTGATTTTTCACTAAGCAAAAAGAGGATGAGATAATTATGCAAACAGGCATGTTTTATTTCCCAGTTATGTTTAGGAATGAATACAGCTAAGCTGCTCTCACAAAGAGATAGAAAAATGGAGATGCACAATAAAAGTAGAAGTATATTTCTGTCTCATGTCATTGCAGTCAAGTAGATAATAGTCCAGAATAGATAGGCAGTTACTCTCCACTGGGTTATCATGGGAGGCACTGTAGTAGCTACTTGTTTTTCTTTAAATGTATCTCCAAACACTATGGTCTCTCAAACATAATACTGGGTAAAAGGAATTTTATACTAAATAGCCATACCAAGTAATTAAATCAGTGTGACACATAGAAACCCTTTTTGTTTCTCTGAATTTAACTCCTACTGGTATGTTTTATCAGAGCATTTTTATTTAGCAGTTTTAAAACTTTGTCCATAAAAATTCCATATTTATTTTTACAACCATAATTTAGTGAAGATAAGCAAATGTCTTTCTACTAAACTTTGGGAAGTCTAGCTAAATGGTTCAACTTGAAAATAGTTTACTTAAATTTCAAACACAGTGTTTGGAATGGAATAAGTAACAACTTGTCAACTGAACAATGACAGTGTAAACTTGAGAATCAGTTATAAAGACTTGGTAAGATATAAGAATCACACTTGTTCTAATGTTATTCTTAGAAGCTATTCATCTGACATTTGTCTAATTTTCACTTGTCCTCTAAAGGGAAAGATCTTATTGGTTACAACAACACATACATCCAATTCAACTGAATGTAATGTGTCCTTGTAAATTACTATATTAGCAGTGTAGGTTATGTAACTTCTCCTCTCAGATTATATACTTTGAGTTTACCTCCAAGAACCTACTCTTGGTGTACATACAAATGTATTTTTTGATACTGCACAATTCAGGAACAAATTCGGGATCATAGTGATTTTATTGACAAAAATTATCTCATTAACATTTATTAAATACCACCTATGTGCCAAACATTATATGAGGGACAGAGTGAGGCAGAACTGAAGAAAATATATAGTTCCTGCTCTCAGGGAATTTAAATTTTTAGATGTGAAAATTCAAATTACAACAAATCTGTATAGTATTCTCATTTCCAAGTCTTACTTGTAAGATGACACATGAGAAAATACCTGGGAGAGATGAGGACTTGAGATATACTAATATCCTGGGAAGGGGTATGACAGAGAGGAGCAGTTAGAGCTGACATGCTGAGGTTGGCACAGGCTAAGAACACTTGAGGAGAGGCAGAGAGACTGGGATGGCCACAGAAAGCGTTGAGAAGAGAAGATAACGTCAGAAAGGTGACAGAAACTAAATATATGCCACTGGAAGGTATTTTGCTTTCATTATAAATCAAATGGGATGCTGTTGGAGAGTTTGGGGAAAATGGAATCTAAAAACGTCACTCTGTTGCTTTGCAACATACAATCACTCCTCAGTGTCAGGTGCGGGATGGGTTCCAGGTTTCCCCTGAATACCAAAGTCTGCAGATGCTCAAGTCCTTGGTATAAAATGGTGTAGGATTTTCATAAACCTATGCACATCCTCCTCTATATATTAAGTCATCTCTAGACTACCTGAAATACCTAATACAATGTAAATGCTCTGTAAATAGTTGTTATACTGTGTTGTTCAGGGAATAGTGACAAGAAAAAAAAAAAAGTCTGTGCATGTTCATTAAAGACTCAACCATCGTAGACTTAACTATCATTATGATCCACAGTTGGTTCCGTCTGTGAATTCAAAACCGACACAGATGGAGGGTCATCTGTATATTGTAACAGAACATGTGGGCAGGCAGGGCAACCAGTTCATAGGTATTATAATAATGTAGAAAAGAAGTGATGATAGACAGATGTGACAAAAGATAGACAGATAGATTAAAAAGATAACGGAGAGAGAGAAAGATACAAATATAGATAAGCTAATGTCATTAGAAAGGCCTCTAAGGAAGTGCCAAAATGATTTTCAAATATGGCCAAATATGTTTTAAAATATATGCTAATCAAATTTCTTTAGTTTTAATCATAACTGGTCAATTTTCTTTTATTTCTTTCATTAGGCATGCAATAATGAAGTTTTAGTTTTAGATTTTCTGTTCTAGAGTTGTTTAATTATGAGAATAGCACTACCCAGTAGAACTTTCTCTGGTGACAGAAATGTCTCCTGCACTTCCCAACATGTGAGCCACTAGGCAGGCATGAGCACCAGGAATGAGGCTGTTCTCTCCACTTTCCAATAGGTGAACCAGTAGACATGCATGAGCACCAGGAATGAGGTGCTTGGTGGGAGTGAAAACTAAATTTGTAATTTAATTTAATTTAATCTATAGTAACTTAAATCTAAATACACACATGAGGCTACTTATTGGACAACATAGTTCTAGAACATAGTGGTAGGTATGGAAAGAGACTGTTATTGGAAGAGTCAGACATTGGAGGAGGAATTCTGAAGTCCTATTCACTTTCTGTTTTTAATTTGAGTAATGATTACAAGAATGTTCATGTTATAATTATTAGTCAAACTACATATGTATGCTTTATAACTTTTTCTGTGTTTTGGTATTACACACACAAACATACAAACAGCCCAAATTAACAGAAAGAGAGAATAGGAGGTAAGGGTGTGAAGACAAGTAATGCACATGACTTTTTGAAGAAACTGAGCCGTAAAGCCCAAAGTAATTAGAGCCTGAAATTGAAAGGGATATATCAATCCATCTGATAAATAGTTACTATTTAATTAGGTTGAAAAATCTAATGCTAATTAATGGATATTTAGTTAGGAAAGACGATTTAGAACTATAGAAATTCAGATTAAGCTATAGAGCAAGATGCATGAGTAGGGGGAAATTATGTGGCGTGTTCAGTGGTAGATAGGTTTAGAGGTGAGTAAACACAACAGAAAGTGAATCTCTTATTGCTCATGACTAATTTCTCTATATTTTCTCTAGGTCCAGTGAGCTACATTCTATTAATCTCTATTTTCTCTTTCAGATGGGAAACCATGATATCTTGATAAGAGGGAAATTAATGAAGTAGAGTAAAACTACAAGCATCATAAAATCTTTCAAAACTGTGAGGAATGCTGGAAAAGGTTTAGGATGACAGAAATGGATTAGGAATTGGCCCATATAGTTTTAGGGGAAAGTATGAGCAAAGAAAATGATTTAGAATTTGTGTAAAACTGGATGAACAGAACACTTGCACACAACAGTAACATTAGGCTACATTTGTCCTGTGTATTAGAAATTTCAAGGAATTCCACGTGTATTATTATTTGATTCTTATAGTACATACTTCTTTGAGTAAGGCAATAATTTTGTTCCTAATTAATTCAATGATGGTTAAATTGGAAATGATTTAACTTGCCAAGATCAAATACCTGGTGTTAAAGCAAATTACTCATGCCATTCTGCGGCTAGAACTGCTCATACCACATTAATTATATAACATCCACTAACTAAAGAAAAATCAAAAGCACCAAAATTGAATTCTTCTTTTATTCTCTTTCTCCTTCTCCTTCTCTTATTCATCTTCTTCCTGCTTTGGGAAACACATAACATGATTTTCCCATCAATGTAATCAGAAAGTACTCAGAAAAGTGTATTTCTAGAGAGAGTTTGGGTATTGCTTTTTCCCCCCATTATAGTAATCAAAACTGCCTGCAACTATCTCGCTGATATCTAATTACAAACTGTTATATTGGACTGTAGACCCAGAGAACAAACAATGGAGGAAAGACAAAGAATTAATGTTAACCAGAAATAGAAAAGTATATTAATTTGGTGAAAATGCCATTAAGTAGTAGAAAAGAATAGTAACCTCTGTTATTCAAAGGTTTTCTGCTTATAATTTCGTAGAAAATCTTCAGAAAATTACTTTATATTGTGCCTCCATTTTCTTCCAACTGTTAATTTATTACTTGACTACTCTTCCTTTTTTAGTTACATTTAATGTGTCCCAGATTTGAAGGTACCTGTGTAGACATTCATACATATATTAAGTTCATATTCACTTTGAGAATAATATCAAATCTTTCTTTCCTGAACATAAAACCAGTTTTTCAATTCTTAGAATATGAAAAGTTGTTTAGAAACTCCTAGAGATAATTTAATTCAATATGCACATTATTGATCAGAGGATCTAAAAGTGATTAATCAGAAAATTTTATATGAAAACTGTAAATAGTCAAGACAAAAGTTTTATTTTTTAATTGGATAATAAACTAATAGACTTAGACATTAATTTATTCAGACTCAAGTAAAACCAAAGAAATGAACAATGCCAGCCAGCCACTGCACAATCCTGCTCATAGCACACTCTTGGTTTAGAATTTATTTCATTTAGTAAAATAATTTTTTAAAAAGTTTCAGCACTTCGGGAGCCCGAAGCAGGCAGATCATCTGAGGTTAGGAGTTTGAGACCAACCTGACCAACATGAAGGAACCTTGTCTCTACTAAAAATACAGAATTAGCTGGCAGTGGTGCCACATGCCTGTAATCCTACCTACTTGGGAGGCTGAGGCAGGAGAATCACTTGAACCCAGGAGGCGGAGGTTGCAGCGAGCTGAGATTGCACCATTGCACTCCAGCCTGGGCAACAAGAGCGAAACTCTGTCCCAAAATAAATAAATAAAATAAAATAAAAAAGTTTTATTCACATTATACAGTTTCTTTATATTTAAATTCTAAAAATTTATTACTTACTCATGGTAGTTGAAAAATTTTCATTTTACCAGCTAAAAATCACATTTCTATGCACTGATGCCCAATTTGCTTTGCAACAATAGCAAGTGTCTCCATACATTACACTTAGTGTTGCTGCCAACTCATTGTTTAGTGGAATTAGCTGTAGATCTGAGAATCCGTAATGGGATAACACTTATAAGCAACTTGCATTCAAATGTGATATTATTTGAAGTGAAGCAATCAAGTCCCAAATTTGTTTTTCTTTTTCTTCTTATTTCTATTGTTTGTCTTCCCTTTGGCAAGTAAGAAATAATTTTAATTATAGAAGCAATTACATTACTAAGTCTAATAATAGTATTATGTTAAAAAAATAGTTTCAGAAGAGCTGTTACGGCTTACACTGTAAGTTGCCGCTATGCAAGTAAATGACCTAAATGAAAACAGGGAACACTCCTGGATAATAGGCTTTATGCAAATGATTATATGGGTGTGTTTAATCTCTAGATCATATTGGTTGTAATTCTCACTAGAAATGTAAGAAGGTGAGTTTAATTTTTTTAAAAAAAGAACAAGAAAGAATGCCTCACCATGTAAACAACTTACGCCATCAGTAAATCCCTATGATTAATATCTTAATTATTGTTTATGACATAATAACTCAATGATGTGTGAAGGCAATGTTAACTTTAATCAATGAGATTCAAAAGTCAATTTAATTGTCACAAGGCATTTGCTATTACCATCGTGTTGATGTGGTATATTTCCATAATGACTCTTTTAAGCAAAAAAGTACCTTTCTGTTTTAATTGAATAGAGTGACTTCATTGTGTGAAAATCATGTTATGTGTTTTCAACCTCTACTGGCTTTTAAAGAATATACATTTAGTTTGCACAAGAATGAGTGAGCAATATTTTTGCCCGTGGTTGCTTGAAGCAGTCCTGCAGTAGCCAAGATAGTCAAATATTCTTTTCATTCTTATATTTACTCATTCATCAAGTATGCCTCATTGTGCCAAGTGGAGAGGAAAGAGAAGTGAGAAAGGAAATATGATTGCTGAATTAATAAAACTCATAGTCTATTGGGGGATAGAGATAATTGAAAAAGCCCCATATACATTTTCTAGTTAAAATTGCATTGAGTGCTCTGAAGGACAGCAACTAGGGACTGTTAATGCAAAATCAAACTCTGTGAAATACTTAAAGAGGTTTATTCTGAGCCAGTATGAGTGACCATGGTGAGGAACAATCTCAAGAGGTCCTGAGAAAGTACGCCCAAGTCAGTTGGGTTATAGTTTGGTTTTCTCCATTTTAGGGAGAGAGAAATTATGGACAAAGATATAAATAAATACATGTAAGTTATACATAGGCTTGGTGGCCTCGAAAGGCAAAACATCTCAAAATGGGGTTAGGGTGGAGTGGGGGAATGTTGGAGGTATTACAGATGGTCATAAGTGAATTCAAAGATTTTCTTATGGCAATTGGTTGAAAAAGTTAAACTTTGTCTGAGGACTTGAAGTCAGTAGAAAGAAATATTTGAGTTGAGATGGGGCAGAATGTGGAAGCCAAGTTCTTTTTGTTGTTGTTATGTAGATGAATCCTCCAGGTGGCAATCTACCAAAAGAATAGATAGTTACTATCTTTTTTTAGACCTTAAAAGATGTCAGACTCTTAGGAGTCAGTCTCTTCTAGATCCTAGAAAGGCTTGGCTCTATTAATGGAGATTCTCTGCAGATGTGAGTTTCTTCCACAAAAGGCAGCTTTACAGAACCATTTCAAAATATGTCAAAGAAATATATTTTGGGGTGGTCTGCTATTCGTCTTGTGATGCTACACCAGAGTCAGGTTGGAATTGGTATTTTATTGCCACAAAAAGTCTGTTTTGTCCACGTTTTGACCTCTATTTTAATGTTAATGCTGTTTTAAGTTGTGCGTAAACTTTAAAAAGGGAGGATGTTTGACGCAATGTGCCCAACCTCCATTCCCACGATGGCTACAAATTTTATACTTTTGAGGTTTCTCTGAAGTCCCCTTGGCCCAGAGGCCACAAAGACTGTTAAGTTCTCTTACTTAAGGACTAGTTATTGTTTACCTTGAAAACTTGTGTGGTCTATTCAGATGGTTGTGGGGCTTAGTGTAACCAAGTATTTAAACTTTAAAATAAATTTTAGAACTTATTTTTCCCCATTTCTCTCTAGTTTTATAGAGAGAACACTAACTGAGACCGTAACCATAGGGATTTAGCCTGACTAGAGCATTATAGGACATGCATCCTAGCAGATTTCAGAAAGGGAGTACCCAAAACAAAAAAGCTTAAATGAAGTTCAAACAATTATCCAAAGATTGGCTCTTCTAAATATTCGGAATGTGTTTATCAGATGTACCATAAATATACAGATATAGGCCAGGCATGGTGGTTTTCACCTGTAATTCTAGCAATTTGAGAGGCTGAGGTGGGAAAATCACTTGAGTTCAGGAGTTTGAGACACTCTGGGCAACGTGGTAAAAACCTGTCTCTAAAAAAATGTTTAAAAATTCACTAGGCATGGTGGTCCACACTTGTAGTCCCAGCTACTTGGAAGGCTGAGGTGGGATTGCTGCCTGAGCTCAAGAGGTCAAGGCTTCAGTGAGCCACGATTGTGCCACTGCACTGCAGCCTGGGTGACAGAATGAGATCCTATCTCAATAATAATAATAATAATAATAATAATAATTACTGATACAGACCAAGAAGCTCCTTGACATTTGAAAATGATATATTACATAACCACCTTTATCCAGCAGAGTGCTTCTGACGTAAAGAAGAAATTAGAAAAACAAGAAGAGACACTGGGGATGAATCCCTCCCAGATAGTAGATATTGCCTTCAGTGTATACTGTTCTTCGGAAGCTAAGACGTTAAGGCCAGGCACTATATATTTAGGAATGGTAGGAAAAATCCCACACCAAAGAAAGGATGGAAATCCAGGTAAGGCTTTGGGTTACAGTGTGCATACTGTAATGAGAAAAATCACTGAAAGTTCATTTGCCCCAAAAAGAAAGTACTCAAGGGCCAGAAGAAGAAGAAGATGCCAGGGAGAAGGCCCACTGGCAGACGGTGGAAGAGGATTGTGATCCCAATAAAGAATGAGAATTCCCAGGGGCTCCCCTAAATCTTTCAAAGCCTATTAAAATGTTCCCACAGGAGCCCTGGGTGCAACTGACCTTATAACTGCTTAAAGGATGCCCTCTTTTGCATTCAAATTGAGGAAAAGGCCCACATGTTCTTTGCCATTGAATGGCAAGACCCAGACAAAAAGATGACTTTCCAATATTGTTGGACAGTGTTGCCTCAAGGATTTAAAAATTTACCCATCCTTTATGGTGAAATACTGGAAAAGGACTTAAGCTTATAAGGAGATAGAGGAGTACTATTACAATACACAGATGACTTGTTCATAGCAAGCTCAAACTAAGACCAATGTCTGTCCAACATTATTTTGGTTTTGAATCATTTAACACAATGTGGATAAAAGGTATCCCTCTTGCACAAGGCTCAAGTCTGTAAGCAGGAAGTGACCTATTTTGGATTACAATTAAAGCAGGGGAAGAGGGGTGTATTGCCCTACAGGAACTAGCCAATAGCCACTATGAAAGCCTCCAAGAACAGGAGGCAGCTACAGGGATTTGGGGCATGGTAGGCTTCTGCCATATTTGAATCCCCAACTTTGGACTTATGGCTAAACCCCTCTTATGAGACCTTACAAGGGCTGAACTCAGAGGCCCTGCAGTGAACAGCAGAATGCCAACAAGTGTTTGACACTATTAAAGAAATGTTAATGTCAGCCCCAGCTCTGGGACTGCCAAATCCTCAGAAACCATTCAAGTTTCTATCTATGAGAAAAAGAACATAGGACTGGAAGTGTTGGTCCAGATGTTGGGAACACCCTATAACCAATGGATCTTTTTTCTAAACAGCTGGATCAAACCACTAAAAGATGGCCTCCCTGCCTCTGGGCAGTGGCTGCCACCTGTGAGATGCTAAGAGGGCAGAGATGTTCACCCTGAGGTAGGCTGTCACCTTTTTTTTTCCTCATCAGGTGCTAATCTTGCTGGAGTAGAAGGGAGGCTATTGGCTTACTGCAGAGCAAATGGACAAATACCAGGCCATCCTACTGAATGACTCAAATATCACCTTGCAAACCATCATTGCTCTAAATCCAGTCACCTTGCTCCTGGCCACTATAACCAACCAAGAACTGAAACAATTGCCTGGAAATTCATTATGCATTTTAATCTGGCGGGCCAGACCTGTCAGATCAAACATTGGCCACTCCAGAACTAGGAGCTTGACACCAACAGATGGAGCTTCATGGAAGAATAATGATGCCAAGCTCAGTGTGCTGTGGTGACTGCAGATAAGGCAGTAAAGGCCCATGCCCTTTCTGCTGCCATTTCAGCACAGAAAGCTGAACTGAATGCTGTCACCAGAGCTTTGGAACTATCCCAGGTAAAACAGGTAAATGTTTTTCACTGACTCTAAGTATTCGATTTTGGCAGTGCATGCTCACGGGACTGTGTGGAAGAAAGGAGGCCTCCTGATCTCAGGAAACAAGAACACTAACCATCTGACGGAGATACTCACCTTATGAGATGCAGTCACATTACCAGCCCAGGCTGTTATTGTGCACTGTCCAGGGCATCATAAAGTTGCCTCATAAACATCCAAAGGGAGCCAGGTTGAAGCCTTCCCCACCAGGTCTGAAAGAGCCACAGAGGTAGCTAAAGCTTTACTAAAGGAAATAATTACATGGCCTGGGCTTCCTTGTTCTATGCAATGTGGCAGTGGCCCTTCTTTTATTTCTGAAATCACACAAAAGGTAAGTCAAGCTTTGCAGATCAAATGGAAGTTAAACTTGTGAAGACCACAGGTGACAGTGAGATGGAGAAAATGAACCACACCTTAAAGTACACAGTGGCAAAACTCTGTCAGGAAACAGATTTAAGCTGGAATAAAGTTTTGCAAATTGTCTTATTCCATGTCAGAGTAGTGCCCTGAAGTGTGCTTCGGTTGATTCTTTTGAAATCATGAAAAATCCTTCCAGACCCCCTTCCTGAAAATTCCACCTGTAGACTGAATACAATCTAGAGCTAAACTGTATGCACAATTGGGGTAGATATTACTAACGACACAGCAGTTTTCTTTATCTGGGTCTATACATTCCATGGATGAGTCTCTTCACTCTTTCACTTAGGAGATAAGGTGCTGCTGAAGTCTTGGAAAAACCTAGGACCAGATCAGCAGCTAGCCAAAAAGTGTACAGGACTTCTTGGGGTCCACTGCGCTTTTTCCAGGTAACACTCATTCCTCTGTCAAGCTACCTGGGATCAAACCATTGCTACATCAACTTCAGGCAAAGGCAGGTCCTTCTCCACCTGACACCTCAGACAACAGGCCTACTTAGTTTTGCAAGCCAAAGAAAGATATGAAGTTATTGGCAAGGAAACATCACACAGATAAATAATATCCTTCTGTTTGCATGAAGTCCTTAACAAATGTTATATTGATCAGTACATTCTTTATCCTTGCTAAAACTATGTGGTAGCTTCTCTCCAAAGTAAAAAAGACTGCTGGTTCTGTGGGGAGCCACCCTTTCTTCCACGTCAGCCTTGCCATGGTGCATGCAAGCTCTTGCTTTTTCCCTTCTGTGATGATAGTACCACTCACCATGAGTCCTCCAACTCTGAGGAAACCTGGAAAAACATTTTTCCTCTGGTTCATAGACAGGCTAATGTCATCCCCATTATAGGGATAGTACTTGCTGGCCTAGGATGGCTGATAGCAGTCAGCGTGGCACGTCAAACACCTGTGTGCATTGAAAAACAATAGCACACCCCATGCTATTGCCCATGATATGGGATGGTGACCTCTTCAACAATGTGGCCAAACCCTTCAACTGACTGATAATATGTGGCTAGGATGTCAGAGTAATAGCTATCTACCTAGAAGGGCCCATTGTTCTCCCTGGGGTGGCTGTGAGCCTACAGCACTCATGATTAGCCCTACTTATCTTACAGCTGGACTGGAATGTGTACCTTGGGGCACCATTACCTGCCAATATGTATTCTGTCCTATCTGGGCTCTCTTCCTGCCAACTGGGAAAGTGTTAAGGCCAGATGCCATCATAAAACATGAGCATCCTGGTGGATCCACTCACAAGCTGCCTTTTCCCCCCAGATGGTGATCATAGATGTACAATTACAAGTAGAGGCCATGGCTAAGCATACAGCCACTGCCTTTAATAGCACAGGAGACTCAAGGCCTGTAGTGGCCTAAGGATGGTTCTTTTGATTTGGATAAATTAATATATATGTGAAAGTAAGAACTTCATCTCAAGCAAAGGCGTTACTGGTATTTATGGAATAAATATCATTCTTGGAGAAATGTTCAAAACGATTTGGATATTCAGAAGAAAAAAATTAAAAATGTAAGAGGTAATGCAATAATTAAAGGTACTTTTCCTTTCACAGAAACTGCCTCCTCCCTTCTCTGCTGTCCCAGATCTCTCCACTTCCCCTGCATGTTGTTATTCCTCCCTGCCTCAAACTGACTCCTGAATGAATTCCTAGCTCCTGTTTAAGGATGCAGGATTGTGTGTCTGGTAGGCTCTCACAGGGTCTACTTCATGTCTTAGATCAGGTTTCACCTCTAGGAGTCCCTTGTTATTCACATACCACAGAGCAAGAAAGGCAGAAATATTAAAGAAACACGGTCATGGAATGCTTGAGAGCTTGGATGAAAGACTGTGTCTCCATATGAAGGTAGCAGGATGGAGAGTAGTTCCACTATTCTCTTGGAGAGAGACAAACAAACAAGGCATACAGCTGATGAATGTCAACAGAGATAGTGAGGAAAAAGTGACATACATTTTTTTTCTTTCCTCAATGTGACAAAAACCAGCCCTTCTCACTTGAATTTTCAGCAAAGCTGATGCCATTGAGAATCTACTCCAGACACTTGGCTAATTTGGACGAATTTCTTACCAGTTGATGTTACTCATTTAAAGGACACCTTTCCCTGTGCCCCCATAAATTTTCAGAAGATACTCTGCAGTGTGTTTTCAGTTTACAACCATATGCATGGGGATGTGCACTGGCTACTGCATTTTTGTCAACTAACTTTTGATGGGATCCAGAAGAACACTTCCATCAAGATGTTTGGTGTCAATGAAGCCACCTATCTATCATCCTCCACAACTATAAATGATTTCAGGTCATTAGAGACCTATTGAGAAGAGTGGATAACACCAGTACTTTTAGCCTTTCTGGTCAAGTTGAGTTGGGAGATGTTGCAGTGATGTACAGAAGACTGGTGAGTCTTCTGCTGATTACATCAGTGGTTTGATGAGGCTTTCTTAATAAATTATTGCCATAGGTCCAAGAGCAGATAAAAATTTCCTCTTATCCTGATTACCTTTGTCTTGACTTTCTTGCCAATTATCTAAACTCAAGTAAAGGAAAAGATGGTAGGATGGCAAACATAAACTATCCTCAAATCTTGGTAGTATTTATTAATTTGGAGACAATTTAGAAAAGATAAAGAAGAGGAGAAGAGATTAGAGACTACTGTGTTGGCTGCTGTTTTACAGTTCTTTACTAAAGTGATTATTCCTTACTCTGGCCAACTTAAGAAGGTAGCAAAGTGCTTATAGAAAGAGACTGTATGCTGTTCTTGCAAGTGGCCAGGATGTTGGAAGAAGGGTTGTAGGAAGAGACTCAACAATGCAAGGATTGATTGCCAGGACAAGAGAATTAAGGGAAGCTAAAAGGACAAAACACTCAGCTAACAAATACTTGGGAGTGGCTCAACATTAACAGTTTGAGAGACTATTAGAGATGGAAAATGATGGACAAATGTAACAACATATTTTCCTCAGGCTACTTTATCTTTGCCTTTTTCTGGCAGACACTGGTGCTACCTGTTCCGCGAATTCCTTGGAAATATCTTGCTTTACCACTAATAACAGATCAATACAGAGGATGTTGGTATTTTGGGCCAGACTTTTACTTACCCCTTTCCTCCACAATTCCCACACAGATAGGTCCCCTTATTGAGGAATGTGTGTTCTTACTTTCCATTGAATCTACTGTAAACCTCCTGGGGAGAGATCTGCCGTGCAACTTAAAATCAGCCATGCTTTACACTCTGGATGGAGGGTTTGTGGAGCAGCTTGAGGAAAAGAACGTGATTTGTTTAGTATTTGTCATCTGAAATAAACGGGGTATTATTCCTTCCCTTCCTCCCTTCCTCCCTTTCCACCTCCCTCCCTTCCTTCTTTCCTTCCTCTTTTTGTTTCTCTAGCAGATGAGTTCAAATTCTTATTAGTTTTCATTTATGAAGAATTCCACTATTTGTGGGAATTGTTTTGAGACTCGCCCAGTATTTTATCTAATCTTTCACATAAAATCTTACAAAAGTTTGTTTTATTAGATAAATTTATTAGAATTCAAAATGTAGCTTCAAATTTGCTGGTAGACTCAGAAACTAAAAAGCAATGCAAAACTGATACTTTGGCTTTATTACAATTATTTGCTACTAAGGGGCATAATGTCCCACTGGACCAATTCCATTATCTGAGACAAAGTATTTATGATATGTGTTGTCAGTTGTAGGACACAGAGTATTACAATCTGGGACTCAGCCCATTTTTCAGATAAAAGGCCTACTACAAAAAATAAAAACACAATTTTTGTGACTACCATACTACTACAGATTGAGGATTCCAGTTTATGCAGGAGAGGCAAAAATCTATGACAGACCGATTATGTGATAATCCTCAAGAATCCTAATTTGTTCGCTAGAACCTGCAGGGGCTTTTGAACAACTAAACTTGGTGATAACTTTTCTCCCAGCTTGGGGACTCCAAATTTTGAAACATAACCTCATATTCCCGTTCATATCACATATTTAATAATGAAGGGGAAATCATCACTACATATTCAATGGACATTAAAGATACAATTAAGCAATACAATTAACAACTGTATGCTCCTAAATTTGATAAATTAGATGAAATGGTTGATAGGAATGTAGATTGGTGCCATATTATGGAAAACAGAATGGAGGTTCCTATTTAAATTAAAAATAGAACTTTCATATGATCTAGCAGTCCCTTTTTGGGGCATATACCTAAAGAAATGAAATCACTACCTCATAAAGATATCTTCATTCCCATTTTCATTGCAGCATTAGTCACAATAACGAAGGTAGGGAAATAAGCCAGGGGTCTCTTGATGAGTGAATGGATTAAAAAATGATGAATATGTATATGTCTGTATATACATATACTATATTAGATGAAATATGTATATTTATATAAAATAAGTCGAATATACAAAAATAGAGAATAAAACTGGTTACCAAGGTCAGGGTGGGGCTGAGGAAATGGGTAGTTGTAGGTCAAAGGATACAAAGTGGTAGACATGTAGGAAGAACAAGTCTAAAAACCAAATGTACAACATGAGAACTATCATTAATAAAAGTGTATTGTATTCCAGACTTTTAATAATATGTAGTCTATGTTTGCCCTTGCCACAAGGAGAAAAATGAGTTAGTTACCCATTTTTTGTGAGATGATGGATATATCTATTTGTTTCACCATAGTTACCATTTATATCTATATCATCTATATCTATATCTATATCTATCTCATAACATGTTGTATACCTTATATATGCACAATAAAGTTTTTGTTTAAAACAAAAACAGAGAACACAGGGACCTTTTCTGTGAAAGACACAAATGACTAAAACTCACAAAAGAAGAAATAGATAACCTAAATAACCCTACACACATTAAAATGATTAAATAAATAACCAGTAACATTCCAAAAGGAATAGCATCCAGGACCAGATGGTTTCACCAGTGGATTTTCCCAAACATTCAAGGAAGAAATGGTACCAATTATCTTCAGTCTTTTCCAGGAAATAGAAGCATTCCATGAGGCCAGCAGTAACCTAATATCAACACCAGATAAAGACATTTCAAGAAAGAAAAACTTTTCTATCCACTATTTTCATATCCATGAAAATAAGTAAATAAATAAATAAAGGTGAAAAAAACTACACACTAATAACTCTTATGAACATAGTTGCAAAACTTCTCAACACATTATTAGCAAATGGAATCCAACAATTTACTTAACAATATTGCACAGCCAATTGAGCTTTATTCCAGGTATGCAAGTATGCATGGCAGGTCCGATATTAGTTAATCAATCAATGTAATTAGACACATTAACAAACTAAAACAGAAATCGTAAGATCATATCAGTGTATACAGGAAAAGAACTGACAAAATTTAGCACCCATTTATGATTTAGAAAAAAAACAAAAGTTAAAAAAAAATTCTCTCAGAAATCTAGGGCTAGGGGGACCTTGTTCAACTTGATAAAATACCCCATAGCTACCTATGGTGTCTTTTACTCATCATACCTATGGTGATAAACTGAATACATTTCTCCTAATATCAGCAATAGTGCAATAATGTCTTCTCTTACTTCTCCTGGTCAATACTACGCTGGAGTATCTAGTTAGTGTATTAAGGTAAGAAAAGAAAACTCAGTTTACATGCTTGATGTTCTTCCTAAACACCCATGAACTCAGTCTAATTATGAGCAAGACATCAGGCAAATGCTAATAGAGTAATATTGTATAAAACATTTGAAGATTACTCAATACTATTGAGGTAATCAAAAACAATGTCAGAAAAAAGTATAGCCAAGAAGAGCCTAAGGAGACACGACTACTTCATGTAATGTGGTATCTTAGATGATATTCTGGAACAGAGAAAGCATATGAAGAAGAAACTAAGCAAAGGTAAATAAACTATAGCCTTTAGTTAATAATGACATATTCACGTTGATGTCTTAATTGTAATAAAAGTCCCATATTAATATAAAATGTTAATAATAGAGAACACTGGTGGTGGAGTATACCAGAATTCTATCTTATTTTTCTGTAAATCTAAAACTCTTCTAAAATTTTTAAAAAATGAAAATCGAAAAACAAGAGTAATCATGTATAAAAGTAAATCATACTATGTTTTATCCATAATAAGAACTTTAATATTTGACTTATCGTCTCTGTATCTCCAAATTTTTGTCCTACTGATTTACCCTTTTTCATTTTGTCCCAACATTTTGGCTTCTATAGTATCTCTAATTTAAACCTATACAGGATCTTTACCTCTTTCTCTTCTCTCTGCCTGAAAAACAAAGGCAAACCAAACAAAAATTGTATATTTAATTTCATGACTTTCTCTCTTCCCTGAGAACACTTATGAGGTGTCACCTCCTCTTAAAGCCCATCTCTGAAATAAGCTAAATTGCATCTGTGACTTTTTTCTTCTTTTATTTGAATAGATGGAGAAAGAAATCAGAGTTTTCATAAAACATGTCTATTTTAAGTTATTTTCAATAAAATATTATGAGTCATCAACTATTAGAGTTGGAAATGTGTGGTGCCAATCCTACTCCAGATTCCTGGCAGGAGTAGCAAACCAAATTACTTTGTTACAAAATGTTAAAATGGGACGTCTGGAATTTAATAGTGTTTAGGATGACAGGAACATCATGTGTATAGTTTTAACATATTCACCCAGATATTGAAATATCAAATAAATATCTGAGGATACAAATACAGAGACAAAAATTTGGTATCTGAGTCCATCATCATAGAATGGAGTTTAGTTTAAGATTAAATGGAGTACAGTTTAAGATTAAAAAAAAAAAAATCAACCAAGACCAAACTTGAGAAACTCAAACTACCAAAAGTCCTAAAAAGAGGGTGCCACCAAACTTACTGAGATATAGAAACTGAAAAGTCAGAAGGAAAAAGAATAAAACAAGTAACATCACAGAAAGAAGTTTTCCAGGAGGATGTGGTCGACCCTGGGATATATCAGAGAGGTTAAATTGTAAAGAAGACAGGTCTGAAAAGAAAGTCCTGAGCATGGGCAGGGATGCCTTGAAATTCTTATTCACATTTTAAATCTGCAAGCCTGAGGTGGCAAGTGTTTTCGTCCAGTTCCCTTTTTTTGTTGTTGTTGTTTTTGAGTGTTCAGATTCAGTCCTTTCTTCCTAAGAAATTTTGAGTCACTTTCTCCTATCCACACCTATTGGTCTCAGGATATTTAAGAAAGTGATTTTGGGTGTGTACACTATTTCTCAGCCAATCTCTCCTCAGGCCAGGTTTTCATAAGTGCTAATCCTGGGAGAGGAAATAAGGTGGTGAATTGTGGTCACTTCTAATTTGTGGCTTTCAGTATGACTTTACCATCAATAGAAACTACTGTGAATTCTATTATTATTTTATTCTGCATCTTTTGTCTCAATTTTTTAGAACTTGGGTTGTACGCTGAGGCAGGAGAGTTTAATCAACCTAAAACCACACATCGTGTTGTCTCTTTTTTATATGTTTTTATTTTCCTACCATATTTAAAAGTTATTGTCTGGAAAATCATGAGTAAGATGACCCTTACATTACTTCCAGCTCTAATATTACTTGATTATTAATTTCATCCATAGAATGTTTATGCATTTCATCTGTAATGGGTTTTTAAAGACGCCTTGATATAGTCTTTCTTAGTCCACTTGTGTTGCGATAAAGGAATGCCTGAGACCGGACAATTTAGAAAGAAAAAAGATGTATTTGGCTCCTGGCTTTGCAGACTTTGCAAGAAGCACAGCACTAGCATCTGCTTCTAATGAGGACTTTAGGCTGTGTCCACTACGGTGGAAGTCAAAGTGGAGCAAGTATGCAGAATTGTATAACAAAAGAGGAAGTAAGAGAGAGGGAGGATGTAACAGAAGATGCTGTCAGGCTGTCTTTAACAGCCAGCTCTTTTGGGAACTAAAGAGTAAGAATTCACTCATTACTTCCAGGACAGCACCAAGCTATTTATGAGAGATCTGATTCCATGACTCAAACACCTTTCTCTAGGCCCCGTTTTCAACACAGGGGACAAGATTTCAACATGAGATTTGGAGTGGTCAAATGAATCAATATTCCAAATATAGGATAATTATATCTACAAATAAAACTGATGATTGGAGTGTTTATGTTCAAATTAAGCCCTAATCAGCTGTTATTGACTAATTTATTTTGCAGTGTAATGACCACTAATATAAGTGGAGCCATTTATTAATGAGATGGCTAGATAACTGATTTGCCCTTCCGTATTCTTTCCCCAGTCTTCTGCACTGTGTGCTCCTCTTCCCAGAAGCCTAACGGGTAGAGACTGCATTAATGGGCTCCTGGCTTTCTACTAGTTATTTGGGTTCAACCAATGGTCAACATAACCAGGAACTGGAGGAGGGAGGGCAGTGCCATTGGAATAATTATTCCTTTTGTTCATTTTTGTAGGATGGCTATACAATGGCTGAATCCCTAAAATGAAGTCATAGTTCCTATATGACTTTCTCCATATAGCCTCTTTCTAGTAATTTCTTTCCTCCTTCATCTTTTCAGGTTTACTATTCTGTTACCTTTCCTAGTTACCTGGCATACTGCACTGGTCACTGTGGATTTTTTTGCACTGTAGTTACCTTCTCCATACCTTACATGAAATGTTGCTTTTAAATACTCTCCTCAAATTCACCAATTTGAGTTTTACCACATTGGAAAATTGCAGGATGTAGTTAAGGGATAAATTTCAAGACTAAAATTTCAGAAAAGTAATAGATCAACTTACTAAATTGTGACTTTTGCTTTGTTGTTTAGTACATATTTATAATAAATTACTATGTATAAAGAATCCATCAGATGAATGTAAAGACTGTGGAATGTCTGCTCTTACAGAAATTCAACTCCAACTGTACTAACACTTAGCCAAAAGCCCAGTAATATCGACAAGCTTAAATGTTACTACCTTTATATAGAAAATTAGTAAAAACACAGAATTATTCCTATTTTATGAATAATAAGTTCTAAATATGTTACCAGCCTGTAGTATTAAAATATTTTCATTTTCTAGTAGCTGTATTCAATCATAAACTTCTCTTTTTAGGCTTACTATGCAATGGTATGGCAAGTTAGGATATATTGACTATAATAGAGAACAGATTCAAATCTATTTAAAATATTATAGAAGTTCATTTTTCTTCATATAGCAGTACTGTAAGGTAAACAAGTTAACAAGGTAGCCTTGTACCATGTAGTCTGTTTTTAACTCACGGCTTCAAAGTTTGTTCTGGAAGTTGTCTCCAATTCAGTCATCCAGAAAGGCAAAGGAGCTTGGAAATTCCGTGGGCCATTCACGAAAGTGGCACATAACACTTTTGCTCCTATTACAAAGATAGGCAAGCAGTTGATCATGTGGGCACTCCTAACCTCTAAGGGAACTAGAAAGTGTAGTCTAGCTGTGTGTCTAGGAAGGAGAAGAGAATTTGGAGTTCAGTGACCTAGTAGCCTCTACAGCATTGCATATTGCATAAATCCATACATATATTTGTATGATATTTAAAGATGTATATATATGCAAGTCAAAAGATATATATACACAACATATACATTTATGTTTATGTCAGCTAATTTTCATTATGTATACTATGACTGATGTAACGAATCAGAATAGGTGGGGAAATATTTCATTTTTCTGTAATCATTTATCTATTTAAGATCATGCACTGTGTTATTATTAATCTAACTACTAGTGAAAATAGAAGTAATAGGCATGGTACATCTAGATCTCAGGATTTTTGGAAGGTTTACTGAACTTTTTTTTTTTTTTTTTTTTTGAGACGGAGTCTTGCTCTGTCACCAGGATGGAGTGCAGTGGTGCAATCTTGGCTCACTGCAACCTCCGCCCCCTGGGTTCAAGCGATTCTTCTGCCTCCGCCTCCCGAGTAGCTGGGATTACAGGCACCCACCACCACGCCTGGCTAATTTTTGTATTTTTAGTAGAGATGGGGTTTCACCATGTTGCCCAGGCTGGTCTCAAACTCCTGACCTCAGATGATCCTCCAGCCTCGGCCCCCCAAAGTGCTGGGATTATAGGCGTGAGCCACCGCGCCTGACCTGCTGAACTTTTCTATACCTCCTTCGAGTAGAGCTAAGAACATAAAATCAGTTAAACCATATTTCTTAGTCTTCCATATTTAAATAGGTCTGTTCGACTCTAAAATCAGATTCATATTCTGAATGACCTGTATTATGGTCATGCTCTGTCTCACTGGAAAGAACAAACAGTTCCTTAAATATAGAAATGTATTGTGATAATACATCAGAGAAGTAAACCAGCACATAAGATGACCTTGTAATCAAGTCTCCTGGAGGCCCTGTAATGTCACTTAGAGCAGGAGTCCCCAACCCCTGGGCCATGGACAGATACTGGCCCCTGGCCTGTTAGGAAATGCGCCGCACAGCAGGAGGCAAGTGGTGAATGAGGGAGCATTACTGCCTTAGCTCCACCTCCCATCAGATCAGCAGCATCATTAGATTCTTACAGGAGCGTGGACACTAATGTGAACCCTAATACCTTTACCCCAACGCTATCTCCCAACTCCGCTGTCCATGGAACAAATGTTTTCCGTGAAACCAGTCCTCAGTCCCTGGTGCCAAAATGGTTGCGGGGCCCTGACTTCGAGTATGGAAGTGTGGTGCAAAAGACCACCAGAAGAACTTTGCTGGTGACTGTTTGAAAAGTGCAAAGAGACAGTCTCCAGCATGTACGGAAGTTGCTCTCTTTTCTAAGAGGGAAAATGTTGGGTTTTATGCCTCACAGAGTCTGTGTTACACAATAGAGACACACATATTCAATTGATTTGGGGAGAAATCTGTTCATATTTATGAGGGGAGCTGAGCACAGGTGCAGCGGGCCACTATATGTAACACCATCCCATGTTCACTTTGGGGTGGGATTTTAGCATTACAATGAGGTATAATTTGACTTTGTACATCAAAAAGTGACCAAAAAATGAACTACAGGTCACAAAGGCACTTTATGCACAGCCTAGAAGCTGCTGAAACCAATTTAAGGTCTGAAGTCCTTCATCAGAAAAGAACATTTGCAAGGTCCGTTCTCTGTTTGATCAGAGTTGTAGTGGTCTGTGTTGTAAATCTGATAATTTTGCCTAATAACTCCTCTTCTTAGGGAGTTTCTCAAGAGTGTGTTTGTCCTTGTAGCCATAAGAACTTAGGAAGGTACCATGCCGGCTGAGTCCCAAACCCTTGACCTTTAGGTAATATATCCTTAACCTTGAGGCTTGTCCTTGTTAATTAAGGGCCATCTCTTTTGATCTTTCAGATCACAGCAGCAGAATCCTATTTCTTCAGGGGCAGGCTTTCACAATCTGATTTTACATGGGAAAACGTTGAAATATTTGGCTGCCAGGAAGGCTCAGGGCTTGATTAACCAGAATGAAGGGCTCTGGCTTTAACACATTGATTTCTGGATATAGAAGAGTAGCCAGGGTAGCTAGTGGTGACAGACAGATGCACAGGTGCCTCACAAAAGCAGCTCTTTCGCAACCGTCTTGAACTTACTTCAGTATGTGAATAGCAGTCTGGCCATATGAGATGGCACCTGCTGAATGGCAGTCCCGCATCACTGACCTGAGGGTTCTTGGGATGCAGTTTTTCTCTCTTTCTCTTCTCTCTTTGTGTACATCTGACAACACTTACTGCAACTTCTCCTTACTTCCTTTTTCCTACTTCGGGGGTATTTTGGACACACAACTTCCATCATCTCAGGTCTCCTTTGCCTTTTATATGTATTTCTGCATTCTTTTTGCCCAAGATCCCTGAAGAGGAGGGCCATATTGGTCTAATTAGTCACAATCAATATAGGGTGTGTATTTTGGCAAGGGTTTCATGTCATCTTATCTAAGCTAAAAACAATCGCCCTTTATTTTAAGGACCAATCCCCTAGTTGTCCACTGTGACCCGGGCAACCAGGTTGCATCACTTAAAGCAAAGCATCCTATGTGTCAATAATCTGTAGTGACCACTCTTTCAGAAGGGGAATGAACACATCAGGCACGGTGAATATCAGAGGTTTCTCTCCAGATCAAACATGCTCCTGTGCTCTCTACAGTTAAAACATCTCTTATTGTTACAATATTATTACTATTTTCCTATGAGATGTCAGCCAGCAAAATAAACAATATTCAGGGATTTCAGCAAAAAGAATTGTATTAAATGTTATCTGTATTTTTTTTCTTAAATTATTCCTGCAACCACATCTGGGCAGAAATGACTTTGGAGAGGAAAAAGATCAAGAATGTCACCTTCACAATACTGAGCATGAAATTCTGTGAACCACTTTTACATTAACTACTCACTTGGGAATCAACTGAAAAAAAAATAATTTACTGTGAATATGACCCGTCATCATTGCTTTTCATTCAATAAAGCCAGATTTATCTTTGTCTACAGTATGCAACATTATTGAAAAGCTAACAGACAAGAAGGCATTAAAACAAAGCCCAAAGTGTTAGTGAAATGGATTTATAGTTTATGGCTTCATGCCTACATTTTCAGACTGTCACTAATAGGACAATTACACTCTAATGACCTTTCACAAAGTGGAAGCCAAAAATATAATTCAGTTTTGTATAAATTAAAACAAATGAAATGGCTTTCAATTTAGCACTGTTGGCATCTTTTTCAGAGAACCATTTTTGTAGTAAAAATATTGAGGTTATTTAGGGGAAAAAGTTTAACAATGTATCATCCGTCAGATTGCAAGAGCCATACGTTTCAGGTAGAGAGATCCATGTCAGGCTGACTTTAAAAAATGTAACTGTATTGTAAAGATCAGAGTGATGAGATTTATCTTCTGTTTCTAATTAATATTTTCTCTCTAAAGGCAAATGTCTTTTAATTAATTTACTCATATGTGTGTGTGTGTGTGTGTATTCCTCTTATTAAAAAAACTTTATATCCTTATCTTAAACTTACCAAATATTATTCATATTAGGTTTTTATAAACAAGATACCTAGAATTTATTCATGATCTTCCTAAGAAAAAATAGTTTGAAGTTTTCCAGAAAGAGATTATCGTCTGGGTAGTGCTTCTTGGAACCCAGAAGCCTCTGAGTCATACGGAAGTTACATGACAAATACTTGTCAATTTTTTATCAAAATTTGATTAAACATATAAAATCATAAGGCTTTCATTCTTTACCTTGTGCTGACCCTATTAAGTATGCATTACATAATTCTTTTTAAGAGATTTGCTACCAGAATTGTTTTCACTTTCCTTAGAAAGTTCTCACTTGGTTTCTTAAATTCCAAGGTGATTGCTTTTCTGATGGCTCCATGAACAGCTCTCTTTTATTACAAATTTTGATTCTCCTGGAGTGCAGGTTCATGGCTCCCATTCCTCTAGTGCCTCAGGTGTGTGTTTCTTGTTCTTGTGTAATGATAATTGTATATAAAATACAATTTAACCAACAATTTGCCTCTGTGATTTTCCTCTTTAAAACATTTTTTATAGGATTGACACATATTCTTTCTTTTCTCTAATTTTCTGAGTATCTGTTTCATATCATATTATCCTATAGTATACTAAATAATACAATCTTTGTTAAGCTTAATTATGGAAAAGACACACATACAGAAAAAACAAAACAAAACAAAACAAAAAAACCCTGTTCACTTAACAATCAAAGTTATTTACTGTTTTCTTAATGTAGTTTGAACTGGTAAAAAAAAAAGAATTAAATGAATGTAAGTGGCCCAGTAAAAATGTCACCAATGTTTAAAATAATTAATAAATGTTATATGTTTTAGTTTATATATGTACACTATCAAAACCACGTAATGATCACCTTTAGCTGGAATGCAGAAGCTGCAGTTAAATTTTTATAATAAACTCAGTAGAAAATATTTTGGTGAAGTATAACAACGGTCAAAAAGATGAGAGCAAAGTGAAGTTGCTATACAATTGGGCATAATTATAACCATAAGAAAGGCAAGAGAGAAAACTGTATTAAGTGTCCTGCTTAACCCTGGGCCATTTACCGTATATCAAGAATTTCATCGTCTGTGGGCACTTGGAATTGGTCCATCGCAGCAAGGAAAACACAGTGCATTAAGACCAACTGTTGCAGAACTTTCAACTTAGTTCAGCTAAAACTGAACTCTTGCCACATGCCCAAGAAAGATCAGGCTCAGGGACACCTAGAAGGGTGAGGAAAATGGAATATATTGGGCAAAAAGGAAAAACCGCTCCCAGCAAAGCGAGAGAGAATCCTGCTAGCAGGTTTCCCACCTCACAGATTGAATCCCAGGTCACTACCCAGAAATGGGAGAGGCCCGGCTCCTCTGTCCTGCAAATGTCGCAAAATTCCTGAGGCTCCACCACATCCTCCCAGTGCACAGGTGGGCATTATTCAGAAAGAATCAGTCGGGAAAGGGCCGGCTTCATCGGGACCAACAGTCCGGTTTTTCAGCCTTCAGGCTGTTTTAGGCTTGAAGGTGGGGTTTCGCTGGGGACCCTTGCCTGTCTCCTGTCTCTATCACAATGATATCCTAATTTCTTGAGAAATTTTCCATTATAATAATGGAAAGAAAGCAAACTCTGACGTTTTCTATCATGAAAGTTCTTTTGTTTTGAATACCGCTGTAAGATGATAATAAAGAAATTTTTCTCAATGCCCCAAATAAGAAAGAAGAGATTATAAGAGTTCTACTCTTCTCTTCTACTAAGAAGTAACTTCTACTCTTCTTAGAAGTAAAAGAGAGAAGCAAGTTAATTACAGGAAGAGAAAAAGGTACTAGTCTTTGTCCAAGAGACTAGTCAACTAATCTTTCTTTGTATATTAAACAACCGTTGGGAGCAGGAGTAGCTCTGAGAGGAGTAAGAATGTCTCAGATCTTTTAAACAGTTCCAGGAAAGACATCTAATCAGTAGAGAAAGACTTTTTCTATGGGATTGTTTGTATCCAGTATTATCTAATTGTTATTTTTGTTATCAAGGGTAGAAAAAACATGGATGCTATTGAAAATTCCCCCAGTTGGTATCTGTAAGTTGAATTTCTCAACCTTCATTTTATTCCCTTGGAAACATGACCTAATAATTAATTTTGGATTTGTCAAGGAAAATGTTGAGTCTTCCTAAAACTTTTGAAAAAAAAAAAAAGCGGCATTTTTGACTGAGATATATCTTCTCCTCTTTGCTGTTGGAAACTATGTATTATTGTTATCTATAGTCATCCTACAGTGCTGTGGAACAGCAGAACTTGTTCTTGCTGTCTAGCTGTAATTTTTATCCTTTAACAAACTTAGTTTCTATTCCTAGAGACCCACTGAAACTGCTCTTGCTTTCTTTATCCATTACAACCATATTATAAAATTCAATAAGCAAGTTTTTGGCCTCATATTATTTGAATTCTTGGCATCATACTGATATGGTTTGGCTGTGCCATCACCCAAATTTCATTTGACTTCCCATGTGTTATTGGAGCGACCCAGTGGGAGATAATTGAATCATGGGGGCAGGAATTTCCTGTGCTGTTCCCGTGATGGTGAATAAGTATCACAAGATCTGATGGTTTTATAAAGGGAAGTTTCCCTGCCCAAGTGCTGTTATTCTCTCTTGTCTGCCACCATGTGAGACATGCCTTTCACTTTCCACCATGATGGTGAGGCCTCCCCAGCCACGTGGAACCGTAAGCCCACTAAACCTCTTTCTTTGTAAATCGCCTAGTATCGGGTATTTATCAACAGTGTGAAAATGGACTAATACACATGCCATAAAATTAATAATGTACTTCTTGAAGCACTGTTTATTGGCCTCTATGTCACTATATTCAAAAATTGCTATTATAGAGGCCAAGGCAGATAAGGTTAGCTTCAACTAATTCAATAGACACAGACTGCAGTAGAGAAATAGGAAAATGAATGTCGTGATATATCTTGGTTATATTCGTTTTTGTGCTGGATTACAGATTAGATGTTGACAAGGTGGGGAAGGCCAGTAACGGTGGGTGAGAATGAGATAAGTGTGAAGGAAGATGGTCAGTTTCGGAACACGTATGCCTTGGAAGATGAAGTTGAAATTTACTCTACTGGAGAAAACTAAAGGAGATTTCACAATCAAAAGCAGGAGTTCAGTTCTCAACATGTTAGCTTTGAATTTCCTTTAATATATACAAGTAGTGTGTCAATTTTGTGGTTACATAGAGAGATATCAATTGGAATATGGATGCCATTTAAGCTAATAATGAGGAAAAGTATAAGAAGAAAGGCAAAAATCTAGTTTTGGAAAACTCTATTATTTACCATCAGGTAGAGAAGAACTCAGCAAAAACCAGATGCATTGATAGAGTTAGAAATAAATAAGTCAGCAAAAACCAGATGCATGGATAAAGTTTGTGTTTCCAGTTTCATTCTTCTCTCCCTTTTGCTCCTTTGTCTTAAGTCATACTCCCAGAGAAGCTAAAGTCTGGAAGAATGGATTAAGGCAAAACTGTTTTTGTCTAAAAATAGTTTTGGTGTAAAAATTTAATCATATACTCTTCCTTTTAAGACCCCTCAATGGTTTCTCTTTTTCCTTACAATAAAACGCAAAATTGTTGATATGGTGAACAGGATTCTGCATCCTCTGGTCCTGCCCAGGCTCCTTCTCTAATATCCTAACCTACTCATTAGCCACTCTGATGTCCTTTCAGTTTCTTAATTAACAAAACCTTTCCATCCTAATGGTTTTTGAGTAGGCTATTTCTTCTTGAACATTAATTTTTTTATATTCAGCCAAGGTGGACAGAAAAAAAGGAAATTCATTTTTGTAGGTATTCTCTGTCTTCATTCTTCTCAATTCCACATCTCATCATCCATTTCACTCAATAGGACCTCCTCTAGTTTTCATCTCATTAAGTTTGTCCTGTTAGAATGTCTATTATATTCTGTAATTTCTTTTGCAGTACTCATTATCACTTTTTCTTCTTTTCCTATTTAATTTTGTGGATATTTGACAAAATCTGTAGCCTCTTTTAGGTTATTAGCTTCAAACGTCAGAGGCTGTGTCTTTTTTATTCATCATGATGTAGTTTTAGCAAGTGATTCAGAACCTTGACTGTAGATGACATTTAGTAACCAAAAATAAGTAAATAGATGGATATGTTTATTGGATCTGTTCTCATCTAACTCAATAGTTACTTAAGACTAGATATGTAAGATTTTTTAAGAATGAGTTAAGTAGGGTAGGTGTTCATGGCAAAGATGGGACTAGAACATATTGGACATGCAATAGCACAGCACATGTTTTTCATATGAATGTGAGAAATACTTTCCCCCCAAATGTCTCTCAGTGTATTGTAATAAGATGTCAGCAAGAAAGAACAAGTGAAATATTATAATCTATGATATATATTACATATAATATAACCATGCTCAACATTGTTTCTTTTTCTGCAAAGTTGCTATCATTAGCAAGATATTCTATTGACATTTATCATAATCTTAATAATTATTATTACCCATAGCCACAATATGGAGTGTATATGGTCCTTCAAAACATAAAAGTGTCAAACCAAACTGTTTTCTTTCCTATTAAAATTTCTATTTTTATATGCTTATGTGTTATATTTAATACTAATTATCCAATACATTTAAAAACTGTGCTTCCTAATTTATATACATAAAAATAAATTGTGAAAAAATTGTGATTTAGGAAAACATATATTATATATGTATACATCTGCATATATATACAAAAAGGTAGATGTGTCTTGTTAATAAACATAAACAATATTTTAAATAATTAATAATCAAATGGGTTAAAATTAAAAGATAGAATGTTTTCCTCTATTGTCACAGATGATATCTTTTTTGTATCTGGTAATGTCAAGGATATTATAATATTAACATTACACATTCCATTACTTCATTCTTTCATTTATACATTTCCTGTATATTTAATGAGTTATTTCTATATATTACAGCCTGGGAACACAGTGAGACAAGCTCCTGTTCTCAGGTATTGACGTTCTAGAAAAAGTATTCTAGATTTTCATATTGGGGTAAGAAATTTCTTAATATATAAAATGAATCCTAAAAGGGGTCGCTAGTAGTTCCTTGCAGCAACAGAGCCTACAAAATGATGTAGAAAATGATTTAAAGATGCTTATTGCAACATTGTATGTGAGAGGAATTTTAAACAAAGAAAAATCAAAACAGTTTGAAAAGAGAATAGACGAAGGACGTTTGGTCAACTATTCTTCTAAAATAGCTACATCAATTAATGGGGCATCAGATCAAATAACAAACACAATGAGGACTACTATGTAGACGTTGTGATGTTTATGTACAATGTTGATGTCAATACAAAATGCTTTTGAAATAAAACATAGATGTTTTTAGTGCAGAATTAACACAAAAAAATAAAAACCAGGATAAGACTGAAAGGAAACGGGAAGATATCTCTGGATGTTAGAAATTAGTATTTATGGTATTTTATGTGTTAAAATAGGGCAAGGTAATACTTCAAAAATTCCTCACCTATGAAAACAACGTTTCTTGCTTTCGTGTTCTATTATAGGAATATAAAACTGTCTTTTTTTAAATACCCAGTATTTTATTTTCATTTATTAAAATCTCATTTGAGATTACGAGGTTTTTATAAGGGCAAGACAAAAAAGTCAGTTCATAAATAACAATATCAGTGTCTACATATATAGTGTAAAAATTAAAGAATGATACTATCTGATTTTATAAACAAACAAACAAAAATCCACACATCTTCAAAGCATTGGTTTAGCAAGCTACTTGAATAAAGGTCTTTGTTGTGAATATAATTGCTTATTGCAAAACTGAAGTTAGTTACCAGCAATATCAAAGACTTTCACAAAGACAGCATGAAAGGTGATATTCTTGAATGACTTTTTCTTCTCTGGAAAAAAAGACTGATAGACAAGTTACTGTGTTTTCTGTCAATCACGGTAATTTTATTTTTCTTGACTTATTTATTTATTTGTTATTGGTCATTACACAATTTATTCTTAAGCAGTGAAATATGTTTTCATCCTTAAGCACAGAAAACTAAGGGAAGTGTATTAGAATTTGCCACCTATTTTGTGTTTACCCTTTTGTTTTTTACTGAAAAACACAAAACTCTATAAATCATCAGAGTTGCATAAAGCATCATTTTTATGTATTCTCTTCACGATATACCCTAAAGCTTGATTCAATACTTATTTACCTGTTTTCCCATTTAAAAAAGTATCTAGACTGAGACAGCCTGCATCCCTCCTTGTCCCTGTAACTTCCCGATCTTCACAGTTTGAAACATTAAACTCACCCCAAGGCCCCACAGCTCAGCTCAGCCCAGCCCCAGCATCTGGGCTCTGGCTAGTGCCTGTCCAATACAGCAATCTGGCAGCTCACCATCAAGCGAGTCTGATATCGGTACTGTGCTAACCCTGGGCCATGTTTGTACCTGCTGATTTCTTAGATAATTCCTTGTCTTTTTATCTTATCCTCACTCTTTCCTAAAGTTGCAATAACTACAATCTCCTTTGGGTTGTCTTTTGTTTTTGCTGGAAGAAAAATGTAGATGGCTAGATCCCTACCTGGTAAACTCTGATGAATGGCAAAGTATGAAAATCATTGCCTTTACCTCACTCCATTAATCAAAAAATGCAATAGCCAAAACGATTGCTTTTTTTTTTTTTTTTTTTTTGGTAAACGAAAGTAAATTTTTTATGGGATTATATTCCTATGATCTCTTGATTTCAGAGCCTACACGGCTGGCAATGAGCTGAACAAAAAATGACTTCTTAAAAAGAGATTTTTTTTTTCAAAAATGTTCATTTGCAAAAACAGATATTCAGTTATTGAAGCAATCATTAAAGTACTCAGTTTGTCCAGGAGCCAACATGAAGAAATAATGATTTAGAATTGTAGCAGAGGTTCTATTTTTTGACAATCTTTATAGTCATCAAAATGTAATATTCCATAAACCAATATTTTAAATGTTCTGCATTTTAACTAAATGAACAGAAACCTATGCAAATGCAATAAAGTTTCAGAATTAAGTATTGACCAATGTTTTCTTACTATGTGTAGATAAACATGGTTTTTGCACAACAGAACCTGAATGATTCCTTTATGATTTTTTAATGAGGATCACATTAACCAGTTATGAGACTATGCAGCAGTTGTCTACTTCATGTTATCAGTTAAAATGATGACTCTAAAAGAGTGCAATAATAAATCAATATTTTATATGATTTATATGTAATTAATGTGATCTATAAGTACTCATTGTCTTTAATATAGTTATATTAAATTGCCTTTCTTGCAATGATTTTAAAGTTAGTAGTGCAGATCGTAATTAAGCTTTTTTTTTCTTTTTCTTTTTTCTTTTTCTTTTTTTTTTTTTGACAGAGTTTCACTCTTGTTGCCCAGGCTGGAGTGCAATGTTGTGAACTTAGCTCACTGCAACCTCCATCTCTTGGGTTCAAGCAATTCTCCTGCCTCAGCCTCCTGAGTAGCTGGGATTACAGGCACTCGCCATCATGCCTGGCTAATTTTTGTATTTTTAGTAGAGACAGGTTTTCACCATTTGGCCAGGCTGGTCTTGAGCTCTTGACCTCAGGCAATCTGCCTGCCTCAGCCTCCCAAAGTGTTGGGATTACAGGCGTGAGCCACCGCGCCAGGCCCGTAATGAAGTTCTAAAATAAAATGCTTTAGATTTAAAGTTGTAAACTTTAAAAGATGTACAAAAAAGAGCCACAAAAGAAAACCAAATCTACAAGGGCATGTCTATCATGTTATTTTCTCACAATGGATTATCAAAGAAAGCATCTTCATCATATAAGTATACATGTTAATATAACAATATTTTGCACAATAACACTATACAAATATTTACTATTCCTTAAATATAACCATTTTTATAAGGACTCATTTTTATTTCTTGCTAAACTTCAACTACATTTTTCCTTTTATTTCTACTGGTTCTAGAGTATTGATTTGTTATTTACCAGTTAGCATGTAAACAAGTATAACTTCATGTTTTAATTTTAATTTTGCTAATAAAATGTATAACTGACACTATAAAGAAAGCATTTGAAATATTAAGGTGCATTAGTTCATTTTCACACTGCTATAAAGAAATACCAGATACTGGGTAACTTATAAGGAAAAGAGGTTTAATTGACTCGCAGTTCCACAGGTTATACAGGAGGCATGGCTGGGAAGGCCTCAGAAAACTTTCAATCGTGGCAGAAGGCAAAGGGGAAACTGGCACATCTTACATGGCTCAAGCAGGAGGAAGAGAGAGGAGGAGGAGGTGCTACCCAGTTTTAAACAACCAAATCTTGGGAGAACTCACTATCAACAGAACAGCAAGGGAGAAATGAACGTTTTGTCATATGTTTATTGGCTGTTTGCGTGTCTGGAATTGGTTCCTTCTGGTGGGTTCCTGGTCTGGCTGACTTCAAGAATGAAGCCGCGGACCCTCGTGGTGAGTGTTACAGTTCCTAAAGATGGTGTGTCTGGAGTTTGTTCCTTCAGATGTTCAGATGTGTCTGGAGTTTCTTCCTTCTGGTGGGCTCCTGGTCTCACTTGACTTCAGGAGTGAAGCTGTAGACCTTCGCAGTGAGTGACATACCTGATAAACATAGTACTACCCAAAGAGTGAGTAGCAGCAAGATTTATTGTGAAGAGCAAAAGAACAAAGTTTCCACAGCATGGAAACGGACCCTACCGATTGCCCTTGCTGGCTGGTGGCCAGCTTTTATTCTCTTACTTGGCCCTGCCCACATCCAGCTGATTGATCTATTTTACAGAGCGCTTATTGGTCCATTTTTAGAGTGCTTATTGGTCCATTTTTACAGAGTGCTTATCGGTCCATTTTTACAGAGTGCTTATTGGTCCGTTTTCATGGAGTGCTGATTGGTGCATTTACAAACCTTTAGCTAGACACAGAGTGCTGATTGGTGTGTTTACAATCCTTTAGCCAGACAGAAAGGTTCTTCAAGTCCCCACCTGACCCAGAAGCCCAGCCAGCTTCACCTCTCTCGTATGTCTTCTTTTGAGAAGCATTTGTTCATGTATCTTGCCAATTTTTTTAATGAGTTGTTTTTTGCTTGTTTATGTGTTTAAGTTTCTTATTGATTCTGGACGTTAGATCTTTGTTGGATGCATAGTTTGAGAATATTTTTTGTCGTTTTGTGGGTTGTTTACTCTGTTTATGTTTTCTTTTGCTATGCTGAGGCTCTTTAGTTGAATGAAAGTCCCACTTGTCCGTTTTTGTTCTTGTTGCCAATTGCTTTTGGGGACTTAGTAAAAAAATTTTTGCAAAGATCAGTGTCAAGAAGGACATTTTCTAGGTTTTCTTCTAGTATTTTTATAATTTGAGGTCTTATATTTAAATCTTTAATTCATCATGAGTGGATTTTTGTGTATGGTGAAAATAATTTTTATTCTTCTGCATAGGGCTAGCTGGTTATCCCAACACCTTTTATTGCATAGTGAGCCCTTTCCCCATTGCTTTTGTCATACTTGTTGGAAAGCAGATGGATGTAAGTGTGTGACTTTATTTCTGAGTTTTCCATTCTGTTCCATTGGTCTATGTGTCTGTTTTTGTATCAGTACCATGCTGTTTTGTGTAACATACTATAACCTTAAAATATAGTTTGAAATTGGGTAGTGTGATTCCTCTGGCATTGTTCTTTTTTCTTAGAATTGCTTTGGCTATTTGGGTTCTTTTTTTAGTTCTCTGTGGATTTTGGAATAGTTTTTTCTAATTCTGTGAAGAATGAAAGTGTGATAGGAATAGTGTTGAATATGTAGCTTGCTTAGGGCAGTATGGCCATTTTAGCAATATTGATGCTTCCAATCCATGAGCATGAAATGTTTTTTTTCTATTTATATATTTATTTATTTGGACGGAGTTTCATTCCTGTTGCCCAAGGCCATCGTGCGATCTTGGCTCACTGCAGCATCTGCCTCCCGGGTTCAAGCAATTCTCCCTCCTCAGTCTCCTGAGTAGCTGGGATTACAGGCATGCGCTACCTCACCCAGCTAATTTTTTATATTTTTAGTAGAGAAGGGGGTTTCTCCATGCACGTCAGGCTGATCTCGGACTCCCGACCTCAGGTAATCCACCTGCCTCGGCCGTCCAAAATGCTGGGATTACAGGTGTGAACCACCGTGCCTGACCTGTTTTTGCTATTTGTTTGTGTCATCCCAGATTTCTCTCAGCAGTGCTTTTAGTTCTCCTTGTAAATATTTTATCTCCTTGATTAGCTGTATTCCTAAGTATATCATTTTTGTGGCTATTGTAAATGGGATTGTGTTCTTGATTCAGCTCTCAGCCTGGACATTGTTGGTGTATAGAAATGCTACCGATTTTGTACATTGATTCTGTATCATGAAACCTTATTAAAATTATTCACCAGTTCTAGTAGCCTTTTGGCAGAGTCTTTAGGGGTCATAGGTATAAAATTATATTACAGAAACATGACTTTTTAAAATTCCCATGTCCATAAATTTGCCTGCTGTTACTGAAATTAATGTCCCTGCTTTAGTATAACCATATAATCTTTGGTATATTATTTACATTTATTAATTATAGCATTGATATTTTACTACTTGTAAATTTTACAGTCATGGGAAATTTCAAACATTAAATCAGGAAGTCGTCTTTTTTCATTTTATAACATGTGAATATGACTAGTTATATCTATAGGATAAAACACTCTAATAGCTTCTTCAAAGTAGAAATAAGTTTATCTATAGCTTTAATGATATTTCTCTTCACTCAAAACATTGACAAACACCTTTTTTCTTCTCATAATGTGTATGCTCTAAATATACCATACACACACACCCACATTTATACACATATTCACACAAATGTTTAGCGTGATGGATGAATAGGTAAGTAGATACATACATACATAGATACAAAGATAGCTAGATAGATGTCAATAGATTTTTATGTTGTAGGATCTCATTGAGGAATTTTCATAATTTCCCATCAATCATATCATTTCATTACATTTTTTAAGTCATGTGCATATGTACTATTTCAAATAAATATAAAATTAGAGTTGTATATGGTTTCACCTTATAAAATTATTCTACAGGATGGCTAAGGGCAAATATTGTTACAACTCCTCATTGACAAAATTATTAACCATTTTAACATCAGTTAACATGATATTCTATTATGTAACAACTCATTCATTTTTTATTTCCCATCATAGATAAGTTTATTATCTTATGGTTTAGCTATAATAGCAATTATTTTTTCAGGGATGTACTTCATCTATAATTGATTTTTTAAAGTATATGGAAGTTTCAAACTAATATCAGAGAGAAAAGGTCCATGCATTTTACTAAGTTAAAGAACATGTGGAATGTTAAAACTCGAAGAGAGAATTTTTTTAAAGTAATTGCTTAAATAAGTTATTAACAACTTCTAAAAAGAGAAGAATTAACCAAAAATAATAATAATAATAAGTCATTGACAGCAGTGTTTAAAGTTCAGAATGAAATTATTTTATTTTGTGAATTTTACTTATATATGCCATAGTTTTATCATTCAATGAATTGATATTAATCTTCCAGGGATTTTCAACATATCATTTTATACCTTCTTTAAGAAAGAACACTCCTCTAGTACTTTATTAAATAATATAAACATACTCTCTTTACCTAGAGATAAAAGTTTACTATCTCTGCAATTATTCTTGCTTCTAATTTCCAAATAATTTTCAAAATTACTAATAAGTCCTTGATTTCAAAGGATTTTTCCACTTTCTATCCTCCTATTCAAATGTTATTTGTGTATATATGTGTGTGAACACACACATAAATTTTCCTAAGGTAAATATAGAGGATATTAAATTTGTTCTATTTGAGAAATCAGTAAAATGTTTTAATAAAGAATTTCAATGTTCAAGAGTTTTAGATACAGAAATTTCATGATAAATTTATGTCATGTGAAATTTAAGTATATATGACATTTAATTTGTTGTACTCAGAGTTTGAGGTCACAGTTAATTCAGGTAGGAAATGAAAGTATAAGAGACAGCTTAAGAAGTCATTTAATGAAAAACTATTTTTTTTACATTAAGAGAAACTTTTTTTCTTTTACTAAATAACATAACTGAGACTTACCTTATACTTTAATTTTTATCCATTTAAAGTTTATCTAATCAAAATAAAAGACACAAATCATGTGTTACAGAATAGGTGATACTGTAAATGTGTTATTAATTTCAGTTAGGAGGGATTCTAAACTTGAGGTAATTGCACTGACCAAATTTTGTTAGAGGACATTATTTCCATCTTGTGTTGATTCTTCTAAGACTTAGGTGGAAGGATAATTTAATGCATTCTGTACTAAATGGAAACAGGTTAACTAAAAGCTAATAAAATTTACAATGATGTTAACTGCAAATTCACCTAAGCTTTAATGAATACTAACTCATTAGACCATTGAAAATGCTAACAGAAACTAAGATCTTTTTTTTACACCCTGCTCCCAGAAAGTAAGATTTTTAAATAAATATTTATTTAGCCTAATAAGTATTTAAAATCCATGTAAATACATTTACAATAATCCTTAAAATGGAGATGAGCTTCTGAAGGGCTATTTTATTATTGAGAGCATACTTAATAACTGCTATTAGGAAATCCTGCTGCCTGTGAAATATTATTCACTATGTCTCATTTAGTACGATCTATTTTAATTATAATTTGGAGAAGCCTAATCAAGCGTTTTCCCTAAATAAACAGAGCACTTAGATTAGACTCCATTTCTCCTTCTGAACAATTTATTATCCTCCCAAAAGCTGCAAATGGATCTTTAACTTTCAAATGGAGTTTATGCAAGAAGGTCGATCTGTATTGATGTAGCCTGCTCTTCCAGACAGTCTACTTATTAACAAATAGGCTTCCTAAATTAGTGAAAATAGGGTTTAAACATTCTGTGAACTATCTGTAATATCTGTATTATTTACGTGAAATACAGACTATGTAACATATTACAGGAACAAATCAATTATAGCCAACTGCATTTTAGTTTTCTGGCACTAATTGGATCGAATCAGGGATTTTTGCTTTTCAGACACCTTTCAGACTACAGTCAATAAGACTCTCCCTACTCTGGCCTTATTTCTGTATGATATTTTTTCCATGCAGAGTTTGTGGTAACGACAATCTAAAGATTTTAGTATTCTCAACACATTTGCTTCTTGAAATGCAGTTTCCTCCCCCAAAACCTCTTCTTCATCTCCAATATCAGCTAATATTCAGTGTGGGTAATATGGCTTGGCTCTGCGTCTCCACCCAAATCTCATCTTGAATTGCAATACCCATTATCCCCACGTGTCAAGGGTAGGATGAGGTGGAGGTAATTAGGTCAAGGGGCCAAGTTCCCCCATGCTGTTCTTGTGATAATGAGTGAGTCTTATGAGGTCTGATGGTTTACGCTCATCTGGCATTTCCCCTGCTTGCACTCACTCCATCCTGCCATGGTGGAAGGAAGAGATGCCTTCCACCATGATTGTAAGTTTCCTGAGGCTTCACCAGCAATATGGAACTGTGAATCAATTAAACCTCTCTCCTGTATAAATTACCCACTCTAGGGTATTTTTTTCATAGCAATGTGAAAACAAACTAATACAGTAAGTTGGTACCACAGAGAGTGGGGGCTGCTGTAAAGATACCCAAAAAAGTGGAAGCGACTTTGGAACTGGGTAACAGGCAGAGGCTGGAAGAGTTTGGAGGACTCAGAACAGACAGGAATATGTGGAAGAGTTTGGAACTCTCTAGAAACTTGTCAAATGGCTTTGACCAAAAGGCTGATGGTAATATGAACAGTAAAGTCCAGGCCGAGTTGGTCTCAGATGGAGATGAAGAACTTATTAGAAGCTGGAATAAAGGTCACTCTTGCTATGCTTTAGCAAAGAGATTAGCAGCATTTGGACTATGTCCTAGAGATCTGTGGAACTTTGAACTTGAGAGAGATGATTTAGGATATCAGGTGGAAAAAGAAATTTAAGCAGCAAAATGGCAAGAGGAAGTACAGCAAAAAAGTTTGGAAAATTTGCAGCTTGATGATGCGATAGAAAAGAAAAACCTAGCCAGGTGTGGTGACTCACACCTGTAATCCCAGGACATTGGGAGTCTGAGGCAGGTTGATCACAAGGTCAGGAGACCCAGACCATCCAGGCCAACATGGTGAAACCCCGTCTCTACTAAAAATACAAAAATTAGCCAGGTGTAGTTGCAAACGCCTGTAGTCCCAGCTACTCAGGAGGCTGAGGCAGGAGAATCTCTTGAACCTGGGAGGCAGAGGTTGCAGTGAGCTCAGATTGCACCACTACACAACAGCCTGGGTGACAGACAGAGATTCTGTCTCAAAAAAAAAGGAAAAGAAAAGAAAAGAAAAACCCATTTTCTGGGAAGACATTGAAACCTGCTGTAGAAATTTGCATAAATAACAAGGAACTGAATGTTAATCACCAAGACAATGGAAAAAATGTATCCAGGGCATGTCAGAGACCTTCATAGCAGCCTCTCCTGTCACAGGCCTGGGGGGCTAGGAGGGAAAAATGGTTTACTGGACCAGGCCCAGGCCCCTCCTGTTCTATGCAGCCTTGGGACATGGTGCCCTGCATCCCAGCTGCTTCAGCTCCAGTCTTGGCTAAAAGGGGCCAAGGTACAGCTCTAGCCATTGTTTCAAAGGGCACAAGCCCAAAACCTTGGTGGCTTACATGTGGCCTTGGGCCTGTGGTGCACAAAAGTCAAGAATTGGACTTTGGGAATCTCTGCCTAGGTTTCAGAGGATTTGTAGGCAGAAGTTTGCTGCAGGGGTGGTGCCCTAATGGAGAATGCCTGCTAGGACAGTGCAGAGGGGAAATGTGGGGTTGAAGCCCCCACACAGAGTTTCCACTGGGGCATTACCTACTGGAGCTGTGAGAAGAGGGCCACTGTTCTCCAGAGTCCAGAATGTTAGATCTACCAACGTCTTGCAGCATGCACCTGGAAAAACCATGGACACTTAATGCCAACCCTTGAAAGCAGCCAGGAGGGGGGCTGTACCCTGCACAGTCACGGGGTGAAGATGCTCAAGACCATGGGAGCCCACCTCTTGCGTCAGCGTTACCTAGATGTGAGACATGGAGTCAAAGGAGATCATTTTGGAACTTTAATGTTAAATGACTGCCTTATTGGATTTTGGACTTGTATGGGGCCTGTAGCCCCTTTATTTCGGCCAATTTGTCCCATTTGGAATGGATGTATTTACCCAATTCCTGTACCCCCATTGTATCTAGGAAGTAACAAACTTGCTTCTGATTTTACAGGATCATAGACAGAAGGGACTTGCCTTGTCTCAGATGATAATTTAGACTGGACTTTTGAGTTAATGCTGGAATGAGTTAAGATTTTGGGGGATTGCTGGAAATGCATAACTGTGTTTTGAAATGTGAGGTCATGAGATTTTGGAGGGGTCAGGGGCAGAATGATATGGTTTGGGTCTTTGTCCCCACCCAAATCTCACCTTGATTTGTAATCCCCATAATCCCCATGTGTCAAGGGCAGGACCTGGTGGAGGTAATTGGATCATGGGGGCAGCTTCCCTCATGTTGTTCTTGTGATAGAGAAATACCAGCATCAAAGATCTGATGGTTTTATAAGCATCTGACATTTCTCCTACTTGCATTCATTCTCTCTCCTGCTGCCCTGTGAAGAGGTACCTTCCACTGTAATTGTAATTTTCCTGAGGCTTCCCCAGCAATGTGGAATTGTGAGTCAATTAAACCTCCTTCCTTTATAAATTACCCAGTCTTGGGTATTCCTTTACAGCAATATGAGAATGGACTAATACAGTGGGACTTGCCTTTTCTTACATATCTGGTTTGGTTTGCTATAATAAATGTAGGAATAATGGTTTAGGAATAGCATCTAATTTACATTGTTACATTAAAATGTATTCATGAGGATCCTTTGTAGAGTTCCTAATTTACCCCTCAGCCTTTGCTGCTGGAACTCACTGCTGCCCTTAGATTATGTGTACATTCTCTGCTTCCTCTTGTTATCACTCATGAGTTTACTTAAGGTAATAATATTTTTTACTTCAAAATCTGTGTCTTAAAGAGAAAGCTGTTAGCCTGTCCTAAATACTGAGACTTGATTGCGCTCTAAAATTACTGTCTGATTCAGGGCCATACCTCTGTGTGTCTGTTCAGAAAATGACTCATGGAATCAGTCTGGAAGCTGGCGAGGTCACTTGGTTTTGAAAATGAGAAAATATTCCATGCTGACTCATTTAGGTCATCATAGAATTTTCTTTCTCCATGTGATTGAAGAGCTACCGAACAGCTGTGGAAGAATACAGGCAATGTCCTGATTAGTACACGGCACCTACAGAGGGAAAAAATAGTTTATACCTGAAAACCCTGTCCTGAAAATGGGAGTGGTCTTTGGGAATTCCCAAGGCATAGAAATCACTAGAAACAAGTTGTTCAATTATTAAACCTTTCACAGTGTTTATGAAAGTGTGGTCAGGGTTCTATTCTCCCGAGGGAGGAAATGTATCTTCCATCTTGCAGAAACAGCACTTTCAGGTAATTTATATGGCCACCACTTAGAGGAAGCAGACAATAAATTTAGAGGCTGAGAATTCAGGAGATGAGAATATTTAGAAGTACTTCAAGCAGAAAACAAAAATTGGAAAAGGAATGATGAGTCTTTTGAAGATGATTTGCAATGTATCTGTTTATTTTCTTTTTCACCCTTAAGAATAAGAATTTTTTGCAAAAAGCCTACTAATAAGTGTGAAACTGAAGACATAGAGCATACTTCTGAAAACTCACAGATCATGGTTTGAAGAAAACTCTGTGGAAAGTGAAACAAAAAAGGATCAATCCTCAGATCAAGAACAATACAGGAAAATTCCTTGTCCCCACATTCACCATAAGGGATACAAATAAAAATTTTAGTGTTAGAAATTCAATTTCCAAGTTCAGTTTGTTATTCAAAGTATTATGTATATTGAAATAAAATCCTTCTGTATGCAATATAACAACAGTTCATTCAACGCTGGAGCATTCATTACATTTCAGGGTTCAGTATGAATAGTGCGTGTGATGTGAAAATTCTTGTGTTTAAATTCTGGTGACTATGAGGGTAGCTTTAGAGCTGGAAAACCAGAAAAGACATTTAAAAATAGGTCTTCAATAAAACTTTTTCATAAGTTTTACAAATTCCATTTCAATGTTAACTGAACAGGAGACTATTTGTTTATTACTTTTTAATGTTCCTTTATTGGCAAATGTCATTTACAATAAGAAAATCCAATATTTGCCATATGAGAGAGATTTTCCATTGATAGTAGCATTCTTTGAAAAGGTCAAGACTGCACTCTTAGTACACTTTTCTTCCCAATGATGTTACATATTTCATCAGTCACTTGAAGGTTAATGCTTGTGATTATCTTTCAATTTCTTGTTACCACAACTTTTCCTTTATATATTATTCCATTTTTATTTCTTGGTGATTTTAACATTATCTCTCTTTCATGAGGATATCTTTCCATATATTAAAGGAAAGACATATATATTAAAGGAAAGCTTTCAAATTTCTCAATATTTTATGTCTAAATTATTTATACCACGTGTGTCAAAACTCCAATACTAATTATGTCTATAATGTGACAGTGTACACAGTAGATTTTATTTATATGCCATTATATATTTATAAGACAAAGTCAAAAGTCATATTTGATAATGGTTTTAAATACTTTGATAAAATTAAATAGATATAAATAAATTACTCTGCACACTCTAAATTCCAGGGTAATTGTTTATTCGTTTGTTTTTACTAGATCTGTTCTATTCAGGAAACAGAAGATAATTAAAAAAATAAGTCCACACTTGTAATGACTGAAGAGTCAAAAACAGTTGATTAAATAATTGTCTTAAGAGCAGTCGTATTTTCTTTTAATCACTCTAAACTACCTATGTCATAATTTGTTTTTAAAAACTTTTTTGCTTTTTTCTTAAAAATACTGAGAAGTGGAACACAGCATTATTCAAATCTGGGAAAATTTGTAATCACTGTTGAATTCTTATATATAAACTATGGTGAAAATAACAGAATATTAATAAAGTTTAGGATTTTAAAATAACTACAAATATTATCATCCATGTTGTTATGAAATTCCTTTTGTCAGACCTACCCTGAAAAATTGAAAAAAAATTCATAGACACAAAAAGCCAGTTTACAGTTAAATTCATCCAATGTACCCTATCTAATATACTAATATAGATAATCTAACTGCTTTAAAAACATAAGAATTATTTTATACATCTTTTGGAAAGAAGGTATTTATTTAGATCCTCTGCCTCCCTTTAATTAATCTAAAACTGAAGAATCTTCTTTTGATATGAAGTATGGTAGAGACAAAAATATTTATTTATATAAGCTAATTTTTAAAATTCTGTTCTTACATTTAGCATATTTTTTGGCTGTTGAGTAAGACAATAGCCAAAATTCATAATTTATAAGTTTTCTTCATAAAAATGTTTTGAAATAGGTTTAGTAATTTTCTTTCTTAATTTATCTTTGTGAAACTACTAATGAAAAGGTGATGAATTCAAGTCAGAATAATTTTATCAATGGAGATCCTACTAAAAATTGCAAGAAGTGCAATAATGTCTACTCTAGGAATAATAGTATATTATTATACTATACTATTATATACTATAGTGTTATTATACTATACATTTATTATATAATAATCAATGTCTACTATAGGAAATTAGAGACATTTCTTTCATTATGACTTAGGATTTCTCCAAAAGCAAATTCCAGACATGGACATGGGTACAATTAAGATATTTGGGATGTGATCCCTGAATGCAGCAAGCGGAGAGGTGGGAGAGTGTGACAGAGCAGGAGGGACCCATACATACACAGTAGTTATTTAGCTGGTTATCCCTGAGCCACTACTGCTCACTGTAATAAATGTTCCTCCAAATGAACCTCAGAATTGTTTTCCACAGTACAGAAGGCTGCAAATTTATCTACGTCATCTCGTCCCTTGCTGGTTGAGGTTAACCTCAAGGATATTAACTTTCTCTATTTTATAACTGTTGAAAATGCTACTTATGCATCAGAGAAAACTGTGTGGCAGAAAACCTAAGTGATCCAGAAAGTAGCAATGTGGGAGGCAGCCTGTGTGTGCAAAGAAAGTCCCCTCCAGCTGTCCTAAAGTCCAAGCTGACCCACAGGATATAGAACTGGCACAAAAGGAATCTGTTACAGTTAAAATTGGGCTTAACATAATGAAACGATTACACAGAAAAAAAAAAAAAGGTAGGTTTTTATACGTACTTCCTTGGAAATATTTTTAAAATAATTCCTTATTAAAAATGCATACTTTCTACATAACTTGTATACTTATATTTTACTTTTAAAGTTGGGCAATGTATATTGTGAGCTTTAGAGTGTTTTTTTTTTTTTTAATTTTGATGATTGCCGTTAATTTCTTAGCATTAATTCTTCATCGTGGATTTTTTTTTTCCAAACCAAAACTTATCTTCTGATGGTAACAAGAATTTTATCATGTGATTGCCCATTACATACTGCTTCTTTATTTGTTATAACTGGAAAGTTTAATTTTATATTTTCAATAGTTACTATGATCAGACTAGTCATTTTTTGTTGTGTTAAAAAAATGCCCTAAAACATAGCAGCTTCAAACATTTGTTGTATCAGTTTCTGTGAGTCAAGAATGCGCATGTGGCTTAGCTGGGTGTCTCTGGCTCAAGAACTTGCAAACTGCTGTTCATGGCTCTGGCTTCATCTGAAGTCTCAATTGAGACTCGTCTGCTTCCAAGCTCACTCACATGTCTCTTGGCAGGACCTGGTCCCTTGACACATGGGCTGTCCATAGGGTGCCTTAGAACATAGCAGCTGGCTTTTTCAGGGTGAGATCCAATGGAGAACGAGAGAGATGTCTAAGTCAGCAGCCACAGCTGTTTTTGCGAGCTAATCTCTGAAGTGGCATTCCATCGCTTCCGTCATATTCTCTTCGAAGTAAAAGTTCGGCCCACACTCAAGGGACGGGAATAACAATAATGTAAAAATACTAAGAGGAGGGGATTACTGTGGGCCACGATAGAGGCTGGCGACCAAGAATTGTAACAATACCAGTCAAATTTTAATTTAATTGCTTACCAATTTTTCAATTTTTCTTGAACTTTTACCGTTTATCTAATCATACTTTCTTAATCTGTTTGGCCTGCTACAACAAAATACTATAAGTTGGATAATTTACAAACAAAAGAAATGTATTTCTGCTCAGTTCTGAAGGTTGGAAATTCTAAGACTCAAGACACCTGTGGACTGAGTGGCTGGTGAGAGCCTGGTTCAGAGAATGCCGTCTTATCCTTGTGTCCTCACATAGGAGAAGGGACAAGGAAGGGCTCCATGGTTTCTTTTGTAAAGGCACTAATTCCATTCATGAGGGAAAGCCCCATTTCCAAATACCATCACACAGGAAGTTAGGTCTCAACATAGAAGTTTTTAGGGACACAAATATTCTGTCATAGATATTCTATGCTATTTATAGCATATATTTATTACTTCTTGAATATCCTTCTTTAATAGCTTAATATCTACAAGTGCCAAAACATTTCATCTTTATATGCTTGCAAATACCTTTCTTAAATCTGTGCTGTTAGTAACAGTTTAGCTAAATTAAAATTATTTTCTCTTGCAAATAGTATTCTATCTATTCCTGTGGATAAAATATTTTGATGTCAATCTTTTTATCGGGGATTTTGCTTTTCTCTGATCATTACAAAACATCTTCATTATCCCTGAGACTCTCTACTTCTGTTGTGATGTGTTTAGCTTTTCACTTATCAATTAGCTTGCTCAGTACTAGAGAGTATAGTTTCAACAAGAAGATTCATAATTGTACATCTTTTTGCAGAATATTTCAGAAATTATTCCTCTTTTTTGTAGAATACTGTTTTTCCTCCACAATCTCTTGCTTTTCAAACTCCACACATTGGCACAAAAAATATTTATTATATTTATTTATTATGCTACATGCATAGTTTTATGTGTCAGGAGTACTGAAGTGACCCCATCACTACATATAAAGATTCTTCCCTTCTCTGTGTTTACATTTTAGTTTAATTTAATTTAGTTTTAATTGAAATGATTCTTTCAATAATATCTTTAAACATCTTAAACACACTTATAATTATTTTAGATTTGTTCCATAAAATTAATCTTCTCTGAATTCACTTCATGTCGATTAAAATGCAGTTTCCACTGGGAGGCCGAGGTGGGTGGATCACGAGGTCAGGAGACCGAGGCCACCCTGGCCAACATGAAAAAACCCTGTCTCTACTAAAAATACAAAAAATTAGCTGGGCCTGGTGGTGCATGTCTGTGATTCCAGCAACTGGGGAGGCTGAGGCAGGAGTATCACTTGAACCAGGGAGTCAGAAGTTTCAGTGAGCCGAGATCATGCCACTGCACTCCAGCCTGGCTACAGAGTGAGACTCTGTCTCAAAAAAAAAAAAAAAAAAAAAAAAGAAAGAAACAAAAATGCACTTTCCAGAAAGGCTGATTATTTTTCTGATGCATTATCTCTGGTCTGTATTTGTAGTTTCTGGGGCAATATTGAGCATATTTAGACTGACTATGTTTATTATTTTTATCTTCATGATGTGCCACTTTCAAATATCCTTTCCTGACTAGTCCTTTTGTACCTCCTTCGTTTCGCATCCTGAGCTCCCGAGCTTTTGTGCTAAATGATGTCGGCTGTGACAGATCCAGATGCCAGCCACAGGGGGCTTGAATGGGTTTCTGATGGAGAAGACTGAGCTTTTGATTTCTTTACTTGTCACGATCTTGTCTTGTTATAAAACCAAATCTCAAGGGAACGGGTTAGTAGTAGTTTTCCCAGTCCCATTCCAGCCCTTGCTTTCAAGGTTTGAACTAGGTTCTAGTTGTGCTTCCTGAGGGAAGCACAGTTTACTCCATAGGATGTGAACCTCCTCCTGCTGCTGTCTGCGTCTTAGCCCAGAGGCCAAGGGTTTCAGCATCCGTCACAGCTCTTCATTTCTTCTCTCTATATGACACATTCATATCTCGATTTCTTTCTCCTGAATTTACACATTTCTGGTTTTCTCCTATTTACCTATTTCATTCGTTATTGGAATCCATGTCATAGAAATGGTTTGCCAAATTATGACTCACTATATCGTCATGATGCATTGTGAATGTTCAAGAAATATATATCATGCATAGTGTGTCACAAACTTAGACAAGTTACTTCTTTAAGAATAATCCTGCACTGTGCATATATATATGTGTGTGTGTGTGTATATATATATATAAAATTAGTATTAGTATTTGTTTTTGAGACAGAGTCTCTCTCTGTCACCCAGGCTGGAGTGCTGTGGTGTGATCTCAGCTCACTGCAACCTCTGCCTCCTGAGTTCAAGTGATTTTCATGCCTCAGCATCCTAAGTAGCTGGGATTACAGGCATGCGCTACCACGTCAGGTTAATTTTTATATTTTTAGTAGAGACAAGATTTCACAACATTGGCCAGGCTGGTCTTAAACTCCTGGTCTCAAGTGATCTGTCCACCTCAGCCTTCCAAAATGCTGAGACCATAGGCATGAGTCACCATGCCTGGGTCACTGTTTATACTTTTAAATGGCTGCTGATGACACCAAGAAGCTGCTATGGGTTATGAGCAGATAATTGCTATGACATAAATGTTCTATTGCAAACAAGAGAATGATTTCAAAGACGAAAAAGAGGTGTAAAGAAAATTTAGACCGCCAACATAGGAAATAGCATAGCAGATGATGAAGCTTTCAAGTAAAGTAATGGTCAGGGGGATTGATAGAATGTGGATTCAAGAGGTCCAAGAAAACTTAGTGAGGAATCTCAAGAGAGTATTCAAGTTAATGAGAATGAAAAGAAGCTTGTTATGTTTGCTTTAGGTTGTGACTAATTGCCTTATGTCAGGCAATTCATGATATAGGTCTGTATATCTGGAAACTGAATAGAAAGAGAAAACTCATGTAAAAACAAAGAAAAATTCAGGAACATTATTTTTAATAATAGAAGCCCCTATAGTAGACCCTTTTTAGTGTATTCATAAATAGAGATAGTTATTCAACTTGCATGTATTAAACATCCACCATCAGCCAGATACCTTATAGGTGTAGGGTCTGTAGCAGTGAATAAAGCTGGCCGAAGTGTCTGTCCTCTTAAGGTTTTCATTTTAGTGGGTAAGGCAGAATATAAACTTCTTAACGCATTCTTCAAATGCTAAAAAAACCGTGCAATTGAGAAAAATAAAACAAGGAGAATGGATGCCACCTGAGGACTTGAAGTTTTAAACAGGGTGGTCCAGGAAAGGCTCATTGATGAAGTACCATTTGAGACTTCATGAAAATAAGATTCATGGTGATGAAGAATGTCCTGATAGAACTGGGCTTCTGGCAATAACTAACTAACAGGGATAAAAGAAATAATGAGATTAGGCAAGCAGTGGTGTGAAGGAATGAGAAGAATCAAGGGAAAGGAAGAAATTAGTTTAAAAGGCATCCAATGCTCTACTAAATATAGGAGGGTTTTTTTATAATTAAGATTTAGTTTATTATATTTTAGAGCCCAATTTCATCGAATTAAGATATTTGGAGGCTAAATTGTAGTGTGTATGTAATACGATTTTCTAGAAGCAGTGAATAAAAATTGTTTTGAGGTTAGCCAGATATTAAAGTATATTAATAAGCTATAATATTTAAAAAAATATAACACTGAAACAAGAAAAAGCACAAATAAATAGATAAACAGAAATTAACTATGTGATAAATAAGGTATTTAAAATGACTTATGAAAAGATAGTCGATAAATGGTATTAACATAATCATTCATTCACTGGAAAAACATAACAGATCCTATACCACTCCATTCACAAAAACTCACAAATGTAATTTTGAATGGTTAAAGAAAACCATACTGAGATAATTTTACAGTAAAAATAATATGAACAATTATTACAATAAGTTAATAATCTCCAGAAATTTTGGAAATTAAAGGGAGATGAATAAATGATTCATTTGAATAAATGATTCAGCTCACTAGTGAAAGTTGACCAGTCTTATAAGAACAGAAGCAGATAAGAGACACAGGAAGCTTGTTCAAGTTGCCAATTCTCAGAATAAACCAGAAATGGTGACATACACCTCTATGGCAGGATATGATGAAGCTGAAATTGAAGAATTTTTTGAAAGTCCATAGAAGAAACATGTAGAAACGTAAAATACATATGAAATCACTAGAACTCTGCCAGGAAAAGTAAACTCTGCTAAGTCATACAGTTACAGCTGCTTTAACCCTGCTGGAGATTGCAGGATTATTTTATTCAGAAATAGGAGCCCTGAGGCTCAAAATTCAGGATCACGAGTCATAAGAAAGAACTAGATAGAGATAAAATACTGAAAACAGACTTATAAGCTGTGAAGTCCAAATCGACTCCTTGAGGGATGAAGACCCCCAGTCTCACGGTTACCCTCAGCTCCAAGAACGCCGACAGAAGGTGGCTGAATTCCCTGTGGAAAGTCACCAGCCAGAGGGAAAAGCCTCACCGGTGACTGGTATTTGGGAGCCTCCATGAACTCTTTAAGCCCATACATTAAACAAGAATTGAAAAAAGATCCATGAGAAAGTACAGTGTCTTGAAATTTCAGGAGACTTGAGATAAAGACTAAATCTTAAAAGCTACCAGATTAAAATACAGCCTGTGCACAAATCATAATTACGGATCAGATAACTTGCTGCTACTCAAGAACACCAATGAAAGCATGAAGCCATTAGAGGAATCCCTTTATAATCTGAGGGGAGATTATTTCACTTCCATATTATATTCCCAAATGACTATTGATATATCAGAATAGAATAAAGACACTTTTAAATTGAGAAGTTCTCAAAAAATTACCTTTTATGACCACATTATCAGAAAGTCAATGGAAATTGTGTGTGGCAAAATGGAATGAAAGAATACATCAATAAAGAACAAAGACATTATGTGGTAGATTATCTTGCCCTTAGGATTATTCTACCCTTTTTCTTGGAAGGCTGCCTCATAAAACTTGCCCAGGTGAATGGCATCTTAGCAGAAGTGAACAGTGTCACTTTCGGAGGAAGATTATAAGCCACCTTTAGTGCAGTTAATTAGTGCTGAAGTTTATTTGGAATGAAAGATGCAAATTATGCTCTTAAGTAATTCTCATTATTATAAAAATGGTATTTTAAAAAGTCAGACCAAATATTTTTAAACTATATAATTTCATAACAAAAGTGTTTATTATAGAGGGCACTGAAGATATGGCAGGTAATTAGCCTAATTAGAGATTCTCATATTATTATGGGTTGGCCTTTCTTCTATCTTCACTAAGTCACTTTTTAATGTGGAATTAACATAAAGGTGTTTCTATTTTACTTCAGCTTCACAAAAAATGTTTAGCTACAGATTCTTATTATACAGCAGAGGTAACTTTGAAATAAGATTCTTGATTCACACAAGGAAAAATTTTATTTTTGGCTACTTTGGATATGTCTGTGAACTCCAGAAATATATACCTTTTCATTTTTTATTCTGCACATCATTATTTTTTACTTCAAAACTAGTTATTTTATAAGTCAGCCTTAGATACTGCTTTAAGCCAGTAGAAATTAAGCTTTATTCATTCCCCTTACTTATAGAACATTTACTGGACATCAGAAATGGTTTATTATATGTATATTTTATTTCTGGATGTGAGACATGTAGAATTACTTTTGAATTTTCTTTCCTTACAAGTAAAACTGAGACACTTATTCGACTTAAAAAATATTTAAACTGTTATAGAATAATTAGAAGGGGAGAAGAAAATTTACATTGTTTTATTGTGAAGAATGTTGGAAGTCAGATGAAAAGTTTCCTGATGTTATAAGGCTTTTCTATGTAGTTTATATTTCCCTTCAATTACATATGTCATTTCAATTGTATATGTCCTATTTCCTTTTATTAAGTTTTGTTTTGCAAAACTCCATTGCCTTTTTATCCCTACTCTCTCCCACTTGGAAGCCACCAGCATTTTTCTGTCCTCAAGTGCAAATCACTTGAATGCCAATCATTTAAAAATATTTTTATCTAAACAATTCTATTTCAGGTTAAAAAACATCCTGTATTATATTTAGGCATTTGTCTTTAGTTAGATATCTTATATTTTCAAAAGATATTTTATAAATATATTTTGAAATTTGCTAAATAGTTTTAGAAACAAGTTGAAAAATGGCACTCAAAATAACTTGCTTTTTTTTTTTAGAATTGACTTTTTATAACCTGTTACCCATAATGGTTAAGTAGGAAGTGTGAAGCAAATTTCGTTAAAGATTATTCTTCCTAAATGAAAATGAGGGTGAATTTTAACATGTTTGCTATCCTTGAAAGTGGTATAATTTTGCGAATAGAAATGTTTCTCTTTGCTTATAAACATGTTTTCTGAAAGTGCAGCTATAAACATATTTATGTTACACCAATCACACGGTTTCATTGCCAAATAGAGTTAAATAGTGCTATATACTAAAGTTGTAAATATGTTTTGGACAACGCCAAAAAATTCTACAATGTTTTGAAAAAAAAAGTGTGAATTAACAGCCATTTTAAAAACCTATAAACATATGTAGATAGGTATTACATGTATACATGCACACACACGGACACACACACATATGTGTATGACTCTTCAGAATGCGGTTGATGCAGCTGTGAACCCATAGAATAAGAGGAACCCCAAGAATGTACCATTTCCTCAATTAGTATACATGCCTAACCTGCTAGAAAACAACAAGCACTGACGCTGTGCATCATTTAGTACTATGGTGAATAATAGTGGTAAAAGTAGGCATCCTTCTCACGTTCCAGATCATTTGGTGATTAATTGGAGGACTTTTGATCATATGACTAAATGAAATTTTCTAATTTGGGTTTTTTAATATTTTTTCTAACATCTAACAGGAAAAATATTCTAAAAATGAAATGAAGGTGTAATTGTGTGAGCAAAGTGGACACTAAGCTACATAATAAACAAAACAACAAAGCCAAATATTTGACGACTATGAAACATTCTAGTCAAGTTCTTTATTCACTTAACCACATTCCTAGAGGCTGTATTCTTTACCACAGTTTAGTTTCCAAAGTTATAAAACAAAACAAAACAAATACAATAATGCACAATTCAAGGATGAGATACAGTTTGAGAAATACGTCATCAAGCAATTTCATTTTTGTATGGACATCATAGAGCATACTTACACAAACCTAGATGATGTAGCCTACTACCCAACTGATCTATTCCTTGTAGGCTGAAAACCTGTATAGAATATTACTCCACCGAATGCTGTAGGTTATTGCAACACAATAGTAAGTATTTGCATATCTAAACATATATAAACCTACAGAAAGTACAGTAAAAGTATGGAATAAAAAATTTAAAAATGATACACCTGGATAGGGCCCTTACCATGAATAAAGACTGTAGGACTGGAAGCTTCTTTGGGTGTCAGTAAGTAAGTGGTGAGTTACTGTAAAGGCCTAGGACATTATAGCACACTACTGCAGACTTTATAAACATTTGATAAGGTTTGGCGTGTGTCCCATCCAAATTTTATCTTGAATTGTAATCACCACATGTCGAGGGAAGGAACTGGTGGGAAGCGATTGGATTATGACAGTGGTTTCCTTTATGCCGTTCTCTTGATAGTGAGTGAGTTCTCACCAGATCTAATGGTTTTTAAAAGTGTCTAGCAGTTCCCTAGTGCTCCCTCTCTCTCTCCCACTGCCTTGTGAAGAAGGTGTCTGCTTTCCCTTTGTCTTCTGCCATAATTATAAGTTTCCTAAGGCTTCCCCAGCCATGCAGAACTGTTAGTCAATTATATCTCTTTTGTTTATAAATTACCCAGTCTCAAGTAGTATCTTTATAGCAATCTGAGAACAGACTAATACAACTGTACACTTAGGCTACACTGTATTTATAATAAAATATTTGTATTTCTCCGATAATGAATTAAGCTTAGCTTACTGGAATGTTTGTATTTTAAAGCTTTTTCTAACTTTTCTACTCTTTTCTAGTAAGATGGCTTAAAACACAAACACTTTGTAGAGCTGTAGAAAAATATTACTTTATGAACAAATGAATATTAAAAAATATTTTTTGAGTTGAATAAAACTTTGAAGGACAAAGAAAGTGGCAAGTCACAAATAATCTCAGGAGGTAATGGACTGAAAAACAAGAGGCCACGAGCCAAGGCTAAAGCTAAGATAGTGCACCAAGGGAGTTCATGAAAAATGTCTTTAGGCAGAGGGTGATTGGTGTATGGAACAACAAGCAATTAGAAACAAGGCGTATCATTAAACAATGTGATCACTGTTCCTCAAATGGATGGATATCACTGGACAGCCAAGTTTTTAGTCCTCAGACTCTCATGTATAAGCAGAAAGGCAAAAAGAAGAGATGTATTTAAGTTAAAATAATATAGCACACTCTTCAAGTGAGTGATGAATTTATCTTGCAAGAGGGCATGTGAGTTATGGTTCAATATGTAGAGAATAGCAATGATGGAATAATAAAGTATGATTGTGATCAATAATCATTTTAAGATAAAAGGACCAACAAAATGAAGTATGCATAGAGTAGAGCTTGAATAGGATGCCATGAAAAGTACTCTAAGACTTTGGCATCTTGGACAAACCCATTATCTCCCTACAAGACCCAACATTTCACCATTAATTTCCTTTTTTTTCTTTTTAAAAAATTGGCAAATAAAGTTATATATATTTACTGTGTATAACCTTATTTTGCCATTCCACAATGTGTGTATGTGTGTGTGTGTGTATATATGTATATACACACATCATTAATTTTAAATTTAAATTAAGATGATTTTATCATAGTCAAAAACTACTTTACACATGATTTCATAGGAACATTATCTTTAAATAATGCTATAAATTCCAGGAAAAGGGTAGAGTTATGAGGAAAACAAATGTGAGGAACAAGTTATAAAGGGTGTTTCTAATTTAAAGCATTAACTATGTGTCAGATATAGAACTTCAGTGGGGGGTCTTGGGTGGCCAGGGAGAATGGAATAAATACCTGAAACATGATTGAAAGACCTACAAGAGACTCAGGATTTCTAGTGACAGCAATTTCACAATTCTGCATAAGGTTGTCTTTGAAAGGAAATTTTTAAGTTTAAAACCTTGTAAGGTTCTCACCAAAATACTATATTTGTAAAGTGACTCTCTTTCTCCTGATCCTTGTAATTTCAGAATGAGGTGATGGAAAAAATGTGTTAGGTAAGTCAGAAGACAGTGCTTTCTGTAGTTCCTAAGAATCTTGTAATTCACTTTCTTGTGAATCTTGTAATATCATGGAACACACAGATGCATTCAGAACACTGAAATGTGGAATTTTAACACATTAGACTCACTCTTCCAGATAACTGGAATTGCACAGGCATGACTAGGCTTGAGCAACCAAATGCCCAGGATAAATTCAGGTGTTGGGTAAGAGTAACTCCAAAGCTTCGATGCATTTATTAGGTATGATTTGATAGATAGTTCTCCAGAGCGATGAGGAAAAAAGGTTGAAAATTATGAAAATCCATTGTGAGATAAGAGAGCAGAAACCACATATAAAATACAAGAGATAGAGTGGTTGAAATGGAGGAAGGGTAATCATGCCTAGGGCTATACTCTGAGCTAATTAAAAGACAATATGATATCATTTTGATTAAGAAAGTACTACTTTAGTTATAACAATCCCAAACCAAGACATGAGGAACATACGGGAAAGACTTCCAAACTATGGGAAATGAAATTCTATTGGATGCTGCTCTTCTAATGAAAAGTTTCTTCAAAAATGTTTTTTTCTTAATGTATACTCAGTTATTAAACAATAATTAGTGCGTACCCACTGTGGACCAGGTTCTCATGTGGGCACTGGGGAAATCATGCCTCACCGATGATCACAAGTGAGTAATGCCAATGGTATCTCCAAGCAGGTTAATGCAGTTTAAAACAGTGCCCAAGAAGCAGTTTAAAGCAGTGGCAATTTCGGTGCCAAAGAACAACTGGTGAACATTACATTATTGTTTGTGTTTATTGCTACTTTTGCTACTAATTTGCTTGGAAGCTTAATTAATTTATTTTCATATTTGGGCATTCTATTTCTAAAAAGAGTAATGGCAAGCTACTGCGAGGAGGCTGGCCATCTGAAAATGAACATCTGAGGCAAGTAAAAATAATTATTTTTAAAAGAGAAACAAAAGTGGAACCCACAGCTTTAGGAACGTCCACATGTGGGTAAGTGATTCTGTGTCACTTCAGAGAGCAGTCGAAGGAATTCAGGAAGAAGTTACAGGAAAGCATATTTTATGTGAAAGTATTTTCTAACAATTGGTGTTGAATAACAAAGAACATGACCAAAATCATTTGAGTCAAAAGAATTGTATACTGGTGTGAGGGTTGAAGTCTGTTTATAAGGAGGCTTTACATTGAAGAGGTTAAGAGTGTGTGTTAGAGTCAGACCTTGGTTCAAATGTGAAACTTACTACCTATTAGCTTTCTCATCTTGGGCAATTTACTAGTCTCTCTAAGCCTGAGTTCAATCATCTGTATAGCAAGGACAACAATGTCTGCTTGAGGAATTACGTGGATGGTTAAATAAGATAAGATAGAAAGAGTTTAGATCCGTTTCTGGTTGTGAAAAGATTTGTTATTCTACTGTCTTTAGCATAGATACACTAATGAGTATACATAAATGAAGGAATTATCTTGATTTCAATAACTATAGCTCTCATTATTATTCATAATCTATAGCTACATATTTCTTATTTGTTAAGTATAATATTAAAGAAATAATCTTTAGATTATTCACTTTAAAATCCTGGAAAGAGATTAATTCCAAATAATGAAATTCATAAAAAACTAAAATATTCAGGTTTATATCTTTCCAAGAATTCCTATACAGAATCTGATTGTTAGGTAATGATGAATTCAGTAATACTTTATGTCACAAAAATATCACTTGAGAAATACTGGAAAGATAGATATTAGGTGTAATTCAGGTATAAACCCGTAAGACTTAGACAAAATATAAATTGGATAAATAAATAAATAAAGTGATATGGAAAAAAGTCACAACCATCTATACCATAAGAGGCATACAGTTTAAGTTGACCAGTTCACAAGGAAAACATGGCTATCACGGATTGTTCCAATGTGTCCTGTGGTCATTGGCATACCTTGGAAATATTGAAAACAATGTTAATCTCAAATCATTTAATGAACAGGAGCTCTTTCCTTGTTCTCTGACTGTGGCTGTGTCAGTCACGGTTGATCAGAAGAGCAGAATCACTAAGTCTGATATATAAAGGATTTGTCACATGATTACACTTCATACAATGGTGAGAGCTGATTAAACAGTCAGTGTTAGAAGACTGTGCTTCTGTATTTATGCTGGGGACTGAGGTCAGCAAGGCAGGCAGTCAAAAAAGAGAGAATACTGGGAAATGGGGGGAAAAAAAGCAAGCAGGAACCTATAGCAATGAGTTCAGACCCATAAGCGCAGACATCAAATCTCTCCCTGACTCGTTCTCCTAGTGAACCTGGTGGGTATGGATTACTGGAATTATATTAAGTATTGATAAACTAACATGGGGAAAATAGCCTATTAATCATGTGAAGCTTTCCTGTTCAAGAACCAGACATGTTTTCTGTTCAACACTACTTTTTGTCTATTAGGAGTGTTTAAATGTTTTCTTCCTACAGATTATGTACATTTTCTCATTAATTTTACTACTAGGTATTTAATCATCTTTGCTGCTGTTATAAACGGAGTCATTATCATTATTTTCTCCAACTGGTTATTGTTTATGTATAAGAAGATTATTGGTTTCCATACATTAATTTATATCCTGCTATCTCAATATTTTTTCAAGTAAAATATCATATCCATAAGTAGAGATAGATGTACTTTCTCTTTTCAATTTACTGTATCTCTAATTAGTCTGTCTTGTACAATTTCATTGGGTAGTACCTCCAGGGAAAGAAATAGTTCAATTGTACTTTAGAAAATGTAAATAAAATAATGGTTACTTATCTGTGTAGACAGGCACCTACTGAATATCTACTAACAAAAACTCTGGCTTTAGGACATTGTTCAGCATCAATGAAAGAAATAATATATTTTATCTTTTTTGGTTCCTTAATATGGTATATTATATAAGTAGATTTCCTAAAATTGAATTAACTTTGCACTTCTGGAATTCATTTGATCTTTGTATTTAGAGGACACGGGAATTTTCTTCTTCTCATTTTCGAAGACCAGTTGCTTGTAATTGTGTCAAGAACTCTAACGTTTCTGAGACATTACTCTATTTGCATGCTTGCTAATACATTTGCCTGCCACAGTTTCATGGATGCCAGTAGAAGACACAAGATTCCAGGGTCAATCAAGGAAGAAAATTTACTGTAGGAATAGCAGTAGGGAAGCATTCTTACATGGGTTCCTCCAGCCAGATTTGCATTTGGCTGGAGGAACTCAGTGGAGTAATGCAAAGAGGCCTGGTGGCACCTGCACATTCTATGGATTCTGTTACAAAAGATAAACCCTGAGGAAAAAATGTATAATGAGCAGTGAGCATGCCTGGCCTGCCCTGAACAGAGACACTGTATCTTACAAGGTCAAATGCCTTATAAACATCCTTGAAAAAAGTGTCTGGATAGTCTGGAGAATTATTTCTTTTCAATAGAGTTTTCGATATATAGATTTCGGTTCTCTTCATTTTTGAATGTTTTATTTAATTTGAATTCTGAATAATAGTAGAGTTTGCTTCATTTCTTGAGTACCCCCTAGGATTTGGTATATCCTTTTACTTGTCTTCCACTTTAACAATTTTCTTCTCAAATATATTGATTCTTTATTTTTCTTATTTTCACATTCTTGCTTTGTGTTTTTCCTTTCTGGCTTTCTTCATTCTCCTTTATTTAATATATAGTTAATTTTCTTCTCCCTTGAGCACCTTGTAAATTGTCTTCATTTTTTGAAATTATATTTTTTCTTTTGTGCCTGTTAGTTGCCTAATTCATTTCATTCTTATTTCATTTTTCTCTCTTATTTTACATTTCTATTCTCAGTTTGAAAATGTCTCATTTCAGGTTTCTTTCATATCTTCAACTGATTGTTTAGGATACTTAATTAAGGTATTTAGGTTGTGTTATAGTTCTTATCTCTTCTAGTTTTCATGATGGGAGGAAAGGGTACTTTTAGGAGGAGAAACGCTTTGTCCCCTTTTTATGTTTTCTTCTCATGGTAGACAGAGTCTGTTTATGTGTGTCTATTTTGTGAATTGACAGCACAAGATCCCTTACTCAAGAATACTCCTTTTAAGTTCTGTGCAGTGGCTCATGCCTATAATCCCAACACTTTGGGAGGCTGGAGTGGGAGGATGATTTGAGGCCAGAAGTTTGAGACCAGTCCTGACAACATAACAAGAACCTGTCTCTACAAAATATATGCATATATATTACAAAATTAGCCAGGGGTGGTGGTGGTGCATGCCTGTAGTTCCAGCTACTCAGGTGGCTGAGGCAGGAGGATTATTTGAGTCGAGGAGTCCAGGCTGCAATGAGCCATGATTGCACTGCTATAGTCCAACTGGGCAACAGAAAGAGACTCTGACACCTTATCTCAAAAGAAGAAAAAGATACTCTTTTGTTGGTGTGCAATATTCAGTTTTCTTAATTATTTGCATTTTATAGAGATTGGAAGGGTTTTCTGTCCTCTTCATTTGTGTGTGTGTGGGTGTGTGTATCTTTTGCATATTCCTATTTATCCTCTATTTCCCAAGAACTGATGGCTTCATCAGTGTTATATCTGGCTGTGGGTGTTGGTCACATGAAGATGACAGACGATGAGTTTGTGTATAACGTTCACTTGGCTGTCAACTTCTTGGTGTCATTGCTCAAGAAAAACTGGCAGAATGTCCGGGCCTTATATATCAAGAGCACCATGGGGAAGCCCCAGTGCCTATATTAAGGCACATTTGAATAAATTATATAACCAGTTAAAAAAAAAAATTCAATTCACATAGAATCATTGAGTTCTGATCAAACACTCTGAGAAATTGTGAGATGCGAATAAAGCTCATATTTGTGTTAAGTTTTAATAAAGGTAAGCAATATGAGAAATATAAATGTATTGTTGTGATAGCAGTAAGATTTTACCATCCCTCTTAAACTTTTGCTTTGAATTTTTTAAAAGTAGTGTATTCATTTTGGGGAGTATATTGAGACTGAGAAATTTTGAAACATGTTTTAAGCTCATTTTCGAAATCTTTGCATTGTTTTACCAGAACTAAATTTGTCTTAGAAGATCTTGTGTTAGAAGATACCAGTACTAAATCTGTGTTAGAAGATACTAAGTTGGTGTTAGGAGGTTGTTTTACTAGTGCTACATTTGTGTTAGGACACTAAGATTCTGTTAGATTTGTGTTTGTAAAATTTGCCAACTATAACCACTAAGGAAAATACATCAGAATGATTATTGGTTATATTGCCATTTAATTGTTCCTGATAATTGTTTTCACTGAATTTAAATAAATAAAAAATTCTTAAGTTTTAAAGGAGGATAAATTGCTATCTGACTTTTCTTAGTGATGTCACAATGAGTAATCTTGACAAGGCATGTTTTAAAATAGTAACTATTCATTAGCACAATTACATAAAGAACTAATATAATAATGTTTAAAGAACTTTTATATTTTTTCAACATTTTTTCCAAGTTGAAATTCTTAATTCTACATTTCTATTCCCACAGTAGTTTTTCATAATAGTTAATATCTTTAAGTAATATATAATTTTTAAAATCAATGTTATTTCCTGACAATAAAGTTCCTTTCTATGTAATATCTACTGAAAGATTTTCCTTCTTGGTTGACCACTAATTTTATATGAAATAACTGTCATCAGCTATCTAAACCAGTAAATATTTCCAAATATATTGTAAATTTTGAAACATTATTTATTATAAAAATAACTTCAGATATTATATTTAGATTCCAGAGGTTTAAAAGCCGAAAAATACATCTTATTTTAATTTGACAATTACTTTCTCTGTTTGGTTGTGTTTTTTTTAAGACTCAGTCCTAATAATCTTCCTTTCAAAATATCTTCCAAATATAATATTTTATTCATAAGGAACAATTAATGTTTTTCAAATTTTATAAACAAATCCCAAATCCCAAATTTTTACTCCCTTTGGAAGTATTTTCCACTGAAAACATGTCGAGCAATTCTCAGTACATCCAAACACCTCAGTTGCTAAGCAACTGCTAATGAATTTTCCACCAAAAAGGTTTCAGACCAGGTCTTCAAGATATCAAATATTCACACAGCCCTTGATGCCTTTGCAAAATGTCTCTGTATTGTAGCATGAAAAAGTTACTGCAAATAATAAGTAGAAGCTACTGGTTACAGGTATAATGTTGGGGGAGAAGGCAAGCAAAAATCATTTTAGTTTGCTGTTTCTAAGGCTTGGCTTCTTTTATTACATTTTTACAAGAAAATGTAGATAATTTAATATCTATAAGTAAAGACTTTATTGTCTTAATTAATGTAAGATAATTTAATTGGAAATAGTTTAAATGTAAACATATTATAAGGCTATTTGAAAATAAGTATAGCATATCTTTTTATAGAAAGTGAATTTTTCAATAGAAGTGATTTTTCTTTTCTAATGTTAGTATTTCATACCACAGATATGTATTTTAAATAGAGATCTGTTCATTATATGTTATCATTACATGCTAATATTACATACTTGCTATTAGCTACTTTTAAATCAGACATATAAACTTACATTTAGCATAATAGTTTTTTTAATATGTTAAGTTTTAAATGTTTTGTTTCAATAAATTTTGAACTTTAAGAAAAAGGCAATTAATAATATTCTTACTGACTTGCAAGAAGTACTTCTATTGTTTTAGAAATTATTTTCATACGTCAATAAAAATGCATCACTGTGTAATGGAAAGAGAAGAAAATTAGTTTTGAAGCTATCATGTAATAGCTGATTGAGTTTTGGACAAATAATACTGCTTATCATCAGTATCCTTATCTGTAATATTTTTTAAATTGGTGGAATGATAGTATCTCCAAAGGATTTAGCATTATTAAATAAAGTTATAATCATAAGAATACTTTAAAAATTATACACTAATATATACACTATGTTTATTTTAAATTGTATAACATGTTGGGTTTTTATTGAATTAATTACTAAAATACATTATAATGTTGTAGTATTACATTATAAAAGTGATGGACATTGATCAGAAAATATATTAAGCTTCCACATATACTTATGAAAATGTCAAATAATTTTGCAACTCTATATTCTGGAAAACAGGATCCCTTCAATGCCTAGCTAGCTGAGGGTCTTTAACATAAAGGTATGTTGAATTTTCAAAAGCCTTCTCTGCATCTATTGAGATAAACATGCAGTTTTTGCTTTTAATTCTGTCTATGTGATGAATCACATTTATTGATTTGTGTATATTGAACCAACCTTGCATCCTAGGGATAAAGCCTACTTGATCATGTTAGGTTAGCTATTTGATGTGCTGCTGGATTTGGTTTGCTAGTATCTTGTTGAGAATTTCTACATCTATTTTCATCAAGGATATTGACCTGAAAGTTTCCTTTTGTATTGTGTCTCTGCCAGGTTTTGGTATTAAGATATGCCGGCCTCATAGAATGAATTAAGGAAGAATTCATCCTCTCCAATTTTTTGGAAGAGTTTCAGTGGAATGGTATCAGCTCTTCTTCATACATCTCATCGAATTTGACTGTGATTCCATTTGATCCTGGGCTTCTTTTGGCCGGTAAGCTTTTTACTACTGATTCAATTTTGGAACTTATTGGTCTGTTTGGGAATTCAGTTACTTCCTGATTCAGTCTTGGCAGGCTCTTTGTGCCCAGAAATTTATCCATTTCTTCTAGTTTTATAGTTTTTGTGCATAGAGGTGTTTGTGGTAGTCTCTGAGGGTTTTTTTTTTCCCTCTGGGGTCAATGATAATGTTCCCTTTGTCACTTCTAGTTGGGTTTATTTGGATCTTCTCTCTCTCTCTTTTCGAATTAGTCTAGCTAGTGGTCTGTTTTATTAATGTTTTAAAAAACTAACTCCTGGATTTATTGATCTTTGTATTTTTTTTTGTTTGTTTCTCAATGTCCTTCAGTTCAGCTCTGATTTCAGTTATTTCTTGTCTTACGCTAGCTTTGGGGTTAGTTTGCTCTTATTTCTCTCATTCCTCTAGTTGTGCTGTTAGGCTGTTAATTTGAGACCTTTCCAACATTTTGAAGTAGGTGTTCAGTACTATAAACTTCCCTCTTAACACTGACTTGGTTTGCTCCCAGAGATTCTGGTGTGTTGTATCTTTGTTTTCATTAGTTTCAAAGAATTTCTTGATTCCTGCCTTAATTTAATTATTTTCCCAAAAGCCATTCAGGAACAGGTAGTTCAATTTCCATGTAATTTATGACTTTGAGAATTTTTTTTAGTATTGACTTCTATTTTTATTGCAGTGTGGTCCAAAAGTGGGGTTGATATGATTTCAGTTATTTTGAATCTGCTGAGGATTATTTTATGTCCAATTGTGTTGTCAATTTTAGGGTATGTGCCATGCGGTGATGTTGTAGAATGTGTATTCTGTTGTCTTGGAGTGGAGAGTTCTGTAGGTCTCTATTAGGTCCATTTGGTCAAGTGTTGATTCAGATCCTGAATACCTTTGTTAATTTTCTGCCTCAATGGTCTGTTTAATACTGTCATTGAGTTGTTGAAGACTCCCACTATTAATGTGTAGCAATCTAAGTCTCTTTGTAGGCCTCTAAGAACTTATTTTATGAATCTGGGTTCTCTTATGCTGAGTGCATAAGAGAAGCTAGTTATCATGCAGACTCATTTGTGTGGTTGCTTTATAGTGTCTATTTTTGTGTACTTAAGTATGTTTTTGTAGTGGCTGGTAATGGTCTTTCTTTCCGTTTATAGTGCTCCTATTGGGACCTCTTGTTAGGCAGGTTCGATGATTGCAGATTCCCTCAGCATTTGCTTGTCTGAAAAGGATTCTATTTCTGCTTCACATATGAAGCTTAGTTTGGCTAGAGATTAAATTATTGGCTGGAAATTCATTTGTTTATGAATACTGAATATAGGCCTCCAATCTCTTCTGGCTTGTAGGGTTTCTGCTGAATGGTTTGCTGTTAGCCTGATGGGGTTCCTTTTATAGGTGTGGTCCTGCCTCTTTTATCTAGCATACTTCAACATTTTTTTCATTCATTTTGACACTGGAAAAATCTTACTATTATATATCTTGGGGATGGTCTTCTTTTCTAGTATCTCTCAGGGGTTTTCTGTATTTCCTGAATTTGAATGTGGGTCTCTCTAGTGAGGTTGGGGAAGATTGTTTTATGGCAACATCCTGAAATATGTTTTCCAAGCTGCCTACATTCCTCCCATCTCTTTCATGGATGGCAATGAGTCACAGATTTCGTCACTTTGCATGATCCCATATTTCACAAAAGTTTTGTTTATTCTTCTTTTTTTTTTCTGACTTAGGAAAAACAGTCTTTAGGCTCTGGGATTCTTTTCTCGGCTTGGTCTATTCTGTTGTTAATACTTGCAATTGCATTACAAAATTCTTGTAGTATGTTTTTTAGTTCTTTAAGATCAGTTTGGGTCTTTCTTATAATGGCCATTTTATCTATCAGCTCCTATAGTATTTTACTGTAGCCCTTAGATTTCTTGGATTAGCTTTCAACTTTCTTCTGAATCTTATTTTCTTCATCCCTATCCATACTCTGAATTCTATTTCTGCCATTTCAGCCATTTCAGCCTGGTAAAGAACCCTTGCTGGGCAACTAGTGCAGTTCTTTGGAGGAAAGAAGACACTGCCTTTTTGAGTGTCCAGAGTTCTTGCGCTGGTTCTTTCTCATCTGTGTGAGCTGGTGTTTCCTTTAACTGCAGTGTAGACTGAGTACAGTCAGTAGACTTTCTTTTCTAGATGTGTTCACAGGACTGAGGCTTTGTGAAAGGTTTTTATTTGTAGCTTAATTCTTGTCCTTGGTTTCACAGGAGGTTATATTAGCAAAGCATTTTTGATGTGGAAGTTTTGTGCTGCGATCTGATAGACGGTGCGCATAAAGGCCAGTAGGTAGGCTCTTGCTCAGCCACATGGCTGCACTGTGGGCTCAAGCAGGTGAAAAGCAGGAGGCAGCAGGTGCCCATGGTGGAGACGGACTGGCTTTTTTTCGTTACAACTTGCTGGAAGTGTGGTTAAGGTACTCTGGGTCTTGTCTCCTTCCCCAGTCTGAGGGCAGCAAGGGCAGTACCACAGCAATGACAATGGCAGAGGGCGTTTGGCTGCTTCTAGGAGCTCCACCTCAGAGATGCGGAACTGATGCTAATGGGCGTGTTAAGCCAGGGGCTGGGGCCGCTGCACTGCTGGCCTGAGCTGGGGGCTCCACTTGTTGGGCAGTGGGGGGTCAAGGCCTCACAGAGAAAAGAGACTGGGCTCCTCTCCTCCACACGGTGACTGTGGTGTGCTGGAAGGGCGAATGATGCCCTCGGATTCTTTGTTTCTTCCCCAGACAGAGGGCAGCAGGGCAGAATAGCTGCGTGGCCATGGCAGAGGGGCTGTTTGTTGCCTCTGGTAGTCCTTGCCCAGAGAGACACAGAGCTACTACCAATAGGTGTGCTCAGCTGGGGTTGGGGTCGCTGTTCTGCAGCCTGGAGCCAGGGGCTCTGCCTAGTGAAGGGTGAGGAGTGGGGGTTCGCAGGGAAGCGGGACTGGACTCCTCTCCATATGGTGGCTGCGGTGTGCTGGAGGTCCTAGTGTTGCAGCCAGGCCCTCTGTTCCTTCCCAAGCCTGAGGGCTCTTAAGGGTGTTAGCACTGCAGCTACAATGGTGGAGAGATGGTGGGTCGTCTCTGGGATTTCCTCCTCAGAGAAAGGCACAGCCCCCTCCAGCAGAAGTTCAGGTGGGGTAGGGTCATCGTGCTGCAGTCCCAGGCCAGGAGACCCTGCCCAGTGAGGAGAAGTGGGGGTGGGGACCCACATGAGAGACAGTCTGATGCTTTTCTGAGGAACAGCTGTGCTGTGCTGGGGGTCGGTACCAGTCCCTAATCACCAGTCACCGTGCATCCTCCAGAGCCTGAGGGCAACAGCAGCGAGGGCTGCTGGACAGCAAAAATGGTGGCCTGACCCTCCCTCTGGGAGCGCCTTCCCAGAGAAGTGCAGAGCCGTTGCCAGCCGAGCGCTCAGGCAGGGCTGGGCTACACAAGGGCCACAGACCAGAGGCCTTATCCTGTGAAGTGCATGGAGGTGAGGCCTGTGCTCCACTGCTGTTCAGCCCTGTGTATTCGGCCCCTTTCCTGGGGGCATGCAATGCCGCTAATGCTGGGACACCCGGCGCTCCTCTGTAACTCCATGTTGTCTGAGCATTGGCTCTGCCCATACTCCACGCAGCTCTCCCTGTCAGTCTGGAGGCCCTGATGGGATGGGCTAACAGGGGAACTCCTGAGCCCACAGTTGCAAAAGTCCCTGGCGAAAGTGTGGGTCCCCGGGGACTCTCACTCACTCACTGGTTCCCCACAGTTTGGGGGGGATCTCCCCTGGCTCCATGCCATTTCCAGGTGGACAGTCCTCCTGTCTCACCCCTCTCTGTTCTCCTTGGGTCGAGTTGTTTCCTTGATGAATCCCATTGTGTCCACCGGAATGTTTCAGTTAAGCTAGTATTTACTCGCCCTCTCCGTGAGAGCCACGCGCACCAGCTGCTTCTAGGCAGCAGCAATCTTGGCCCTGCCCCCTCTTTCTTAATTTTCTAATTGCACTATCGATAACTGAACAAGGAGTATTGAATCTCCAACTATAACTGAGTTTGCTTTTAAATTCAGTTCTTTCAGTTTTACTTTTATGCATTTTGCAATTCTGTTATTTGCTCTAGACATATTTGGAGTTTTATATCTTTACATTAAATTTACCCTTTTACAATTTTAAAATGTGTCAAAATCCATAAAAAAAATCTTAAGAGTAGCAATATAGAAAATGACACGTTAAGTACAGAAGAGCAATAAAGTGAATACGTGTTGATTTGCCATAGAAAATAACTAAAACCAGAAAACAATGGAAAATCATATTTAAAGTTCTTAAAGACAAAAACTTGTCAATGTATATGAAAATACTTTTAAATCCTTCAGAAATCAGGACTACATAAAGATATTTTCACATAAACATGAGGTGAAAGCATAAATCATCAGCAGAAGTTTATTTCAAATAATGCTAAATATCCACATAGTTTCAGAAATGATAAATTTGTGGATAAACATAAAATATTAGATTTTATTTATTTTTCTTTTTTAGGTAATTGACCTTTTAAAGTAAAAATAAATATTTCTGAGGTAAATAGAATATACTGTAGTAAGATTCTTACACACTGTAAATCTTCATTTAACTCTGTTGATAGATTTTTGGAAACTGCAGTTTCAAGCAAAACAATGTAAAATGAAACTAATTTTACTATAGGTTAACAGATGAAAAACAAGAGTTAAGTTCTTACAGCATTATTTCTGGTCCCATAAACATTATCAAACTTCTAAATAAAGATAAAACACTTCTAATACTAAGCACTAAAATAAATGTAAGCTATGCATACATTTAGCAAAGATTAATAAAAAGCCAAACGAGGTCATTATTTTCCCAGCTAATTACAGTTCAGGGTTGCAGGTGGCTGGAATCTACTCAGATAGCTTAGGATGCAAGGCAGGAACCAATGCTGGACGGAACACCATTCCATGGCAGGTCACGATTCCCACACACACCAACAGTTACTCCTACCGGGTCAGTAAAGACACATCAGGTCACCTACATTTGCATAACTGTGAGATCTAGGAGGAAACTGTATTTTCTGGATGACACGTGGGGAGAACATTTAACTCCAACAGATAGTGGCCACTGGAGAAAGTTGATTTCTTTACTCATCCACATCATAACAAAACAATGTTGAACAAAATGACGTTATTTGAGAACCTCCTATATGTGTAAAATGGTCCAATATTAATTCAAAACATATTGTGATAGATAAAGAATATGTACTATAATCCCTAGGGCAACCACTATAAAATAAAAAAGAATTGTAAATAATAAACCAAGAGAGATGCTCAAGTCAAAAACTAAAAAGAATTTTTTAAAATAGCAAAATGATAGATTTAAATACAACCATGTATCAGTAATTACCTTATATAAAATTGACTTAAGAAAAATACATGAAAGTATTAGAACACATTAACAGATTAGAGAAAATAAACCTTTGATTATTTCAATGGCTGCATATTAAAATAATCACTAAATATCAACATTTATTAATGTTACAGACTCTTAACAAACTAAGAATGGAAGAAATTTTTTAACCTGATAGAGTATTGATATGGTTTGATTTTGTCCCCACCCAAATCTCATCTTGAATTCCCACATGCTGTGGGAGGGACCGGTGGGAGGTAATTGAATCATGGGGGTGGGTTTTTCTCATGCTGTTCTCGTGATAGTGAATAAGTCTCATGAGATCTGATGGTTTTACAAAGGGGAAGTTTCCCTGTACAAACTCCCTTTTTGCATGCTGTCATCCATGTAAGAGGTTACTAGGTCCTTCTTACTTTCCACCATGATTGTGAGGCCTCCCCAGCTGTGTGGAACTGTAAGTCCACTAAACTTCTTTTTCTTCCCAGTTTCAGGTATATCTTTATCAGCAGCATGAAAATGGGCTAATACAAGTATATTGGGGGGAAAAACTACATATAACATTTCACTTACTAGAAACCCATTTAGAGCATTCTCCTTAAAGTTAATCATACTAGAAAATGACAGCCATATTCAAAATTTTATAGTGGTCCTTGGAAAAACAAACACTAAACAAGAAAAAAGAAACTCTGAGATGTATATAGAAATATCCAACATTTTGATTCTTAGACTATTGATCATGTACATTGTAAAAATGACATAAATGCAAAAGGCTTTTAGAACTATTTAAATAATATGGTATCAAACAACAGACAAATTTATACTGATACATCAGTAGAATATACCGGTGTTATACTGGTGCTTATAATGATAACAATTAGTAAGCAACTGGCAAAAACAACTGGTAAAAAATAAACATTTTAGCAAAATAACAAAAAACTCTAATAGCCTTTAGAATAAATCTGATAAAACACATAAACAATATTTGTAGAGAGAATTCCAAAATTCTTAAAACAGGACCCAAATAAAGAAAGAAATATGTTGTGGTTATTGACTGGATGATATCGTCAATTCCCTCTAAATCAAACAACAAACTTAAAGGATTTTATGTTAAAATAGGGTTTCTTGTAAAACTTGACAAGTTGTTCCAAAGGAATATATCAAGAAGTTTAGAAAACTCTAGTAATGAAGACACCAATTTAAGCACAGGAAGTGCTAAGACAAATCAAACTAATGCAGGGTCAAGGAATGAATGATTGAATGAATTAAGTAACATACAGATAAATTAGAGGAGTAAGAGGGTAAGCATAGGACCTAAGAAAATCGTCCTTCCTTTTTTCTTCATGACATGTGGAGCAAAAGAATGAGATTATTGGGTGTGCAGGTATATTACTTGCCCCTTTCCTTTGCCTTAGCTCTTGTTTCACTTATTCTTCTATTTTGCAAGAAGTTCCAGCACCAAATATTTTACTGGAATTGTTTCTTATCTTCTTTTTAATATGACTTTTATTGTGATAAGGGTGACTAGCTTTCTTCTAGGTGGACAACTAGCATGTGGATTGGTGTATTGTGTGGTTATTTAGTTTTAAGTTGTTTTATGAAAAGACAATTTGTGACAGACACCACAAGTGCATTCACGTTCAGTGCTCTGCTATCTCTTGATGCACTGCTTGACCACACTTCCAGGCTCCCTTACACGTAGTCGGGTCATGTAAACAGTTATCACCAAGGTGTTATGAGTGGAAGTAAAGTGTGTCATCTCCAGGCCAAGGCAGTTAAAAAACAACAACAACAACAACTGTGCCCTCTTCATTCTGTCTCTTATCTCCCTCTCTGGCCATATACAGGAAAAACGATGGAGTACTCTGATGCCCTAGAGAGCAAAACCGTGAGATGAAAGGAGCTTGGATCTCTGAAGACACATTTGGAGCCGTCTCCTACCAACTGACATGACACTTAGCTTTTATCAAACTGAGCTCTAAAGGTGGTTGGTGTAACCCGACATCAGCTAGGAGACTGTACTCTCTTACAGAAAAAATCATCCTCAAATAAAATATATGTTCACATTGTTAATAGGGTCTTAGGAAATGAAATGGAATATTCTGAAGTAGGAGTAACATGACTATTTGGTACTACATATAATCATTAAATGAGAATGTTTTTCTAAGTCGGAAAGGAGGTAAAAGGAAGAAAAATAAACAGGTATGATCAGATTGAGGTTTGTTTTGTGCACATCTTCCTGAGTGGGTGTGTGGAGCATATGAATGCGAAAGGTAATGCAAGAGTATTGATTCTCTGCCCCTTTTGGTGCAGGGAATAAAGGAAAGATGAGTCATCTGGTCACTTTTCAGCAGCAAAATCCCAGGTCACTCTGCTCCAGGCAGAAAAATATTTGGATACAAGGGCTGTAGAAATGGACTAAGACAGAGATTGATAACATTTAACTTGTTGACTCATTCCTTCAAGTAATTCTGTTTTCTTACCCACCTTCAAAACTTTATTTTTAAAAAAATAGACTTCATTTTTAGAGAAGTTTTAGGTTGACAGAAAAACTGAAAGTTAGGCATAGACATTTTCCATATAATTTTTGCCCCACAAGTGCATAACCTCTCCTATTATCAACTTCCCCCCACCAGAGTATTACATTAATTACAGTTCGCGAACCTACATTGACACGTTACCACTGAAAGAAAAGCTTAATTGTTCCTTTCTTCCCTCACAAATCAGGGTTTTGTGCAGTGTTCCTGACATATTATTGTTCTCCCTGATCCTTCTTTTTAAAGCATCAATGATTTTTTGTTAGTTTTCATAAGTTTTTACTTATTCTTTTATTTTGCAAGAAGTTCCAGCACCAAATATTTTACTGATATTGTTTGTTATATTCTTCTTAATATTATTTGCATTGTAGTGAGTGACTAGCTTTCTTCTCAGTGGAGAACTAACGTGGATATTTCTGGTTTAAAATTTTTTACCATGATTTCTTCCCTTGTGAAAGAAGCAGGATGCATTCTGTCAACAAAAAATATTCTAAAAACTGTATACTCTCCCCCGTGTCTACTAAAAATACAAAAACAAAAACAAACAAAAATTAACCGACTGTGGTGGCGGCGCCTGTAGTCCCAGTTACTAGGGAAGCTGAGGCAGGAGAATTGCGTGAACCCAGGAAGCGGGGCTTGCAGTGAGTGGAGATCGCGCCACTGCACTCCAGCCTGGGCAACACAATGAGACTTCGTCTCAAAAAACAAAACAAAACAAAACAAAACAAAACAAAACAAAACAGTATACTGTCTATGCTTACTATACATGTCTGTGTAAATACTCCCCCAAATGTTACTACATAATACTGCATAAACTAATACAATTATTGTACATGTGTCTGTGATCACAGTTAAAATATGAGTAGTGGGATCATTTTTGGTCATGTTTATAATTTTTCTATAAAACATATGTTTTTAGGGGGGTCTTTATAGTATATAATTAAATAAAAGAAATGGCAGTTCGTAATCACTGCTTGGCCTTTTCTGAACTAACTGGCACAAACATATGTGCATAAGCCCTGTCCTCAGAAGACAGTTATGCATATTAGAGGGTTCAGAAATAAAGATGAAATGAATATTAATAGGAAACGGAGAAAAAAATCATCAAAAGTTGACTGCTGGTTGTAGTTATCTGTCTATGGTTAACAAATATCAATAGTAGTTTTTAAAATTTTTCATTGTCATACTAGCTTTGCAACAATATTTATCTTCTACCCTATAAATGATACATGTCAAAAATATTTTTTAGAAATAAGTAACCAATAATTCACCTAATCTAATAGATTCTTTGTAAAATACTCATATATCCTCGCTACTAGTCATCTCCATACATATGGAGACATCCAGTGGCCTTTCCCTGCTCTTTTAGATCTATGTTACATTTTGTACTAAATTGTATTTCATGTTCCTTAGAAGTCAAACTCCAGCTGGAAATTTCTGTAGGTAACTGAAAAGCTTATATTCTCATAATTGTCTCTGGTTCTGTGCTCCTGCCACCTCCTAGCGACCCTGCCTATGATCTCTGCCAAGTTGACTCAAACTTTCTGTTGAGCCTCCTTATTGAACTAATTTCCCTCCTTCTTTCTCCTTTTCCCCCTCACTTATCCCCAACTATTCATATTTTTGTACATATTTAAAATTATCCATTTCTCTCTACTGTTTCCGTTGCGTCACATGTGTATCTTCCAATTATACATGTATTCTGATTCCCAACTTAGTTTCTTCTTTGATCAATACAGTGTTCTGAAATGTGTCTCAATTTCAAAACGCAGGAAATTTTGGGTCATCTTTTTGCTATTTTCTTTCCCTCCCTCCCTCCCTCCCTCCCTCCCTCCCTTCCTTCCTTCCTTCCTTCCTTCCTTTCTTTCTTTCTCTTCTTTCTTTCTTCTTTCTTTCTTTCTCCTTCCTTCCTTCCTTCCTTCTTTCCTTCCTTCCTTCCTGTCTGCCTACCTTCCCTCTTTCTCTCTCTTTCTCTCTCTTTCTCCTTCCTTCCTTCCTTCCTTCCTTCCTTCCTTCCTTCCTTCCTTCCTTCCTTCCTTCCTTCCTTCCTTCCTTCCTTCTTCTTTCTTTCTTTCTTTCTTTCTTTCTTTCTTTCTTTCTTTCTTTCTTTCTTTCTTTCTTTCTTTCTTTCTTTCTTTCTTTCTTTCTTTCTTTCTTTCTTTCCATCTGTCTGTCTGTCTGTCTGTCTGTCTGTCTTTCCTTAGCCAAGGCTGGAGTGTAGTGGCGTGATCTTGGCTCACTGCAACCTCTACCTTCCAGGTACTAGCGATTCTTGTGTCTCAGCCTCCCTGAGTAGCTGGGATTACAGGTGCCTGCCACCACACCTGACTAATTTTCTTTCTCTTTTTTTTGTATTGTTAGTAGAGATGGGGTTTCACCATGTTGGCCAGCCTGGGCTGGTCTCAAACTCCTGACCTCGAGTGATCCTCTTTTTGCTCTTTCTTTCTGTAAGAATTTTATTGTGATCTGCTAACATGCTTACATATTTTCAATCCAATCATGTGTCGAGGTTTGCTTTCTATATAAGTGTGTAGTTTTACATGGTTCATATATAGTTGAAAACAATATAGGTTCTTACGTGATGAGGAAAGGTCAGGCAGTGCTATGGCTTGAGCACAGTGGGTGAGAGGATGAGATAATGGGAGCTAGATTGTATCTCCCCTTATGGGACATGAGCTTTTATTCTCCACAGATAAGAAACCACTAGAAGACTTTAGCATGGGAGGGATATGATCTGACTTACATTTGAATGAGATAATTGTAGTTAGTGTTTTGGGAAGAGACTAAAAGAAGGAAAAGAAGTGGCAGTGCAAACACTAACAGGGGGGCTTTGCATCCTGCAGGTGAGAAACAGTGTTTTAGTGAGCTAAGCTGATTAGACTAAGGAAATTACAAGAAGTGGTTGAATTCTGAATACATGTTTATGCATACATTATGAGATTTGCTTAAGATTTGGTTGTGCTGTGTGAAGAAAATTAAGGAGTTAAAGTTTTGTTGTTACTGGTGTTTTTGTCTTGAAGTTAAAGTTTCTGTGAATCAGTGAGAGATAAAAGGGTTAGTTTAGAAAGATAGATCAGTATTCTTCTTTAGGACGCGTTAAGCTTCAGTTGTCCATTAGCTAGTCAAGTTTACAATTGGAAATAAAAGTCTTTGATTACAGGGAAGGTCTTGATGATTATATAAATTTTTGAGAATACAAATAATGTTACAGGATTATATGGGATTATCTAAGTTGTGAAAGTAGAAGAGAAGAGTAAAAGCTCAGTGGCAGAGTACAATGAGGGGTGAGTGCATGGATGAGGAGAGTGAGAGGTCCTAGTAGCCAAGTGGGTAAAGAGCTTCAGTGAAGAGGGAGTAAGAACAGGTTTGCTACATAAACACCAACTAGTTATGTTTTAGCTCATCTTTATCCAGATGCCTAAGACATGGACTGCCAAAAGTGAGAGTTCAAGAAATATTGAATGAGTAATAGAAATTCTGTCAATACATAAGATAATGTTACATAAATATTACACACATATTATTTTAAAATATTTCAGATTTCTAACACAGACCACTAAGCTATTGTATATTTGACACATGGAGGAAATAAATAAATCATTCTCAGAAAACATAAATGAAAAATTTTAATGTAATACAAAACTGTTATTTTATTTTAAAATTGCTTTCAAGCAAATGGATGATAGAGTAAAAAGAGGGCAAAACCCCAGAGCTACTATAACTTTCTGTTATCCACCATGTAAATCATAACTGGTGATATTTTTAATCTGAAAGGAAAGAAAAGCACAGTAATACAATAAACCAAACAGTTGCTTCTTTTTCTCCAGACATGTGACCATATAAATTGAATACTAGCAGGGTAACACATTTGATTAAAAAAAATTGCACCCTAAATTAGAAATAAGAAAAATTGAATTATGAAATAATAGCACTCTTAGGGTAGCTGATGGCTCAGGGGGACAGGTCTCTATGGAATAGAAAGGAGAGATATTGGCAATTTAAATGAAAACACCCTTGGCTGAAATTAATTCTGAAGGAATTTAGACATTTGTTCTTGCAGGTGACAGTATAATTGTGCATGAATTTGAGCCAATCAACTATTTCTGTAGTAGAACAGATGCCTGTATCCAAGTATGGAGAATAAGCTTTCCTGGCAATTGCTCATAATCAGAAATAGTGACATCAATAGCATTCATATGCTAATTAGAATTTTTTCTTACTATCTGGTATGGATATTGACTGGTTTTCTGTTTAACCTATGTAACCCCAGGGTATTTGCACATTTTAGTTACAGAATCACACAAGGGAAAAAGTAGGCATTCTGCTTGCTTACGTAGTGTGCTAATTTTCAAGCCAGTGTGATACAGTTTAGAAAAATAACTGAAATTTGATTTGATTGTGTTCAAGAATAAAAAGCAATACAAGTAGGAAATAGCAGTTTATAACACACAAATTATTCTCGGTGGCACAAAAAAACTGACTGCATTGGGACTACCATCTTACAAGGTTATGTATTTCGTCTATTTGCTTATGCTTCAGAGATGAAAAAATATCAAATGAAGAATGGGATTAGCTGCAAAGCTTAGCCTACTTACCATATATTTATATTAACAAAAAAGAAAATTTATATTAACCCCAACAATAGTGTTAAGCATTCAAACTGAAAACTTGTTGGAAAAATATAACTGTCTGTTCTAGAAATAGTATTAAAATAAGAAAAATTGCTATTCTATTGTCAAATGCATAATATGCACATTTTCATTTTTGGCAAAAAATGTCTAGTGCTGAGAGAATCATCCAAGAAATGTTATGAGCATGATATGGTAATTAAAAAAAAATTTACCAATACATAAGAACAATGTGGCATACCATTTACAAAGAAGATAAACTCTGGCAACAACAACAAAAATATGCCATATATTATGGGAAGAAACATAAAAGAAATAATTAGTGAAGAAGTGATTAATAAAATTACTTTGAATAAGTTATTAAATGCTAAATATTAATCAACTATTTTAAACAAATTTTTGTAAACCTTGAAACATGTATAATAGCTTTTGTCTGATTAGGGGTTTTACAGATGCTAAAATGTTTATAACTGAAAATATTTTGAGGCTTTATCCAGAGACAATAACTGCAGAGGATTATCACATTTTAAAATACTTCTTACAAACCTGAACACAGGCAATACTAATTTGAGAGTGCATGAAAATGACAATGACATAGCTATTCATCCCAATCGTAACAAATTGCAATAGAAGATATTCTAAAAATTATGTCATCCTATATTCCTTTTATTAGGCATTCTTTAAGTTTGAGCCTAAATGAAGTAGCATATATCTGCCTTGAAAATGTATAAATTTTACCTTATTCAACAATTATACAAGTACTTTCAGTTTCAGTGAAACGTCCCCATATATCGCAAATAGGTTTCAAAAAGAAAAATTTGAAATCAATGTCAAATCACAAAGGGTCATTAAAGTTAGTGCCACTGTGCCACTCTCTTTCCCTAACATGCACGTGTATATACATATGAACAATTACTTAGAGACTGTGTGCTAGGTTTGCTTAAAAGTATTGATGACATTTTAAAATATATAAATTCTATACAAAATATATTTTTAAAATATTTACTTTTAAATTTTAAGGAAAACCATTGCTTTCACCACATAATATTAGAAGCAAAATGCAGTGCACATTATGTCGTTGAAAGCATCAAGAGACTTAAAATATTCTTTGAAGAAAGGAGAAATGGATTTTGCCCATAGAAAACAGTATTGGCATTAATCAAATTGCATATTCTTTTTACTTTTCTATTGTAGCAAAGAGCACATAATATGAAGAAAAATCTCTTCAGTTTTTAACTATACAGTACAGTATTGTTAATTATACACACAATGGTACACAGCAGATTTTTGGAACTTTTTTCATTTTATGTGACCAAAATTCTATACCTAACGAACAGCAACTCCTCATTTTCCCCCAACCACCCCAAGCAAAAATCATTCTCTGTTATGTTTCTATGAGTTTGACTATTTGCATACCTCATGTAAGCAGAATCATGCCGTATTTGTCCTTCTGTAACTGGCGTTATTTTATTTTGCATATCTTGAGGGTTCATCCGTGTCATCATATTTGATAGAAATTCCTTCTTTTTATGGCTGAGTAATAGTTTATTGTATGTATATGCCACATTTTTTTAATCCATTGAGCCATTGATGGGCGTTTATGTTGTTCCTACCTCTTGGCTGTCATGAATTATGGTACCATAAAAATGAGGTGCAAATATATCTTCAAAATCCTGATTTCAATTTTATGAGCTATATACCCAGATGTTGGATTCCTAGATCAAGTGGTTCTATCTTTAAATTTTTGAGAGGCTTCTGTACTGTTTTCCGTAGTAGTTGCAACGTTTTACATTTCCACCATGAATGCACAAGGGTTCCACTTTCCCCACATGCTTTCCAGCGTGGTGGTGGTGGTGTTGCTGTTGTTGTTAATAATGGCCATCCTAATAAGTGTTAATATTTCACTGTGACTTTGATTTTCACTTCCCTAATGATTAGTGGTGTGAAACATCTCTTGATATACTTGTTGGACATCTGTATGTCATCTTTGGAAAAAGCTCTGTTCAAGTCCTTTGCCCATTTTTTCATCAGATTATTTGTTTTGTATCAAGTTGTAGGAGTCCCTTTTTTGATATTAATGCTTTGTGAGATATATGGTTGGTAAATATGTTCTCACATTCCATAGGTTGCCTTTTCACTTTTCAAATTGTTTCCTTTCCTGTGCAGAAGTTTTGTAGTTTGATGTAAATCTCACTTGCCTATTTTTACTTTTGTTGCCTGTGGGTGTTTTTGTTTCATATCATTTCTTATTCAAAAAAGTACTGACAAAACCAGTGTTGTTAAGTTTTTTTAACTATGCTTTCTTCTAGAGTTGTATAGCTTTAAAGTATTATTTTTAAGTCTTTCATAGTTGCCTCTTACAATCCTTTTAATTTCTGTGATTTCAATGTCTCCTCATTCACTTCTAATTTTATTCATTTGGGTCTTTTATTTCTTAATCTAGCTAAAGTTTTAACAAATTTATTGATCTTCGCAAAAAAACTATGTTTTTTTTTTTTTATTTTTTAAGTTGTTTTTCTGTTCTATGGTTTATCTATTTCTGCCGGAATTTTAATTATTTCCCTTCCTCTGCTAACTTCAGGCAGTTTGTTTTCCTTTTTCTAATTCTTTGAGGTGTAAAGCCAAGTTGTTTGTGATCTTTCTTCCATTTTAATGAAGGTTTCTCTCACTATAAACTTTTCTCTTAATAGTGCTATTGGTCTTTCCCATGAATTTTATGTTTTAATGTTTGTTTGTCTCAGATATTTTCTAATGAATTGCATTATCCAATCAAATAATATAGAATAGCTGAATTAAAAGGTCCAACTAGATGCTGTTTACAAGAGATTCATTTTTGACTTAAGTTCACACATATACTAACAGTTAAAGAATATAAAAATGTATTTTATGCAAATGGTAACCAAAAGACAGCATGGGTGGCTATACTTGTATCAAGCAAAATATGCTTTTAGTCAAAAACTATCACAAGAGAAGAAAAAAGACATGATACAATGATGATCTATCATTCCTGGGTCAGTTAACCAAGATGTAACAATTATAAATATATGTGCATCCAACATTAGAACATCGAAATATAAGAAGAAAACTAGGAAGGTAAAATAGATAGCAGCACAATAATAGTATATCATTTCCATATCCCACTTTAAATAGACAAAACATCCAGAAAGAAGATTAATAAGGAAGCAGAGGACTTGAACAGCACTACAGACTACATAGACCTATCAGGCATAAATAGAATTTTCCACCGAACAGCAACAGAATACACATTCTTCTCACATACACACATAACATCCTCCAGCATAGATCGCATGTGCAGTAACAAAAAAGTTTTATAAAATTTTTAAAGTTGATAATTATACTAAGTGTGTTTTTCAACCACAATTATGTAAGGTAGGTTAAGTGGGAATGAAACCCTTCAGGTCTTATCTTGGAAAGTCTTTATTTCTCCTTTATTTTTGAAGCATGCATGATTGGCAGTTCATTTTTTTCCATCAAGTCTTTGAATATACCTTGACGTTCTCTTTCTGCCACAAGGTTTCTGTTGAGAAGTCTAATGGTATTATGGGGGTTCCCTTGTGTAATGATGAGTCACTTTTCTCTTACTGCTTCCTCAATTCTCTTTGTCTTTGATTTCTGACAATTTTATTGGACTGTTTCTCATTGTGTACCTTCTTAGATTTATCCTATGACAGAAAAAGGCTTCCAGAATCTGGATGTCCATTTATTAACTTAGATTTGGGAAGTTTTCAGCTATTACTTATTTAAATAACCTTTATGCCCCTTTGTCCCTTTCCTCTCTTTTTAAACCACCATAATGTGTATATTGGTCTATTTTTCATTATCTTGTAAGTCTTAGACTTAGACTTCATCCACTCTTTTTATTATTTTTCTTTTTTCTTTTTTTTGGGGGGGGGTGTAATTTCAAACGACCTGTCTTTGAGGTTTTTTCAATCTTTCTTCGGTTTGGTTAAATCTGCTCTTGAACCTTTCTAATAAATTTATCAGCTCAGTTATTACGTTCTTCAGTTTCAAAATTTCTATTTGGTTATTCTTATACATTCTCTCTTTCTCTTTCTCTCTCTTTTTTTATTTTTATTTTTTTTTTTTTTTGAGACAGTGTCTTGCTCTGTTGCCCAGGCTGGAGTGCAGTGGTACAGTCTCAGCTCACTCTACCTCCTGCGACCTCTACCTCCCAGATTCAAGTGATTCTTATGTCTCAGCGTCCCAGGTAGCTGGAATTATAGGCATGCACCACCAGACGTGGCTAATTTTTGTATTTATAGTAGAGACAGGGTTTCACCATGTTGGCCAGACTGGTCTCAAATTCCTGACCTCAAGTGATTCTCCTGCCTCAGCCTCCCAAAGTGCTGGGATTACATGAGTGAGTCACCATGCCCCGACCTCTTTGATGATATTCGCATTTTGTTTATGTATTGTTTTCTTGAACTTGTACAGAATATTTATAACAATCACTTTGAATTCTTTACCAAGTAATTCATATACCTCAAAGTCTTTAAGGCTGGTTTCTGATTTATTGTCTTCCTTTCTCTTACGTTTCCCTATTTATTTGCATGTCTCTAACTTTGTATTGGTATCTGCGTATTTGAAAAAAACAGCCACCTCTCCTGGTCTCTATGTACAGGAAAAGACAGTCACCAGTCACCTCAGCTCAACAGAGAGTCCGGGAGCCTCTGAAATGTTCGGAGGCAAGATGCAACTTTTTTGATATGTACATGCAATTTCTCTATTAGAAAAGGCTGATAGATGGTTCTTCTTGGGAGAATTATGATTTCTTGTTCCCCTTGGTGTTTGACTGTGACACTGAAAGTTGTCTAGCTCAACAGTAGCAAGCTGCCTTCCTCTCTCTTTTTCTCCGTGACCACAAGGCCTCCAAAATATGCCGGCTTCTCATCAGAACTCTCAAAACAGGTAAGACACATACTAGTCCCTTGGTAAGTTTTCCAAAAAAGCCAGAATGCTGAATGCGTGCTCTATTCCCCTTCCCGCTTCCCAAAATAAAGTCTCATGTTCCTACCCTTCTACTCATAACACCAACCCTTCTACTGATGACACAACAGCAAGCCACCCTCCTTTTTAAAACTCTCAGTGCCCTCCAGGCATTTAAACTATGCCTGTTCCACCAGTGCTCCAAATGAGTGAGAAAAGAACCAGCTGTTCAGGAAGCTCCCCAAACCCAGAATGTTGTATGCATGCTGCACTGTTCTTATACCCCAAGGGAAAAGTTGCAAGCCGGGGTGTTCTCTTCCAACCCTGAGATCTGCTGACTTGAGGGAGTGTTGATGTGTGTAGAATCTGAAATTACTCTTGTTACCTGTTTCAGTGCAGCTGCTCCCAGCTTTGTGTTTGTCTGGTGTACTAAAACTTCTCAATACTATTCTGCAAATCTTATAAAGATATTTTGGTGAATGTATCATTATTAAATTGGTGTTTCCATGGGGAAATGAAAACCGGTACTTTCTATTTCCTCATCTTTCTGTCATCACTCGTAAATTTCACATTCTTAATACTGGCACCACTGTCTCCAATGTAGAGTATGTGAGAAGAAAAAAATAAGGAGGAAGACATATTTCACTAGGAAACCTATATCTGTCTATGGAAGAAACACATCTAAAATTCAAAATTAGTCTTTCTCAATATTGGATAAAAACTATTACATTATATAGGAAATTTAAAAATGAATATATTGAAGACAACATGTAATTTCAAGAAATATGATGAAGGGGAACGATTATAATTACATAGAGCTTCCTTTTATCCAAAACTGACTAATGATTAAAAAACTTAATTGGTGAAGTATCTCAACTCTGTAAAATCTACTCTAATCCATGAGAAAGCATTGTAATATTTTTACAACAACAGTTAATGAGACATATTTGCAAATACTTTGTAGCACTTGGAATATATTTCTAAGCATTTCTCACTTAATATTTGTAAGCATTTCCCACTTGTTGAACATTTTAGATATTATGATGTAGTATTTTTTAGTGATGGTATAGTACATCATTGTACTGATGGATGGCTTTCTCATGAATGGTTTAACATCATGCCCTCTGTGCTGTTCTCATGATAGTGAGTGAGTTCTCAGAAGACCTGGTTGTTTAAAAGTGTGGCACCTCTCTCTCTCTGTTTATTGCTCTTATTCCTGCCATGTAAGACACCTACTCCCACTTTGCCTTCTACTATGGTTGGAAGCTTCCTGAGACCTCCCCAAATGCAGAAGCCACCATGCTTCTTGTACAGTCTGAAAAAATGTGAGCCAATTAAACTACCTCTTTTCTTTATAAATCACCCAGTCTCAGGTATTTCTTTACAGCAATGCAAGAACAGAGTAATACATTCCTAATCTGAGGGAAAAAAGTGTTCAGTCATTTATCATTAAGCACAATATGTTTTGTAGGATTTTTAGAAGTGCCTTTTCATAGACAGGATTTTTGTTGTTGTTGTTGTTGATTATTCTTACTATAAGTGGGAATCAAATTTTGTTAAATGCTTTTCTCTGGTTTTATTGAAATGATAATGTTTTTCTTTTTTCTGCAAATTTTGTGAGCTGAATTTATTAATTTTCAGATATAAATCAAACCTAGAATAAACTCTATTAGGTCGTTACTGATTATCTCATTTTATAGTGATGAATCTCACTTGTTAATACTTATTAATTTTTTTCCCTTGTTAATGGGGAATGTCTTCTACAGATATCTTTTTCTACAATGTATTTATTTGTCCATTTTTCAAGTCAGGTGTGGCAGTATCGTAACTGAGGGGGATGTTCCCTTTTACATTTTTTAATGTGTATGTGTAAGATTGCTATTATATATTTGGATATTTCATATAATTTATCAGTGAAACCACTAGATTCAATAAATTTCACTGTGGGAAGGTTTTCATTAGAAATTTATTTTTGGTATATGGATATACAGAGTTTCTATTTCTTCTTTTGTCAATTTTAATATTGTATCTATTTAAAGTGTTTTTTTAAATTTTCTCTAAAGTTGTTGAACTTATTGCTATAAAATTATTCCAAATTTTCATTTACTATGCCTTTAATAATCAAAAGATGTTAGTAATATTCTGTTTTATCTCCTGATACTAGTATTTTCTCCTTTAAAAAAATCTTCCATCAATTTAGAGTTTATAAGTTTATTGTTTCCATGCAAACAACTTTGACTTCGTTAATTCTCTCTCTTCTTTTCTGTGTTACTGATTTCTGATCACTTATTTTATGCTTTTATTTTAACATTGGGTTTGTTGATTTCTGCTAATTTATTTATTATCTTATGCTTTTAACTTTGCATTTAATTTTATTGTCTTTGTTTATATTCTTAAGGTTAAAATTTAGAAAACAAATTTTAGACATTTATTTCTTTCTAATGTAAGCACTGAAAAGACCAGTTTCCTCTAAACACTAATTTAGCTGCTTTCTATGAATTTTCATATGTTCATTATTATTTTTAAATAAAATATTTATAATTTACTGTGTGATTTCTTCTGTTATCCATGTGATATTTAAAGTTATATTAATTTCTAAATATGTCATTCTTACATGTAACTTACTTATTTCTAATTTGATTCTGTTTGGTCAAATACCTTATTTTGAAAGATTTTAAGACTTTTAAATGTATTGAGATTTGTTTTGCTATCATAAATTCTATTTATTATTGACATGTGTGAACACTCTATGTGCATTTGAAAATTCTTAATCACAAAACACACTTGGGCCTCCCTGCTGCTCTCTGAGTTTCTGATATTTATCTTTTCAGTTCACTCACCAAGCATCTACACAGATCATTTCAAGCCTTCACTACTCTTCTCAAATTTGTAAACCTTCTCATCTATTTTTCACAGAAAATGACCTCACCTCTCACTGCATAGAGAAAATAGATGGCCTCAGACAGAAATGTTCTCACTTTCTGATACCAAATTTAGAAACCTATTTTCCCTTTCACTTGATAAAGTAGTGGAGTTTTTCTTCCAATGAAAGGCTAATCCTTTTGCTCAGGAGTTTGTAGCTCTCTTTCATAAACCTTACCCAAACGTTTATCCCTTATCTCTCATATATTTTAAGCTGGTGCCTTTCAAGTAGTTCTTTTTCTCTTATTAAACTCACTGCAACTTAGTGGGGGAAACAGCACAACAGAATCCCTGATCATCCCGCTGTTACCTTCAGATCTCCTTCCTCTCTCTCACAGCAAAATGTCTCAAACATGTTTTAGTATGATTTTATTTCCTCACTTTCTGTTCACTCCTCTCTATACAGAAACTTCACTCTCTTCCACTGAGGTGGTTAATCACTCAATAAACTAACCAAACCAACTCATTCTATCATCAATACATGACCTCTGTTTGTTTCCCAAGTGAGAAAGGGCTCTATGAGACTAGTGTAAATGACATTACCAAGTACTCATAATTCTAATCCTACCAGAAACAGACTCATGGGTAGAGACTTTTCCACTGGAGTTGACATCACCATTCCACTCAACAGTGGTCAGACCTGTTCACGAGATGGGTGTGGATTTCCATGATTCTCTCTTCATCCCAAAAAACAAGACATAATGAAATATGACTATGTATCTGAGACCCTACAGGAAAAAAAGGAACACATGGAAGAAAAATACACCTAATAAAATATATAATTTTGGTGTCTGCTTTGGAATATTGTTGCTGTTGTGCTATTGTTTATATGCTAATAGTCATACAAAGAAGACTTTTCACATTCCTTTTCACCTATTTCTAACCATAACTTTACAGACTATGCTTGTATAAACTGAAATGCAACACTTCTAGAATAACATCTTTTCCTCACTGATGTCAGAGAATTTAGAAAAAAATACTTTTTCTAAGTGATTTTACTTTTTAGAGCAATGTGGTTATCTGCATGTGTTCAATAAAAAGCAACTTTGCCAGGTTATAGTTAGACACATACATTGCACAGCAAAGTTCATACTTTTGGGATCATATTTAAAACTCAACTTCATATAAAAATCAGGCTGACAATAATAATTACAGCAATAATTATGGGACATTATTGTAGTTCCTTTGTGGGATCAGGGCCTCTAAGGCTTTCCTAGGAAACTAGTATAGGATCTCTTCTATGACTTGAAGCGGTCATATAGTCGGTAGTAAGGAAAGCCACTTTCTGGCATAGCGTAAACTTCAATAAACCTGGGGAAATACAATTCACCCACATTATAATTTCAGTAAGCAAACCTAGTGAAGATGAATTTCTTCATTTTGATTTTTTAGCCTTGAAATATACAAATGAATATGCATAATAGAGATTATTAAAAACACAACCCTAGAGTTCTTAAAGTAATATCTTCTGTGACATTTTTGGTATTCATAAAGGTTTCATAAATCTTACCCCAAAGTATATCCCTTATCTCTCATATATTTTAAGCCTGTGCATTTCTAGCAGTTCTTTCCACTTATTAATAAATTCACTGCAACCAAGGGGGAAAAGCAGCACAACTTAACCCCTTCCTTAACCCCTCATCGTCCTGCTGCTACCTTCAGGTCTCTTTCCTCTCTCTCACAGCAAAATTTCTCCAGCGTGTTTTTAATATTCTTTTATTTCCACACTTTCTATTTACTCCTTTCCATAGAGCAAGTTTACTATCATCTAGTGAGATGTTAATTACTCCAGTAAGTAATTAGCTCTGTATCACATATTAATTTATATAATACAAAGTAATATCACTTTAAATAATACATAGTACATATATTAATTATATATAATATATAAAGTAACATATAATTACTTTATATTATATAAAGTAATATTATTAAAGTAATATTAATTTATTTCAATTATTATTAAATAATGTGATTAATTAATTAAGTAATATAATGAGTATTTGTATTGGGTTATTTTTTAACATTTTTGGAATTGTCCTCTGACACTGTGTCATCTTAGATTTACTGGTGGAAATCAGTGACAGCGACGTTTCTCTTAACCAAATTAGTCTCTCTGCATAAGCCGGATCCAGGAAATGAAAAAGACAGATGCAGAGTCCCTGACTCAGGGAACAGCATTGCATAACCTAGAAGCATATTTTACTACAAAAACTGCCATGTGCAAATGATGAAATAGTACACGGTGAAAGAAGTAACAAACTCAGTATTCCAGTATAAATGTAAACAGCTCTCAAATATATAAGATTAAGTTTAAAAAGTAAAAACAGATCAAAGTGTAACATAAGAAGGTGGGGTGAGGGGATTGTGCCAAAGAGTAAGACCAGGGTAAAGGGGAAAAAATAGAAAATAAAATGCCACAAAGCAAATTTAATTTGGCGACATGAATACACCAAAGACTATGATTATCTGCCTGAGGTTGAAAAAAGACAGACTGACTGACACTGTGACTAAAACAGAACGAATGTGAGAGACAAGAAATGAAGCTGAAGACTTACATAGAAGTCAGGTTATGAAGTGCTTTATAAGCTGTAAGAAAAGCGTTTAATTATCATTTGTGTAAATGTAAGGGGTAAAAGTGCAGTTTTGTTACACAGATATATGGCATAGTGGTGAAGTCTGGGCTTTTACTGTAATGATCACCCAAATAATGTACATTGTACACATTAAGTAATTGATTACCCCTCACCCCTCCCACCCTTCCAAGTCTCCATTATCTATCATTCCACACTGGATGTTCGTGTGTGCACAATACTTAGCTTTAACTTATAAATTGGAACGTATGGTATTTGACTTTTTGAGAAGTTTTATGCTGACTAGACGTCAGCTGATTTGTATTTTTAAAATGATAACTTGGGGCTGGGTGCAGTGGCTCACACCTGTAATCCCAGAACTTTGAGAGGCCGAGGCGGGAAGATCACGAAGTCAAAAGTTGGAGACCAGCCTGACTAACATAGTGAAACCCCGTCTCTACTAAAAATACAAAAATTAGTCGGGTGTGGTGGCAGGTGCCTGTAATCCCAGCTACTCAGGAGGCTGAGGCAGGAGAATCGCTTGACACCAGGAGGCAGAGGTTGTAGTAAACCAAGGTCACACCACTGCATTCCAGCCTGGGCTCAAAAGAAAAAAAAAAAAAAGATGATTTGGGATGCTGTATTGACAGGATTAGAAGGAGATAAAGGAGACCAGTATTGCAGTAGTCTAGGTGGGAGGTGGGAGGTGGGAGGTGTGAGAGTGGAAAGGAATTGACAAATGAAATAGATCAGATTGGGGGGAAGTGGTAGTGCAAGGAAAACAAGTGATTAGATGCAGGATAAATTTTGGAGTTAAATTACCAAACTTCCTCATGTACTGAGAAGAGGATGTGGACTTGGTGAGAATTCACAGAAGAGAAAAGTTCAATATTGACAATATTGACTTCTGGGTTTCTCCCCTTCTTGGATGTTACTGCTACAAGGACCACAAATGTGATCAAGATCTGATGACGAAAAAAGTAAAATTCAGAACTGTTTTGTTATTTCTATGTGCTTCCTTTTCTTTAAGTAACACAGGCACTTAAGGTATTTTGTCAGAGGAGAAGGGTCAGATGCTCTTTGGGGAGAAGGAGGCTTAGTGTTTGCTACATGGAGTAGACAAGACAATGTGGAACAAAAGATGGATTATCCAATTGATCATTTTTAAAACTTTTGCTTGAGTAAAACTTATGATCTCCCTCCACTCCCCCCGCCACACACACACACACGGAGAGAGAGAAAGAAGCAAAATTATATCCGAGTATTTGTATTTGTGGGGAAAGTGCCTTTCTAATCTCCCTGGCAATTGTGGTTCCCACTACAAAGAAATGTGTTAGTCACACTCTGGCAAGATGAAAAGCATGGACTGTGATTCGGAGGAGTATAGTCTACGTCTGTGGAGAAGTACTCCAGTGGGAGGAGTGGAAAAAATTGTTAAGTGGAGATAAGATAGAAGTAAATAGTATCTGAAATATGTAAATAAGATGTATATAAATAGAATGTCATCCTCATTGGAGAGACTTAAAGGTGGACCTACTAGTGGGATATTGTTAAAATTGAATATTCGTTTCTGATTAAAATGAGAAAAAACTCTTAATTTTCTATAAATGGAAAGAAATGTTTTCAACTTGCTGAAAATTATCTACCAGAAATTGCTGTAAACAAAACACTTAATGATGAAATATTAAAAGAAATTCCATTAAAGTCAAGAATAATTATGATGCCCAATATCACTATAATTATCTAAAGCATTAGTAGCACACTGGAATAAATCATTCTCCTCAACAACGAAACTCATGCAGACAACAAAATAAGCAGAATTCATCACCCAGATACTGCCTGGGAATAGTTAGATTAAAGAAATGCATAGAACTTCTTAAATAGATAGGCTGGAAGGACTTTCTGATTTATAAGAATATTTGGAACATATAGAGCACTTATTAGAGACAGTTCTTGTTTTTGTTAAATATATTAACACTTGTTTAACCCTCCCAACAAACTTGGGAAATTGTGTACCAGTTTTATACTCATTGTATAGATTTGTAAACTGAAATGTGGAGATATTAAGTTGCCCAAAATTACTTTAGAAAGACCCAAATGAAGGCAGTCTAGCTCAGAAGTCTAACGTTTTTACCATTAATCATTCTCACTGCCTTGAGACATTTTGTTTAATACCTACTCCTACCACTAACAACTCTTGGTTTTACTGCACAACCATTCCATTCATTTGAGTTTTTAAACCTAGTAAGTACATTTTATGATTTACCATTACATAACATGAAAAAATCCTCCAAATTACCACTTGCTGCATTAGTACATATATTGAAGAGTATATTTATCTAACTAATCAATCAACTAAGAAAATGTTGGGAAACAACCCCCCATAGAAACAGATGTTAGGACTCTTGTCTTTGCAACCTCCTTCGTAGAAACTCTTCCAATTCTTCCTCCATTATTTCATAGCACTTCTGATTTTCATCATTAAAGCAAATGAAATGGTAAGACTGAGGGAAATCTGGATACTCTTTAATACTTTGTGTTATGTAATAAATGATACTATTAAATTAGAACTAGCATCTGGAAGAAGGGCTCCTAGAGAGAACAGTGCCTTGAATGTTATGTTATTTGTAATGCACCAAATGATTGCCTATATCAGTGCAGACAGACTAGAAAGTATTTACTGAGAAACCCACATGGAATATTCATGTCTAAATCAAGCATTGCCCATAATGAACACTATAGTTAAGTTCAAGAGCATTACATTTTAGAACTGAACTTCTAATACGTTATATATCTTGACTAATGCAATAATGAAAAACATCATCATATTCAGCATGATGTGTTCATTGATATTTCAATATTAACCTATTTTAAGTAAGCAACAGAGATCTATTTGCTGAACACAAGATTTTTCAAAGTATCGTTGAAAAGAAAAGATAATTCAGCTAAGATTACAAGTATTATTTTCTCAATAAAGTTAAAAATAATTTTTAAATTGGGGCACAAGTCTACATACAACAAGAAAAAAATTACATAGGGTACACCTATTATTGATAACATTATTTTATCAACCTAGAGAAGAGGCATACCCAAAAGAAAGAAATGTTTCGTGAAAAAAACTTGCATATATTCTTGATTAGTTTTCTCTATCAAAGGCCATTTAATGTACATTTTAAGAAAAAGTAATTTAAAAGTAATGTATGTAATTAAATTAATGAGCATTATCTTGTGCCAATTCTATAGCTCTATAGCACGATAGAAGCATATGTACTATATTACATGGGAAATACAATTTGAAAGTAACTGGCTTCCCACTTCCTCTCCTCCCATCTTCGAAAGTAGTCTCCACACATCTGCAAAACAGATCTTAAACCCACATCAGGAAGTATTACTTTCTTGTTCAAAATTATTTAATGACTATCCATTGCTTTTAGAAATAACTATGATTTACCTGAAGTGCCTACATATTTCATATTATTTTTTTCTAGTCAATTTCTCCAAACTTGTGCTTTCATTGAACCTATTGAAATATAGTCAAGTCAATTGAAATATAGTCAAGCCACTTTGGTTTTCTTTCAGTTTTTGATCATGATCAGTTTTGTGCCAACTCAAGGTCATTGGCCTACCATTTCTTCCTCCTTAAATGCTGTTAAACCTCACTATTTGCATGGCTATTTTCTTCTCATTGGTTATTTCTCAATACAAATATATTCTACAAAGAGGCCTTCTCTATAATTCTTATTAGAGAATGTTTCCTCCTGTATTATTGATGTCAGTCTCCTGACTTTTTTATTGATGTTATTTTGTCTGTATTTACCTGTTTTTTCCTGACTCCTCTACTGGAATATAGTCCATGAAGACAGGAGCTGCATATTTCCTCTTCCAAGTTCTTAGCTCCTGGACAAATAGGTGAACTATAGATATTCGTTGAATGGGTAAAGCAGTGATGACTAATTAGGGGGGGAAAAAAACCATGTGTTTTCATAAAATAAAATTGATAAGTGATAGCTTAAATGACAAGCAAATTTTGGCATTATATTATATTCTTATAAGCAGTATAGCTTTGGGTCCAACATATTCCTTTATTTAGGAATCAGGATTCCATTGATAATAATTGCAATACTCGACCTTAATGAATTTTATTCAGGCTAATTTTTAAAGCATATTTGCTTGTTCTGTAAATCTTCTCTTTTCTGCAAACCTTTTCTGAGTTGTGTATGCATTAGGCCTGTCAAACTTACTCTGTCTAGACTACAACTCCTAATTTCCTCCCTCATCCAGACCTGCCTATCTGCTAGTTTTCTCCATTTCAGTAAATAGTGTCACCATCCACATAGTTTTGAAGCCACTGTCAGAGTCTTCCTTAATCTTTCTCTTTTCTTTACCCCTTAAAGTCAATCTGCCAGCAATTCCAGATGTTGTGACTCTTAAATATCTCTTGAATCACTGTGCTTTTTGTCAGTTACATACTTCTCACCTTAAACCAAGAGGCTAGTAAGTGTCAAGACTTTTGCTAAAATGTTGGCCTTTATTGTCTGATAGAATGGGACAGCATTATGTGAAAGGAATGAGCCATGGTGAAAAGAATGAGAAGAGATGTGTATATATATAAAATATATATATATTATATATACATCTATATATAATAACATATTTTAGAAATATATATATAGAAATATACTATAAATATATATAGTTATTTCTAAAATATATATATACTGAGTGGTTCTGAAGAGATATTTGGCTCTGAAACAGAAACAAATGAAGGTGACGATGAAAATAAGTATATACGTGTGGGGCCCACATGGGATGAGTGGATGAAGGAAATATTTAAACAAATAGCATAAGACTGAAAAGTGAGTGCAGCATCAGATTGCGGAGAAATTGTCTCCCAGCACCATATATATTGTTTCAGTTGGATTTTTAATACATTCAAGGCTGTTACTCAGATGATCATTCTATGTTTCTCTCATAATTATGTTGGTACCTGGACCATTATTGCAGTGGCATTATTAGAATTATTTTCTGGGTGGTACATATTAGGGAACTCAATGCCAGATAACTTAAAATTTAAAATAAAAATATTCTGACTTTGAAGTACATACCCTTTATACCATACAACAAGAATTCACCCTGCGTCACTCACATGTATATGAGCAGTGCTAGTATAATATGTGATGGTCATTAGCACCTGTGGAATTTAATTAATTTACAAAGTAGTATACTTGAATATGAAGAACATTCTTTTATATATGTGTGTGTGTTGTATTTCTCACTGAATAAGGAATAATTTAATTGATTGATCAATATCTATCAGTGAATGACTAAGATAACATTTTAGGCAAAACTCAGCAGGGCCTCCACAGCATCCTCATAAATGCCCCTTAGTTCCCACATGATTCACTGTTAGTCTGTTTTCTGTAAAAATAACCTAAAATCATTTTTAAATCAAATTAAAAATGCTTACATTTTTAGTAGTTTGATGGTTCCTCAATTACAATGTCAACAAACAGATGTGAAACTGAACTATATTTAAAGAAATGACATTACTGTGAAATAAATGAGTTCAGATGAATTATTATTTCTGTCTAGAAGACTGGAAATTTCAAATATATCATCTGTCTGTCCCAACAGTGCAGGAAGGAGAGCTAGGTCTTTGTGGATTGTTAATTATAGCCTTTAATAATGCACTACAAACTCTGGCTGAAGTACATGCTCTGAAAAGGTGGTACTTTTAAGGAAATATAGTGTAGGATTTTCTTGTAAAAGATATTCTATAATACCTAAACATAAAGGTAAAATTATTTTTTTTTAAATTCTGTAGTTAGGCAGAGAGAGTCCACAATCTCTACGTAGGGTCCCGTTAGGTCATTTATGAGAATTTCAGTGATGTTGACTCCAAGGTTACTTGTAGTCCTATTAACAAGCATTCACAGGCAATTCTTGTGCATTATTCTCTATAAAATTCATAATAATTCCAGACATTAGGTATTGCAGAGCACAACAGCAGTGACTCCTTTGACTATTCCAAGAAGACTTACGTCATTTTGAGGAAATGCCTGGGGAGGTGGGAGATGGCATCAAAACTGGTAGTTGTCTGACTTGGAAAATCCTCCTCTTCATGTTCAAAGAAAACTAACTTCTGATTGAGCATGGTTTTTCAAATTTATCTCTATCAAAGTATGGTGCAGGATCATTTGGGGGTTATATACGGCATGTCTTCCATTTCAAAATAACCCAACTAAGATCTGACTTACCTGTGTGTTAATTCTGGAAAGCAAGTCTCACTTGATAAATAGATCAAATACAAGATTTTTCTATTTCTTTTTCTATGACATTTGTCATATAACATGCATTGATTAATTACTGTTGTATTTGACACTGTACTAAATATTTTAACTGCATGATTTTGGTTAATACCATCAATGTTTGTAGAAGAAAAGCATTATTATTATTCTTATTTGCAGAAATGAAAACAAGGTTTAATGGGGTTTCATAACTTGATCTAGGACACATAGCATGTGAAGGCCATGACCACTAAACTACACACTGTCTTCTGTGGAGTGCTGAATTTTTGACAGATCTCTGTCCTTTGTTCACTGTTGTATTTCAGCTGAATTAAATGCTCCACGCAATTGTAAGAGTGATAATTTCAACATTCAATAATATTAATTTGCTTTAAATAAAAAATGCTGCTGACTAGTAAACTAAGTCATCTAGATCTTGAGAATATAAAAGCTTTAAACACACAGTGTTTGTTTGTCATGGCAGCAATTAAATAGAGTAAAATGAAAGTACCAAAAAATGTTATGAGTCCTTCATTATAGGTTAAGGACATTACCCTTGTTGTACCAGTTTGACTAAAATGCAGCTGATAAGCTGTGTAAATAGGAAATGTGTTTTTGCTGATAAAATGTCAGTAATACCAAAAATGAATGAATGCCATGCTAAGAACCAGGTTAATTAGGAAATGGCCCCTGAATACCATCTGGCAAATAGTAGAGTTAGTGAGTTTAACACTCTCACAATGATGCAGAGCCAAGGGGTATGAACAAAGACATTATTCTGATAATTAGAGAATCACAATGTTCTGAAGGAGGGGAAGGGTATGATGTCAGTCATGCTGTTTATGTTTGAATCACCTTCAAAACACTGCTTCCTAGTAATGGGCAGCCCATTTTGGAAAGGTTTTGTAAATAATGGTTCAATACCTCCTGAATCTTGTATTTTAACATTTGACAAGTGTTTTTCTTTTGGTGCTAGAAAATGTTGTCCTTGAGTCAGGGAGAAATCTGTCAGCATGAAAGGACAATTATGAAAATTGACTATTTGAAAGTATGTTGAAAAAGCTTTGTGAATGTTAATGCAGCTTATCATGCTCTTTTCTACTTGACAAGTAGGTGTACAAAAGTATATGGATATATATTATATATGTATGTATCTACATATTCTATGCATATATGATTAAATAGTACAAGCAACCCTCAATTTGGGGTGCAATATAACTGCATCAATATCTTTTATAAATATATCCCTAAATAAGTATTATTTGTGATTAGCATGTAGCAAGAATGTCTGTGTCTTCTACTCTCCTTCATTCCAGCTTTATTATATTTGCATATTTCCCTCTATCCCATTTTCTGTATGAATTTTACTAATCTATGGCCAAATTTTACTGACATCTCACTAACACATTATTCCAAACCTGGTTATTTTTTTGAAACTCTCATATTAATTCTTAGCATCTCACAACAAGAAATCTTGCTCCTCTAGGGTAACTGAGATAGTTCCTGGTAAGTTACTCAAGGTTTGTCTATTTTTGGAGCCATGCTACATACAGTCAAGCCTGAGAAAGTGAACAGAGAGATGAAAACCGGACTGGCAAATTTGTATGACTTCCAAAAGCAGGAAAAAAAAAAAAAAAAAAAAAAAAAAAAAGGACTCAGATTTGGAAAGGAGGAGTGGTTCCCAGGAGAGCAGGTAGACACTTTCTTAAACCTATCCTCAAAAATGATTCACACTACATTCTCTGAAATTCAAATTCCAAAATACCCTTTTTGAAGGCATCCTACTGGAAAGATGTCATTTGTCTACCTACATGATAAAAGAAAAGCAAGTATAAGCAATTGGAACAAAAGATGATAGGAGTCTGATCTATAAGAGTAAGGATTGTGAATGTTTTATCAACATTTTACTTCCCATTTTCTCACACAGTTTTTGACACTTAGGATATGGTATCTATATATGTAATGAGTGAACATTTACTATATGAGTAGAAAATTATTATTTGAATAGAACTTTGTGTAGCAAACCCCAGGCAAATAATGTGCTATGCTTTGTTTGTCTTTGTCCCCTCCAGGACTCATGCATTGCAAACTTAATCCCTAATGCAACAGTGTTGAAAGGTTGGGCCTAATGAGGGGTGTTTATGTTATAAAAACTCCATCCTTAAGAATGGATTAATGGAGGAGGTTCCAAGATGGCCAAATAGGAACAGTTCCAGTCTGCAGCTCCCAGCATGAGCAACGCAGAAGATGGGTGATTTCTGCATTTCCAACTGAGTTACTGGGTTCTTCTCACTGGGGCTTGTCTGACAGTGGGTGCAGCCACTGAGCAGGGCTGGGCATTGCCTCACCTGGGAAGTGCAAGGCATCGGGGAATCCCCTTTCCTAGCAAAAGGAAGCCATGATAGATGGTACCTGGAAAATCAGGACACTCCCACCCTAATACTGTGCTTTTTCAATGGCCTTAGCAAATGGCACACCAGGAGATTATATCCCATGCCTAGCTCAGAGGGTCCCATGCCCATGGAGCCTGGCTCACTGCTAGCACAGTAGTCTGAGATCAAACTGCAAGGTGGCAGCGAGGGTAGAGGAGGGGCATCTGCCATTGCTGAGGCTTGAGTAGGTAAACAAAGAGGCCGGGAAGCTAGAACTGGGTGGAGCCCACCACAGCTCAAGGAGGCCTGCCTGCCTCTGGGGGCAGGGCATAGCTGAACAAAAGGCAGCAGAAACTTCTGCTGACTTAAACATCTCTGTCTGACAGGTTTGAAGAGAGTAGTGCTTCTCCCAGCATGGAGTTTGAGATCTGAGAACGGACAGACTGCCTCCTCAAGTGGGTCCCTGACACCCAAGTAGCCTAACTGGGAGACATCTGCCAGTAGGGGCTGAGTGACACCTCATACAGCCAGGTGCCCCTCTGAGACAAAGCTTCCAGAGGAACGATCAGACAGCAACATTTTCCGTTCTGCAATATTTGCTGTTCTATAGCCTCTGTTGGTGATACCCAGGCAAACAGGGTCTGGAGTGTACCTCCAGCAAACTCCAACAGACCTGCAGCTGAGGGTCCTGACTGTTAGAAGGAAAACTAACAAGCAGAAAGGACATCCACACCAATACCCCATCATCATCAAACACAAAAGGTAGATAAAACCACAAAGTGGGGAGAAACCAGAGCAGAAAAGCTGAAAATTCTAAAAATCAGAGTGCCTCTTCTCCTCCAAAGGAACACAGCTCCTCACCAGCAATGGAACAAAGTTGAACAGAGAATGACTTTGACGAGTTTAGAGGAGAAGGCTTCAGACGATTGGTAATAACAAACTTCTCCCAGCTAAAGAAGGATGTTAGAACCCATCGCAAAAAAGCTAAAAACCTTGAAAAAAGATTAGATGAATGACTAACTAGAATAAACACTGTAGAGAAGGCCTTAAATGACCTGATGGAGCTTAAAACCGTGGCACGAGAACTATGTGATGCATGCACAAGCTTCAGTACCTGATTTAATCAAGTGAAAGAAAGGGTATCGGTAATTGGAGATCAAATGAATGAAATGAATGAAATAAAGCGAGAAGAGAAATTTAGAGAGAAAAGAGTAAAAAGAAACAAACAAAGCCTCCAAGAAATATGGGACTATGTGAAAAAATACAAATCTACATCAATTGGTGTACCTGACAGTGACAGGGAGAATGGAACCAAGTTGGAAAACACTCTTCAGGATATTATGCAGGAGAACTTCCCGAACCTAGCAAGGCAGGCCAACATTCAAATTCAGGAAATACAGAGAATGCCACAAAGATACTCCTCAAGGAAAGCAACTCCAAGACACATAATTGTCAGATTCACCAAAGTTGAAATGAAGGAAAAAATATTAAGGGCAGCCAGAGAGACAGGTCAGGTTATCCACAAAGGGAAGCCCATCATACTAACAGTGGATCTGTCAGCAGAAACTCTACAAGCTAGAAGAGAGTGGGGGTCAATATTCGACATTCTTAAAGAAAAGAATTTTCAACCCAGAGTTTCATATCCAGCCAAACAAAGCTTCATAAGTGAAGGAGAAATAAAATCCTTTACAGACAAACAAATGTTGAGAGATTTTGTCACCACCAAGCCTGCCTTACAAGAACTCCTGAAGGAAGCACTAAACATGTAAAGGAACAACCAGTACCAGACACTGCAAAAACATGCCAATTTGTAAAGAACATCAATGATAGGAAGAAACTGCGTCGACTAATGAGCAAAATAACCAGCTAACATCATAATGACAAGAGCAAATTCACACATAACAATATTAACCTTAAATGTAAACGGGCTAAATGCTCCAATTAAAAGACACAGATGGGCAAATTGGATAAAGAGTCAAGACCCATCAGTCTGCTGTATTCAGGAGACCCATCCCACATGCAGAGACACACATAGGCTCAAAATAAAGGGATGGAGGAAGATCTACCAAGCAAATGGAAAAAAAAAAAAAGCAGGGGTTGCCATCTTAGTCTCTAATAAAACAGACTTTAAACCGAAAAAGATCAAAAGAGAAAAAGAAGGCCATTATATAATGGTAAAGGGATCAATTCAATGAGAAGAGCTAACTATCCTAAATATATATGCACCCAATACAGGAGCACCCAGATTCATAAAACAAGTCCTTAGAGACCTACAAAAAGACTTAGACTCCCATACAATAATAATGGGAGACTTTAGCCCCCTACTGTCAACATTAGACAGATCAACGAGACAGAAAGTTAACAAGGATATCCAGGAATTGAACTCAGCTCTGCACCAAGTGGACCTAATAGACATCGACAGAACTCTCCAATCCCAAATCAACAGAATATATATTCTTCTCAAGACCACATCACACTTTTTCCAAAATTGACCACATAGTTGGAAGTAAAGCACTCTTCAGCAAATGTAAAAGAACAGAAATTATAACAAACTGTCTCTCAGACCACAATGCAATCAAACTAGAATTCAGGATTAAGAAACTCACTCAAAACCGCTCAACTACATGGAAACTGAACAACCTGCTCCTGAATGACTACTGGGTACATAACGAAATGAAGGCAGAAATAAGGATGTTCTTTGAAACCAATGAGAACAAAGACACAACATACCAGAATCTCTGGGACACATGTAAAACAGTGCATACATGGAAATTTATAGCACTAAATGCCCACAAGAGAAAGCAAGAAAGATCTAAAATGGACACCCTAACATCACAATTAAAAGAACTAGAGAAGCAAGAGCAAACACATTCAAAAGCTAGCAGAAGGCAAGAAATAACTAAGATCAGAGCAGAATTGAAGGAGATAGAGACACAAAAAACCCTTCAAAAAATCAATGAATTCAGGAGCTGGTTTTTTGAAAAGATCAACAAAATTGATACCCCTCTAGCAAGACTAATGAAGAAAAGAGAGAAGAATCAAAAAGACGCAATAAAAAAATGATAAAGTGGATATCACCACCCCCACAGAAATACAAACTACCATCAGAGAATACTATAAACACCTCTACTCAAATAAACTAGAAAATCTAGAAGAAATGGATAAATTCCTGGACACATATACCCTCACAAGACTAAACCAGGAAGAAGTTGAATCCCTGAATAGACCAATAACAGGTTCTGAAATTAATGTAATAATTAATAGCTTACCAACCAAAAAAAGTCCAGGACCAGACAGATTCACAGCCAAATTCTACCAGAGGTACAAAGAGGAGCTGGTACCTTTCCTTCTGAAACTATTCCAATCAATAGAGAAAGAGGGAATCCTCCCTAATTCATTTTATGAGACCAACATCATCCTGATACTAAAGCTTGGCAGAGACACAACAAAAAAAGAGAATTTTAGACCAATATCCCTGATGAACATCGATGCAAAAATCCTCAATAAAATACTGGCAAACTGAATCCAGCAGCACATCAAAAAGCTTATCCACCATGATCAAGTTGGCTTTATCCCTGGGATGCAAGGCTGGTTCAACATACACAAATCAATAAATGTAATCCATCAAATAAACAGAACCAAAGAGAAAAATCACATGATTACCTCAATAGATGCAGAAAAGGCCTTCAACAAAATTCCTCAGCTGTTCATGCTAAAAACTCTCAATAAATTAGTTATTGATGGGACGTATCTTAAAATAATAAGAGCTGTTTATAAGAAACCCACAGCCAATATCATACTGAGTGGGCAAAAACTGGAAGCATTCCCTTTGAAACTGGCACAAGACAGGGATGCCCTCTCTCACCACTCCTATTCAACATAGCGTTGGAAGTTTTGGTCAGGGCAATCAGGCAGGAGAAAGAAATAAAGGGTATTCAACTAGAAAGAGAGGAAGTCAAATTGTCCCTGTATGCAGGTAACATGATTGTATATTTAGAAAATCCCATCATCTCAGCCCAAAATCTCCTTAAGCTGATAAGCAACTTCAGCAAAGTCTCAGAATACAAAATCAATGTGCAAAAATCAAAAGCATTCCTATACACCAATAACAGACAAACAGAGAGTCAAATCATGAGTAAACTCCCATTCACAATTGCTTCAAAGAGACTAAAATACCTAGGAATCCAACTTACAAGGGATGTGAACAGACCTCTTCAAGGAAAACTGCAAACCACTGCTCAACGAAATAAAAGAGGACACAAACAAATGGAAGAACGTTCCATGCTCATGAATGGGAAGAATCAATATCTGAAAATGGCCATACTGCCCAAGGTAATTTATAGATTCAATGCCATCCCCATCAAGCTCCCAATGACTTTTTTCAAAAAATTGGGACAAAAAACTACTTTAAAATTCATATGGAACCAAAAAGAGCCCACATTGCCAAGACAATCCTAAGCCAAAAGAACAAAGCCGGAGGCATCATGCTACCTGACTTCAAACTACACTACAAGGCTACAGTAACCAAAACAACATGGTACTGGTACCAAAACAGAGATATAGACAAATAGAACAGAATAGAGCCCCCAGAAATAATATCACACATCTACAACCATCTGATCTTTGACAAACCTGACAAAAACAAGAAATGGGGAAAGGATTCCCTAATTATTAAATGGTGCTGGGAAAACTGGCTGACCATATGTAGAAAGCTGAAACTGGATCCCTTCTTTACATCTTATACAAAAATTAATTCAGATTACATCTTATACATAAATTAATTCAGATACAAAAATTAATTCAAAGACTTAAGTGTTAGACCCAAAACCATAAAAACCCCAGAAGAAAACCTAGGCAATATCATTCATGCCATAGGTATGGGCAAGGACTTCATGACTAAAACACCAAAAGCAATGGCAACAAATGCCAAAATTGACAAATGGGATCTAATTAAACTAAAGAGCTTCTGCACAACAAAAGAAACTACCATCAGAGTGAACAGGCAACTTACAGAATGGGAGAAAATTTTTACAATCTACCCATCTGACAAAGGGCTAATATCCAGAATCTACAAAGAACTTAAACAAATTTACAAGAAAAAATCAAACAACTCCATCAAAAAGTGGGCAAAGGCTATGAACAGACACTTCTCAAAAGAAGACATTTATGCAGCCAACAGACAAATGAAAAAATGCTCATCATCATTGGTCATTAGAGAAACGCAAATCAAAATTACAATGAGATACCATCTCACACCAGTTAGAATGGCGATCATTAAAAAGTCAGGAAACAACAGGTGCTGGAGAGGATGTGGAGAAAAAGGAACACTTTTACACTGTTGGTGGTACTGTAAACTAGTTCAACCATTGTGGAAGACAGTGTGGTGATTCCTCAAGGATCTAGAACTAGAAATACTGTTTGACCCAGTCATCCCATTACTGGGCATATACCCAAAGGATTATAAATCATGCTGCTATAAAGACACATGCACATGTATGTTTATCGCGGCACTATTCACAATAGCAAACACTTGGAACCAACCCAAATGCCCATCAGTGATAGACTGGATTAAGAAAATGTGGCACATATACACCATGGAATACTATGCAGTCCTAAAAAAGGATGAGTTCATGTCCTTTGTAGGGACATGGATGAAGCTAGAAGCCATCATTCTGAGCAAACTATGACAAGGACAGAAAACTAAACACTGCATGTTCTCACTCATAGGTGGGAATTGAACAATGAGAACACTTGGACACAGGAAGGGGAACATCACACACTGGGGCCTCTGTGTATGTAGTTCCAAATGGGTCAGTCCACTTTGAAGAAAGAACACTCTAAACATACCGCACCACCGCTTCTGCAACTGATGCTGTGCAAGCCTTTCGTGTAGATGCCTGTCATCCATTTTAAGCTAGTGTCTAATATCTATAAAGTGGGCTTTTAATCTTGTCTGAAACTTTATTTCACCCAAATTATCTCATGTAAATGATAACAACATGATAAAAATAAATGGTTTTACTTTGTTCAGTGATCGTCAAAATGTTGCTTCTACTCAGTGTATATGTATATGGGGGCATGTGTATCTTTATCAATAAAGCAAGCCTTCATCTTAAAACAAAGAATAATATCCTGAAAGTCAAATGCCTTCATTCAGAATTTATAGGAAATTTCTAAGAGAGCAGTGTTTGTCACAAGATGCTTCAACAACTCTGCTGCAGGTATCAGTTCAGACATGGTAACAGTTCATGTTTTTGTCAGTATATAAATTAGGGTAAAATGTTCTAAATTATTGTTGCAGCAGGAGACACAGTTCTAAAAAAAAAAAAAAAAAAAAACGAACACTCAGAGAATCTTGAGTATCAGATACTTAGAAAAGGTAAGTTCTTGGATGTCAATTTGTCCATTATGTATTCATTTTCTTGTTAAAGGACATATATAAAATTGATGTTTGACATTCTAATTCAATAAACTTAAAATGTAGAGGCTACATAAAATTGCTGCAAATTGACTCACCCATACATGGTCTGTAGTTATTGTATGTGACTGACAACATTAGAAAAATTCAAAAAATGTGAGAACCCTGGGTTACTATTTCTTTTGAAAAAAGGAGATACATTTTGCTTGCATTTCTGCTGATATTAAAAAGTAGGCTACTTTTTCTGAGGTAGTTTGAAACCTGTTAATTTTCCCTTGCATTTTGAGAATAAGGAGGAAGTGCTTAAGAAATTGCATTTCTGAAACTGGAGAATGTGTTTCCTCTGGAATTCTTGGAACAAAGTTATCAAAATTGCTTTGCATTTTGGCTTCTGACCACATTAAAAAAAATTTGTATTTGTGAAGGCTTGGAGATTATATGAATCTGGTTTATATAATTGGGTATGTTGTACTGCTTTGTACTGATTATTCAGAGATTACTTAAATGAAATGGGCAATTATCTCTAGTTATTGTAATAGAATCTTATACTTTATTCTTTGTGTAAGAATTCTTTTACATTATGGGACTTTAGAAACCAACTCTTTTGTCTGGCTTGGGAATTCACAAGCAGGATTCTTGGCAGTAGAACACCATCAAGAATCAAGTATCCAAAGCTTCTGGAGGGAGGAACACATGCCCAAAGGCTGACCCCTTCAGAATCTAGGAACATAGTGATAGATGTTTCTGTAGCTATTTAATGATATATGTACTTGGCATATATGGTAAAATACTATCTGCTTATTGAATGTCATACTATTGTCTGTTTGAGTGTAGCTTTTCTCTACTTCCCTAAGCAATGGGGATAAGATGAGACTATTGGCTCCTACCCCTAGGATACTGTTCTTTTCCTTGGAGTATTGCCACTAGTTCTTATTTTCACAGTCAAGCACACCAACAAAGGAAGATCCACCTGCTGCTTTCTGAAGCTAGAAGGCAAAATATTTTATATGAACTCAGTTGATATTTCTTGAAACAGCTGTTTTGGAAAAAGGACACTGACACTGATAAAACTATGTCAGTTTTACTTAATGTCACAAAAACCCCTGGAGACAGAGCAAGCTCAGTTCCTCCATGGCTTGTTGTAAAACTTGAAGTGACATTAGAAAAGGAATATTCTGACTAAACAATGTGTATTTAACTCTGAGTTCATAACATTGTTTACAGTTTGCAGGGATAAGATAAATAAAATACTTTAAGTGATAAATTTCTTTATTATCAGTGTAAAAAGCCTGCAGTTTACAAAGAGTGATAGTAGATTAATTTTTAGTTTAATATCATAACTGCTTGGTGTTTTTAACCTTTGCAAGTTATTTCTAGTCAACTGTTTAATAGAATTTGCAAAGAAGTTGTTATTAAATAAATAGCATGGCTAAGGTTTCCATAATTTCCCTATTTATTTTCCATTTCATATATACATATTTTACCAGTGTTCTAAAATATTGTATTTTTGAAATTGATTTAATCAATTATTTGAGCACATTAAGGTGATTAAAGACAACACTTAAAATAGAAAAATTGGTTCATTCCCAGGCTATCACATTGTAGGACACCTACAATGCTTAGTAGCTTTTTTCCATACTCTTCTTCAGGTTCCTCTGACTCTGGTACTGCTGTCCCCAAGGGCTCTGCCCAACCTTCATTTCACGCTAGCTCCAGTGAAGATCATCCACATATGGTCTGAATACTCTCCCAACAGGGATCTCTTATCTTCATATTCTTTCTTCCCAAGGTTATATCCATGACCTACCTAAAACCTCATGCCCTGATGTCCGTATGCATCAACCTTGAATGAATACAACTGTTCAGTATGTCTTCTTTTGCTGAAGAAAAACAACAGGTCAGCCAAATTGGTTCCTCTATCAGTACCTAGACAGAAAATTCAGGCTAGCTCTCCATGCTCCCATCAACCCTATTATATTTTCTTTCTCTGTCTTTTTTTTTTTTTTTTTTTGAGATGGAGTGTCACTCTTGTCGCCCAGGCTGGAGTGCAATGGCAAGATCTCAGCTCACTATAGACTCCACCTTCCAGGTTCAAGTGATTCTCCTGCCTCAGCTTCCCAAGTAGCAGGGATTACAGGTTCCTGCCACCACACCTAGCTAATTTTCTGTATTTTTAGTAGAGACGGGGTTTTATCATGTTGGCCAGGCTGGTCTTGAACTCCTGATCTCAGGTGATCTATCTGCCTCAGCCTCCCAAAGTGCAAGGATTACAGACGTGAGCCATGTGTCTGGCCAATCCTACTGTTTTCTACTCAGCCACACTTCCATTTTCATTGAATACATTTAAAACACCTAGAAAAGTATTTTCGGCAGTATCAGTTTTACGATTTTACCAAGGAATCTCATCCCCAAAATGAAAATGCCATGTGATATTTGAGGTGAAAAATAAACTATATGCATTTCTAACTTCCTATTTATATGAGAAGCATGTTTTCAATAAGCTGATTGACATATTTTTGACTCTATGTCATACAAAGATTAGTGAAAATATTTTATCCCCCCAAAAAAGATTATACTATCTGTCCTCATCACTTATAGATCTGAGAATATATCACGAGTGTGATCAGCTGATACACAGTTTACTTTGGAAAACATATTTTGCTGCCATTAAATTGAAATGGTGTATAATTAATCCACTTACTATTAACCTCATTCTTTAACATTTGAATAACAAAGGCGGCAATCTTAATATTAGTCCTATGAGAATGATACATTTACGAAAAAAAAGAGGTGAAGCAAATAGGGAAAGCTTTGTTATTTAAAAAGCAAAGACATGTTGCTCTAAGAAAACGTCACACTGTCACAGACTCTTCGCCAGCCGAAAACCTCTGTGGCCGGTGACGCCTCTGCTTGAGTTTTGCTTGTGCCCACTGGGCTTGATCCACCCGCTCGGCCTGGCAGGCTTCGCTGGGCTTGTACTACAGGCCCGGATCCTACACCTGCCAAGGGCGAGTCAGGGGCAGAGCGGCGAGGGGTGTGTGAGTGAGTGTGTGAGTGCCACTGCGCGCAGCCAGGCACTCGGGTTGATGCACCAGGGTGGGCAGTTCCAGGCGCCAACATAGGTGCCAGCTCCGTGCAAGGCTGAGGCTAGACCAAATGTACCTCAAGCAGCTTCTGCTGCTGGCGCCCGCATCTTGACAAGGGGAACATCAGTGGTGCCTGAAAGCTCAGAGACAAGACACCAGGAACTGCCCAGCCCCAAAGAGGGTATAACAGCATGTCATGTCACAGGCCTGGCTTGGGGAGCCCCTAAGTCTGGGCTCCCAGAAGGGCAGCAGCTCTTCTCTCCTTGTAGCCCTCAGCATGGTGGGCAGGGGGTTGTGTGTCAGTCCGTGTGTGTTAGAGCCTGTGGCTCCCGGGAACCCAGCAGGTCTGCTCTGAGCCACCTCAGTCACCCCCAGCCTCCCTCCCTGAGCTTGTGGGCGCCCAAAATTTCAGAGGGGGCAGAAGTGGCAGGAGGCTGGCATCTCAGCACTACCCTAAGCGCACACACACCTAGCCAAGTTGAGACAGCGCCCAGGCTCAGCCACAACTTAACTCTGCACTAGAGCAGTTCTGGGAGCGGGGAGAGGCCGGGGAGCAGGAGCAGGCACTTCTGAGCCTGTTAGGACATGAGGCTTCCGGGGCCCCCAAGAGCGAGGGATGCCCAGGTCCAGAGCCACGGCTGGGCGGCTGCAGCTGCACCCGGGAGCACAGGGCTCCTACCCCACCAGCTCCGTAGGACGCAGGTCTCCCGCCTGTTCCCAGCCCTCACCAGCTCCGGGGAATGAGCAGCCGTGGCTGGCTGCGACTCCCCTGCTGTCGCTGGCATCCTCCCCACGGCTGCTCCAGACAGCTCACCGCCGCCATCAACACTATAGCAAGTCTCACTGTTCCTTTGGCATGTGCAATATTCATTAACTTTGAAAATGGTCTTCCATTTTCACTGTGAAGACAGAAGAGACCAATCATGGTCTAACCAGAGTTGTTAATTACGTACTCATTGAAGTTGCTACCGATAAACACCTAAATTTCCAGTCCATTGTTTTGCCATCAACTGATATAGCCTCAAACATTCAATAACTAACATATCACAAATGCAGAAATAAAGAAGTAAAACGCTCTTTTATCCTTTTGATTTAAAAATGTTACGAATATTTTCACATAGATACAGATGCCAAAAGTTAGTATATAAAACTTCTGTGTTCCCATCTCGTTTCAACAATTACCAACCCATAACCAGTCATGTTAAATCTGTAATGCCACCAACTTAATCGTAACCTCCTTAACACAAAATAGGTCTTAGAAAAATCCCAGGTATCATATCATTTCATCTGCAAATATACCAAAAGATAGACTTTTTAAAAAATATACTTTCACTATTCAGACACACAGACACGGTAACTAAAATTTATTAAATTATTATTCAAAATTCCCTGTTGTGTATGCATATGTATAACAAGGTATTTTTATTTTTATTTTTTGAGATGGAGTCTCTCCCTGTTGCCCAGGCTGGAGTGCAATGGCACAACCTTGGGTCACTGCAACCTCTGCCTCCTGGGTTCACGGGATTCTCCTGCCTCAGCCTCCAGAGCAGCTGGGATTACAGACGCACACCACCACACCCAGCTAATGTTTTGTATTTTTAGTAGAGACACGGTGTCACTATGTTGTCCAGGCTGATCTCGAACTTCTAACCTCGTGATCTGCCCACCTTGGCCTCCCAAAGTGTTGTGATTACAGGTGTGAGCCACCACACATGGCCAACATTGTACTTATAAAAATTATATATGCATGAGTCATGTGTTTACAAATCTATAAGTATATAATTTGCTATATAAAGTATGTGTATGCATATATCAGCAAACATATATGTATACATGTGTATGTATGGCTATATGAGCATACACATATTTATCCATGTGTGTTTGTATACATACCTATGCACACACTTCTTATGAATCAGAATCTAAAGTAAGTCAACATATGATTTGATTGATTTGTTTAAAATGACTTTTAGTTCTCCTTCATTCTAAAGATTTCCTCTTTTTAGAAATGGTTTCTTGTCTTTTATTTGTTTAAATAATTGGGTCTCTTATGCAGGAGAATTTTCAAATTCTGAGTTTGGACTATTGTAGTCCAGTGGTGCTATGTAAGATGTCTGGTTAGTCTCAGCGTTACCTGGAAACAGGTAGTTAGGTCTTTTCTGGAAATGTGATTAGACTCTGGTTCTGTAATTCAAAAGTAACACTTACAGCGCAGTCTACATCCTATTGAATCACACTGGGGGAATATTTTTCTTGGTTTTTGTTTTTGTTTTTTTTTTGTGTGATGTTAATATTTATCTGCACTTTCGGATCTTGTTAGTACATCTAGTCTAATACAAAAGTTCTCCATAAAATTTCTACTTGATGATTTTAGAAGTTAAGGATTATTATTTTTAGAGCCATTATTTTATTAATATTATGGATTCCAAAATGGTAAGATTTAATTATCTCATTTCTTCTGCATTCATTATCTGGAACTTTTCTATGAAAGAAATTTTTTTCTACATGGATTATTTGGTTAAACTAAAGTTTGCATATGAAAGGCAAAATAAATGCTTGATGTTTTTTCTTTACCAATTTTTTAGAAAAATACATCCTTTATGTTACAGATTGGACATATGCAAGCGAGAGCATTTTAAAAATGGCAAGTATTCACTGAGTGCACATTGATTTTAACATAGCATGATTAAAAATAATAAAGAAAACATACTTGAATGAATGAATATAATATGCATTTCTAAAGGTTCACTTATATTTATTTTGCCATGGAAGATAGTTCTCAATAAACTAGTTTGGATATTTAAGAATTGACTCTGAAAAATGAAAGAGATTTTACTACAGTATAAATTGCGAATAAATCTAATTTGTTAAAACAAGACCAGGGCTTTCCCTACTAACTACCTACTAAAAAACTTAAAAGGGAAATTATTTCTTCACTGTGATTGGTTTTCTATTATATGCTAGACACTTTGCTCACATTAACCACGTGACATATAATTCCTATCTTATGGAAAATGGAAGGCCACAGAAGCAGTCATCATTATAGCCAATTTTAAGTATACTACATCCAGGATTTGAAAACAGGGCTTTCTGTCTTTAGAATCATGTTCCATAATTTATTCTTATAGAATATTAACAGTCATGCTTATTTTTTTTCTCATTTCTCTCCAGATTGGACAAAAATCTGAGATAATAGCATATTGACTTGTGTTCATATTCCTATAACAATTTAGTTTCACCTTGGGGAAGTCTCTCGTTTGGTGCTCAAAATCACAGACTTTCAAAAACATATGAACTCTTCCTGTAATTTATCAAATTTTAAATGATGTCACATGATCTCTTCCAAAGTATACTTAATCAGTATTCTTTTTTGTATAACCACAATAACAGTGCTTGACAGATATTAGTTTATTAATATGGTTGTCTGAAAATGTGAAATCAGAGGAGTGACAAATTTTGAGAAAATAACACTGTGGGACACAAAAGGGAACATAGGAGTGCTCTGAGATACACTGAAAACTAAACTCTATATTTTAAAATTAATTTAGAATTAAAGCTCAGTTTATCTAAAGATACACTTTCTATGAGACTGTTTTGATTAATATTAAAAGGTTTTTAATTATTTTTTGCTTCAGTGTAATAGACCTCAATGACTCATTTGTAATTACTATATCCTATTGCTTCAATGATCTGTAAATTAAAAAAACATATGTATATGTCTTCATAATAGCTTTAACAAAGTATAACATTTTACAGTAATTTTGGGGGGCAATGTCTACTAACATATACTTTCTTTTGAATCATTGTCTACAGTGGTTTCATGTTTTACCCACATCTAAATATAAATACACTCTGTAACAAAGTATTTCTCTATAATGCAAGATTTTCGAGTCCCTCACCTTTTTTTTTCTTTTTCTTTTTCTTTTTTTTTTGGGGGGGGGGGGACAAGGTCTTCCTTTGTCACCCAAGCTAGTGTGCAGTGGCCTGATCTTACTTCAGCCTCCACCTCCCAGGCTCAGGTGATCCTCCTGCCTTAGCCTCCTGAGTAGCTGGGAACACAAGTTTCCACCACCACACTTGGTTAATTATTTTATTTTTTTGTAGAGATGGCAGTCTCCCTATATTGCCAAGGCTGGTACCGAACTCCTGGGCTCAAACTACCCCCCTGCTTTGGATTTCCAAAGGACTGGGATTACAGGCATGAGCCACTGGGCCCACCCCCCTTCACCATTTTTCAACAAACAAGTCATGCTGGCCTTTATCTGCTTTTTCTTAGCAACAGACCCATCTTAGAAACCCTGGAATATCAGGGAAGATCATCAGTGGTTCTATTGGCATAAACACATTTATATTCTCTCAAAGAATCTGTGAAAGAGACTCTGGAATTTTTATTGACCGTGTTCAATGAACACCGGGCTTGAATTACTTTTAAAAAGAAATTGAATTTTTTTCAAAATTGCTCTATTCTGTAGAAGTATGTTTCTTCAAATCTGTAAATTTACCTTGCTTGAAGAATGTTAATAGTTCTCGGTCCAGAGGGAGTGAAAAGTATTATGTATACCACAGAAAGTGATGGACATTAGGTATATCACACACACACAGACACACACACACATACACACAAAATTAAAAGCCAATCAACACAAACTCTAGGAAATTTGAAACACATTTCGCAGGATACATAACTCAAAATATCGCCAGGCTAACGTTTGTATCCTCATATAACTGTGATCAATTAGAAAGCCATACCTACTATGGTTATTTGAAAAAAATCACAATTAAATGAAAAGTTAATGTATGTTCTTTAAAAAACTATAAAATTGGTGGTACTATTATAAATCAGTGGCAGCTCAAGACAACAAAACCTTCTGTCAAGTTAATGGTCTTAGCTTTGTCTTAGTTATCAACAGATTATATTGGTAATACCTGCGGAGCTGGCATTTGACAATTAATTAAATTGAAGTTTTATAAATATTATTTTGATGAGAATTGTTTTGAATTTTTCATGTAATTCAAACATAATTAAAATATTTAATCTTGACATACTAGAATAAGTACTTCTTTCCATTTATTCACATATTTGTTTTTACATATGCAGACTTCTCTATTTTTTTTTTTTTTTTTTTTTTTTTTTTTGAGACAGGGTCTCCCTCTGTCATCCAGGCTGGAGTGCAGTGACACAATCACAGCTCATTTCAGCCTTGACCTACAGGACTCGAGTGATCCTCCCACCTCAGCCTCCAGAGTTGCTGGGACCACAGGCATGCACCATCATGCCCAACTAATTTTTTCCTTTTTTTTTTTTTTTTCTGTAGAGACAGCGTCTCCCTATGTTACATAGGCTGGTCTCAAATTCCTGGGCTCTAGCAATCCTCCTGCCTCTGCCTTCCAAAGTGCTGACATGAAACATTATTTTTTACATTTTGAGTTTATCTTTATACTGCATATTTTGGTAACTATTTTTCTTATAAGTTTGGAACATTAATCAAAAATGATAAGCAGAATAGAGTCAGTACAAAAAAAATTGAATTTGAACATCTGAGTTTATGACTCAAAATAAAATGGAAGTGGATGGATTGCAGAGGCAATCCTCCCAGAAGTGCTTACACACACTTTTACATGTACAGACAAGGCCTGTCCCCAAACTCAAAAGATCTGTACCTAAAAGTGGATGAGGTGGATTCAAGTATAAATAGTTCACGAACTTACAATGCTGTAAGAAAGAGTAGATTCAAGGTTTTCACATTCGAGGGGGTTACCTAACTGTGGATACCTGGAAGGTCAAACCTGTTCCTGGAACAAGAGTTCTAGGAAATGAAAGGAAAAGCTTCAGGTGGTGTCACCTTTAGTTGATGGGCAGAATCATAAACAAGATTCAAGACCCAGATTAGAGATGAATGTAAAAAGCTGGAACAGGTAAGAAATATAAATGACCAAGGTCCAGATCTAGTACCTTTGTAAGGTAGCCCATCACTTAAATGTATAGGTCAAGAGAAAAGTACCTGGTACTTCCTTGCAAGTTGAGCTGAACCACCTGTCATAACACTTTGGATCAACAACATCAAGGTTCCAGAAACAGATTTTGTCATTCTCTCTTATTCATGGCAGGCTTTCTTGCCAAAAAACTTGAAAACACTTTGGGAGTTTAAAATAAAGCCACTGAGCATCATGCAATAATTTGCAGACACATACTTCTTTGCCCATTAAACCACTTAACATATATATAAATGCTCACTAAATACGTTTTTGTTGAATTAAATATTATTTTTTACCAGATTAGTCACAGATATCTTATTCAGTGACGTTCTGGACAGCATTTAAAAAATTTAGAGAGGAAAATGAAAATGATTTTATTAAACAAATGAGTTTATAAAATAAAAATATTTCTTGATATAATGAAAGCATCCATGAAATTGTGAATTTTTTTAATATACAGGTAATGCAAAGGGATCCAACCTTTCCTTCAGAGTATTTTGTGACACTCTAATGGCACAGAAAATGTAATGCATGGTACTAAAACTTCCTCACAAATAAATAGCACATAAAAAGTAAATCATCACTATCTTTACATAATAGAGCATTGAGGTAATTGAAGAATTTCCCTGGTCTTAGCAATTATGGCATCATTTATTGTATCACTTTCATGTGTACATCAAAAACTTATCCATGTCTATAAATATTCTTTTTTCTTTTTTTTTGAGACAGAGTCTCATTCTTGTCACCCAGGCTGAAGTGCAATGGCACAATCTCGGCTCACTGCAAACTCTGTCTCCCGAGTTCAAGAGATTCTCCTGCCCCGGCCTCCCAAGCAACTGGGATTACAGGCGCCCACACCATGCCTGACTACTTTTTGAATTTTTAGTAGAGACATGGTTTCACCATGTTGGTCAGGCTGGTCTTGAACTCCTGACCTCAGGTAATCCACCTGCCTCAGCCTCCCGAAGGCTGAGATTACAGGCATGAGCCACTGTGCTCGGTCATGTCTAAATATATACTACAGTTTAAACATTATATTGATGTCAGTTCATCAATGAACTAAGAATACATTGTTTTCTTTTGATCTTTTTCAGTGAGTTACTATGTGAGGTTGGTTATGTTGTTTAGCCTTTGGATACATTTTGAGTTTGGGTGAGATCATCACTATGTTTTCTAAGCTATTGTAGCTTAAAACTCGTTAGAGGTGATATTAATACATGGATGAGTAAATGCTCAAAATGTGTTCACAGACTCATATACCTATTCTTGGAATGCTTATCAATTTGCTAGAGTGTATATAGGTTGGGGCGCAGTGAATGCTGCAGTAGGTCTGATCATGCAGACAAAAAAGAAAACACAGACATATGCAACTGTAATACTGGAAGAAATTGTCTTACCTAACAGCAAGGACACATGTAAGGGGAGATGTGTTTCCTCTTTCACTTGGTATTTTAAAAAAACAGGAAATTCTTTTGTCCAGACTCTTCTAAATAAGTAGGTGCTTCACTTTGCTTTAGCCACCAAATTAAAGTAGTTTTCCTCAAGGAACTGGAAATAAATCAGGGAACGATCTCCATTCAGTCACTAGCAGCTGTAGTTCATGCACCCATCTGCTGTGAGTTTCTCCTTCAGTGACAAACGAAAATGAAAGCAACTGAGCCAAGTAAAAGAGTCCTCCCCGATCTAGGGCCAGTGATTCATGCCCTGATCCAATTCCATTTCAGATTCCAAACCCTAGGTTACACTCAAGGCTTATAACCTCCCACAGTTGAAATAATCAATATATGTTTGGTGGCAATATATGGACCACACATTTCTTGGAATGGTAAAAAGTAGTGTGACTGTAAGTTCCTATATTACTGTTTCCAAAGGCTCCCATGTTTCTAGTCATTCACTAGTTTAATTAGTTTAATTAGGTTCTGTTGCCACTTGGTGAACTGATTGACAAGTGGTGGTCTGTCTCATTTTCATTATCATTTGTGGAAGATTTTGAAACTTGGCCTTCCATCTCAAATAATTCATTTGTTGAATTATTACTTTGATCAACCAACTAATGGCTTAGACATGTCTCTCAGGCATTTGTTTTTTATTCTTAAAACTTTCATAAGGTCAAGTTTTTTTTGTTTTTTTTTTTGTTTTTTTTTTTTTTTTTTTGAGACAGAGTCTCGCTCTGTCGCCCAGGCTGGAGTGCAGTGGTCGGATCTCAGCTCACTGCAAGCTCTGCCTCCCGGGTTCACACCATTCTCCTGCCTCAGCCTCCCAAGTAGCTGGGACTACAGGCGCCCGCCACCTCGCCCGGCTAGTTTTTTGTATTTTTTTTTTTTTTTAGTAGAGATGGGGTTTCACCGTGTTAGCCAGGATGGTCTCGATCTCCTGACCTCGTGATCCACCCGTCTCGGCCTCCCAAAGTGCTGGGATTACAGGCTTGAGCCACCACGCCCGGCCAAGGTCAAGTTTTAAAAAGTTAAATTACAGAAGATTTTCAAGAGATTGGTATAAAATGCTGAAACCAAATTGCTGATTTTGCCATTTGATCACCTATCAACTTAATTTTTGTAACAGATTTTTTTACCTGCTTTATAATAAGTTATAATCAAGTAATTTATACAAAATATTGATATTTTGTTCAGTATAGCTATTTGCATTAATTTAAGTTTGTTAAAATTGCATTGAAATATCATTTATCTTGATTTCTGAGTTTTTTGATGCCCCTAAAATTTGGTAGTCAAGGTGACCAGCTCATTTGCCTCACCCTATTCCCAGTTCTATCCTAAACAGCTATTTCTAGTGCAGAAACAATAGTTTTGAATTTGAAAAGACAGAAGCTTGATTGCTGCCAGAGAATTGCTTGATTTAGGCTGCAGGTGGTATAAATCAGTATTTGATGAAACCTAGGTTTAAATAGGAATGAGCAGAGTAATTGGCACCTAATTAACATCAGTGATAAGATGAAGCAGCAAGACTATCCTTGAGTGCGTAGAATCCCGGGGTTTTTATGAACTCGGCTGCTGTTTGTTTGTTTGCTTGCTTGCTTGCGTCTAATCTAAGTACTCTTGAATAAACCTTGACACACTTAATTTCTATTGATACACTGGCTTATTTGTCATATTCTAGTATTCTGTTTACCCAAATCCGTGATATTGTTTAGATGCAAATGTTTAATTAGAGGCATCTTCAGCTATTATCCTATTTATGTGAAGTAATTTTCACCACGCATATTATATTATGGTATTGTAGCTTCTATACCTCAAATTTGATTGACAAAATATACTCATTAGGATTTCTATTAGGCCGTTCTTGCAAGATAAATACCTGAGACTGGGTAATTTCTTTATAAAGAAGAGAGGTTCGATTGGCTCATGGTTCTGCAGGATGTACAAGCACGGTGCTGCTGGGTGTCCGGGCTGCTGGGCCTCAGGGAGCTTTGACTCATGGCGGAAGGTGAAGGGGAAGCAGGCACGTTACATGGCCAAAGCAGGAGCAAGAGAAGTGGGGGAGGTGCCACACACTTTTAAACACCCAGACCTCATGAGAATCCATCAGTATCACCAACGACAGCATCAAGAGGATGGCGCTAAAGCATTGGTGAGCAATCTACTCCCTTGATCCAGTCACCTCACCCCAGGTCCCACTCCAACACTGGAGACTAAAATGCAACAAGAGACTTAAAGGGGACACATACCCAAACTGTATCAGGATTGAAATCATGACGGATTTTTTCCTGTTGATATTATTGACCTCACCAAATTCTCATAATTCAGCATTTTTTTTTTTTTTCCATTTTCTCACATGGAATTTCTGAAGCAGCATCTCTGGGTCATGAATTTTTTTTTTCTTTGATATCAGTTCCTCTGTGAGTACCTAAAACTTTTCAAGGGATCTCACTTAACTTCTCAAGAGCTAAGCCAGATAAAACTACTTAAAATTGTAAATAGCAGAATTACTTAATACAAAAGTAGCATATGCTTAATTTAGGGAAAAAAAAAAATGTGCATAGCAGGCAACAGAAAGAGAAACTTCACTTCACACATATAATCTTCAAACCCAAGGAGAACAGTATTTAGATTTTAGTATTTTTTGTTTTACAAAAAAGGAATGGTAATTACATATTCCTGGTAACATAATTATTTTCCTAACACTTTATACAATAAACATTATAATAAATTATATTTCTTTAATTATTGAATATTTAATTTATCCATATCAATTATATATATATATATATATATATTTTACTCTTACAATAATACTACAAGAGCTAAACCTTTGTAAAATTGTTTCATATACATTTCCTAGGATAAGGTTTTAGAAATTTAGGAGTAGAACCATGTGCTTATTTTTAAAGGTTGTTTTTTGGTTTTGGTTTTTTTTTTTGAGATGGAGCCTCACTTTGTCACCCAGGCTGGTGTACAGTGGCGTGATCTCAGATCACCACAACCTCTGCCTCCCAGGTTCAAGCGATTCTCCTGCTTCAGCCTCCTGAGTGGCTGGGATTACAGAAGACCACCATCATACCCAGCAATTTTTTGTATTTTTAGTAGAGACAGGGTTTCACCATGTTGGCCAGGCTGGCCTTGAACTCCTGATCTCAGGTGATCTGCCAGCCTCAGCCTCCCAAAGTACTGGGATTACAGGCGTGAGCCACCACGCCTGGTCTCATTTTTAAAGCTTTTGATAAGATATTTCAAATTGTTTTTCCTTTATCTTTTTCATTATGTAAATTTGTGGGGTACAAGTGCAATTTTGTTACATGCATAGATCATGTAGTGGTGAAGTCAGAGCTTTTAGCATATCCATCACCCAAAGAATTCATATTGTACCCAACAATTTCTTATCGGGTTAAAGTTTGTATTAATTTACACAGTGTACACTAAGAGGAGGCCATTCTCCTCCACCCTTAATCAAAACTAAAAATTAACACTTATTTTTATTTTTGTTAACTAGATAGGTGAAATATTTTTAGTGATCGTGCTGTGCGCACTTATTTTATGACTTAGTAAACCGATCTTTTTTTTTTTTTTAATACACTCAGCGGCCATTTCTGTGACTTTATTGGAATATGCCTTTTCTGGTATGTTTACAGTTTCCTATTGGGAAGACATTTTCTTATCAGTTTTAAAAGTCTTAATGAATTATTTATATGAATTCTTTTGTATATGTTGCAATAATTTTTCAAGACTATATTTTCCTTTTTAAGTTTAGTGTCTTTCTTTTTGCAAGCTTGTTATCTTTTGCATGAGTCATATATATTGGTATTTTGTTTAGTTTCTACTTTCTGTTCTTAGGCTTACAAAAAAAAAAAAAAAGCCTTAAAAATTTCAGAAGTATGTAAGTTTACATTAGTGTCATTTGTTTCTGAGTTTATATTGAATCTCTTTGTTATTTCACTGATATTTTGAGATACAGTGCTTACTTTAATTCACACATTCATCTTAGTTATTCCAAAAATATATATTTCAACACTTAAACTTTGTCACCGTGTCCTAAAATTTTGCTTAGGTCTACAAGACAAAGAGGAAATAGCTTAGGCTCAGGGGTGCAACTAAATTCAAATCCCAGATGTTCTACTGTGGATACTTCAGCTTCTAAGTCTCAATTTCCTCACTGATAAAACTACAAAGGAACTACATATCTATTTATGAAGTTGAAATTATCAGTTAAAACAATACACCTAAAATGTTTAGCCCTGTTTGGATGTCTTATAATTCATCTGTGAGTATTATGATACCATCATTCCTATTAACTCTATAAATTTTGTTATAATGTATACGTCAATAATTCTAACATGTTTACTTTCCTGCATATACATAATCATGTTTAATTCATAATTTTTAGGGTGGCTTTATGTGTACAGAAAGAGTAAGCAGAAAGTACAAAGAGTTCCCATATACCACGGTCTCCACACTCACAACCTCCTGTGCAGACATCCCAAACCACATTTGTTGTAACATTTGTTACAATCCATGAACCTATATTTACCTGCATCATCACCCAGAGTCTATTATTTGCGTTAGGGTTCCACTCTTGATGTCGTACATTTTATGAGTTTGGACAAATCTCTGCCAACATGAATCCACAATGACGGTGCCATACAGAATAGTTTCACTGCTCTAAATATCTTCTACACTCGGCCTATTCATCCTGCCCTCCCTCAACCTCTGGCAACCCAGATCATTTCCTGTCTCCAGAGTTTTACCTTTTCCAGAATGCCATATAGTTAGACATATATACATTATCACATAGTATAAAGCCATTTCAGATTGGCTTCTTTCACTTAGTAATCTGCATTTAAGATTGCATCACCTCTTTATATGGCTTGATATCTGATTTCTTTTTAGTGCTGAGTAAGATTCCATTGTCTGGATGTACCACAGTTTATTCAGTCACCCAATGAAGGACACCTTGGTGGTGCCCTAGGTTAGGCAATTATAAATAAAGCTGCTACAAACATTCGTGTGCAGGTCTTCATGTGGACATAAGTTTTCAGTTCAGTTGGGTAAAACCCAAAGAGCACAACTGCTGGATCCTATAATAAGAATATGTCTAGTTTCATTCAAAAAATCCTGGGAAACTATCTTCCACAGTGGCTGTCCCTTTTTGTATTCCCACCAACGATGTAGGAAAGCCTATTGCCAGCATTTAGTGTTCTCAGTGTTTGGGATTTTGGCCAATTTGATAATCGTACAATTTTTTATTTAAAATTATTTTTGAGATTTTTAAATAATTGCATTACTTTTATATATCATCTCGAGACTAACCTAGATGCATATTATGTTAAATTATATCATCCAACAACATATTTTTCTCCATTTATTCAAGCCTCATGTTAAGTTTATTTTAGGTGGTTTTATATTTGTTCCTAGGATAAACGAAATGCTTTCTTCTGCTTCATTCTTCTATTAAGTTTTGAAGAATTTGGAGGAAAATTGTGTTTAGTTATTAACTTATTTACAACTGATGACTAAATTTTCTTCGGTTCTTATATTGCATTATTTCTTCCAGTAAGCAATTATTTCATTGGGCAAAATGATTATTTTTATTCTTTATTTCAACATCTATTATCTTGATTAATTGCATTATTTCTACTTCTAGAACAGTATTGAATAATAATGGAAGTAATGTCTTCATCATTTTGCTGTTAAGTATTATATGGTAGATTTTCTAATAAGAGTATTTAATTGCTTGTATTATTATTTTTTAAAAAGTTCTGTACCACAGTCTGGCAAAATGTTCACTTAAGTCTTTCTCCATTTAATCTACCAATTTTAGTCCCAGTGGATGCCTCCCCACACCCTAACCTCAATGTCTATCATAGATTCCATTGTATTGAAGTTCTAGTATTTCAGGAATATATATTGTTTCTTATCCTCTCTATCAAAATTATTGCATTATAGCAAAGTCTACCTCATCTTGTGCCCCTAATATGCCACCCTCACCACACCCCTGTGATTCTAAGTCCAGTTTCAAATTGCTGAAGTTTGGGAATGTCAACCCTTCTTGGAAACTAAATAACATATTTTGGCATTTTAGCATTCAATAAGTACTGTTGAATTGATAAGAATTAATCATATTGTAATACAATAATTTACAGATAGAATATGGAATTTTTCCACATGTGCTATGGCTCTAGTCCTTAGAGTTTTGTTCTGCAGTGGAGTCAAGGAGTCAGATTCTGATCCTTTTCGTCAGTAACTAAATATAACAGGCTTAAGTTAATCACTTGATTCTAAACTTCTCATTTTCCTCTTCTCTGAAGTGAGTGAGTGAACCACATGAGAGTTAAGGTTGTTTCTTGTCTGAAAATTGTGGTCCGAGCATGTTCGTTTTTAACCACAGTACAGCACAAGTCCTGAGCATTGCCCTTTCCTCACCAATTCACTCCTTCTCTGTGGCATGAAATATGAACCGTGTCTCAAGTCTGCTGCTCCACTACCTGAAACAGACATTTCTATGCTGATTTGGAGATGCTTAAAATGTGTAGCACATAAGAGCTCATATCGTAGAATATGTCAATTTATTGCTGTAAGTGAATAATTTATTAAAATTTTCTGTTTTACTTTCTAAATTAGAGAGTAGTATGTGCAGTAGATATTTGAAAATTTTACTCTAAGGAGTCAGATGCCTGAAAATCTGCATCTCCAGGAGAAAAGTAATCTTCAGGCTATGGCTTTTCTAGCATTTACCCCAAAGCCAATGGGGAAATCTATCTGGAGGAAAGTTGTTTCAGAGCAGTATGAAGGGATTCAAATACGTGCTAAAAGTTCCAACGTTGTTTAACCATGGTGGCACCAAATTATGTATTAGTATAAGTGGAAAATAAAACCATACCTGAGGTTTACTTGTAACAATCATCTTTAAAAATATTTTTAATTTTCCATTTTGAGACTTTTAATGTGTGGTAAATAATGAAGGCATTGATGTCTATTAACCACATGAATGGACCTGTATTTCTAATCAGGCTTGAATTTTGAAGTAATTGTCTACTGTATTTAACTTTCTTTTAAGATAATGGTAATTTGCTCACATGAGAAGTTAATAAGGACAAAAAGGAGGAAAAAATGCTGTTACAATAAGAAACAACTAGAATATGTCATTAACATCAATATTGCAATTTATAGCTGCATAAGTTACTTTTTAAAAATATGCTGTGAATTTTCTAAACATTACTGTGACCTTGAATTATTTTAAAATATTCTTGAGTATGATGTTGCAAGATATTGTGTTTTCCTTTTTGTGTTCCCTTTCAGATAGTAACAGTACAGTGTGACAGCTTTTTTATTTCTTTCTAGTCTGGAGAGATTCCTTCCAACTACCAAGCACCTGTCCCCTTCATCCGTCTTACAAATAAAAACCTTTGGTTCCAGTAATCAGCCACCTAAAGAGCATGTCACTGTCACTCTGTCTGCCAGGCACAGTCCAGCCCTACCAATCACTGTTATAGAGCAGAATGGGAAGCCACATCAACAGGGTGATGCAGACAGTATTCCTACCAGCTGTCACTAAATCTGCTTGTGTTTTACTTTGTAACTTAAGGGCAATAGTAGTCTCTAGCCTCTAAAGAAGAACAACAGGCAAAGGTGAAAAACATTTTCTTCATGAATTTCTTTTGTAATTCACTTGGATTACAAAACTATGGATTTCTAAAGCTTCATCCAGTAAAGAGATTCTCTGGGTAAAAGAACAACTGAAACATGAACACACCGCACATGCAGAATTCAACATCAAGGTGGTTACCAAGCAACTGAGAACCATCAGCAACACTTAGTTTTTATAAACCTCCAGTGACTACAGTGGGCCACTACTCTCTGCCATGACACAGCAACAGGATTTTGTTGTTATTGATTTGTGGATATTGTTTCTTTAGGGCAGCAACAGTAGCAGTAGATATTCTACATTAGTGAGTTAGAATGTATGTTATTTGGAATAAAGTAACAGGTCTTATGTTTGGAAGTAAAAATGTAATCAGTAAAATAATTATTTCAGAGTCTGAAATGAACAGCCAAAAAGTGCACTTCTATCTGATTTCGTGTGACTCTTGGATTCTGAAATTATCTCAACTCTGAATAATATTTTGAATTAGCCATGCTATTTAACAAGCTTTACAGAGTGAAAATTATTGGCATGGTTAAAATTCTTAAGTCGAAAGTCTCTGGTGGTAAATGACAGTATATTACATTAGTCAAGAGGTACTCATAGGGAACAAAGTATTTCCTGAAAAGCATAATTTAATGTCAGCATTGGGATGAATATGAGCATCACTCTAGGTCCTTGTGTGGTTTGTGCTAATGAGAGAAGAAGGCTATCTAGATAAGTGAGGTGGGAGAATGTACAGCCCCATCCTGGGAGGAGGTGATCAAAAGTGGGGATGTAGAAAATAGTCATGGCAACCAGGGGGATGGTCCCATGGGCATAGCTAAGAGATGCAAACCCTCTTCATGATGATTAAAAACGTGGAAAGTCTGTAAAATCTCAATATGCTTGATGTGAGTGATTTTTGTAGCTGTTATTGAAGCTGATTAAAGTCTGAGCTTCATATTGGGTCACTGTAGTTACAGACAATAAAATGACATCCCCAAAAACTAAGAAGCAGAGGCCAGAACATAACACAACGGAGGCTAAGTTCTAATATAATAAACAAGTTGGGGTAAGAAAAGTGCTCTATGTAGATTGGGATGGTTATGGAATGGTTCCATTCACATGTCATTCAAGATAACCTGCAGCTGCGTATGTAACTGACCAATGGCCTCCACTGAAGGCTGAAGCCCGGGTTGCTCCCAGCCAAAGACTCACCAAGCAGGATTACTACTAGCATTGGCCTACTCCTGTCCAACCTGGGACCCTTCCAACAGACAACCTTGCTCAGGTATTCCCCAAAGTCTGGGGACAAAAAAACTTTCTGAAAACTGTCTTTCAAATGTATATGCTGTAAAAAGTATGTGATATAAACAAATCCATCCAATTCTGCTTTAATGCCCCCAGTAAAATCTGCTTGGCTAAAACAATTTTAGTAAGAGAGCCTTGCAAAGCAAGGTAATTATAGGATATTCATCAATGTTAGGCTCTTGTTTTCCTTATAAGAAATACAGATTTATTCATATAATATCAGGCCATTCAAAGGATAACAGGGAGGACCAAAAGTTTAGGAAATTTGTGGTAATGTAAACACCTGGTTTCACAGAGTCTAATGTGTGTGAAAAACAGGAATGAAAAAGGTTCAAAGGTTCAACAGAGTTTCACAATTCTGTTCTCTAATTTTCCTTACATCAGATTTTCTCTCTCCTCTCCTGCTTTTCTCTGTCTCCTCTCTCTCTCTCTCTCTCTCTCTCTCACACACACACACACAAATAATACTTCTAAATACTTCCGCATGTTTTGTCTGCATATTCTTTTGTATTTTCTTTCTTGTTTTACTGCCATCAATAGATTCAAACTTTCTTTGTGTTTCTCATTTTATACATTTTGAAAGGAAGAGTCTAATTGGATTTGTGAATAGTTATCATTATGGTAGACAGTTATTTTGAAATCAGGATCATTTTACAACTTTGTGTCCCAAGACATGATAGTCAATGGTAAATAAAGAATATGGCCCACTAAGACTCTAACCTCCACAGAGAATTCTAAGTGTGGCAGATGACCTTAAATTAAATGAGAAATTTGGAAATACATGATACCTTTATTGAGAAGGAATGGGCATTGCTCAGTAATGTACTGAAGTGACAGGAATGAGCCAATTATGCAAGATAGAGGTATCTTCTGGAGCAAAGGGTAGCCATGCTTACTGACCAGAATAATAAAAATAACATCTCCCCTTGGCACAAAGCACAGTCAAGCTTAATCACCATTATAAAAAGTTCAGGGCTCTTGTTCTGTAACATAATCCAATGTGTATGTGATGTGTCACCTAGCCCTCTTCATGTTACCCTATGGGAATTGCAGCTCTGAGATCTGGCATGATAAAAGCCAATACTGTGGATTTGACTGTTGGTGTGAGTCATAAAATCCTTTGTCTCTGACTCAGGAATCTCTTGTCTTCTGCTTTCATGGAACTGCCGCAGGCTAATGTGTTAGCTTACATGTAAGGAAAAAAATCTCTGTCCTTTCATAATTCTGAACAGTTCTGGTGATAAAGATGAGTTGCTGAGAGCAACATGGATTTTTGAAAAAGGAAGGATGAGGATCTCATGAGTTGATTGACATGATATGAGGAAAGTCCATAAGAATTAATAAACATATTGACTAAACTACATGGTCAACCAAGTAATATATCATCCTTCTGTCAGTGATTGGAGGTATGGTTGCAGGTTGAACCTACCAAGAAGTAGGTTCAGAGACAAATGCCTGAACGTTGCCTGATCTGCTGCTAACTCCCTTTCAGGGGTTCAGTCAACCTTGCATCTATCCATTTTAACAACCAGTACTAAGATTTGTCCTGGGAGGCAAAAAGTTTCCAACTCCTTTCAGAAAAAAAAAAATAGTTAAACACCTGAGCACCTATACTGAGAGAGAATAGATGGAAACTTGTAGCCTATGGGCATAACACAAATACATCATTAGATCAGTTGTGAGGTGAGAGAGTGAGCAGCTTCACCCTTGTTATGCTTCCATAACACTGGCAACAGCTGGGCAGTCTTACAGCTCAGTCACTCCTGCAGTCTATGATGCCAACCTTTGACCTTTTTCTAAAAAAAATCTGAGTTGTTTTTGTCTGTTTGTTTTTAAGTGAGTCCTGGAAACTATATGTAAACTTTAGCTTTCTCAAGAAGATTTCTCAGAAACAGATTAACTCCCATGTAAAGTCATTGATGATGCACTGAGTAGTGTACTGGCATTCAGTGCCCTAGATGGTGTTTACAATGCAGATGAAGGTGGACCATTGGCAAATGAAATACGAAACCCCAAAAATATAGATAAATATTTGCAGTCAACCTGATTACTTGGGGAAACTTCCCTTGTACTTAAATTGAAACCAAGCATGAATTTATGAGATATCATCAAGCTAATGGAGAGCAAATGCCTCAGATTAGGGTGGGCTCCCCCAAGAACTTGGTGAGAGCCAAGCTCACAGTTGCCAGAAAGAGCAAACCCTGTAATCCTAGAAGGAAAGCACTATGTCTTTGGCTGAGACAGCTGGGTAAAGAGACTCCTGAGGGGTAAACACACAATGTCTAGAATGATGACATTGCCACCTACCTCCCCATTATATATATATCTTTGGGTGCAACAACATTTGGGTGAATATTGTCTGATTGAACTGCAAGCAGACACCTCGCTACTAATAAATGAAAGTAAATCCATGTAGCTTACCAGACAGAGATGCTCTCTCCTTCTCTGCCCTTAACCCCTTCCTCCTTCTTCATTCCTACCTCAGCAACTTAAAGGGGCTAGATGATTAAAAATGGATCTAAGGTCTCACTGTGCCAACTAGGAACTAAAGGTCATGTACTTCTGTCCCCTGAGCTGGGGTATCTAAGAGGAGGGAATAACTGAAACCTTTATGGCTTTGTTGGTTCCACATGTACAAGTCATCATTTTACTTGGTGTCATTGGGGCTGAAATTACATGCATCCAGTTTACTAGAGCTGGCAGTCTTCACAATGAGGATGGAACCCAATATGACCTTTTGGGTGCAACTCTTCAGGCTGATTCAATGTAGTTTTTGCTTCTATATGTAAGTATATAGTAGGAATTGAAGTATTATGGGCTTCTACTTCTGCATCTCATAGTTTGGATAAAAGAATAGATTTTGTATTATATAATCATTCTATTACATAATATTGGGGAAACCAGCCCCCAATATTTCAACGTAAGTTCTTTCTATTTTTCCTAAGTGTCAGCCAGTCTGAGAAATAAAGAGAAAGAGTACAAAGAGAGTAATTTTACAGCTGGGCCTCTGGGGGTGGCATCACATATTGGTAGGTCTGTGTTGTCCACCTGAGTTGCAAAACCAGTACGTTTTTATTAAGGACTTTAGAAGAGAAGGGGGTGTATGAACAGGGAGTAGGTCCCAAAGATCACATGCTTTAAAGGGCAATAAAGATCACAAGGCAAAGGGCAAAGGAAAGATCACAAAGCAAAGGGCAAAATTAGAATTACTGATGAGGGTCTATGGTCAGCTGTGCACATATTGTCTTGATAAACATCTTAAACAATAGAAAACAGGGTTTAAGAGCAGAGACCTGGATTGGCCTCAGATTTACCAGGGTGGGATGTTTTCCCCACCCTAATAAGCCTGATGGTACTGCAGGAGACCAGAGTGTATTTCAGTCCTTATCTCAACCACATAAGATAGACACTCCCAGAGTGGCCATTTATAGACCTCCTCCCAGGAATGCATTCCTTCCCTAGGGTAATAATTATTAATATTCCTTGCTGGGAAAAGAATTCAGCAATATCTCTCCTACTTGCACATCCATTTATAGGCTCTCTGCAAGAAGAAAAATATAGCTCTATTCTGCCTGACCCTGCAGGCAGTCAGACCCTTGGTTGTCTTCCCTTGTTCCCTAAAATCACTGTTATTGTGTTCTTTTTCAAGGTGCACTGATTTCATATTGTCCAAACCCACAAGTTTTACAATCAATTTGTTCAGTTAACGCAATCATCACAGGGTCCTGAGGTGACATATATCCTCAATTTATGAAGATGAAAGGATTAAGAGATTAAAGTAAGACAGGCATAAGAAATTATAAAAGTATTAATTTGTAGAACTGATAAATGGCCATATTAAAATGAAATCTTCACAATTTATTTCAAAGATTGCAATAAAGTCAGGCATAAGAAATTACAAAAGTATTAATTTTGGGAACTGATATATTTCCATATTAAAATGAAATGTTCACAATTTATGTTCCTCTGCCATTACCTCCATTCAGGGTCCTTGACTTCCCACAACAATTTTATGCTAATAAAAGCCATTTGTCCAGGAAAGCTCTCCCTTTCCTGATGAATGATACAGATATAGATGTAGATATATTCTCCAACCTAATAGAAAATAAAATAGTTTTCATTTATTTGAAAAAGGAAAAAATATTCATATGTTCCCCAACCCAATAAAATATCAATCTCAAAATGGAAATGGAACAATAAAAGTTAGATTAACTTAAAGATTTTTGTTAGCTAGATGAGTGGCCTTCCTTTTTCAATACCTAAATATGTCTTTTTCAAAAACAAAACTAAAAGGCAATCCCTTGAATCTGTTGTTTGACAAAAGTCTTCAGATTTTCTGCTGATTCATAATAGAGTGAATTAGGTTGTCAAAAGACAGCTGGTAGATCAATAAATATTCAATAACTATAAGGAAAAGGGAGGGCTAGGCTAGTGGGGAATAATTTATTTAGGTAGCTGTTATGCTGGCGGAGCTCATGATCACTCTGCAAAGGTGGCATCACTTACTGCAGTAAGCCATTCCTTACACATTACTGGGTTTTGGTGTCTTTCCTCAGTGCTCCCATATGCCTTGTTTACAAATTTACTATTCTTCATTATGATGACATTTCTCCTTAAACAAACAGTAAGTTTCTTAAAAGCAGGGATTTTATCTTATTATTCTTTGCCACATACCAAGCTTAACACAGCAAGTTACTCATTTTATTTTCTATACAAATAAATAAATGAAGATGTTAGGAGAAATGCATCCTAAACCACCTTGGAAAAAAAATCCTTTGCCAAAATTGTTGAACTACTACTTCCCTTATCGTCTGTTAAATCAGTATCAGATGGGTCCTTATATATAGAAAATACTTCATATATATGTTAATACAGAAAAACAGCGGCATCCCGAAAAGATATCATCACTAAGCTTGGCTTTTTTTTTTTTTTTTAAGTAAATGTAATAAAAATTCAATAGGTTTGCTTGGATTTGCCTTCATGAAATAAGCAAAACTGCTTAGCTGTCAGTAAAAATGATGTTCAGCAAGTCTTTGTAGACCACATGCTTGAACCTTTCCTTGTTACATTTTGAAGCAGAAAGCTTGCTCCTTGTCACCTTCAATTTGACATTTTACAGGAACTAGAAACACAAGTCAGGTAGAGAAACATGTTACATACTGTTTTTTCCCTTGTAGCTGACCACCAATAATCTTAAATGTCAACAATGTCAGATTTCAATTTTGTTGTCCACTGAATCACCACACTGTGGATTGAAAAACTGATCTCTACCCCTTTTATTATTCTAAATGTTTCCTATGTGGTGATTAAAAGAAAAAGAAAAACATTTGACTTGCTTGGCAGATGGTTTTATGTTACTTCTGTTTAAATATAATACTTTAAACATCTTATTGAATCAGGCAAAAGGAATGGAGCATTTGCCTGCTTCATAAAGTATGTTTAAACTAAGAAGGAAATCAGCTCTCCCGACTGGATTGGATTGCAGGCAATTATTTACCTTTTTTTTTTTTTTTTTGGTAACGTGCCTACTATGTGAAGTATATTATACGAACTGTGGGTTAGTTACACAAATGAATGACACAAATATCTGTTTTGACAGATTTTAATTAACTATATTCATAAAAAAATAAGAACTTCTTTTCCAAACATGTTGATGTGTTTACTGTGGGAGCATATTGTTATTTATGAGTTCATTATATTTTATTTTTTATTTATTTATATATTTTTTGGGACAGAGTCTCACGCTGATGCCCAGGCTGTAGTACAGTGGTGTGGTCTGGCTCACTGCAGCCTCCGCCTGCTGGATTCAAGCAATTTGCCTGCCTCAGCCTCCTGAGTAGCTGGGATTACAGGTACTGGCACCACGCCTGGCTAATTTTTGGATTTTTAGCAGAGACGGGGTTTCACCATGTTGGCAAGGCTGGTCTTGGACTCCTGACCTCAGGTGATCTGCCCAACTCAGCCTCCCAAAGTGCTGGCATTACAGGCATGAGCCACCATGCCCGGCGATTAGTTCATTTTAAAAATACAAGATATCATTTTTTATGCATTTAATTTGCAAGCCTTACCTTAATCATATGTTCTACCAAATCTTTACTAACATCAACAACATTTGTATTCAATAATTTACATCCATTTTTGGGTATAAATGTTCACATTTTATATCCAGTAACCGAAATGCATGATCAGATTTAGCTATGATGGAATGTCTGTTAAGTCATTGGACCAGGCATGGGAAATCTTCTAGAGAGAGATGTTTGTGACCTAAGCCCCCTACCCAGAAATTGTGCCTTTAAGTTGCTGCAGAATCACCAGATAGCAGTAGAATCCTGAAAGAGAGAATTCCACAGAAATATAAAGAAAACAAGAAATATAGCTTCATTTATAAAAATAGAAATCTTGTAATGAAAATAGTAATTAATTAGAAGAACAGAGAGATTAATGAATTTGGGAACCAAACTACTATATTACAAAGTTAATTGGTATTAAAATAGTAAAATGTTGTAAAAGTGTTTCATTTGTCTAAGTATTCCATACACATGTATCGAACACATAATGGGTTTTCAGTCACCTCTTTAGGCGCTGGGGAGAGCGAACAACAAGGCAGAGATGACTCCTGTCCACATAAGCTTACATTTCAGGGTGCGTGGGAGGGTCTGGCTGTGTGTGTGTGTGTGTGTGTGTGTGTGTGTGTGTGTGTGTATGGGGGTGAGGGGCGTTCACTTATTTTTAATTACTGAAATAATTAGTAATTGTAATTAATGCTGCAAAGGAAATGAACAGAGTACTTGATGAAGCATAGCAGTGAGGGCTCTCATCTATGTGCATGATGTTCAATCTGAGTCCTGAAAAAAGGAAAAGGATGATCAAATAAAGGGCAATGAAAGCACATCCCACCAACAGCGTTTTCACCGAGCAGGAAGCAACAGGCCACGTGCTGGTATATATATATACTATTTCTTGTGTGTGTATATAGTGTGTGTGTATGTGTGTGTGTATATATATACTGTATGTGTGTGTACATATATATATACACACAATTTTTGTACACACACACTATTTTTTGTATTTTTTTTAAGATGGAGTCTCACTCTCACCCAGGCTGGAGTGCAGTGGCACCACCTCTTGACTCACTGCAACCTCTGACTCCCAGGTTCAAGCGATTCTCCTGCCTCAGCTTTGGAGTAGCTGGGACTATAGACATGCACCACCATGCCCAGTTAATTTTTTTTTTTTTTTTTTTTTGAGACGGAGTCTCGCTCTGTCGCCCAGGCTGGAGTACAGTGGCCGGATCTCAGCTCACTGCAAGCTCCGCCTCCCGGGTTTACGCCATTCTCCTGCCTCAGCCTCCCGAGTAGCTGGGACTACAGGTGCCCACCACCTCGCCCGGCTAGTTTTTTGTATTTTTTAGTAGAGACGGGGTTTCACCGTGTTAGCCAGGGTGGTCTCAGTCTCCTGACCTCGTGATCCGCCCGTCTTGGCCTCCCAAAGTGCTGGGATTACAGGGTTGAGCCACCGCCCCCGGCCCATGCCCAGTTAATTTTTATATTTTTAGGAGAGATGGGGTTTCGCCATGTTGGCCAGGCTGGTCTCAAACTCCCGGCCTCAAGTGATCCACCCGCCACAGTCTCCCAAAATATTGGGATTACAGACGTGTGCCACTGTGCTTGGCCAATATTCTGCTATTTAATAAGAGAGACACCTGCTTTTCAAGAATCTCAATGCTTCACATTACAAGATGACTCCTAACTAATCTAGGCCATTAGACTGTTTTTTAATGAAGAAGGCAAAAAGTAATTTCACAACTGACAGTAGAGGGGATAAAAATGTTTTGTTGAGGCAGGAGAATCGCTTGAACCCGGGAGGTGGAGGACGCAGTTGCACCTGGGTGTCAGAGCAAGATTCTGCCTAAAAAAAAAAAAAAAAAAAAAAAAAAGTTTAGAAGTGGATACAGCGTTCCTGGTGTCCTTGCGTTCTGGAAATGCATAACTAGCCTATGCCCATAGTGAAGCGCTCTTCTGTCACCAGTAATCTCAAAGTCCACAGATGTCATCTGTGGGATTCCATCAAGGATGAGCTCCTCCTTATCACTTAAAATAGCCATATCTCTAGGTCACTGCTATCATACTACCCAACCTGATGGTTAGCACACAAAATACAGCAATTACCATACAGAAGCCTCTCTCTAAATTAACATTTTCCTTTGCCCCTGATAATTTATTGACTGTCATGCACAGCTTTGTATTTCTCTAGAATAAGTGTTAGGGCATCTGTACATTGAAACTCCCTTATATTTTTTTGCACTGTAGCAATCAAGCATCGATTGATAACTAGATAAGGAACGTGGTACTTTGGCACAGAAGTACTAAAAGCAGTGTCAAGGCCTAAATACATTTGAGGTTAAGAATAAATACCATTTGAGGTTAAGAATAAAGTTTTAGACACTCTTTTACTACTACATAACAATACCAAAATAAGAAAATTTAACCAAGAATTAAGGGGAAAAGAAATAAAAGGAAAATATATGTTAATTTATGAGATAAAAGTGTTTACAATCAACTTAGAACAAATCACAAAAAGTAATTGTCACTGGTATCACTGCCTTGTCACCCATGTGCATGTTTCCATGGAAATGCCATTTATAAAGTTCATCTATCAGCATTTTTCAAGGCACTATCTTGTTCTGTGAGCCCTTAGAGAGATCAAGGTGGCACTAACATAATTAACTGTAAGAGCTATTTCACAGAGCATCTAGGGATATAGGTGTCAGTATCCTAGGTGTGCCATTTATCCCTGAGTTTATGAATAGAGACGTCACCATCGTGGAGGAAAAAAATGCGTGTGTGTGTGTATGTAAGAACACATTGCACACACACATGCACATATATGTGTGGGTGGGTATATTTTTCCCAAAACAATCTATGTATTGATCACATTAAACATTTTTTATTTCCATGATTTATGTAAAGAATTTGCTGCTTATTAATTTTTTTAAAAAAGGAAGGAACTAGTGGCACCAACTACCCAGATTTTTAATTTTACACCCTTGATTCTAGTTTCAGGTGTTATATTTTAAGTTTTTGATAAGATGCTAATAACATCTTTAGGACCAAGGCTTTGGTGGTTATTCAAAATGAAAAAAAAAAAAAAAAAACAAATGCTTTAGTTAGTGCTCACAGTCTCATACAAACAAGCAGAGTGTTCACGGCAGCAAATGTCACTCTATGTCATCAGCATTCCATCCACATATGGGATCATCCCTCCATCCCGCCCCAGTGCTATTTTCAGAAGCACAGGCTAAACCTTGTTGTCAAATATTTTTACAACAAGAACAGGATGTATCAGTTCACATTGACTTATTTACTCCTAAAATTTCCATTTTAGACACCAGACACAAATTAGCTCAACTGTATTTTCTACACTAGGAAGATAAAGTTTAATGACACTGAGAACAAAACAATTTGTGATTAGCTTCTGAATAATTTGTACGAGGCTATAACTATTTTCCATTATAATAACTAAAACTAACGCTCAGATTCTATTTTGTTTTTTGTTTTGTTTTTTTGTTTTTTTTTTGAGACAGAGTCTGGCTCTGTCGCCCAGGCTGGAGTGCAGTGGCCAGATCTCAGCTCACTGCAAGCTCTGCCTCCCGGGTTGCCATTCTTCTGTCTCAGCCTCCCGAGTAGCTGGGACTACAGGCGCCCGCCACCTTGCCCGGCTAGTTTTTTGTATTTTTTAGTAGAGACGGGGTTTCACCGCGTTAGCCAGGATGGTCTCGATCTCCTGGCCTCGTGATCCACCCGTCTCGGCCTCCCAAAGTGCTAGGATTACAGGCTTGAGCCACCGCGCCCAGCCTCAGATTCTATTTTGTTCTCCTTTTTGTACTTATCAGAATGAGACAATACAAACTGAACTTTAAGAAATTCTCAATGTGTCATTTATTAATTTGGAATTAAAAACAATTTAAAGACAATGTGGTCAACTTAAAGAAAAAATAGTGGGAAGAGGTGGGTACCTGGTATTTTTTGAAATAATGATGATATAGTTACATCACTAAAAGAAGAATGCTCACCAGGTAGGTAACAGCAAGGCCAGGAATGAAGAAATTAGTCTATTTTCTGAACAATAAGCAATTAATTCCTTAAGAATGCCACCATCCAAAGAAATCAGATGTATATTCCTCAATTACAAAGCTAATCATACAAATTTCAGAAAGACAATCTGATTAACATTTCTAACAAAAGTAAAAGCAATGTGAAAAAGGAATCATGAAGAAAAACCAAGGTGTTAACCACGGTGAAAGTAAAAAATGAAACAAACTGATGTTTAACCAATGCCTTAATTCCTTGTTACATGCCATGAAACTTTTAAAACAGGGGTATCCTCAAGTTTAAGGGTTTAAATTTAATGTGAATCATGTCCCTTTTGTATATCTTTTAAATTAAGTTACAAATTTTCAAAAGATTATGAAGTGAGAAAAAAGAAAGCTATTTATTCACACCCAGTTTATTTTGTTTTAAAAAATATATATAACAATACTCACAATAGTAGATGGGATCCAATAGCAGATAAGATTATGGACATCAAAATTCAAGAATTTATGCCCCATTATCAAAAGCTGTGAAGGGTTTGTGGTGGTAATCTACTTGCAAGCTAACAAGTCAGCCTGCTAAAGTTTCAAGGCTGCTGATCAAAGACATGGGACCACCGGGTCGGAGGTAAAGCCTAGTTTAATATAGCAGAAGCAGTAGCCAGAATATCAGCATTTGCACTATTTCCCTGAATTCAGTTCCACGGAGTAAAGCAAATAGGTTCACATGATATCCTCGCCACCCAGTGAGTTGTGTCACAGCACAAGAACCCTACATTTAGAGAATCCAAATCTTATAATCAGCAAAAAGCATGTCTGATCTTTGTTCTGGAGGGGAACATTATTACACTGGACAGCAAATAAGCCTGTCCTTTACTCTTCAGGGAAAGGCTATCTCTATTTTCCCAAGGCTGTTTGCTACACAAAGATGATTAAAAGGTAATCCAGAACAAAGGCAGTCAGTACTTCTTTTTGCAGGACTACAGTTACTTGAGACACCCATGGAGAATGGTCTCCCAACATTCATTTCCTAAAACTTCTTCAGTCTTGAAAGTGGTGTGTCAGGAGTTAGTGGGTTCTTGGTCTCACTGACTTTAAGAACGAAGCCACTGACCCTGGCGATAAGTGTTACAGTTCTTAAAGATGGTGTGTCCGGAGTTTTTTTCCTTCAGACGTTCAGATGTGTCTGGAGCTTCTTTCTGGTAGGTTTGTGGTCTCACTGTTCACGACTGAAGCTGCAGATCTTCCCAGTGAGTGTTACAGCTCATAAATTCAACGTTGACCCAGCGTGAGCAGCAGTAGAATTTATTGAAAAGAATAAAAGAACAAAGCTACCACAGTGTGGAAGCGGACCCCAACGGGTTGCCGCTGCTGGCTCCAGCAGCCTGCTTTTATTCTCTTATCTGACCCCACCCACATCCTGCTGATTGGTCCATTTTACAGAGAGCTGATTGGTCCGTTTTGACAGAGTGCTGATTGGTGCATTTACAATCCTTGAGCTAGACACAGAGTGCTAGACTGAAAAGTTCTCCAAGTCCCCACTAGGTTAGCAGAGTACCAATTGGTGTATTTACCAAATGGTAAATACCTTGAGCTAGACACAGAGCACTGACTGGTGGATTTATAAACCCTGAGCTAGACACAGAGTGCTGATTGGTGCATTTACAATCCCTTAGCTAGACATAAAAGTTACCCACCTCTCTACCAGACTCAGGAGCCTAGCTGGCCTCACCCAGTGGCTCCCATACCACTGGGGATGCAGGCAGAGTTGCCTGCCAGTCGTGTGCCCTGCACCCTTACTCCTTGGCCCTTGGGTGGTTGATAGGACCGGGCGTCACGGAGCAGTGGGCAGCGTGGGTAGGGGAGGCTTGGGCCCTGTGGGAGCCCACAGGGCAGGGGCGGTCATGGCGGGCTGCAGGTCCTGAGCCCTGCCCCGCTGGGAGGCATTTGAGGTTCAGCGAGAAATCGAGTGCAGTGCTGGCCCCCCGGCACCCTCTGCAGTTGCTGGCCCGGGTGCTAAGCCTCTCACTGCCCTGGGCTGGTGCCGGCAGGTCACTCCCTGTGCAGGGCCTGCCCGCCGAGCCCACGCCCGTGCCGGCCGGAACTCGCGCTGGACTGTGAGGGCCGTGCTCAGCCCCGGTTCCTGCCCCCGCCTCTCCCTCCACACCTCTCTGGAAGCAGAGGGAGCCGACTTCCACCTAGGCCAGCCCAGATAGGGGCTTCCACAGTGCGGTGGCGGGCTGAAGGGCTCCTCAAGCACCACCAGAGTGGACTCCGAGGCTGAGGAGGCACTGAGAGTGAGGACTGCTAGCACATTGTCACCCTTCAGTGTGCTCTTCCTTTCTCCTCTCTATTCCTATAGCATCCTATACATATCCTAATCAAGTAACTCTTACACACACTGTTGCAATTTCCTATTCCTATGATGTTAAACAAAAATTATAGGAGGCCATTATTTGCACTCAGTCCTTACACTAGGCCCTGCCAGAGCTTACCAAAGCAAAATGGAGTTACTCATGCTAAATGCCACATAATCAGAGATTATAAGGAAGCAGACCCTGAAACATCAGCTTTCCTTAAAAACAGGAGATTACAGTCAATCTGAGTGAGCATAATAAAGAAGCCCCCTCTGCTTTAATTCTTACAAAAAAGTAACCTAAAGTTATCTAACGTCACCAATTAGGGGGTTTTTATTACTATTATTCTGTTTACTTGTTTCTACCTTACAAAACCCACTGCTCTGCTATTGCCCAGTGGAAGCTTTCACTGTATTTTGTAAAAGCCAATTAGATCTGTAACTAAATGTGTTGTAATTTGTCCTTTGACGTTGGTTAAAAACAACTATCACTATCACTACAACTATCACTTGTATCTATCTTTGTTATTTTCAGCAAATATTCTAATATAAAGTAACCCCTGCAAATATTTTTGTGTGAATTAATAAAATAATGATTGATGGGGTAATATTTGGCAGAAAAGCAAAATAAAACAAAACAGTGCCTACACAAACTGGCATTATCCACAAGCAAAAAGGGAATCACTTTTTAAAAGGAAATCTAGGTTACTAATAGAAATTTAAACTATAAATTGTGGATAGTGTCAATAAGTATATTTTTAGTAGATAGTCTTCAGTGATAAAATACAACCACCATTTTCAATCTCTTTTGATTACAAATATATTAGAAAAGTCTATGTCCAAAGATGCAAAAGCCTTCAAAGGCAGCATTCAACTTCAAAGCAGCACACAATGCACTCATAGAGGGTGGCTTCTTTAAGGGTTTTTCCAGTCTTGCTTGAGTTTTTGTAATATAAAACCAGTCTTTTAAAGTTAGTGCATAAAAAGACAAAGTCTCAGAAAAGAATATAGGCTTTGAAATGCCCCCTCAAAAGTATCATAATGCTATGCTAGTGAAGTACAAAACAGAACCTTCCTGAAAAACTTCTTAAATAAAAAAATGATTTTAAAAACTTTGGTGAAAAATTTCAGTAACATCATTTATTCTTTCTTCCTTTTAGTTTTTAAATACCACAGCAGAAATAGCAAGGCTATTGACACCAGCAAGTTTCTATACTGCAAGACTTTGTCAGAAGTAGCCAATCAAAGTACTCGAAAATCCAAGAGACTTCAGCATATGCCCCAGAGTGAAACAGCAAGCAGGGCCACGTGTTTATAAATAAAAGTTGCCATTAGCGTATTAGTACAACGATAGATTAATTTCATTTCCTATGGTTAAACATATCCATCTCTGCAATATTATATTTCCTTATCAATGGCATTTGTCTAAATATTGTACTAGTTATAGCCAAAGATAGAACAATGGCTTAGGGTATGGGGAGCTTATTTTCAAGTATCAATTGTTATTGGAATGTATAAAAATTGTGCATAATTGAAGTAATTGTCACCACAAAACTGCACTAACATACAACACAGAAAATGGAAGACAGTAAATTTGTGAACATTCCCATGCAAATGTACAAAAGTGGTTAGCGAGGACATCCTTGATTTGCTCACAATACACTCATTCCTTTCACCAACCGTTGAGTTTGTACATATTTCTCTGATTGGAAGGAACTACAGAGGAAGTTTTACTTTTTACTTTCCAGTTTGGTATTAAAGAGAGAAAACTAACAGAAATCAAGCAACTCAAAACAACCATACACACACACACACACACACACACACACACACTCACAAAGATATTTTGTTCATCATGTGTATTGATGTGCCTGTTTTCAGTCAATCCACAGGAAGGGCTAAGGAGAGTAACATCTGGGCTACATTAAATGAACAATTGTATTGTTCAAAGAACTCAAGTTTAGGCTGAGTACAGTGGCTCACGCCTGTAATCCTAGCACTTTGGGAGGACAAGGTGGGTGGTTCATGAGGTCAGGAGTTTGAGACAAGCACGACCAATATGGTGAAACCTTGTCTCCACTAAAAATACAAGAATTAGCTGGGTGTGGTGGTGCGCACCTGTAATCCCAGCTACTCAGCAGGCTGAGACAGGAAAATCACTTGAACCAGGGTGGTGGAAGGTTGCACTGAGCCGGGATCTTTCACACCACTGCACTCCAGCCTGGGCAACAGAGTAAAACTCCATCTCAAAAAAAAAAAAAAAAAGAACTCAAGTTTAAGTTTTAATTTGTACTAAAATAACCCGAGGAGTCTAAGTCCAAAAGCCAAAAGGATGTAACTGCAGAATAAATCTCTGCTCCCACAGACATGCTTGTCTCTAGATCAGTATGAGACACCAGGCCTGACTTCTTCAATATCCCTGTCTCAACTGTTATCCAAATATCTTATCCAGTGGCTTTTCCAGAGTCTCCACCAGTTTGTCCTCATATTCACAAGGCATTCTCTTGCGTTTAACCTATAGCATTCTCTGGTTCTATAACTCCTTTCATTGTCCTCTCACCACTTCCCAATAACTATCCTTTAAAGCAAATTCAGCCACTTTTCAGCTTGGCTGTTCCCTCCACATGTTCAGAGAGAATTGATATTGAGACATTATGATTCTGTGGCATGCTTTCTAGCCCGATATAAGAGTAGACTTCATTTTCCCTTTGTCTTTGCGTAAGTGTGCAATGGATCTTAACAGTGTTTGTCAAGTATTTTTGTTCTGATTTTTCAAGCTTCAGGAGAATCTCATCCTGAGTATTGGCAACAGGTACACCACATAGGCTTGCTTTTTGTTCAAGTATGAATGTGCCTTGTTCCCCAATGTTATTTATTGACATTACTAGCAGCTTAATGATAAGAAGTAAAATATAAAGATATGAAAATGGTTGATGGAATATTGTTACCAAAATCTCAAGGTTCTGATGCTCACTGCACAGAGAGCCAATCACTGAGACAATGAGTATTTCCAGGCAGGAAGGCTTTCATCGGGTGCTTCAGCTGAGGAGAGCAGATCAGTATCAAATTGGTCTCCTGACAGACTAAAATTAGGAGTTTATGTGGCAGGGAAGAAATGTAACCATGTGTTGGAAAACAGGAACTGGGGAGGGGTTAGAAAGAAGAGTTGATCAATAGGAGGCAGGTGGTCACTTAGGCCATCATGATGGGTAAGGGGTCTGTTTTCTCATTGTCCATATGCAGTGATCTGGTGAGTTTCAGCTCTTTGATATTATCTGAGAGGACTGATGGTTAGTTTCCTGAGAAAGGAACTCAGATAAGACATAGGTAACTTTCTCAAGTTTCAAGACTGGGAGGGTCAATTTCTATGTTTATTCAAAAGAAACCATAAGCATTAGTTTTGTGGAACAACTGGGCCAGTTTAAATATCACTCCCATTACGTAGGGGATGAAAGCCTTGGCCTCGTCCATTTCTTTGCATAAACTTTCCAATACAGTTCAAGGTTTTCATTCCATCAAGAGTCATTATAATTATCATTACTGTCATAAAGTCAAGTGTAACATCTTTACTTCTGGAACCATAAATCATTATTAATAATAATAGTAGCAGTTGGTCAAGCTAATATAATATTTTAAAATATGGTGTTACTCATTTAGTTTGCATGCATGCCCAAGTTTAGAGATTCTACGTAATCATTGTCACAGCTTATCAAAGTTATAAATTGAAAACAAACAGGATAGCAAATAAGTTGTATATTTCTGTTTCCTCACTCCTCATCAGCATTTTCATACCATTCAAAGAACATGATATTATTTTATTAATATAAATATTGCTTGTGTGTTTTCCAGCAATAAAGAATAGATTTTGTATTTTTTTTTCAGGGATCCTGAAAAGGCATTGAAATAGAAAGCCTATGGGGAAAGTTGTCTTCTGCCTTCAAAATGTGCCCAGGCAAGTCTGTGTTGGAAGCTAGGCTGTGTTCAAGGACACAGCATCACCTGGAGTTGCTTTGATGTCAGAGGCCAAGTTAGATGTTCTCACACAGTCATAAATAGCCTGTGATAACCAGATCATAGATCTTCCAAATGGATTTGGGGAGTAATTTTTCATTTGTCTGAGGATTTGTGACTGCTCTAAAGTGAAATTTTTAGGGTATAAACTGAGGAGTTTATTCCTATGTGATTCACTGTGAAGAATCAGGCTAGACCAAAACCTTTCATTATTTTTGCACTCAATATGGTTACCGGCTAATCTTACACAGGGACTCAGAAGATAAATAATGAACCATCTAGTGGCAGACATAAATGTTTTTAATGGAAATATCATTTCTATGTAATAATAAGAAACAATGCTTTGTTTTCTTTTGCTTGTTTTGGTTTTGGTGGCTAATGTTTTCTTGAGAATCTGTTGTGGGAAAACAACTTCAATAAAAAATTGTGTGCCTAAGTATAATGAGATTATTCCAAAGTGAAGACTACACTTAGACATTGGGGGGCAATTATTAGAAAGCAGAACAGAGAAAACTATAAACATTGTCATGTACAACTGTAAGTTTCTCTTGAAACTGGATTTGAATATAAGTAAGTGAAATATAATGAATGTTTTACTGCATGACACTACCACCAGCAAGATTTAAAAACTGCTGCATTTAATTATTGTTGGGTTTTCTTTGAGAGAAAAGTAGGTTTTCTCTGAAGAGAATAACAAAATACACACATGTGCACAGACATACACACACAAAAATGTACAAACTAAAACCTAATATTTTCTTGTCTCTTTCTCTCATAGGAACACATGCACATATGCTTTTAAATAGTATATAAGCAAATGCACAAATGCATACATATACATATGAATACATAATACCTACATAAATACATGTAAATACATTTATACCTACATAACATAGGAATTCAGGAAAAGGAATAAAAACTGATTTTGATTCTTATTGTCTTATAAAATGTATTAAGCAAATACACACCACACACACACACCAGAGGAAGAGATATATAAGTCAAATTGGCAATGCAGGACCACAGCTATAATTGGGACACGTTTATGAAAATGAAGGAGCAGAATGACAGAAGCCAGATTTCAAGAAAGATTTTATTATAAAGCAAGGAATTGGCTGCAGTGAGGAAGAATGAGCAATAAACCTTGTGGAACAGCGGGCAGTCTGATGTATTCACAACCTGGCTACTGCTGTTTGAACCCTTTCCAACACAGTCGCCTCAGAAGTGTGTATGCATCTTGGGAAAATAGATAAAGGCAAATCTAAAATAACTGCCTCACTATGCTGTCTAACACGACACAGCTCAATATCCTCACTGTGGAACTCTTTCAATAGAGAGACATAGAGAAAGATAATTATTCTCCTCCTCAATTTGCCATAGCTCTGGTCAGTCTGTGATGTCATGGGGATGGAAAGTCTTGGTAGGAATAATGGTCAGCAGGGATCTGAACCTATATTTTATATCTTTTGCTCAGAACTGTGGAATCAAACAACAGCCTGGTGTCGGGAATTAAACAGCAGACAGGTAGCAGCAGGTAATCACCTGCTCTGGTGCTAGAGGTCATATGGGATTCCCAGAAGCATTGGTAGGGAGAACTTTGAAAATTGCCATTATCCAATGCAACCTGCTTATTAATTTTAATTGGACTTGGTTAGTTCCTGGAGACTAGTGAAACCTGGCTGTTTATAAAGACATGTTTATGGTAGTGCAGAAAACCACAAGTTGAGCCCAAAGCCTAATGATTTTATCTCAGAAATTACTGTCTTTAAAAAATAACTCTGTAATATAAAAGGTATAATAGTGGCATAATATATAAATCTTCCAGTTTGATCAAAGTCACTTTGGTGTGCTTTAGTATAGAAGTCTATCCTTTTAAAAAGAAAAAGAAACAAGATTAGGAAATTATGTGAGAACCAAAGCAAATGATAGCTAGAATCTTTTTACTGAAGATTCACTGTTACATTATGTTAACAGGGTTGTGGCTTAACAATCTTTCATATATTAAGGAACAATACTACTTAAATCCTATCACTTTGAAATGAATAAGTTATGAAACCTTATCATTACACATTAGAAAACAATTATGAACATAAAATTTAAATGAACATCAAAAATTCACTAAAAAATAAACCACTTTCAAAGAATAGTTCACTTTCTGCTTTTCTAAGATTTCAAAAATCAGAAATTCTAGAAACTCCCTAGGTGTTTTTATCTGAGGAGACTGGCATAATTGAGATGTGTAAAAATGCAAACAAAACAAAAATACAACTTTTATGCATGCACAGACACAAGTAAACATCAACCCTGACATTCTTTTTTTTTCCATTTTTAAAACTCTGTTAGAATATTGATAACATAAAACTTACCACCTTAACCATCTTAAGTGTATAGTTCAGTTGTATTAAATACATTTATAATGTTGTGCAAGCATTACCACCATTGATCTTCATCTATTTTCATCTTAAAAAACTGAAATTCTACAAATATTAAATACCAACTTTCCAGTAGTTTAACCCCTTATGCCCTGAAAACCACCATTCTACTTTTCTTCTGTATGATTTTTGACTATAGTAGTTTCCTCTTGTCTGTGGAGGATCTGTTCCAAGCTCCCCAATGGATGTCTGAAGCTAAGCATAGTACTGAAGCCAATATATAATGTTTTTCCTAGACATACATATTTATGATAAAGTTTAATTTATAAATTAGGCACCATAAGAGATTAACAACAATTACTAGTAATAAAATTGACCACCTGAGTTAAATTGGGATTACTCAAATGCAAGCATTGTGATACTGTGACAGTTGATCTATTTGAGCGGGGAGAGCTGCATAAAAGATAACTATTGGGTACTGGACTTAATATGTGGGTGATGAAATAATATGCACAACAAACCCCTGGGACATGTGTTTACCTCTGTAACAGACCTTCACATGTACCCCCAAACCTAAAATAAAAGTTAAAAAATAGGACAGTTGAACTGATAACAAAGATGGCTGCTAAATGACAAACTAATAGGTGTAGGTAACATATACAGCATGAACAAAGACATGATTTGGAGCCAAGGAAGGAGGGAACAAGATGTTGCAAGATTTGATCAGGCTACTCAGAACCATTTGCAACTTAAAACTTATTCCAGAACCATCTGATATGTTTTGGCAGTGTCCCCATCCAAATCTCACCTTGAATTGTCATGATCTGTATGTGTTAAGCGCTGGGCCAGGTGGAGATAATTGAATCATGGGGTTAGTTTCCCCCATACTGTTCTTGTAGTAGTGAATAAGTCTCATGAGATCTGATCGTTTTATAAATGAGAGTTCCCCTGCATAAGCTCTCTTTCTTGCCCCCATGTAAAATGTGACTTTGCTACTCCTTTGCCTTCTGCCATGATTGTGAGGCCTCCCCAGCCATGTAGAAGTGTGAGCTGATTAAACTTCTTTGCTTTATCAATTATCCAGTCTTGGGTACGTTATTGTTACCAGCATGAGAACAAACTAATACACTATCAATTTAACATTTTCAGGTCATAGTTGACCACAGGTAAACAAAACCTCTGAAAGTACAACCACAGTATAAGTGGGGACAACCATATTCTAATAACTTCATATCAGTGAAATCATAAAATATTTGTTCTTCCGTGACTAGTTTATTTCACTGAGCATAATGTCCTCAAGGTTCATCCATGTTATAGCATGTGTCAGAATTTCCTTCCTTTAAAGGATGCATAATATTTTATTGTATGTATATATCACATTTTGCCTGTTCATTCATGTTTTCACTTCTGCATTTTGGTCAGAAAAGACTGAGATTAGAACTTGCAAGAACAAATTTAAATATATAAAAGATTTATTTTAATTTTTGATAAAAATATTCCTTAGGAATGCTAAATATGAAACCAGAGATGTTGGGAACAAGACTCCCAAAATCTGGCCATAAACTGGCCCCAAAACTGGTCATAAACAAAATCTCTGCAGCACTGTGACATGTTCTTGATGGCCATAATGCCCACGCTGGAAGGTTGTGGGTTTACCCGAATAAGGGCAAGGAACACCTGGCCCACCCAGGGCGGAAAACTGCTTAAAGACATTCTTAAGCCACAAACAATAGCATGAGTGATCTGTGCCTTAAGGACATGCTCCTGCTGTGGTTAACTAGCCCAACCTATTCCTTTAATTTGGCCCTTCCCTTCATTTCCCAAAAGGGATACTTTAACGTAATCCCATTTCCCATAAAGGATACTTTTAGTTAATCAAATATCTATAGAAACAATGCTAATGACTGGCTTGCTGTTAATAAATATGTAGGTAAATCTCTGTTCCAGGCTGTCAGCTCTGAAGGCTGTAAGACCCCTGATTTCCCACTTCGCACCTCTATATTTCTGTGTGTGTGTCTTTAACTCCTCTAGTGCCACTGGGCAAGGATCTCCCCCACCGAGCTGGTCTTGGCAAGTGGTGCCCATTCGTGGGGGCTCAAATCCAGGTTGAAGGGTCACCAGAGGGATGGTTGGAGAACATGGAACTAGCTGGAGGACACCCGAGTACTCTTAAAGCAATCCCCATGGTGAGTAAGAAGAGGAGCTTGAAAGCATCAGAGTAACAATGAGACAAGTGTGGGCTGTGGTTCGTTCCACCTTGGAACTTTTTCACACTGATGATGAAGAGGAAGGAAAGTATAACGAAGTAACAGAAGAGGTTACAGAGCAGGTTTATTTGCCAGCTAAAGCAGCAAAGGAGGGAGAGGTTCATCCCTACCCTTCTGCACCCCCTCATTATTATTTTGAAGAAAATGACCCTCCAGGTATTTCTTTTCTGGAGGACACTGGATGAAAAGTAGTTGCCCCAGTGACTGTTGGAGCAGTGCCTCGAGCGACTGCTCTTAGTTCTATTCAGGCGGGAATTCAGCAAGCTAGATAAGAGGGTGATTTAGAGGCTTGGCAGTTCCCTGTTAGAATACACCCCCCAGATCAACAGGGAAATATTATAGCTACATTTGAGCCTTTTCCTTTTAAATTACCCAAAGAATTTAAACAAGCTATTCATACTAAAAAAGAATGTAGAAACAGTGAGTCAGGCCACCAGATAGGGGAAAAAAGAAAATTGCTGAGTCTGAAATATGTCCAAAATGTAAAAAAGGAAAGCATTAGGCTAATCAGTGTCACTCTAAGTTTGATAAAGATAGGAACCCTCTAAGTTTGATAAAGATAGGAACCTATTTTGAGAAATGCCATGAGGGGCCCATCCCAGGCCCCATTCTAAACCAGGGCATTTCCAGCTCAGGCCATTCCCTCACCCCTGTACAATGTCTGTCCCCCACCACAGCTGGTAGTGCTGCAGTAGATTTATGAGCTGTGAGCCTTCTGCCTGAGGAACCCCCGCAAAAGGTCCCAACAGGAGTCCGTGGACCCTTACCAGCAGGGACAATAGGACCATGACAAAGCTGCCTTTGCTTTTATGGATTTGCAAATCAAAGAAAGGGGATATGTTGAGAACAAGCCCCCCCAAATTCTGGCCATAAACTGGCCCCAAAACTGGCCATAAACAAAATCTCTGCAGCACTGTGACATGTTCATGATGGCCATAACGCCTACTTTGGAAAGTTGTGGGTTTACCAGAATGAGGGCAAGGAACACCTGGCCCACCCAGAAAACCATTTAAAGGCATTCTTAAGCCACAAACAATAGCATGAGCAATCTGTGCCTTAAGGACATGCTCCTGCTGCAGTTAACTAGCCTAATCTATTCCTTTAATTCGGCCCATCCCTTCGTTTCCCATAAGGGATACTTTAAGTTAATCCTGTTTACCATAAATGATACTTTTAGTTAATTAAATATCTATAGAAACAATGCTAATGATTGGATTGCTGTTAATAAATATGTAGGCAAATCTCTGGTCAGGGCGCTCAGCTCTGAAGGCTGTGAGACCCCTGATTTGCCACTTCACACCTCTGTATTTCTGTGTGTGTGTCTTTAATTCCTCTAGTGCCACTGGGTTAGGGTCTCACCGACCAAGCTGGTCTCAGCACAGAGATGTGTTGTTGTTTTGCTCGTTTATTAGCACTGTTGTTAGGATGCTGCTACCTGTGTTTATTTTGTGATATTAGATTTATAAAAAACACTATATACTATTGCTGTGTCCATAGTGATTAATAAGAGAAAAAGAAACTGAATAGAATGCCAACTCTCTCCCCCAAGCTGACCAAAAATTTGTGTGGGACCATTGAGAATGCCCTTCACAGACTGATATGCTTTCTCTGTGGAATAGTAGATAATGCATATTCTTCACATGAATAGGAGGGCAGGAACTGTTTCAGAAAGTGGATAAAAGGTTACAGAAATGTTCCTTGGTAAGTAGAAGTGTAGTGATCTCTTCAGAAGTGAGAAGGAAGTGAGAATCTAGACTGTGGAAGGCTCTCAATCTCTCTCCCACTGGAGGGAAGTCCAGAAAGCTCTTCAGAGATTATTGTGAAACTATCTTACCTCTGTTCTTTGTCACAGAAGTAATACTACATCTAGAACTGTATCGAGTGCTCAAGGAGTATTTATATTTGTTAATAAATAAATAAAATACCAAATTGAAATTATATGCAATGTAGTATTACATAATGAATAGCAAACATATATTTTATATATTTACAACATATATGTACAAATATATGTACATATGCATATGCAGACTGTATAGCATATGCATATATCTATGGTATTAAAGATCTTGTAAAGGTGATTTTTTTTCAGTTAAATCTATTTAAATTGAATTTATTTCAAGATTTCTAGAAACACTGACCCATCTGAAAAAGTACCATAATACTGTTCATTATAAATTACTAATGCCTAGGAAAAGGATTTTAATTTCCATTAAATCCTATATATCTTCAAGATTTTTTGTAATTATTACTTCTATGACATTAACATCCTTTCACACAATTGTAGATATGAAGCCTAATAATATAAAAGCACAGAACTAGTAAAGTCCACAAAGATCTTGTCCAAACCTGTAATTAACAGTGAAGAAAGTTACATGTCTAAAAAGACCAAATTGTGTAACTAAGTTAAGAATATCAGTAATAATAATGAAGACAAAAAGCAGGAAGAAAAGGAGGAGGCAATATTTGTGGACAGTACACGCTGCATACTGCAGCATTTGCTAGGAACAGCATTTGCTAAGTTCTCCTAATTTTTCAACTACATTAAAAACACTGAATTTTTAAGAAATATTCAGACATGTTCCATTTATAATCTTACAAAAACATTCCTTTTAAAAAAGAGGTCTTCATTTCATTAGAGAAATTAGAGATTTCATGTCTTGCTTCTATTTGTACTCTGCAACAAAGCTATCTAACCTGCAGAGAAAGGAGCATCATTAAGATATTGCCAAATGCAGACTCTAAGTATTTTGTTAGGATGAAGTTTTCCCCACTTCCTCATGCAACTCCACCCATAGTCATGAAGCAACCTCAAAGACTACTCCGTTCTTTTCATCTGTGCTGCCTAAAGGTTTCTGTTTTATTGCTGTTTTTTTTTTTCTAGCCTATTAACCTGCAATTCATTACCTACTATTCTTGTTTATATTTATATTTACAGTTGCTCCTTGAACAATGTGGGAGTTAAGGGTGCTGATCACCCCCCTATGCAGTTCAAAATCTGTGTATAAATTCTGAGTTCCCAAAAACTTAACTACTCATAGCCTACTGTTTACTGGAAGCCTTACCAACAAAATAAACAGTTAATTAGCACATATTTTGTATGCTATATGCATTATGTATTGTATTCTTACAAAAAAGTAAATACTCTTTTCTCCATCAAAAGGTTAGGGGAAAGAAAATGTTATTAAGAAAACCATAAGGAAAAGAAAATATATTTACTATTCATTAAGTGGAAGTGAATCATCATAAAAGTCTTCATTCTCTTCTTCATGTTGAGTGAGCTGAGGAGGAGGCTGAAGAGGAGGGGTTGGTATTGCTGTCTCAGGGTTAGCAAAGGTGGAAGAAGATCTGCGTAGAAGTGGACCTGCAAAGCTCAACCCTGTGATGATCAAAGGTCAACTGTACATTGCATTATGTTTGCTTATATTTACTTTAAAATTTCGTATTAGTTTGAATCCGAGTTCAGTTGTTAGTGAAAAGGACTCAAATATAGTGATTTCAGAAATCAGGTTTATTTTCAAGTAAAGGAAGTTCAGTGGTAGCTGGCCAAAGTCTGATATTGCAGGAAAACTGTGAAGTCACTAACCAAGGAATTCTCTTTCTCTTTTTAAAATTATTATTTCTATTTTAAGTTCAGGGGTACATGTGCAGGACGTCCAGGTTTGTTACATAGGTAAACGTGTGCCAGATTTGCTGCATGTATCAAAACATCACCTAGATATTAAGCTCAGCATGTATTAGCTATTTTTCCTAATGCTCTCCCTCCTCCCACCCCAACCCCTGACAGGCCCCACTGTGTGTTGCTCCCCTCTGTGTCCATGTGTTCTCATTGTTCAGTTGTCACTTATGAGTGAGAACATGTAGTGTTTGGTTTTCTGTTCCTGCATTAGTTTGCTGAGGATGATGGCTTCCAGCTCTACGCATGTCCCTGCAAAGGACATGATCTCATTCCTTTTGATGGCTGTGTAGTATTCCACGGTGTATATGTATCACATTTTCTTTATCCAGTCTATCATTGATAGGCATTTGGGTTGATTCCATGTCTTTGCTCTTGTGAATAGTGCTGCAAGAAACATACACGTGCATGTATCTTTTTAATAGAATGATTTATATTCCTTTGGCATTGCTGGGTCAAATGGTATTTCTGGTTCTAGATCTTTGAAGAATTGCCACAACATCTTCCACAATGGTTGAACTAATTTACATTCCCACCAACAATGTAAAAGTGTTCCTCTTGGCTAAGTGTGCGTGGTGGCTCATGTCTGTAATCTCAGCACTTTGGGAGGCCAAGGTGGGTAGATAACCTGAGGTCAGGAGTTCGAGACCAGCCTGGCCAACATGGTGAAACCCCATCTCTACTAAAAATAGAAAAATTATCTGGGTATGGTGGCAGGTGCCTGTAATCCCAGCTACTGGGAAGGCTGAAGCAGGAGAATCACTTGACTCCAGTAGGCGAAGGTTGCAATAAGCTGAGATCATGCCTCTGCACTCCAGACTGGGTGACACAGTAAAAGTCCATCTCCAAAAAAAAAAAAAAAAAAAAGTGTTCCTATTTCTCCACAACCTCACCAGCATCTGTTGTTTCTTGACTTTTTAATAATTACCATTCTGATTGGTGTAAGGTGATATCTCATTGTAGTTTTGGTTTGCATTTCCTTAGTGATCGTTGATGTTGACCATTTTTCATATGTTTATTGGCCACATGAATGTCTTCTTTTGAGAAGTGTCTATTCATGTCCTTTGCCCACTTTTTAATGGGGTTGTGTTTTTTTGTTTTCTTTGTAAATTTCCAATGGACTCAAACAGAGAACTCAGAAATAAGACCACACATCTACAACCATCTGATCTTTGACAAACCTGACAAAAACAAGCAATAGAGAAAGGAATTCCTATTTAATAAATGGTGCTGGGAGAACTGGCTAGCCATATGCAGAAAATTAAAACTGGATCCCTTCCTTACACCTTATACAAAAAGTAACTCAAGATGTATTAAAGACTTAAATGTAAACCCAAAACTATAGAAACTCTAGAAGAATATCTAGGCAATACCATTCAGGACATAGGCAGGGGCAAAGATTTCATTATGAAATCACCAAAAGCAATTGCAACAAAAGCAAAGATTGACAAATGGGATCTAATTAAACAAAAGAGCTTCTGTACGGCAAAAGAAACCATCATCAGAGCGAACAGACAACCTACAGAGTGGATGAAACTTTTTGCAATCTATCTGTCTGAAAAAGGTCTAATATCCAGAATCTACAAGGAATTTTCTATTTTTCTCCTCTGATGCCTTTAGCATTTGACTTACTTGCCCAGGTTTACAACATGATGTAAGATGGCTGCTCAAACTCAGGGCATCAGGTCAAACTGAGGACTGTAATTACAGATTTTTCTAAACCACAAGAAGAAATATATAAATGTGCTGCAGAATTATTTTATTAGATATTTATTGTCCTGGACTACAAATATGTAGGAATGTAGCAACTCATCTAGTTAATGAGACCCATTGAAAAAAAATTGTTAAAAAGCAGCATCATAGAATAGGAAGATTACATAATCTAATTGTTTACAATTATCTTTTGCCTTAAGTGGACAAAAAATGTTAATACATAATGCAATTTTAGAGACTTTTTTAAGGCCAGCCAAAGACTAAAAAATGTAAATTAAACAAAGATGAGAAGCAGAATTTAGGTAGGTTCAAACTTTAGACAGACTCAACAGCTTGATTAGAGGTATTATGTACTTTCTTTTCATAAATGGCTTCAAGTGTTCTGAAATAAGAAATTCAGTCAAAAATATAAATTGGAATATAGAATCTGTACTTTTCTAATCAAATTTTAGAGATCCTTCTAAAGAAGTAAAATGACTTTTGACTCTGGAGAAAAGAATCAGCCTCCAAAAGAAATATAAAACCAAATTTCCTCCGTTCTCTAATATTTAAGAACTGACAGAGGAGGGCACATGTAAACTTACTGCAAACAAACATCTGTGGAAGCTCCAGTTTACCATATTGATATGAAACAATAGTAACTACCAAAAACTCTTCAATTATGTCACATTAAAAAAAATAGTACTGCAAAAACTCCCTGTCATTTTCTTAAATCCCAAAGCAGCATTGCCTACAAATTGACATAGGTGACAACATACTCTTATAAACAGAGCCACTCTCTCTCCAATTAATTCCACCTCATAAAACAGTGTATTCTTAAGAGAAAATGTTAAGATTTTTTGAAATAACTAAGAATGTAGGTAAATTATAATAAGAATAAAGGGGAAAGGAGAGCAATTTTGTCTTAAAGTAAAACATTTGGTTGTAACAGAAAATATAAGAAATAGTAAAAGACAAACTTTTATGCATGGTTAGTTGTAGAAGCTTGAAGGGCAACTTATTTTATTTTCTCTAGTTTACTGGAACCACTCAAGTAATGAACATTTCTAGTAATCCTAAACACTTTTCAACTTCTAACAGAGACCCTCCATCCAGGAACTATTATCAAAAGATCATTCCTTTCTTCTTTGTGATATAATCTGTAAAATTTTAATAAGTATAATCTACTCTGCAAATAGAACTGCCAGATTAAATGTAATAAAATCTCATTTATCTACACATAATCAGATTATAACTGATCTAGAAATTAGAATACTTACATTATATATGAAATATTAAATTAACAAAGAGTTACCCAGAGTTCCAGAATCCTTATCAGGAAGACTAATAGAGAACAGATTGAATAATTGGAGCAAAATCTGTAAGAATACAGATCGTCTTCTTTCATATGCTTCTGACTTTGCCCTTTTTCACATTATTAATAGTAATAACTTAGGTTTAAGGTTTAATATAGAGGATCACTATTCGAATTCAACTTTCCTGAGCCATTGCTAGGCAGCCAGTATGAAAAACAAGATAGAGTTACTTTTTACTATCCTTACTAGTAATGGTGCTTGTCTTAGTCTGTCCATGCTATTTTAAAAAAATTCAAATGGATAATTTATAAACAACAGAAATTAATTTGCTTTATAATCCTAGAGTATGAGAAGTCCAAAATGAAGACTTCAGCAGATTTTGTGTCTGGTAACATCTTACTCTCTGCTTCCTAGGTGGTGCCTTCTTACTGTGTCATCACATCTAGATGTGGATGAAAATAGACTCACTCAAGCCCTTTTATTGAGGGAACTCTTATCCCTGAAGGTGAAGCTCTTAAAACCTAATCACCTCTGAAAGGCCCCCTCTCTTGATTTTAATGCATTGGGGATTCAGTTTCAGTCTGAATTTTGAAGGGACACAAACTTTCAAAACAGACAATAATGTTTTGAGTTAATACAAACATAAATAAAAATATCCTTGCTCTACATAGAGGGAATGCACTCATTCTTGGAATCAGCAATTATTATTTTTCATGACTCCAATAAAGTTAACTGCATCTCTTTTGCAGCTTCTGGATTACCTCTATGGGAGATTAGGTGGCTCTTCAGTGCCAATCTTTTTCTTTCTTTCTTTCTTTCTTTCTTTCTTTCTTTCTTTCTTTCTTTCTTTCTTTCTTTCTTTCTTTCTTTCTTTCTTTCTTTCTTTTTCCTTCCTTCCTTCCTTCCTTCCTTCCTTCCTTCCTTCCTTCCTTCCTTCCTTCCTTCCTTCCTTCCTTCCTTCCTTGTTTCCTTCCTTCCTTCCTTCTTTTTCTTTCTTTCTTTTTTTTTTTTTGAGATGGTGTCTCACTTTTTCACCCAGGCTGGAGTACAGTGGCACAATCTTGGCTCACTGTATCCTCTGATTCCTGGGTTCAAGTAATTCTCCTGCCTCAGCCTCCCGAGTAGCTGGGATTACAGGAGCACCACCACACCTGGCTAATTTTGGGGGCACAGTATTTTTAGTAGAGATAGGGTTTCACCTTGTTGGCCAGGCTAGTCTCAAACTCCTGACCTCAGGTGATCCACCCAACTCGGCCTCCCAAAGTGCTGGGATTACAAGTGTGAGCCACCATGCCCAGCCCAGTAACTGTGGAATTTTAAGTGCTTTCCAAAGTGTATTTCTTACTTTGATTGACATAATAAATAATAGACTTCTAAATAACAAACGTTAAATTTCCTAAAGCCAAGTAGTAATGAATAATTACATAGTCTTTAATTTTCTTTTGACCAACTAACACTAGCCTTCACCATCAACGATACTTTATGTAACACATAACATGCAATATAATGTCAATTCAGATGAGGTAAAACAATTTTTGTCTAAAAGAAGAGGCAACCTGGCTTGTCATGAAAGATCCAGGAAGTCACTTTGGCTTCACTTTAAAGTCGCTTTTTTTCTTGATCAGATGTGGGAAATCTTGAATCATGGGCTTCAGTTCTTCCTTCTTATAATATTCTCAGTTGTACTTACTTGTCTCACAGTTATTCAATGTCTGTTATACTAAGATTAAATTTCCTGTCTCTAAACTCTACCAGATGATGATTCAACAAATCTTGCAAATAGAAAAAACAAAGAGCATAAAATGCTGCTGATTAATGCTTAAGCTGAAAATAATATTTCTGCAGACAGAATCACATCTTCAATAAGAATCACAACATGGGATCTAATTAAACTAAAGAGCTTCTGCACAGCAAAAGAAACTACCATCAGAGTAAACAGGCAACGTACAGAATGGAAGAAAAGTTTTACAATCTACCCATCTGACAAAGGGCTAATATCCAGAATCTACAAAGAACTTAAAAAATTTACAGGAAAAAATCAAACAACCCCATCAAAAAGTGGGCAAAGGATATGAACAGAGACTTCTCAAAAGAAGATGTTTATGCAGCCAAAAGACACATGAAAAAATGCGCATCATCACTGGCCATCAGAGACAGGCAAATCAAAACCACAATGAGATACCATCTCACACCTGTTAGAATGGTGATCATTAAAAAGTCAGGAAACAACAGGTGCTGGAGAGGATGTGGAGAAATAGGAAGACTTTGACACTGTTGGTGGGACTGGAAACTAATTCAACCACTGTGGAAGACAGTGTGGCGATTCCTCAAGGATCTACAACTAGAAATACCATTTGACCCAGCCATCCCATTACTGGGCATATACCCAAAGGATTTTAAATCATGCTACTGTAAAGACACAAGCATATGTATGCTTATAGCAGCACTATTCACAATAGCAAACACTTGGAACCAACCCAAATGCCCATCAATGATAGACTGGATTAAGAAAATGTGGCACATATACACCATGGAATGCAGCCATAAAAATGGATGAGTTCATGTCCTTTGTAGGGACATGGATGAAGCTAGAAGCCATCATTCTGAGCAAACTATCACAAGGACAGAAAACCAAACACTGCATGTTCTCACTCATAGGTGGGAACTGAACAATGAGAACACTTGGACACAGGAAGGGGAACATCACACACCGGGGCCTGTCGTGGGATGGGGGGAGCGGGGAGGGATAGCATTAGGAGATATACCTAATGTAAATGACTAGTTAATGGGTGCAGCACACCAACATGGCACATGTATACATATGTAACAAACCTGCAGTCTGTGCACATGTACCCTAGAACGTAAAGTATAATAATAATAATACATAAAAAATAAAAAATAAATTTTAAAAAAGTTATTCAAATAAAAACAAAATATGAATCACAACATGAAGATCTGAACGAGCCTTGATGGGCTTCCGGCAGCATCAGCTGAGCGAGAACCAAAAGGAGGATGCAATAGTTTTTGAAATTTCACACATTCTAGGAAAGACTGATATTGTTCCAAAGCCAACAGAACTGGTATTAAACTGATCTATCAGTTGAAACCAAACCAAAACAAACAAAATCTCTCCTTAGTAAACATAATCTCTATTGCAAGCTAACCAATGAGCAATAGTCTTTTCCTTCTGAAAGCCACCCAGGCAGGAATGGACTCACTCCAATAAACAAATTTCAGAATACCAAACATTAAAGAGTCTCACATGAGTAATAACGCTTCTACTCATTTGAAGATACACCAGTCTTCACCCCCATACTTCCTCTAAACCCTTATAAGGTCATCAGTCCCTTCTATCAAGAGAGACTCTGCCTGATCAGCATAGCTTCTCATTTCTAGAGCAAGCAGAAATTGTGCTTTATGTTTCCTCATTTCAGATATTCAGTGATAATCTTATTATCCTTTGGTACCAGTATAAATCCTAGGTTTCTGAAACCATGGCAAGTCCATGAACAAATAGTATGACACATTTTTCCAGTTTTCTTAAAAGAGTCCTAAGTTACATGTGGGCATCCCACACAGTTAACCCCTCCATTAACTTCAAAAGTCTTACAGTTTGGATAATAAGTTATACATTCATTCAAATATGGTAGCATTCATGGAGGTAATAAAATGACGACATTCTTTTTTGGACATTTTGTATTGAAAGTCTTTGTGAAACAGCCAAGAAAAAATTTTCAGTATGTCGGCTTATCATCACAACTATATGGTGAGTAACTGAAATCTCTGGAGAAATGGGGATCATATAAAAAGAAGAGACTGAGAGATGAGAGAAGAACTAAGATGAAGAGCAGGCATTATTATCATTGAAGGAAAAATAAATCAAGAAGAGCACCCAGAAGTGTAACTGAAAAATCAGAAGAAAACTATGTCATCAAAGTCATAAGAAGAGAGTCACTTAAGGGTCGATGCATTTTAAGCATTTGGTGTGTATTGCAGACCTAACAGGTAAAGTTCTCAGAATTATCTACACTGATGATTTTAGGGAGAACAATTTCAGTGGAGTAATTAATGAAGAAACAACTCAAATGACTGAGCAATGATGTGTCAAAAGAACTATGAAAAAATAGACATCATGAATATAAATAGTGCTTTTCAAAAGAATGGCTTTGAAAAGATAGGGAAGAGATTAGACACTAGTTGAAGAAATGGTCTTAATTTTATCTTCCATTTCGAAAACATGGATGAATGAGCCGGGAGGACATTATGTTCAGTGAAATAAGTCAGGCACAGAAAGACAAATAGCACGTGATCTCACTTAGATGTGGAATCTAACAATGTTGAACTCATAGAAGTAGAGAATAGAGTGGTGGTTACTAGGGGCTGAAAGAAGGGAGAGTTGAGGAGATATCCATCAAAGGGTATAAGATTTCAGCTAGATAGGAGGAATAAGCTCAAGAGATCTGTTGTCCAACATGGTCACTATAGTTAATAACAATGTATACTCAAAATTTGCTAAAATGGTAGTTATACTATTTTAAGTGTTCTTATCAAAAATAAAAACTACGCAAGGTAATAATGCATATGTTATTTAGCTCAATTTAGTCATTACACAATGTATACATATTTCAAAAACATGTACACAGTAAATATATACAATTTTTATCTGTTAATGAAAACATAAATTTAAAAACCTTTAAAAAAAGTGAGGTTAATCATGTTTAAATATTGATAGAAACAGCCTGGGAGAAATATAATTTGATAAAAACAAGTGCTGAGATAAATCAATTGAATGAATTTTTAGGGCAGTAGAGATGGCATCCTGACCGCAGTGGAGTATTAGCCTTCAATCAGCAGAACGATAAGATTTCCATTATACCATAATGACGGTCAGCAAGGAGGTTCTTGGATATTATGAATGTCAACAAAAAGTCTCTTTTCTTTGTCCAAGCTTTGAAGCAATTGAAAGACACACACAGATGGTGGCATAAGAGAATAGAGATTTAAATGTCCATTTTACCTGGAAGAAAGGTACATTGGAGGAGATGGCTTAGGGGTGTAGTCAAATGGGCTTGCTTACATTACATGCTAACATTTACCCTCAACTCTGAACAGCCCCATAGAGCTCTGTTCTTATAAATGTTAAGCACAGAAACCTAAATGAGGGTTTTCTATGGGAACACTGGCTCACTAGAAAATAATAATAATAATAATAATAATAATAATAATAATAATAATGAGAGAGAGAGAGAGAGGAGAGAGAGAGAAGTACATAGCAGAGCATGCCTATTCATGTAAATTGGGTAATTGGTTGGTGGAAATATAAAACAGTCCACAAGATTGACCATTGGAAAGTACTTCACATAGAGACCAGGGTAGTAGCAAAATCAGATGTGTACAGTTGTAGTTACTTTTGTAGATTTGTTGAGGAGAAATTAATTAATTCTTTTCTGATGATTTATTTGTGGTAATAAGCAAAGATATCTTTGAGGTAATGGGTATGTTAATTAGTTCGATTTAGCTATTCCATGGGGTATTTCAACACATTATGATAAACATGATAAATACACGCAATTTTTATTTGTCAATTAAAACTTCTAAAAAGTGAGATAAAAGAGCATTTACTGCCTAGCACTTTTGTGAGGACAAATACACTACTTGGCTGCTGTCACAAAGCGTGAGAAAGCTCATTATAAATGCTAGAAAATGATGTGTTTTAAAACGTCATTTGAGGGCCCAATTGAAGTTGCAACCCTTGAATGTATAATGTTACCAAGCCACCTGGTTACATAATCATTTTTATACCACAAAGAAAAGGAAAACTTTATATTGATCTATGAATAAAATTATTTTCATGAATGTGTAGCAGTGATAGAAAAGGAAATGAAAGCTCTGCCAAGAGAGTAGTTGAAGTTTTAGACTATAAGAAAAACAGATATCAAGAAATTTGAAGTTCTCATGTGATTTAAAAAAAGTATTTAAATATCTGAATGGAAGTTTTATAAGTTTAAAGCATTGTGTTCAGACACTGTGACATATTTGATTTATGATGATATTTGAATATAGATTCTGGTATCTCACATATATTTGGGTTTTTAAGTTCCACCATTGAAAATTCTAATAAGTGTAGAATTTTTTTTTTTTTTAGTCAGAATTAGATTAATACCTTTCTCTTTACTTTTGTTGAGCTACTAAAGTTTCTGCCACTTTAAGAAAATCAATCACAGTCAATTTGTGTCTGGATTTCAGGAAAGCTATTTGTAAGAATCTAAATTTAGGAAAACAAAATAATAATATAAGCCAATATTGGTAAAAATATATTAAATTGCTACAAGCACAATAATACAAAAGCATTTAAAACTATCAATACCATTGCTTCTTTAACAAGTTCTAGCAAATTTTGATTGATAAGTAATTTTATATTGATAAGCAAATTTTGATTGATAAGTAATTTTATATTGATAAGCAAATTTTGATTGATAAGTAATTTTATATTGAATGGACCAAATTTGTTTAGATTTGGATTAAACAAATTGGATTAAACAATTTGGATTAAACAAATTGGGATAGACAGATGGATAAAAAAATACTCCTGACTTATTTTAGATGCATTAACTATTCCAAGAACAAGCATTTTTGTCTCTTCTTTCCAGGCTATGTCACAGGCACCAGGAATGAATTTTTAAAATCTAGGTCAGTGGTTAGCAATTGAAGAAATGAAGTATCAGAATATTGCAAATATCTGAAATGTATATTTGAATTTTTAATCCTCTACTCTACTGACTTCTATCTTCTACCTGTCTTCATGTAATATAGACGATATCAATACCCATAGGCAGCAGGTAAGACATTGAATATTTCAAGAAAACATCTTTAAATGATGAGTTTGATAATTTGATGGGCACCTCTGTTTAAGAGTAACTCTTTCTCCAATTCCCAATAGTAGAAACCATTCATAACCAAAAGGTCCTTCACTCTAACAGCTAGTGGTGATAGTCACACTACCAAGAAATCTGTCCCATGACTTTAAAACCACCACATGTGGCATAAACTATCCTGGAGTCTGTGTCCAAGCAAAATGCCAAAACAAAGGAGGAGGTAACATGTTTCTCTTTCTACATTTAGGTCATTTGAAATTCTAATTTAACAAAAGTATAAATAGAAAAACCAATTATTTACATCAGAAGATTAGTTTATACTTTAGTGAATGTATTAAACTATTTTTGACTTTATAAACTCTAGGATTGTTTAAGCCAGATGCACCTTTATCAAGGGACTGATCAAAAAAAGATTGCGATCAGCTGAGACTCATTATAACATAAAAGATACTCTCCAAATTTTAAAACACATTACTGAATTTTATTAAAGGACAAAATAATTTGCAAACTATAGCAAATATATTTAAAGGTATTTTCCATAGAATAAAAAGAGACACAATTTCTGTAACATTTCTTTAACCTCTAATTGATAGGTAATCACAATGGAGTCAAAGGGTTCTAAGCCCCCGTATCTAAGCTGCTCATATATCCAGGAAGCCCTATAGTCAATGTCACAATTCAACTTTTAACATTCATTGATGGCCATAAAAGCATAATTGATAACATTGAAATGGTGACCACTGTGTTCCTCCAAAGCTCTTTCCTGTAATAAAACATATAAAAGGAAATTATCGTAGTTTATTAGCAATCATTTTCCACTTTAAAAATTTAACACTGCCTAGAAAAAAATTCACATTAAACTAGCACCTGTGAAATTCTTCCACAAGGATAACGAAATTTTCTTTCATGATAATTCCCTTTTCTATACATAAATGGGTTCCGGTACCAGACAGATTACCTTTATCTTGTCTGCTACTAAGTCATGGAGTTTGGGGAGTTCCTTTAGTCCCCAGTAAAGCTTGTTTGTGGCAGTAAACCATATACTAGGAGAAAACTTTAACATGCTTTTAAACAGCATCTACTATTTAAGTATTTAAACTAGCCAATGTAACAGAAAGTAATGAAACCATTTTCTTTGTCCACTGACATTTTGACTCTACATAAAAGTGTTAGACTCTTACTTGTGACCTACTTCATTTATGTTTTTTACAAAACCAATCTATAAAAGTCTATCATGCAAAGCTGCAGGCAAGATTTTATGGGGTAAGTAAGAAACCCACATGGATAATATTATTTAACAAAAATCCATTTTAGGAAAATAGTGACTTCTATGAAGAATCTGTGTCAATCAAACAGGCTACAGTACACAGCCATTTGCTCTGAAGGCTAAGCAGACCTCTACATACTATATATATAACCTCTGATATGTGATGCCGGGTTTCCACAGCCTAAGCACTCAGAATCAGATCAGAACCATAGAGCTCTCTTGCTGTGAGCTCTAATATACTAACGATTTTTAGAAAAACAAATTTCTACCTCTTAGTCTCTAACATTGTTCTAGGCAATAAAGAAAGATCTTGGTTTTTCTTTTTCAATGCTTGAGATAGGGGTACAGGTGACTAAGGCCTGGGGCACATAGTAGGTTATTAATGTGGAATGATCAGTCCCTTATTTTAAAGATAATTATGTATTTTGAAAATTAGGCCAGGCATGGTGGCTCACTCCTGTAACCCCAGCACTTTGGGAGGCCAAGGCCAGTCGGTCACCTGAGGTCAGGAGTTTGAGACCAGCCTGGCCAACATGGTGAAAACCCACCTCTATTAAAAATACAAAAATTAGCTGGGTGTGGTGGTGCCTGCCTGTAATTCCAGCTACTTGTGAGGCTGAGGCAGGAGAATCGCTTGCAACTGGAAGGCAGAAGTTGCAGTGAGCTGAGATCGTGCCACTGCACTCCAGCCTGGGCAACAGAGCAAGACTCCACCTCAAAAACACAAATGAAAAAACTGATACTCGTTCATAAGTCCTTTCCTCCATGATACTATAAATGTATCAGGTCCCCTTTTTTCTTCTTCTTACTTTAGGTGATCCTGTGGCGGGCCAAGTCTCACTAAGAGCTGAACAGACAGGCCTCCGTGAAAGCCGTTTCAGCACTGAGTAGTTAAATTTAATACTAAAAGCTGATAGAGCCAGTGCCCTCATACATAGGCTGGAATGAAACAAAATCCCACCAATAGTTTTGCCTAGTCCTTTCTTGGGCCTTGAAGCATGACAAGATAATGAAGGCATTCTTAACAGGACCCTTTTACAGTTAAACATGTTTTACCAGGGCCCTGAAGGACCTCCCCAGACTGCCACAAACAAGCTTTACTGGGGACTAAAGGAACTCCCCAAACTCCATGATTTAGTAGGAGACAAGATAAGGGTAATCTGTCTGGTACCTGGACCCATTTAGATTAAGTAAATTTGCTGAGGCTCCAGAGGAAGGTCTTCAGGACTCAGATCTTAGTTACAGATTAGAAGTTAATCACTTCTGTCTTTAGATGAATGCACACTTACACTCAGACAGTTTAGAAGTTATATAAGCTCTGCAAAACTTTGTAATTTTGAGTTGGTCTGGTGATATTTCCCCAGCCTTCTTCCTGTATCCAGTTACAGAAATAAACTCTCTTCTTTCCCAGTTCAACTGCATCTTGTTATTGGGCCACGAAAATATGCAGCCTGACCCTTGGTTTGGTCCAAGAACAATTCCACTACAAAATGTGGATTTATTATTGAATTATATCCTGTCTTTGAGGAGCAAGTAACTGGATTCACAATTCAATCTCTTGTACACCATATATTAATTGGCTCACACGGCTGGAAGTCCATGTCAGACAGGGAAGGCTTTGCTTCAGGCCTAACCTAGGTTCATTGTTCTCTAACTTTGTCATCTGGTCCTTCCTCTGTGTGCTGGCTTCATCCAGAATTTAGCCTCTCTCATAGCAGTAAAATGCGTACAACAATTTCAGGCTTTCTGCACACTAAGCTTCCCAGAGATGAACAGAGTTTATTTTTCTGTGGCTCGTACACTAAGATATTTCTTCCCAGAAGCTTCCAGCAAAACTCCCCTTGAGTCATATGTGTGTGAATAGAGTCATAAGCCAACCTCTGAATCAATCTTTGTATCAAAGTGATCAAAGTGGTGGAATTAACTCTGGATCAATGATGCCTCATCCTTGGAACTAGTAATGATGTCAGTTTCTGATAAGCTTCCTTAACAGAAGTCAAACAGAAACCTACCAAAAAATAGGTATCATGGTTATGAAAAGTGAAAACATTTTAGATTCTGAGTTTTCTTCTCACAAAAGATTATTTTAAAATGAGTTTAAGGGATGTATAGTTTTAACAAGACACCAGAGTGTGAGTGATATACTACAGTATTAATGATATTTATAGAATAGCTAGGATTTTAAAATAATTGTAATTATATTGACATAGTGAATTAGAAAAGTATTAATAGCAATTACTCATCAAGGAAAGAGTTTATTTTGAGGATTGTCATCAAAGCTGAAGAACTACAATAAAAAGAAACAGAATTTTATCACATAACTTAGAAATAGTAAAACATATCCCAAAATATTAACTGAGATATTTCCTCATAACCAGGTATGTTTGGAGTATAGCATGTAAGAACAGGTAATCAAAAATGTTCATTAAACAACAACCAAGAGGTTGAAATAATTTTGATTAACCTGTTTATGTCATGGATTCTTTATAAAAAATTTCTTCTGGTTTGCCTCTTGCTTAAGCATTACAACTCTAGTATTACATCTTATTCTAAATAAATTATTTAGAATTAAATAAATTATTTATTATTTAAACTGTTTTCAAAGGTACATATGCATGATAAAATTGTCTGACATTTTGAAAATTGGATTCCCTTGAAATTCAATGAATTGAATTGAACCAATTTTGTGATTTTTCTGAAGATTCCTGTTTTGGTTAATTATTGCTGCATAACGTGTTACCACAAATCATAATGGCTTAAAACCACAGCCATTTATTTTGCTCATAAATCTGCAGTTTGAACAGAGCTTTGTTGGAATGGTTCTTCCCTGCTCCTCATAGCATTATCAAAGGCTGCCCTAGGGGCTAGAAGACCCACTTTCAAGATAGTTCACTCACATGACTGAAGAGTACATGAGACTTCAGCTGTGCCAGTGGGATTGGCACCCATGGCTGACTGGGCATCCTCAGAGGAGGAGCCTGGTGGGTGGGTTTCAAAAGCAAGCCTCACAAGCAAACAAAACAGAAGTGCATGGGAGTGTATGATCTAGCTTTAGAAGTCACAGAACATCAATTCTAGCATACTCCATACATCAAGAAAATTACAAAGGGCCACCTAGGTTTCTGGCACCAAGACATGATGTAACCAGTTCCTAAGAAGCTTATAAGATGAGAGAGATTGCAGCACCAGCATGTGCAAAATACAACCTGAGTCAACCCCCAGCAATTACTTTCTTCTTCCCTCTCTCTTCTCTCTTGCTCTCGCCATCTCTCTTTTATCTTTACTGTGTGGATTTATGTAACCAATTTATATGGTTTGGCTCTGTGTCCCCAACCAAATCTCACCTTGAATTGCAATAATCCCCACATGACATGGGAGGGACCGGGTAGGAGGTAATTGAATCATGGGGGTGATTTTTTTTCTGTGCTGTTCTTATGATAGTGAATAAGTCTTACAAGACCTGATGGTTTTATAAAGAGGAGTTTCCCCACACATGCTGTCTTGCCTGCTGCCATGTAAGATGTGACTTTTCTCCTCCTTTGCCTTCTGTCATGATTATGAAGCCTCCCCAGGCATGTGGAACCATGAGTCAATTAAACCTCTTTCCTTTCTAAATTACACAGTTTCAGGTATGTCTTTATTAGCAGCATGATCATGGACTAATACACCTACCATCTATTTATAGAAATGAAGTTGGAGACCTATTGGTTGGGGAGATAAAAAAGAAAGAATGTAATGAGCAGTCACTCCCACAATCCTGGTTATTAGTCACTCACTTTTCCTAATCCATACACTTACTTCAAACTTCTTGGTATCTTTCATGTTCCTATGGTCACGGTTTAGGTTATCTGTTATTTCTTTGCATCCACCTACATTCATTTAGATACTATACAAAGAAATATGGCAAAATCTCTGGAAGCAGATAAATGGGTTTTAATCTTGGCTCTGCTATTTATTAACAATGTGTTTTTAGTCAGTGGCTTCATGCACCTTGATATATGTAAAATAGAGATAATAATGTGCAGAGCTCCTGTGTGTATTAAAGAATTACTATGTAGAAAATACTCAGCACATAAGTGCCCAATAAATGGTAACAATTCATAATCATTCATTCAAGCATATGTAAGACATTTTATATGTATACACACACACACACACACATATATATATACACACACACACATACAGAACTAATAAATGAGCTATTGAGTTTGCCTTTATGAACCTGCAGTTAGTTAGGGGAGATGATCCTATAACAAATATTTTCAGACTATTTGGGGAGATTAAAAAAGGGGGTTTGCTCTGCATGAAGTATTTGCCTTTCAGGAACGAGAACTCTGAAACACACAGAGTTCAGATTTGATGTGTAAATTCCTGAACTGGCTCATTAGGAGTAAGGAGAAGCAGAGCCATTCTTGCCTCCATACTTTGGTCTTGGACCTATGTATTCTACTTTTCAGAAGCACACCATAAAACAATTTAAATTTGAATTTTAGGTTTCTATGTATGAAGATGCTGTGGCATTCTTATGAGGTATTGCCTCTGAGCTGACACTTCAGCTGTCACTTTACAAGGCTGTTCCAGTGCACTTCTGATTAACGCAAGGTGCACTATGACCAGTGGATTCTTTAGCCATGGGCCCACTGTGCCCCTCCTTTGCATGTGACACCTGTTGGTCTGTGTGGTATGATGTAGAATATCATGCATGTGAATCAGTGACGCTGTAGGCCCTCAGAGAATGAGACAGACTCAGACCCTGCAGGAAGGTAAGTCAAGCCTCTTCCCAGAATATGTACCCATTCTATCAGCATGAACCACTGGAGGCCAGGGGAGAAGGGGTCCAGTGAGACCAATCTGCCATCTTTCTTTAACATGTGATGTTACTTTCCTTAACATAGGATGCCTTACTGGAAGTGCAAAACTGCTCTTTGTTGCTGGCAGGTTTGACATTTGGCAGCAACACCGGCTGGACCAACCTTGAGAGGTGAGAGCCCATGCTGTGGAGCCTATGTATAACCTCCACCTAGGACCCTGTATTAGTCCACTTTCACGCTATTGATAGACATACCGGAGACTGGGCAATTTACAAAAGAAAGAGGCTTAATTGGACTTACAGTTCCACATGGCCGGGGAGACCTCACAATCATGGCAGAAGGCAAGGAGGAGTAAGTCACGTCTTACGTGGATGGCGGCAGGCAAAAACAAACAAACAAAAAGAGCTTGTGCAGGGAAACTCCACCTCATAAAGCCATCAGATCTCATGAGACTTATTCACTATCACGAGAACAGTGAAGTCAATGCTTGCCCCCATAAAATTCAATCACTGCCCACTGGGTCCCTCCCACAACTGTGGGAATTCAAGATGAGATTTGGGTGGGGACACAGCCAAACTATATCAGACCCCATATGTGCTATTTCATTCCTGTGCTCATTGAGAAAGCAATGGAATGGCCAATGACAGAGACTGGCTGACATGATCTGGCTGAGTCATTTTGTTCTATGTGGTTGTGTTATGCCTCCTTTGTACCGGTTGTTTTTTGGTGGCTATCATGAAATATTAATATCTTTATGCTTTGTGTTTACTCTCGTATGTCTAAACATATGCCTCTACTCTAGACAGCAAAAGCTAATATGCTCTACTCTAGACCTCCTTAGCCCTCCAGGCTTCTAATCAGCTGGTCAGGCTTTTAGCAGGTTTTGATTTGATACACATTCTAACCTCAGGCCATGTTTCATTGTACACCAGGCTGAATACTGCTTGAAACTCTGCCCACAGGCAGGACTTTTTTCTTATCACTGTCTCTCAAGGTCACCCCTGAGGCAGGCTGGGGTTCATCTGTCATCCATTTCTAAACTGCACCTGCATTCTATGATGATCCATCTGTGAACAAAGCTCCATGTTTCCCTCCTTTGGCTGCTGCCATAAGGGATCCCCATTGCAATTATAGGTTTGTTTTCAGGGAGGGGCACAAGTTCCTTAGTAGTAGATGGTATAAGGTCTGGTCTACCTGGTTGTGAACCTTGTTTGCTTTCAAGTCCTGCTTATGCCGATTTTCATTTTAAAAAGAATTGTTGCAAGGCCCTGCAACTGTATGACTGAGTGGATCTGAGAAATTCCAGTTTGTGATTGGCAGCTCTGATTATATGGTCACTCGATGTCCTGTAGTCAAAGATCTCTGTCTTTCTCAGGGTTCAATAGCATGCCAGGAACTATTTTGCAAAAGGTGTATAACTTTTTACTGCAGATATCATGTTCTAGGTCAAAAAACCCTCCTGGTTGATACTGTGATTATCTGATTAGATTTTTCTATAAATTACATATATTATCTCTTCTCATCACTGATAGTTTTAATAGCATGGAGTCATCTACATGGCCCCAGCAGCTGTCCAGACCTGCCACAGAGTACATCTGGGTCTGGGCTCCACTGGAAACTGAAAGCTTTTAATGTCACCTAGTATACAAGTTGGGGCACTCTTAAGGGTGAAACATGCTTACTCCAAAACTCAAAGAAGTCTATCAAGCAGTGTGCTTTCATCTTTCATTGTAGGAAGTTGAAGATGCAATAATTTATCCTTTACTCTCCTTGGTCAAAACAGTCAGATTATCTATGTTTCACCACGTATTTATGTTATTAAGAGATATCTTGGATTCTTAACGCTTTTATGGACTTCTTGACTAATTGCCTTCTGAAATTAACATAGTAAAATAATAAATATGTGTTTAAACAAAAATATACAAAGCTAAACTAACCTACAGAAGTTTCTTTATAAAATTACAAGTACACATGTCTACCTTTAGTCAAATTCTTGAGTAACCATAACCACTTTCAGTTTCTTAAACTCAGTGTATAACTAATAAACTTAATGTGTATTGGTTCTTCTCATTGACCTAACAGAACAGCAAAGAGAACTTTGAAGTTGATCAGCTTTGAGGCGTATTAAATATTTGCATTTTAAAATTAAACAATGAGAAATACAATCTGCAATCAACAAGAGGCTGCATTACATTGCTGATGATAAATGGTGGAAAATAAAGTTGGAAATACTGTTTCAAATTGTATTTCTAGGGATTAAGATACAACTTGATTGCTTAAAATGAACTTGATTGATGAATAAGATGAAATATTTGGATAATCTGGTATAAATATAATCATGTGTGAAATTTATTGGTGGTTAATGTAAATAGTAAAATTTCTAGTAAAAAAAAAAAGAATAGAGTCAAGACTTTTGCGAGCCCAGTCTACTGAGTTTATGCCACAATTAAGCAGAAATGGAATTCTGAAATCAGAGTTGTTATCTAACACTGGGAAAGATACAAGAATCATTTCATGTGACAGAATAATTTGTTCCATATTGCAGTTAAGGAAAATGATTAAAGTCGTTTGATTCATTTGACAAAGAGATTTTGAAAGCTTTTCAAATTTATTCAACTGCTTTCTGAAGTCCCATAGCTACTTCCTATAATTGTCCACTGGATTTGCATACCAACATGAGAACACAGTAATAACTTTCAAGTTAAATCATTCCAGCTTTCTTAGTTCTAAATCTGCTAAATTTCCTATTGAACTTCAAAATTTTTATTGTTCACTCAAAATCAGTTACAATGTCTTTGCAGCTTTTCTCCATTTCCTTCTTCTTTTTTTCTTTTTTAAGACAGGGTCTCACCTTGTTACCCAGGGCTGGAGTGCAGTGGCATGAACGTGGATCACTGCAGCCTTGACTTCCTGAGCCTCAAGCGATTCTCCCATCTTAGCATCCCAAGTAGCTGGGAGTGACACCATGACCAGCTAATTCAAACAAAACAAAACAAAACAAAAACAAAATTTGTAGTCCGGGCACGGTGGCTCACGCCTGTAATCCCAGCAGTTTGGGAGGCCAAGAGGGGTGGATCACGAGGTCAGGAGATCGAGACCATCCTGGCTAACCCGATGAAACCTCGTCTGTACTAAAAATATAAAAAATTAGCCAGGAGTAGTTGCACATACCTGTAGTCCCAGCTACTCAGGAGGCTGAGGAAGGAGAATGGCATAAACCCGGGAGGTGGAGCTTGCAGTGAGCCAAGATTGCACCACTGCACCCCAGCCTAGCGACAGAGTGAGACTCTGTCTCGAAAACAAAACAAACAAACAAATAAAATGTAGGGATGGGGATCTCACCATTTGGTCCAGGCTGTTCTCCAGCTTCTGGGCTCAAGCAATCTTCCCATCTTGGTCTCCCAAAGTTTTGGGATGACAGGTGTGAGCCACTAGACCTTGCCTTTGCCTTTTTTCTTAAAATAAAAGTACTATTGTATTTTAGCAGACTACTAGTGTCTTCTTCCTCCTCCCCTTCTTCAGTTTTCTTATTTCTTCTAAAATATCCCTAGATGTACAGAATAAGATTAATGTAAATCTTTATTCTGTGATACACTGTCATTGCAAATCTATGCATGACCGACCTCCTTTCCTTTCTTCCTTCTTCCCTCTCTCTCTCTGTCTTATTCTCTTTTTCTTTTCTTTTTGTTCTTTCTTTCTTTTTTAAAATTAATGTGATGAACATCTGTAGCCCACTACCTTATCCAGCACTAGCATATTCACATAAGTTTATCTCTGATGTCTTCCTTTTTCCAAATCTCCTTACACCTTCAACTTTTGAGGAGTAAAGAGAAGAGAGGTAAACATTTAGGAGGCGAAAGATGAGAGCAAGGTGGGGTAGATGAAGAGAAGAAATGAGATAGAATCAAAACAGATAGAAAGGGATGGACAGGGGAAATATAAGAAGGCAGATAAAGAAGTGCTTCTTCATGTTCATATTTCTCTTGCAGCAATAATTTATTAGAATGAGGCCGAGAAGGAATGATATCTGCCAAGCCACTCATCCCTCTGGGCCTGTGGATTGGTCATTTGTAAGATCTCTTCTAGCTGAAAAAATACTACTCTTACCACTTCCAAGTTTTTACACCTCATGGGAGGGATTATTTTGACTGTGCGATTAGCTAATATGAAAATAATTAATGAAAGAGAAGAGTTTAAAGCAAACTTTCCCTGAAGGCCAGTTTGATATATACTAGGTTTAACAGAAACTGATGATGTCTTTTAAGGGTATTCTTAACTTGAACTTTCTTTGGGACAAAATCTACTCATGAAGTAACGTCCTGTAGTACTCAGCTAGGGTTAGAGATCATTTAAACTTAAAATAAATGTCTCTGTATTCATCAATATTGAATGAAGTGGAGAGAAATGTATGCATATTTTCCTCAATTATTCCTTATCAGCAACTACTAATGTATGTATGCTAAACTATCTCTTCTTTATTTTTATTTATTTCTTCTTCTCACAATTTTTTTGAGAAAGAGTCTCACTCTGTCACCCAGGCTGGATTTTCAACATACACTACTAATCTATTCATTGGTGCTGTCACTGAGTTGATTGGCATTTTTTACTTAAGCTTGGGGCAAATGTTATACTCTTATTTTAGAACACTCTTGGCTTGCTCTTAGTCTTGTAATATACAAAATAATGTACTTATTTGGTCCATTGTGTATTTCCCTCCTCTAAAATTGAGACATAAATTCTTATCTGATTACTAATATACCCCAAACACTTTTCATTTTGTCTCACCCATATCAGGTGCTGCCTACATATTTGTAAAATGAGTGAATTAATTTCATTAAGCTATCACATATATTTCCACTTTAACAAAATCAAATACTGTAATAAAATAATTTCCTTACACTCCTTCAGGCAAGAAACATCGTTCTCAACTTTGCTTTAAATAGTAAATTTTTACAATCTTGTATTACCCATCACTCAGAGAACAATTTGATATAAGACTAACCTATTTAGCAACCTAATACTCAACTTAGAATAGTCATTAAATAGATCTTATTGTCTTAACACTGAAAGGCTTAGCCAGATAAATTCATCATAGTGCTCTTTTTAGTTTTAGTGAAGGAACCAACAAAGGCACATATATACATATAAATATATACATATATATATATAATAAAAGTATACATAGAAAGTCTTACACAGCCAACAATAAATGACTATATATGTTCTTCCCCACCAAAAAGAAACATTTTCTTAAATTTATTCAATTAAGATTTCTTGATATCTGTACAAATAATGTATCAGGTGGCAACATATATAATTAAATATAAAAATACCTATTTTATCTAATTATTTATAAATTTAAGCTTCTTTGCCTATTACATTCCATATGCTATTTCACTTGTCTTACAACCTACGCTCGCATGTCAAATTTTTATAAATGAATTTGCTCTGTAACGGAATATTTGAACAATAATTACTTCCTACTGTGCATAATTAAATTCTCAGAGAGAGACAGGTGGGAGAGGTGATGAGGAAAAAGAGGGGAGAATGAAGAAGAGAGAGGAAAGGTAGGGGGACATATTTTAGAGTAACGGAGTCATATAAATGAAATTAGCATTACTAATTTTAAAGTGAAAAATGGATACATGTTCACAACCATTGTCCAAAACTCTTGGATCCAGATGTATTTCAAAAGTGGAAATATTTCACACATTATGAAATTAATCCAGTGTATATATTGCAAGTTTTGAAACAACCTTGTGAAGTCTCAGGTAGTCCCCTATAATTAAGCACCCTAATATACCTGCAACAAAATGTGTGTGATGACTCTTTTCAGTGGGGTCAATACTCTATAATATATCATATGTACAAATAAGTGTATTGTGCATATGCTAATTACAAGTACAGACTTCATTAAATTTCTGTTATATAACAAAAATTATAAACAATTTATTTTTATCTCTATGAGTGTATATTGTTTATAAAAACATGGATTATAATTAAATGGTTCCTCAAAGTTTATTCAATTAATTGAAGCCAGAATACCACATTAAAATTCGGAATGAACTGAACTATACAGAATTATGAAAAAGTTAAAGACTCACAAGAATCTTAGAATCTATTTGGGGAGACTCCATGTATACATACAGATCAGTTTAAAAGTAACAAGGTATTATGGAAATAACTGGAAAAAATATAAATAGTAATTTTTTCACAGAGGTTGATAGGAGTGATTACCATAGAACAATAAGGAAAATGTACAAATTGAACTGGATATTTGGGAAATAAATGGGGAGGTGTTAAGACCAGGACAAAGGGACCATTTGGCTGAGTCAAGGTGTTACACAGAAGAAGAACCAGGACATTTCATTTCAGGTATGTTTATGCTACTACTTGGACATAGCTACGCAAACAAAACAAAACAAAACAAAACAAAAAACCTGCCAAAATAAAATTACCTGTGTATTTTTTTGGTACAATAATGTATGACAAAGACATATTTGTTTCATACTAACTTATCATATTGCAGCCAAATTTCACTTCTCACAAAATTCATTTTGAACTTTTTTCCTTTAAGAAGTTGCTACGTTTGTAATTACCAAACACCCAGTTACTAAGTTTATCATTTCTCTTTCCATTAAATGTTATTATTAGTGAACCAAATGTATTACTAGTTAATAAAGACTTTGTATAATGAATCACAACACAAACCCACAAATTAGAGAATATTCAAAATTCAGAGTATTCAAAATATTTCAAATATTCATATTCTCCAGGAATGAGCAGACTGACGTGCTTTTATTTTTAAATAAGCAAATAGGTTATGATTATGCATGGTTTACCTAACGGATGTTGCCGAATCCCCTTACATGTTACCCCAGGCTTCCCAACACATGCCTGATCCTTTAGTAGCTCATACCCAGGAGTAATAGTCAACATGCAATTGGAATAGGTTTACAAATTAGTATGTATGTATATATATTGTATAAAAATAAAGATATTGCACCTATTTTTAAACTTCTTACCAAGCAATAAATTATAACATAAATGATCTATCAACTTCTAAATCATTTATTGATGTTTTAAAAATTGTTCATGTAATCTTTTGTATGACATGATTGTCACGAGAGGATTTATACCATTCTCAGGTATGAGATGGTATAAACAAACTCATTAAAATTTTCTACAGATTTTTCCATTACATTAATAATGATTAGAAAACAAATTTCAATTTGGAGAATAATTCTCTTATCATCTATGAAAATATATTTTTTATTATGCTAAACTATCTCATATTCTTCAAAAATGCCAGCAATAAAATTCAAAATATTGTGTATAATGCATGTAAACATATTTACAAGTACTTAATATCTCTTATCTATCAAGTCAAAAATGTCACATTTGGGAGTATCATTTTTAATTAGTTGCTTTCATTTCAATATTTGTTGTTTATATTTATCCACAGAATTTCACAGACATTATTTTGTTATTTTAAGACTAAATACATATTAAAATACATAAAATGAAAGATCCTAAATATTTATTATGATTTACATGTTTCTCATCAGGCAGTGAAGGCATTTTTTTGTTTTTGTTTGTTTGTTTGCTTGAGACGGAGTCTTGCTCTGTCGCCCAGGCTGGAGTGCAGTGGGGCAATCTCAGCTCACTGCAAGCTCCGCCTCCCGGGTTCCCGCCATTCTCCTGCCTCAGCCTCCCGAGTAGCTGGGACTACGGGCGCCGCCACCTCGCCCGGCTAAGTTTTTGTATTTTTAGCAGAGATGGGGTTTCACTGTGTTAGTCAGGATGGTCTCGATCTCCTGACCTTGTGATCCACCCACCTCAGCCTCCCAAAGTGCTGGGATTACAGGCGTGAGCCACCGCGCCCGGCCCAGGCATTTTTATATACTATTATTGTTATTTAATTATTCTTTATTCTTTTTTTTTTTTTTTTTTTTTTGAGACGAGTCTCGCTCTCTTGCCCAGGCTGGAGTGCAGTGGCCGGATCTCGGCTCACTGCAAGCTCTGCCTCCCGGGTTCCCGCCATTCTCCCGCCTCAGCCTCCCAAGCAGCTGGGACTACAGGCGCCCGCCACCTCGCCTGGCTAATTTTTTTTTGTATTTTTTAGTAGAGATGGGGTTTCACCGGGTTAGCCAGGATGGTCTTGATCTCCTGACCTCGTGATCTGCCCGTCTCGGCCTCCCAAAGTGCTAGGGTTACAGGCTTGAGCCACCGCGCCTGGCTTTATTTATTTATTCTTCTTATAATTTTTTTGAGACAGAGTCTTGCTCTGTCACCCAGGATGGAGTGCAGTGGCACAATCTCGGCTCACTGCAACCTCCGCCTCCCGGGTTCAACGAATTCGCGTGCCTCAACCCCCAGAGTAGCTGGGATTACAGATGTGCACCACCACGCCCTGGATAATTTTTGTATTTTTCGTAGAGACAGGGTTTCCCTATGTCTGGTCTCGAACTCCTAACCTCAGGTGATCCGCTGACCTTGGCCTCTCAAAATGCTGGAATTATAGGCATGAGCTGCTGCGTTTGGCCCATTTTTACTTAATATTAGACAATCTAAAAACTTTTTCCTTTGGAATTTTTCTTTTGCTATTTTTCAAGTAAAACATATTTCTCCATTTTCATGTCTTCCACTTTTCTTTCTGGTTTGCTTTAATTAGTTGTACACATAGTCAATCACTTATTAGGTCAAATTGATTTTGAATGATTGAAGCATTACTTTTTTGTAAAGCAAAATAGATAATTGACTGTTTTAGAATAAAAGTTGTTAAAACTTAATTTCTAATATATAGATTTATATATGTATATATACCCATATATAACACATATATTTTAAAAATAGATACATTTATATATGTATGTATATATGTAATTATATAGTATTTATATATGTATTATATAATACAAACACATACAGATGTGTGTGTGTGTCTGTGTGTGTTTCCACAAAGTTTATCATTCTGATTTCACATTTTCTAATGAAATACAAGGTCGAAATGAGTTTTCAAACTGCTTTTTATCTCTTCATTACATAATTCTCTTTGATTTATAATTTCTAACTTTCTAGTTCAGTTCTTAACTCTTCAGATTTATTATTTAAACCCCTCTTGTATTACTTGATGTATTTTAGAAAAATACATAATTTATCAAGACAGGCATGTATGTAATTTACTTGATTTACTTCTTTTATTGAATGATCTATAGTTAATTGAGAACAGCATGGAAAGTAGTACTCCATTAAAAAAACAAAATTTTTAAATATTGGCTAAAACTAAAAACTTGCTTTTAGCTGGGCAAAGTGGCTGGTGCCTGCAATCCCAGTTACTTGAGAGGCTGAGCCAGGAGGATTGCTTGAGGCCAGGAATTTGAGATCAGCCTGGGGAGACGCCCCCAACCACGTCTCTAAAATAAGAAAAATTAACCGGGTACGGTGGTTTGTGCCTGTTGTGCCAGTCGACTGCAATGAGAGGATCATGTGGGCCCAGGAGCTGTGAAGGCCACTGCACTCCGCAGTGTTTTGGTTTGTTTTCAGAGATAGAGTGAGATTTTTGTCTCTAAAAATAAATAAATAATTTAAAAATTAGCTTTTGTCATGCTATCAGCACCATCTATACAAAATCTAAAAGGGTTTTCATATGAATATTTCCTATTGCAACATTTCCTTCAAGCACCAACAATAGAGTTTCATCTTATTTTGGTAATTGTCTGTTTTGATCACAAAAGTTAATAAAAATGTGAACAATTTCTGTCCTTTTATAAATTCAAAAGATTTCCAAGATACCTTAGAGAAATGTTAATAATATTATCCAAATTTTGTTGCCTTGTTTGTTCTTGATTTTAGTTTTTGATATTCTACTAGAATTGTTGAATTTATGAGTATTATAAAAATTACAACAGTTTATCAGAATAAAAAGTTTTGGCTGAGTATAGTGGCTCATTCCCATAATCCAGTCCTCTGCCAGGCTTGAGGCCAAGAGTTTGAGACCAGACTGAGCAACACAGTGAGACCTTCTCTCTATGAAATATTTAAAAAATTGGTGTAGTGGAGCATACCTACAGCACCAGCTACTTGAGAGGCTGAGGCGGGAAGATCACTCGGCCCCAGAAGATGAGGACTGAAGTGAGCTGTGATCACACCACTGCACTCCAACCTGAGCAATACAGCTAGATCCTGTCTCGAAAGAAAAGAAGGGAAGGAAGGAAGGAAGGAAGGAAGGAAGGAAGGAAGGAAGGAAGGAAGGAAGGAAGGAAGGAAGGGAGGGAGGGAGGGAGGGAGGGAGGGAGGGAGGGAGGGAGGGAAGGAAGGAAGGGAAGAAAAGATTCTGACAATTTAAAAGTGTCAGCAATGACCTCTTTTGTGAATAGCAAACACTGAGGAATCTCCTTAAGCACAGTTTTTCTACAAAATGAGAATGAAAACAATACTGCCCAAAATGATACAGACAAACATTCCTGTGGCGTACTTGTGACAGAAGAACCTTTATCATGCTTACTGCGACATCCTACGTTTGTTACATTAAACTAAAGTGTTCATATGAGAACTTATGTTGTTTTTTTTTGGTGTTTGTTAACTATAGGTTAGTATTATCATATTTAAGCATAGTCTTGGATTTATTTTGGCATTTTAACAGTTGAAAACACCATGTCAGTGGGTACCAACTCTGTTCATAAATTATTTCCATACAGGAGAGAAGGGCATAAAGCTCAGAGATGGCTTGACAATGGATTTAGGATACGGTTACAATGCGTCTTTTACTCATTAAAGTGGTAATCTTAAAAGAAAGAAAGGAATGTACATAGAGCAGTTTGTTTTCTGGGAAAACCAAATTTGCTCCTCCTTATAATAGCAATATCAAAGTGAACTGTCGAAATGTGCGTGGCATTAAAATGGCTGTCACAATGTCATCTACCCATAGGAAGGATTAAGAGACAAGATTCAACAGGTAAAGCAGAGCCAAATAGCATCTGTCTATGAAGTACACTATAATTAATTCTATAGGATAAAGTAATTACTGGGATTTTGTCAGGGGAGCACTATAGTGGAAGTGGTGTTTTGGAAAGATTAATTTAATCCATACCAGGATAGTTTAGAGTGTGTAGATTATAAAGTAAAAGGTCAGTTAATAACCTGTTATCATTACCTGGGATTAAAATAAAATGTCATATAGGGAGCAGACAGTGGAAATGAGAAGAGCTATATTCAAACATTGAAAATACAGGATGAAGACAATTACTATACCATAGAGATGACATAGCAAGGAATAGTACACAAAACATTCAGGTTTGCTTTTGCTTATATGAAAATAAATTCAAATCTAGGCAACCCAGAGCTGGTGCAGTTGCTTAAAGTTACTCTCAGGGACTTGGGTTCAATCTGCTTTCTAGACAGGAATAGGGGGAAAGGGGAAAGAAAACAAACAGCCTTGGTCCCATTTGTCAAGAAAGGAAAATAATGACACTAAATTATTTTAAACTTTCCCTTTCGTCTTATCATTAGAACTACTTCCCCAGACACTGATTGCAGATCACAGCAAAGTATCAGCAGGCTCCCTCTTCTCCTGGCAGGCCTGTTGGTTGGGGCCAGCGAGTATCAGCAGGAGACTGAGATATCCAGATGCTTTATTTCTCTGACTCTCCCAGTTTGGCCACAGTCTGGAAGTGACAACTGGTTGCAAAGGTAGAAAATCTGTCAGAAGGACCCTCTCCTACAGTTTCAGCTCTCACAGGGATAGATGGTAACCACTCTCCCTTCTTGCTCCTTTTGGCTTCCCTATTTGGTTTTTCTTAACCCAGTCCACACTTTTGGGAACAGTCCCTCATTTCTTCAATTACCCCTTTTATGTGTGCTGCTAGTTTCCTGCTGAACGAGATGAATATGTGAAAAAATTAAATAATTTTGATTATAAAACTGCCTCTGAATAAAATTGGGGTAAAATAAATGAAGAGATGTTGTATGGGAAGTTAACAAATAAAAATCCTCTTGGTTAAAACAAAAACGAAATAAATTCTCAAATTTACATGAAAATATGACCTAAGAAACATTGTATAGAGCCAATAAACTGTTTCTATGTGAAGGTACATGAAAGGTCTTATGATTTTAAGGATTTAGATAGAGAGAGGATACAAAAATGTATCATCATTGTGTTTGTCCCTTTAAAAATATTTTGCATAATCTTATCAAATTGAGGTATAGTTGCTTTGAAATTAGTTCAAATAGATGTAATTAAAAATAACTTCTCAAAAATATAATTCCTAAACTGAATGAAATGTCAAAAGTATTCTGAAAAATCATACTAATGTTCAAATAATGTTTCAAAACAATGATCACGATTTTGCATCAGAAATTATAGTAAGATGGAGAAATAAGAGAAAGATCACTTTTGAAGAATGTTTCACAAGGGAAGTATTTGCTATGCTTCTTATTCCAAATTGCAAGGACTTAAAATTTCATTCTTGAACGTAATCATTAATAAACAATTTAGAAAAGAATAAATTCTGAAAAAAGTAAAACATAACCACGAGCAGAATTTAAAACAAAATATCCTCCAAAACACTGCAGGGGTTTTGTTGGGGATGGGGAGAGGCAGGAAACAAAGTATTCACATCAAAGGACAAAAACAAAGGAAACGTAAACAAATCATAGGGGACAAAACAGAGACAAACGTTGAGGCTATAACAACAATTGCAAATAAAATTTTAAAACTCCTAATCAAATAACAAACAAGAAACCAGAGACTCTTGACTGATGGGGTCAGGCAATCATCATATAACCTCTAACAGTCATGCCCTATACAAACTTACTATAAATAATAGAGGTAACATTATAGGTAATGTAAATACAATTCAAGGCAAAAATCATTAAGTGGTACAATATTAATCATGCTACATAAGTAGTAATGTAATCAAAAAGGGGTTCCGATCCGGACACCAAGAGAGGGTTCTTGGATCTTGGGCAAGAAACAAATTGAGGCAAGTACATAGAGTAAAGTGAAAGCAAGTTTATTGAGAAAGTAAATGTCTCACGTGTCTCCATGTGAAGAGACCACGAAACAGGCTTTGTGTGAGCAACATGGCTGTTTATTTCACCTGGGCAGGCGGGCTGAGTCCGAAAAAGGAGTCAGCAAAGGGTGGTAGGATTATCATTAGTTCTTACAGGTTTTGGGATAGGCGGGTAGAGTTAAGAGCAGTGTTTTGGGGGGCAGGGGGTGGATCTCACAAAGTACATTCTCAAGGGTGGGGAGAATTACAAAGAACCTTCTTAAGGGTTGGGGAGATTATAAAGAACCTTCTTAAGGGTGGGGAATATTACAAAGTACATTGATCAGTTAGGGTGGGGCAGAAACAAATCACAATGAGGAAATGTCATCAGTTAAGGCTATTTTCACTTCTTTTGTGGATCTTCAGTTGCTTCAGGCCATCTGGATGTATATGTGCAGGTCACTGGGGATACAATGGCTTAGCTTGGGCCCACAGGCCTGACAGTAAGGAATAAAGAATAGCTACTCCATTGGAAGAGCAGCCCTGAGGGCTGCTGGTTGCCCATTTTTAGGGTTATTTCTTGATGATATGCTAAACAAGGGGTGGATCATTCATGCCTCCCCCTTTTAGACCATATAGGGTAACTTCCTAACATTGCCATGGCATTTGTAAACTGTCATGGTGCCGGTAGGAGTGTAGCAGTGAGGACGATGAGAGATCACTCTCGTTGCCATCTTGGTTTTGGTCGGTTTTAGCTGGCTTCTTTTTTATCAGCAAACTGTTTTATTGCCAAGGCCTTAATGACCTGTATCTTCGGCTGACCTCCTGTCGCATTCTGTGACAGACTGCCTAACTGTCTGGGAATACAGCCCAGTAAGTTTCAGCCTCATTTTATCCAGCTTCTATTCAAAATGGAGTTGCTTTGGCTCAAACGCCTCTAACAGTTAAGATATGTCATAATATAATCAAATTTATTCTGAAACTCTTTGTGATAAACTGAAATAAATTATAAATCCTAAACAGTTAAAAATAAAAGGAAATATTGACATAAATTCTAAAGTCATAGGAACTAAATTTTTCAAGTATGCTAACATGTAAAAAGCACAGAAATTTGAGTATCAATTTTATATTATATGGATTTTGCCCATAATATATAAGAAAACATGTGTGTTGATAAAAATCATTTTCAAACTTTTATATCATGAGACTAAGAGGACATACTTGCACTAAATGACCTCTAGTTCCTATAGAGATAAAGATTGAATCAATTTTTTTTATTTTTCTGCTGAATTTCAAAACTGATGCATCAGTTGGTAAGTTACTCCCTGGATGCACGAGCGTATTTTTCTTTTTCCTTTTTTTGAACTTGTATCATTTCTTTCAGGCCACTAGGGTAACATCTAAAAAATTATCGCTTCAGTGGCTCCTCATAGAAAGCACTTTTGAGAGTTACTTTCAATGTTATATTCTGGGCAACTGCCAGAAAATTACAAGACATTTTCCTTGTAGTATTTTGTCATTTTAGGCATCCAGCCTCGGCTCAAAACCCAAAGAGAAGATGAGAAAAAGGTCAAATCTCTTAACATTGAGGAATTTATAAAACTCCAAGTAAAAGTTAATTCCGAAAGCACTCACATGACAGCAGACACAACTGTTATGTCTTTATACACAGGTTGTTGTGAAATATGTTTGTATATCTGAACTTAATTTTTAATTAACCAACCACATTTTCTTGAACTGAACTGTCCCTTAAATAAGAGACATTAGAAAAACTATTTAAAATTTTAATAAAATTGCTTTGTAAAATGTACATTTTCATTATCTGCAACACTCCTCTCATGACCACATCCTGGGCAGAATTTCCTATTTCTTAGCTTTGTGATATTAGGCTGGAAATAATAGAGTAATGTATCTGAGAATGGTGATTACTGTGATCCATTGAAATAGCGTACTCTCCTATAAGAAACAAATAAACATTTAAGCAGTTAAATAATATGTAATTATGGCCATTTAAAATATATTACATATTGCATCATGTCATTAATCTTTTCCTCTGAATTTTACCTTCTGCATCTAAGATACTGAAAAATATATTTTGAGTTTATCAAATTACATCAAAATGTATACATATTGAGTTAACTTGAATCTATTTCTAAAAGATAACTTCCATATAGTCAACATTTATAATAAATACATATAATATATTTTTAAGTGTAAAATAGTGAATACAAGTACCCACTGCCCAGAATGAGAACTTGAATAGTGTTTGGTTTTGTTTTTAATCAGCATAAATGGGAATGCAAACTTAAGGTTGTGGCTGGGATAAAAATGTAATTTACAAGGATACATTTTTACTATCCTAGACAGAAACATGCACATGTAAAGAATAAGAAAGAAAATTTAGTTAAAATATTAAAGATTCACTATGTTATTTGATACACCTCATGATGTCAAGGCTTAAAGTGCATTCACTCTCCAGTTCCTTAGGAAAGCCTCTAGTTTGCTTTTCCTTCTTTTTAAAAAATAGTTTGACCTGTTCAGATTCAGGGGTATATGTGCAGGTTTGTTACATTGTGTGACGCTGAAATTTGGGATACAAATGACCCCGTCCCCCAAGTAGTGAGTATAGTACTCAATAGCTAGCATTTCAGTCCATGCCCCACTACCTCTCTCCCCTCTCTAGTAGTCCCCAGTTACCTATTATGTTTATTATGTTTATGTTTATGAATACTCAACGTTTAGCTCCTGCTTATAAGTGAGAACATGTAGCATTTGGTTTTCTGTTCCTGCATTAATTTACTTAGGATAATGGCCTCTAGCTGCATCCACGTTGCTGCAAAGGACGTGATTTCATTCTTTACTATGGCTTCATAGTATTTCATGGTGTATATATAGCACATTTCTCTATGCAATCCTCTGTTGATGGACACTAGTTGATGGACACTCCATGTCTTTGCTATTGTGAATAGTGCTGCAACGAACATACAGATGCATGTCTCTCTCTCTTTCTCTCTCTCTCTCTACACACACACACACACACACACACACACACACACACACAGTAAGAGATTGAGATTGCTGGGCTGAATGGTAGCTCTAAGTTCTTTGAGAAGTCTCCAAACTGCTTTTCACAGTGGCTGAATTAATTTAAATTTCTGCTAACAGTAAATAAGCATTCCCTTTTTGCGTCAGCCTTGCCAGCATCTGTTATTTTTTGACTTTTTAATTATAGCCGTTCTGACTGGTATGAGATGGTTTCTCATTGTGGTTTAGATTTGCGTTTCTCTGACAGTTACCAATGGCAAGCATTTTTTCATGTTTGTTGGCTGTGAGTAGGACTTCTTTTGAGAAGTATCTGTTCATATCTTTTGCTCACTTTGAATGAGATGTTTTTTGCTTGTTGAATTAAGTTCTTTACAGAGTATGGATTGTGGACCTTTGTCAGTTCATAGTTTGCTAATATTTTCTCCCATTCTGTAGGTTGTCTATTTACTCTATCGTTAGTTTCTTTAGCTGTGCAGAAGCTCTTTAGTTTAATTAGGTCTCATTTGTCAATTTTTGTTTATGTTGCAATTGTTTTTGAGGACTTAATCATAAATTGTTTACCAAGGCTGAGTCTAGAACAGTGTTTCGTAGATTATCTTTTAGGATTCTTATAGTTTGAAGACTTATATTGAAATCTTTAATCCATCTTGAGTTAATTTTTGAATGTGGTGAAAGGTAAGGGTCCTGCATATGGCTAGCCAGCTGTACCAGCACCATTTATTGAATAGTGAGTTATTTCCCAATTGCTTATTTTTGTCAACTTTGTGAAGGTCAGATGGACGTGGGTGTGAAGCTATATTTCTGGGTTCTCTATTCTCTATTCTGTTCCATTGGTCTATGTGTCTGTTTTTATGCCAGTACAATGCTGTTTTGGTTATACTATGGTTTGTTTATAGTACAGTTGGAAGTCAATAATGTGATTTCTCCAGTTTTGTTCTTTTTGCTTCAGACTGCTTTTGCTGTTCGGGCTCTTTTTGATTCCCTACTAGTTTCAGAATTGCTTTTCCTAATTCTGTGAAAAATAAAGTTGGTAGTTTGATAGAAATAGCTTTGAAACTGTAGATAGCCTTGGGAAGTATTGTCATTTGAATGACACTGATTCTTCCAATACATGAGCATGGCATTTTTTTTTTTTCATTTGTTCATGTCATCTACAATTTCTTTCATCAGTGTTTTGTAGTTCTCCTCACTGAAGTCTTTCATCTCCTTGTTTGATGTACTTCTAGGTATTTTATTTTTTTGTGGGATTGCATTTTTGATTTGGCTCTCAGCTTGAATGCTATCGTTGCATATAAATGCTATTGATTTGTGTATAATATTTTTGTATCCTGAAAAACTACTGAAGACATTTATCAGTACCAGTAGCCCTTTGGTGGAGTCTTTAGGGTTTTCTAGGTGTAGAATCCTATTATCAGCAAAAAAAGATAGTTTGACTCTTTTTTTTTTTTCTATGTGGATCCCTTTTCTTTCCCTCCCCTGCCTGAGTCCTCTGACTAGGACTTCTAGTACTACATTGAACAGCACTAGTGAGAGTGGGCATCCTTGTGTCTTGCTCCAGTTCTTAAGGGGAATGCTTCCAGTTTTTACCTCTTCAATATGATGTTGGCTGTGGGATTAGCATAGATTGCTCTTATTGAGGTACGTTCCTTTTATGCCTAACTTTTTGAGGGTTATCATTATGAAGGGATGTTAGATTATATTGCATGCTTCTTCCATGTCTATTGAGATGATCACAAGGTTTTGGTTTTTAATTCTGTTTATGTGGTGAATCACATATATTAATTTGCATATGTTGAATCTAACTTGCATGTAAGGAATGAAGCCTACTAGATCATAATGAATTAATTTTGATGTGCTGCTAAATTCAGCTTGGTAGTATTTTGTTGAGGATATTTGTGTTTATGTTCATCAGGGATACTGACCTGTTTTTGTTTTGTTTTTGTTTTTGTTTTGCTTCTTTGTGTCTTTGGCAGGTTTTGGTACCAGGGTGATGCAGGCTTCATAGAATGAGTTAGAGAGAAGATCCTCTTCTTTGAGTTTTTGGAATAGTTGAATTGGTATGAAGTTTTCTTTGTACATCTGGTAGAATTCAGCTGTGAATCCATCCAGTCCAGGGCTTTTTTTGGTTGGTGGGGTTTTTTAAAATTGCTGATTCAATTGTAGAACTCAGTATTGGCCTGTTCACATTTTAAGTTTGTTCCTGATTCAATCTTGGGAGGATGTGTGTCTCCAGGAATTTATCCATTTCCTCTAGACTTTCTAGTTTGTGTGCATAGAGGTGTTCATAATAGTCTCAAGATTTTTTTTGTATTTCTGTTAGATCAATTGTAATGTCACCTTTGTTTCTGATTATGGTTAACTGGATGTTTTCATTTTTTCTTTGTTAATCTAGCTAGTGGTCTATCAATCTTCATCCTTTCGAATAACCAACTTTTGGTTTTATTGATTCTTTGTATAAATTTTTGAGTCTCCATTTTGTTCAGTTCTGCTCGGATTTTAGTAATTTATTTTCTTCTGCTAACTTTGGGGTTGATATGTTTTGATTTTTCTAGTTCCTCTAGCTGTGATGTTACTTTGTTAATCTGATCTTTCTAACTTTTTGAGGCTGGCATTTAGCCCTATAAATTTTCCTCTTAACACTGTTTTCTCTGCATCCCAGAGATTTTGGTATGTTGTGTCTCTATTTTCATTCATTTCCAAGAATTTTTTGTTTTCTCTATCAATTTCGTTTTTTAAACAAAAGCCATTCAGGAACAAGTTGTTTCATTTCTATGTATTGTGTGGTTTTGAGAGATCTTCTTAGTATTGATTTCTATTTTTGTTCCACTATGGTCTGAGTATGGTCAGTAAGATTTTGATTTATTTGATTTTTCAATATTATGAATGGCTAAGTGTGTGACTTTATATCCATGCATGTGTCTCATTTTGAAGAATGTTCTGTGTGCAGATGAAAATAATGTATATTTTGTGGTTGATGGGTGGAGTGTTCTGTAGATGTCTAGTAGGTCTAGTTAGTCAAGCATTGAATTTAAGTCCAGAATTTCTTTGTTAGTTTTCTGTCTCAATAATCTGTCTAATGCTGTCAGTGAGCTGTTGAAGACCCCACTATTAGTATGTGGCTCTTTAAGTCTTCTCATAGGTCTAGAAGCAGTTGTTTTATGAGGTTGAGTGCTCCAATGTTGGGTGCATATATATTTATGATAGTTAAGTCTTCTTGTTGAATAGAACTCTTTATCATTCTGTAATGCCTTTCTTTGACATTTTTTACTTACTGGTTTAAAGTCTATTTTATCTGATGCAAGAATAGGGACCCCTGCTCTTCTTTTGTTTTCTATTTACATGATGGATCTTTCTCCAACCCTATACTTTGAACCTATGGGTGTCATTACATGTGAGATGGGTCTCTTGAAGACAGCAGATAGATGAATATTTTTGTTTTTAAATCCAGCTTGCCCTTTAAATAGGATGTTTAGACCGTTTACATGCAAAGCTAATATTGATATGTGAGGTTTTGATCCAGTCTTGGAGCTGTTAATGGTTGCTTTGAAGTTTCTATTTTATCGTTGCTTTATGGGATCTGTGGGTTATGTACTTAAATGTGTTTCTGTGGTAGCTGGTATTGTTCTTTTGTTTACATATTTAGAATTCCCTTAGCAATCTCTTGTAATGCTAATCTAGTGGTAACAAGTTCCCTTGGTGTTGCTTGTCTGGAAAACATTTTATTTTTCCTTAGTTTATAAGCTTACTTTGGTGGGACATGAAATTCTTGGTTGGTTGGAATTTCTTGTCTTTGAAAATGCTGGAAGTACGTCCCCAGTCCTGGCTGGTAAGGTTTCTGCTAAGAAATATGCTATTAGCCTGATGGGGTTCCTTTTGTACATAATTTGACAATTTTCTCTAGGTGCCTTTAAGATTTTTTCTTAAAGGAGAGTCTGGTGACTATATGCCTTGATGATATCCATTTTGTACATTATGTTGCAGGTGTTCTCCGGTTTTCTTATATCTCGATGTCTACCTCTCTAGCAATATTAGAAAAACTTTCTTGAATTAGTCCATCAAATATGTTTTCCAGGTTGTTTACCTTTTCTCCTTTTCTCTCAGGAATGCCAACAATTTATCACCTTGGTTGCTTTACATAGTCTCATATTTCTTGAAGACTGTTCATTTTTTAAAATCCCTTTTAAAATTATTTTTGTCCGAGTTAGTTTGAAAAAGCAGTCTTCAGTCCAGGTGCAGTGGCTCATGCCTATAATCCCAGCACTTTGGGAGGCCGAGGCAGGTGGATCACGAGGTCAGGAGATCGAGACTATCCTGGCTAACACAGTGAAACCCCATTATTACTAAAAATATAAAAAATTAGCAGGGTGTGGTGGCGGGAGCCTGTAGTTCCAGCTACTTGGGAGGCTGAGGCAGGAGAATGGCGTGAACCCAGAAGGCAGAACTTGCAGTGAGCCAAGATCGTGCCACTGCACTCCAGCCTGGGCAACGGAGCAAGACTCTCTCTCAAAATAAATAAATAAATAAATCAGTCTTCAAACTCCAAATTTCTTTTTCTTCTTTTTTTTTTTTTTTTTTTTTTTTTGGAGTCTCACTCTGTCACCAAGGCTAAAGTGCAGTGGCATGATCTCAGCTCTCTGTAACCTCTGCCTCCCAGGCTCAAGTGATTCTCCTGCCTCAGCCTCCTGAGTAGCTGGGGCTACAGGTGCCTGTCACCATGCCCAGCTAATTTTTATATTTTTAGTAGAGATAAGGTTTCACCATGTTGACCAGGTTGGTCTTGAACTCCTCAATTCAAGTGATCCACTCACCTCGGCCTCCAGAAGTGCTGGAATTACAGGCAGGAATCACCATGACTGAACTCTACATTTCTTTCTTCAGCTTAGTGAAGTCCGTTGATAAAGGTTTCACCTGTATTTTGAAAATCTTTGAGTTTTTCAACTTTAGAAGCTCTGATTGATTTATTTTTAACATGTTTATATTTTCCTTCATTTCTTGGACTGATTAAGAAGTTTCTATGTAATGATTTTCAACCTTGTCTTAGCTTTCAGTGAGCTTCCTGGCTATCTATTCTTTGAATTCTTTATCTGTCATTTTTGAGTTTCCATTTGGCTAAGGACCTTTGCTGGAGAGTGAGTGCAATCCTTTGGTGGTGTCACTACATTCAGATTTTTTATGGTGCCAGATTTCATGCACTGGTTCCTTCTCATCTACCAACATTGGAATTTCTAATTTTTATAATTATTTTTTTGTAGGTAGAACTTTTGTTTTTCTTTCTTTCCATGTAATATTATATATTTTTTTCTTTTCTTTTGCCTTCTTTTCCTTTCTTAGGGAGTGTGACTGAAGAAAATATTGGGTAGGGTCTTTTGGCTTTGCTTCTCCATAGTCCTATGCACTTCTTTTCGTTATTTTTTATCAGGCTGCGTGGTTTGACCTACAAGCCAGTAGACGGCGCTTGTAGTAAGGGTGTTTGTGGCCAATGTGGTGGGTATATACTTGATCTTTGCTTACTGAAAAGAGCTCTCTGTTGCCTCAGGCAGTGGGCTTATCTTTGAGGTGCACAGTGGTCTGAGCTCCCTGCTTAGTCCTAGGGGTATGGTGGAAAGATGGACAGGGCTGGACTGGGTAGGCCTACCTACAGGTACTGTGATAGCAGGCACAAACACTACTGCCAAGGGAGCTCAGGTTGCTGATCCAGGCAAGTGGGTGCTCCAAATGGCTGAAGACCTGTTTAGGTGGGAAGTGGAGAGGGCCTCCTGTACCACTGTCTCTGCACAGGAAGGGTGGACAGCTCGGGCTGCTGGGCCAGGCAAGCAGGCACTCTGAATGCCTGGAGTTCTGACTGGAGGCTCAGCAGAGAGGACTCCACTTCACCACAATCTCAGGGAGCTGGCTGGAGCATCCAGCAAGGACACACACATGCTGGTTCCACATAGCCATATTGGCCCTGGCTGCAAATTTCATCAACCAGGAGAAACCACAGCTGTTGCAGCTCTCTTCCCACCCCACGCCTGTGATGGGGGAGAGCACAATTCTGTTGGGGCATTGTCCATAATTTTTGTTGTGGAAGCTTCTATCCTGCTTCTGAGAAGGCATTCCAATCTTCAACCTGAGACTAAATGTCTGAGGAACCATGCTGCAAGGTCACCAAATAATGACTTTGTATGCACCCTTATCAAAAATAGCATCCTACTTACTCATGGGTCTGGGAAAATGCCTGCAGCTTTTCCTGATGTCTTTCCCTCTGGGTGCCTCCAATCTTCTCCCCAAATTAGCTCCAGAGTTTGGGGGAAACAAAGGGTTCTCCCCTGGCTTAGGCTGCTCAGATCCCCAGTGAAAAAGTGAGTCACAGAGGGAGGCTGTCTGTCTCTCTCACGCTGGGGCTTCACTCACTTTTGTCAGCCAAATACCATCACAAGGGCTGTTTGCCTGCGTTCTCCTCTTCGGGATCTGGTGTGTCCCTCATGATTTAGGTGGGTTCCTGTTTTTCTTCTGGAATTAAAGCTCGCAGAGTTAATCTTTATGCACTATCTTGCTGTTTCCAAGTGGCTGAGGTACACTGAAAGCCTCTAAACCACCATCTTTGGGGGTGGCGGGGGTGGGGGGGACACAAAGAAACAACAACAAAAACAAACAAAAACCCTCTAGTTTATATTTTGTGTTGTGCTTCATGGATCCAAGTGCAGACTAGACTTTGGCTTCTACAACAAGTTACATGAATATGGTAGACAGCCCTAAAAACCTGGTATAAAATAGGATGAAGTGGGAAAAGAGGTAAAAGTCTAATATTCTACCAATTTGGAAAACAAAAAGGCCCAGAAAAGCAAGATAGAAATAAATAATAATAAGAGTTAACAAATATTGAGTACTTACATTAGGCTAAGAAATCCTCTAAGAATATTGATATATTAACTTGTTTAATCCTCAGAACCATCCCATGAAGTGGGGAGTATGAAACTGAATTCTCATCTAACGCCACACACAAGAGTCAGTCAGTTGTAAAGGCCTACATCTAAAGATAAAACTCTAAAACTTTTGAAAACCTATAAGGGAGAATAGCTTACTGAACAACTTTTTACACAAAACCCAAAATGTACAACAAAGACTAAGAAATTCAGCTGAACTGAAATTAAGAATTTAATATTTATGAAATGTTAGTATAAAAAGTATGAAAAGTCTAACTACTGTTATTTTCAATCCTTAAACTGACAAGAGATTCATATATAAAATTATTATTCATACATCAATAATAATCAGACAAACAAGGGAAAGTAAGAACTGGCCAAAGTCTTAAAAGGAACTTTTGACAAAATAGTAAACCCAAACAACCTAAGTATGTGAAAAGACACTTAAACATCACCATCTAGAGAAACAAAATTAAATACACAGTGAAATGCCTTTTAAACCCTTTCTAATACCAGTCTAATAAAATATCTGATAATAGCAAGCATTATAAAGAAATGGAACATGGCATTTTCTCATGTATTCCTTGTGAGACTATAAATTGCAGCATGCAATTTGGGAAAACAGTTTGGTATTCGTTGGTACAGTTGAATATGTTTGCATATTCTAAAGTCCAACCTATTACACACCTATGTATAAGTCCTAGAGAAACTCTATCAAGTATACGGTAGACATGTTAAATAACGGTAATAAAGCATCAATACCAACAAAACCATAAATAACACTTGTGCTTCTCCATGTAGAAGTTAATTTTAAGTGTATCATAAAATTCAATTAGTCTTCAAAATAATCTTATGAAATAGGAAATGATATATTTACCATTATTAATAAGCACACATGCATAGCTGAAAAAATGCAAAAATAAAATAAAAGTAAAATTTGGGCTGGGCACAGGGGCTCACGCCTGTAATCCCAACACTTTGGGAGGCTAAGGCAGGAGGATAGCTTGAGGCTAGGAGTTTGAGGCCAGCCTGGGTCACTTAGGAAGATACCATCACTACAAACAACTAAAAAAATTATCTGGCCATGGTGACTCATACCTGTAGCCACAGCTACTCAGGGGTCTGAGGTGGGAGGATCACTTGAGCCTGGAAGGTTAAGGCTGCAGTGAGCCGTGATCACACTGCTGCACTCCAGCCTGGGTGACAGAGAGAGACCCTGTCTCAAAAAAATAAAAATAAAAATAAAAAATAGAAGGAAAGTTTAACACAAGTCAAGATAAGGGTTCCATCTTCATGGCTGGTATGAGGGTGCAGAGGAGTCGTGGTGTAATGGGGTTTCTAACGTGCTGCATTGCTCTATTCTATTCCTTATTCTGGGCAGCAAATACTTGTATTCACTATTTCACATTTAAAAATGTGTATTATATTCATTTTATACATGTTGAACCATTAAATTTACTTCTTTGTATATTCTCAGGGACACATGGAGACACCTTCAGCTGAAAGGCAGGCATAAGTTACATAAGTAAGTATCACATGCTGAGAAGGCATGTGCAATTTGTTTTCACAGCACAACGGAGAGGGCAGACAGCGCTGCCAAGAGAAAATCAGGAATCAGAAATGCTTCATGCAGAAGATTGCAGTTACTCTGTGACTCTGGGGATAATTAGGAAATCTCCAGGTGGTAAAAGAGGGGAAAAAGCACTCAGGCATCCTTAACAATAAATAAATAAATAAATAAATAAATAAATAAATAAATAAATAAATAAAAATTCAAGAAGAAAATGCAAGCAAACAACCTGGAAATAGTTGGTACAACTTAAAGGTAGAATGGGATAAATTTAAGTAAATTAGGACATTAGAAATATGACCATATGTTTAACTTTGGCTACAGTCTAAAGTCAATCAACTTCTCTCTCTTTCTCTCTGTCTCCCTATTTCTCTCTCTCTCCCTTTCACACACACACAGCAATAGAGTGATTTTGACAGTGAAGGAAATGGAATAGGAACATTTATGGTTCAATAATTCATATGGAAGGGCTTAAAACATGCAAGACGAATGAAAAGAGATGCCAAAAGTTTCACGTTCACACTGTGTTTATTCAACAAACATACTTTTAAAAACAATTTTAGTGTGTCTTGAAGTAGGGGTGGGTACTAGGGCAAACATCTTTGGCTTGCTAATCAGATATCTTTTCCTAATCCTTTTCCTCTTGCCTACCTCCCGAAAGAAATAGAAATGTTAAATTCGCATATTTATGTACACTCTCAAAGCTAAAGGTGGTCACGTATTACAGTTTCACCTAACGAGACATAATGATTTTTCTACTAGAATTATCTGGGGGAAGATTCTCTTTTCCTGGTAAAGAGATTTAAGCATCTGTTGCCATCACCTCTTCCTTCAATCTTGACTGAGGATGTAATGTGTTAATACTGACAGTTATTTTGTTACCATGAGAATGTCAGAGCATCCACCTCTGACATCAGCAAACCACTGAACCAATACTAGCAGCTTCCTTCCTCGAGAATTTTTATGGTCTCAGGGGGAAAAAAACCAAAAAAACAAAAAACAAAAACAAAAACAAAATTGTATTTGTTAAAGCCATTGCTTGAGATTTCTATTACCTGAGGCTAGAAGTATTTCTGGCTGCTAGAAAGTTTATTTCTCACTGAGAAAGCAAAGCTGAAATATTCCAAGTTATTCCCTTGGTTCTGCCATTGGTTATGGGAATAAGAATTGGCATGGGCTAAGTAAATTTATGAAATAATCAGTATGAATTTAAAAGAAACATTTTACATAAAATGAAGAGAAACGTCCTTTTGATTTTCCTATGTATGCATATAACAATGGTGATTCTGAATATCAGAATCATCTAAATTCTGGAGCATTGAACATTTAGGTCACAATAAGTGAAATTACTAAAATTTAATTCATTTATGATGAAGATATTTCTAAAACATAGCAAATATTTTGCAAGTTCTATTTAATGTTGAAACCTTAAAATGTTAGAAACATGAAAACAAAAACTCCTAAGTGCCCATCAGCTCGGATCCTAAGCAAACTAATTGCAAGTTTATCTTAAATTTGTTTTTATTGATGATTGCCTAAAACAACTGTGAGGGCCTGTGCTATTCTTCCATTCTGAGGTGTCACTGGGAGTCCCAAACAGGGGGGATTTACAGAGAGATGCTTTCCAATGCATCCTAAACCTCCAGCGTTTTCTGAACTCAAGAGCTGCTCTCCCTGTTTACCTTGGCAATTCTCCATTGCCATTCTCATCAGTTTATTACCCCATGAGCCTCATCGGCCAAAAACCCTCTGCTGAAGTCCAACATGTTGTTATTTTGCCCTTCTTTAATGTTTAAAGCCCATTGGTGAACGTCCTTGTTTTACCACCATTGTGTCTAATTGTCATTGATGTTTTGCTCAAACCTCCCAGCCTGCATATTTCAGGTATTTCGTTCCTTTTCAAGTTAATAGGAAACGTTTTTCCTTTCTCATATTCAACTATTCTATGGGGAAAAACCCATACTAGAAATGTTGGGCCTTAAAGATGCAGTTGTTAATAGCCCTTTTAAATCTTAAAACTGGGAAGGTAACCACAGACAACTTGGAAAAAGTAAGTTTTATTATAGTTTTAGTTTTATAAATTATTCTTATAACCACCGTTTCTTCCTTCTTGCTGTATCAGACACACCATAACCATGATGATTCTCCTTTTGGGGCCCCATTATCTTCTTGTAATGTACCTTCCATCAGCAACTTTGTCTCTTCACTAACCCCACCCCATGCTTAAGTGTTGAAACATGCCTGCCATGTTGCTGCTCTAGCTGTGAAGAGTGTTAAACCTGTATTTCATGACCTACTGGGAGTCCGTTCCTCATTTTGGTTAGATATTAGAGAAATATCACTAACCTCTGCCTAGAAGTATATCCAGTTCTTAGATCTGACCCAGTATTTAGAGCCATTTTACATATTTATCTTTTTACAATTTCAAAGGTAAATATAATTGTTATTTCCATTTTAGGATAATGGAATGAGATTCATGAAAGTTAGGTGGCTAGACCAGTATCACATAACTAAACTAATAGCAAGTCCCATGCCTAGCTTTCTGGCTAGAATCCGTGCTTCATGGTCCTATTCTCTCTCTCTCTTTCTATGGTTCCCTCTCCATATAAATAAACTGGCATCAAGCTATTACCAATAAGAACTCAACATCTCTAGAACATACGCAGATGCACAGCTATTCAACCCTTCAACTCGAGAAATTCCACTGCCTTAGAGTCTCAATAATATACTTTAACTAAAAGTCTAATCTTTCATTCATAATAAATTTTTAGGGCCAGGCATGGTGGCTCACGCATGCAATCCCAGCACTTGGGAGGCTGAGGTGGGCGGATCACGAGGTCAGGAATTCAAGACCAGCCTGACCAACATGGTGAAACCCCGTCTCCACTAAAAATACAAAAATTAGCCAAGTGTGGTGGCACGCATCTGTAATCCCAGCTACTCAAGAGGCTGAGGCAGGAGAATTGCTTGAACCTGGGAGGCGGAGGTTGCAGTGAGCCGAGTTCGCGCTATTGCACTCGGCCTGGGTGACAGAATGAGACTCCGTATCAAAGAAAAAAACAAAATTAATAAATAGTTACTAATACATTTGAATTTATCTCAGTTGCTCAACCAAAAATGTGCAAAAACTAAGAATCAACCTGGACAAATGATAGTTAAAAGTTCAAGAGAAATATTATAACAATTTTGGCAGTTACTTGATATAAGTTAAATAAAGAGAATTGAAATATATTTATTTCATTGTTACAAAGGCTATCACATTAAAATACAGTTACATACTGGATAATTATGTATGTGACTAACTGTGCCAAAGAGCATTTTAATTATACTAAAAAATTCCATTAGCTGAGACTTAGCTTCTTCAGAATGTGATACAATACAATCCCTAATAAGCCAAAATTTAACTTACTGCCACCAATAAATAAGACGCACTTACTGAGTTAGTAAAACCTATTAAGAATTTTTAAGAACTATTCAACTTCAACGTTTAGGACATACAATTTTAACATAAGCAAACACTGATTATACTGGTGATATAAAATCCTCATTACAGAACTCTTCATCAGACATCAAAATTGTTTAACCTAGTTCAAATTACTGCTAAGATTATCACTTTTCCCTTCACAATATTCCTTCAGACATCAGAGGAAAGCAGGTGTGAATATGTGGGGATGAGGGGCATGCATCCTTGCATGTGCTCTGTGTACTTTGATCTCACTGTTGTGTGGTACCACATGGTGCTGCTCTATTGATAAAAGAAACTTTTGGAGGACATGCACAACTACCGAGTGGATTAAGCTGGAAAAATTGAACTGTAGATTCCTCTAAAGCACGTTTGCATAAAGACAATTGGCCTGAGAGAAGTGATTTTCTGTGTTTCCGTCAGAACTGCCCTGCTGTTGATAAAAAGAGATTTTGGAGGACCCAAGAAAACCACAAGGTTTTCATCCAGGATCATAGTTATCCTTGATGAAAATTTCATGCTTTTGAAGACCTGTCTTGGACAAAGAAAACACATTAAAAAAAAAAAAACCACCAGTACCTTATAGTACCTTGATGTGTAACATGCATTTGATTGAGAACTAGAATACTAGCTACACTAAAGTTTTAAAAGTTCAGAAAAGGAAATGACTAGTGGAAAGTATCAGAGAAACCTTTATGGAAGACAGAGAATAGGTTTATTGGGTGTGAGAAAATGACTTGGTCATAGAACAGACACTGAATTTTTCAAAGTTTTAAGTATTCTGTATTGGAGAGTAATATCATTAAGCTTAATTTACATATTTTTATTTTTAACTTTCTAAGTAATTTAGATTGGCATTGCTCAATAATTTCTCCAAATATATGTATAGGAATTCTGTTATTTTAAGAAAATCTGTCATTGTAAGAAAACCTGTCATTGTAAAAAAAGTAGTATTAGCGAAATTATCTTCAATGTGTATATTAATAGCTATTGCTTTATTAAACTATACATTAAAGTGCATATAGAAAAAGAAATAATTTATTAGTGAACTTCATTGAAATAAATTGTAAATAATTTTTCCAACACATGGAAAAGCACTATTTAATGTATTCTTTGTATCAGCCATATTTAAAATAAAAATGCAAGACAGATATTAGTATTGTCATTTTACAGATGAAGAAACTATGACTCAGAATGGTTAAGTGACTTGTCCCAAGTCACACTGCAAATAGGCCCAACTGTGGGTCTTAGGAGTCAGACATTTCTAAATTTTAATACTGTGTATTTCCTCTACACAGTTCTCTAAAATTACCTATAGTAACACAAATTGCACAGCTCTTCCATGTTAATCACAATCTTTCTGCTCTCATATATATTATTGTATAATAACTCCCAGTTTACCCACAAGACTTTCCACCAGACTATGAATCCCTTGGGTCTTCCCTGAAATCTATGCCTGGTATATAGAGTTTCAATAAATATTATAATGATGGTTATTTAAAAAATTAAAGCCCCATATTGTAGTGAATAGAAACTTGACTGTGGTATGAGACCAGCTTGAGCCTGCCACTCACCAGCTTTATGACTTAGTGTAAGTTATTTAGATTTTCTGAGGCACTGTCCTAATTTTTGAAAACAGAATGCCTCGCTGAATTTAGGAAGTTTAAATCATTTAATGTAAGCAAGACGTTATTCACATAAACGTTCCATGAACATGACTTTAGTGCCATGAGACTTGCACAGCCAGAAAAAGACCTGAAATAGGCAGAACCATTCAGATTGCATAAAAATATCTACATGAATTTTTGTCTGGCTAGATCCAAATAATATTCTATTAATATACAATTCAATTATAATAAGGAGATTAGAGAAGCAAGTTACCCGCAGTGTGTGTGTGTGTGTGTGTGTTCGTGCATGTGCACACACCAGGGACAGAAGGGTGTGGAAATTCTCCAACCCATGGAGAGAAAATAATTGAATAAAAGTACAACTTGAACCCGTAAGTTTATGGTAGATAATATAGACGTACGCCATAGTGTACTTTATATATTTTGTAAGTATAGTTTTAACTTACCGTCTCATATTCATGCTCACTTACTAGACAGCAGTTTATCTATAATGCAAATCAAATCACCCTGAATACACTGCTGTCAGGTTTAACCTTCTAGCCTTAAGTTCTGACATATAACTGTCTTCAACTTGCTAGAGATGATAAAAATTATTTACTGAACTTGTCTTTCAACCCTAGAAAGATTTATAATTAAGGAAAAAGATAACAAAAGCAAATAAACTCACTGATTTAATCATCTGATGATAAAGTAAGGGATATGGTTTTAAACACTAGAGCAATCTGCATCTATTTGGCACTGAAAGGCCAACAATATTTAATAAACGTTATCATTGTAGAGATTTTGGAAGATCAGACTTAAGATTTCAATTTTAAAATGTCTAATTAAGTAAATGACCTTAAGTTGAGCTTCCTGGCACATCAGGGAGAGAAAAGATGGGAATAAGTTTTCTATGAGGAGACAGCAGGCTGGGGCCAATGAAAGAGTCCTATATTCAATTTTAAATTGTTACCTGCACCATTCTAAAATTCTCCTGAAATTCACTCAGAGACTTAGGAAAAGATCATATCCCATCACAATATGGTTTTAAACACTAGAACAATCTGCATCTATTTGACATTGAAAGGCCAACAATATTTAATAAATGTTTTCATTGTAGAGATTTTGAAAGATCAGACTTAAGATTTCTATTTTAAAATGTCTAATTAAGTAAATGACCTTAAGCTGTGGCAGCAATTTGGCATCACAGCAACTTGACAAAATTTTAACGATTGTTAGAATGTTTAAATGAACTAATAAGACTTACTATACTTAGTTTTTTCAAATTTAAACTATTTAAAAATCAAATTGATTATATTTGAAAGTACAATTTAAAATGTATGAAGGCATATAATTATTAAGTTACAAGTAAAATAAATAGACTAATGATATTTTTAGTTGAGTTTAAACGTAAATTGAGGCATTTTTATGATGTGTCAAAAAACAATGGTAGTTTCACTCTCATCTCTACATAGTCTTTTCTGTACATAAACATTTCTTTCAGATTAAAAAAAATTCACCCTTGTAAAACACCATTTGATAAAGCTTAGTTTTCTTCAATCTATTTGTCATACTACACTATCAAGATTTGGCTATCTCATATTAAAATTGCTTCATATTATTCTGTAACTATATAGATAAATGGTCAATAACTACAAAAATCCATATACAATAAAAATATACATTTTAAAATTAATTTTTGAGAGGGAAGAGTCTGTCTATCATGATTATGCTTATGGTTTCAATAGCAAATTGAATTTACGACATTAATAATTATTTTCTTTACTGATATATGGTGAAAAGTGGTAGTTCTGAGGTTACCTAATTTTGCTCCCTGTTTGGCAAGCAAAAGAAACCAGAATGTTGAGCTTCCTGGCACATCAGGGAGAGAAAAGATGGGAATAAGTTTTCTGTGAGGAGACAGCAGGATGGGGCCAACAATTCAATTTTAAATTGTTACCTGTACCATTCTAAAATTCTCCTGAAATACACTCGGAGACTTAGGAAAAGATTATATCCCATCATGATCTTTTATTAATGGTTCTTTGGAGAACTGAGAGAAGATTTTGTCCAAGTTTGAAACAAATCATGCAGAGGGAAAGTATCAGGATGCAATGTACAAGAAAAATTAGCAATAGCGGTAAAGTGAAGGCAGGCGACAGGCCACATTGCAACCTGAAAAACAGATAAGAATCCCAGTGGAAACCTGTGAGAATCCTAGAAAATCAAAAGAAATTCTGAAATCTCAGGTGTTATAGGGCATCAGAAGTCAAATTATGTGTTTGCATTTTAAAAATGTATAACCCCAAAGTGCTGGATATCATAAGAATTTCAATATAGAAACATCTTCCTGCATGCCCGAACATCTAGCTCTAAAATTGGAATGTTTGAATCCCATGAATATATATCATGAAGACAATTTTGGCATATTAAATACAGAACCAGAATTAATCAGAATACTGGGCTGAAGTCCTGGATTTTTCTAATCCTGTGACATGAGACAAGTCTCTGAGTCTCCATTTCTTTTACTATGAAAACTTATTAGAATAGCTTATAATCTGCCAGCTGCTATTCCATGGGCTTGACAAATTAAACTTAACTTTTATAACAACCCTATGGAAGGTTCTGTTGTTATAATCCTTTTACATCTTGAAGGGAATGAAGCGCAAAAATACTAAGTAACTGGCCTGAAGTCATGCAGTGTTCGTACATTGTAGTGGCAGGATTTGAACTTAGGAAGTTTGGCTCCAACCAACTGGAAATAATTTCCTGCTTATCTTTCTCTACCTCAACAAACCTTTGCAGAACTCCCAAGGAATGCATGGTGATATATTTTACAATGGCTAGCACAGTTCCATCCCTGATCTCGAAGTGCACATAATTCTAAAGTAAATTCTAAAGTAAAAAGGCTCTCTAAAACTCACCTTAAACATAGATAACATGTTTCTGTGGAAACATACTTAGCAATTTATAGATCTTAGTATAAAGAAAAATGATGTTATTAACATATTTATATTCAGATAATTATTTTTATTCTTCCCTTAAGCATTTTGCATAGTTTAAAACAAGATTTTATTTATTCCAAAATATGTAAGGCATCTTGTATCAAAATAAATAGTTTGAAATTTAAATTTGAAGAAATGCTGGGTCAGATTATTTGGATAATTACTTCCTACAATTCAATTTACTGGCGTATGCTCCATCTATTTCCTAACATACTTTGAAATGTTTCCAACTCATTGCTATGGTTTCCATGAGGAGGGATTTTTATTTTGAGACAGCTAAACTACTGTATAATGTTACCAGGTCTTATAATTGACTTTGACTTTAATAAATTTCTAAAACTTTGTATTTTATTCAAAGATAAATATTTTGTCTATCCTATCCACAGCTGGTTTTGGTATTTTTAATAAATTGGCTGATTTGGATGTTTATTAAAATGACTAGTCTGTTGGACAGCAGAGAGGAATGTTTCCAACTCACTGCTGTGGTTTCCTTGAGGAGGGGTTTTTACTTGTTCTCCTCTTACCTCTTTCCACAGGGGCAAAGTTACCTGCTGATAAATCTAGAGGCGAACTGCCAAATAGTCTAGACTCCAGTCCTGATGTTTCTTGGGAATCAGTCTGACCTGAGAGAGTGAGATTAAGTGTTCTAATCCATGCCTCCAGGTTGAGTACTGTAAGGACAGATTTCCATGTGCAGTTTCCAGCACCACTTGGGGCTGGGTGGGAAACTTTGCCGAAACCCAGTCTTAAGTATTAGGGAGTTCATCTTTGTCACATTCTTCCAGCCTGGGCTTTCTCACTAATAGAGCTTACATTTCAATCTCTGATCCTTTGTTACCTCGACAGGATCATACTGTAAGTAGGGAAGTAGAAGTGCAATCCTGCCCTCCTCAAAACTGTGACACAATCTAAACTCTCCCACAGAGATGGGGCAATCAATGTGAGGACTTAGCAAAACAATGCAGAAACACAGATCTAACAACACCTTTATTTTAGCCTAATGATACCCATTCAGACTTTTGATTTCCATAAATGTAAAATAATAAATTTCTGTTGTTATCAGCTACTGTTTATGGTAACTTGATAACTTTTACATACACGGATGATCAGAATTTTACAAAAGCATAGAAGGGAGAGCTCTGCTTTGATGCAGTTGAACACTGGCCTGAATTGAAGTTATTCATGAGTAGAAATTTTCTATCATTTTTAGGTATGATTTTATCGAGAGTTCTACAAATATAAGCCTCACTGCACATCATATGTTGAAGGATTTAGATTCAAATGGCAATAATGTATGTATATTTTTATCTATTTTTGAAACAGTGTCTCACTATGTTACCCAGGTTGGAGTGCCGTGACAGGATCACAGCTCACTGTAGCCTCGACCTCGTGGGATCAAACAATCTTCCCACCTCAACCTCCTGAGTATTTGGGACCACAGGCATGCACCACCACATTTGGCTCAGTTTCTTTCTCTTTCTCTTTTTCTTTTTTTTTTGTAAAGATAGGGTCTCGCTATCTTTCCCAGGCTAGTCTCGAACTCCTGGCCTCAAGTAATCCTCCTGTCTTGGCCCCTCAAAGTGCTGGGATTACAAGTGTGAGCCATCGCATCCAACCAACAGTTTATATGTGGATAATTTGTGTAAATCATGTATCTTCTGGTCTTCAGTGGCACATAATGTTATGATTAAACTACAAGGACATAAAAGCCATTTGGGCACATCTTTTAAAACATGTTTAAACAAACATTATGATTTAACAAACTCTGCCAAGAACTGTCACAAGAAGCAAGAAATGAATACTTTTTAATACCAGATGTAAAGTGGTTTCTCCTAGCGTAAAGTCAAATTGCATTAGTGACTCAGTCCTATGACAGCTTGCACCCTGGAGATTATCTCTTCAAAGTGCAGAGACAGACTGAAAAACATTAATGATATGTTTGTTTGAGAATCAGCTTAAATGTCTGCATACGAAATACTGAAATAATGTTTCTTAGCAGAGTCATATTTTTGCATTTGTTAAGACAATATAGTAGGGAATACTAATTTTATTTTGAACTCTCATTAGTATTTCCATCTTTCAGGGCACCACATATAGTTTTGACAGGAAAGTAGGAGCAGAAATTCAGCCTGAGGTCCACTTACTAAACTGGGGCTGGCATGGGGCTATACCTGCCCCATATGGAGGAAAGAGTGTCAACTTGTCAAGTCAGGCACTTTGCAGGGCTTTATCCATCCAGAAAGGACATCTTTTCCTCTATTGCACAAAGGTTTTCTATGGACTGGTGACAGATCAGCATGTGATAGAACAGACCACTATTCAAAACATAAAACCAAATATAACATCTTTGGCTAAAATAGTATCTAAATATCATAAGTTTACAATCATTCCTTTGCATGGTTTGAAGTGGTGGTACTAATGGTGATCACATTTTGGATTTATTGATAACGTAGAAATTTGCCTGAAATGTGTTGACAGGTATTATCTTATTTTGCTGATATAAGTACACAGGTCAAGTTAATATGAGTAAATGTCTATCAATGTCCAAGATTTGTAACTTCTATCTTAGTATAATTATGCAATTCAAAAATGTTTTTCTGTGTTCTGTACCTACTGAAAGGTATGACTTGCTACAATCCTTTCTCGGTAAGCTATGAAGGGGAAACTGAGTGAATAGTAGTTATTTAGTACCAAGGACTTGAAGAATAAAAAATACTTCTGCATATTTACATGCTGAAGTAGATATTTTAGTATCAGAAGAAGATGTTCATTATACATTGTTATGTGAAATACATAGATTCAGCCTGAGGTGAATGTGAAATACATAGATTACAAAAAATAATTTTATATAACCTAATGCATAGTCTTTTGTGGGGAGGTATGGTAATTACTCAGATAAAATGCTAGAAGTACACAGGCCAAGATGTTACAGTGTTTATCTCCATTTCAGTAATCATATATTTTTAAGTTATTCATTTGTGCAGACATGTTTTCTAATGTTTTAATGACGCTAAAGTTTATTTTTTTAATTGTCAAAAGAAAATCACCTTCTTAGGATAGTTTTTGCTACTAGGGAAGGGGGAAAACAAAAAAATGACGTATATATATATATATATATATATATATATATATATATGCTATCACTCTCATTCAGATCAGCACTATTTCCTGCTAGTAATATTCCAGTGGATACCTACAGGATCTATCAATACAGAATCTCTGTACTAGTCAGGAACATTCAGAGAAACATAATCAACAGTAAGTGTGTATATACGAAATTTGCTCACATGATTGTGGAGGCTGCAAAGTCCCAACATCTGCATTCGGCATGCTGGAGACCCATCAGAGCTGATGATCATGCAATTCCAGTCTAAGTCCAAAGTTCTGAGAACCAGGGAAGTCCATGGTGGACATTCGAGTCCAAAAGCTGGCAGGGCAAAAACCCAAGAGCCGATGTTTTAGTTCATGTCCCAAAGCAGGAAAAGATCAAAATCCCAGCTCAAACCAGTGAGACAGTGGCAGTTCCTGCTTACTCAGATTTTTTGTTCTGTTCAGGCCTTCAACTGATTGGATGAGGGCCATTCATATTATGGAGGACAATCTGTGTTATTCCATCTACCAATTCAAATATTAATCTTACCCCAAAACCCTTCACAGACACATCTGTAATAATGTTTGACCAAATATCTGGGCACCCAGTCAAGCAGATAAAATTAATCATTGCACATGCCTTGTTTTTATACATGCTGCTGCTGTATTTATTCATTTGATTCATATTTGACTATGTCTTTTCCCATATTAGAAACCTTAAATCATTTACCTTTTATATAGACTAAAAACCAAACTCCACAATTTGGCAGAAGTACAGCAATCTGGTCCTAATCTCCCATCAACCCCCACATGTACCCTACACTCAAGCTACATTGCTCAGTGCGTTTCTTCAAAAGAATAAGTTGTTTTCTTTGTCTTTTTTTCTGTAACAAACATAGTTTTCTGAGTATTAAAGACTCTTCCTCACTTTTTCTACTAGGCAATAACTTATTCATCTTTTTGATCTAGTTCCAAATCAATGATTTTTCTTTTACGAAATCTCAGATTAGCCATTTAAATCCATCTCTCCATTGTGGTCCCATAGCTTTTATTCTCATTGCCTTTACGAGATACTATATTATGTTATACTGTGTTATCATAGCAGATAATTTCATTTCTTGAATTATCCTCAATTGAAGTATTTCTATTAGAACCACAGAACATTCACCCTTCTTCATTCAATGCATCTCATCGTGTCTTGAAAATAGTATACCCAGAAAAAATATCAAGAACAAAGGAGAAATAAAGATTTTATGAGAAAAATACACCTTAAGAAAAATCATTTCAAACCTATCTATAGTACACACACGATAATGGAGCAAATAAAATTTATAGTGTTTGGAAGGAAAGAAGTGCATTTCACTATTCACAGGTGACATAATTAGCTATGTAGAAATTTCCACAAAATCCACAATAAGGCACTGTAACTAATAATTGATTTTAGTAAAATCGCATGATACAAGGCTACTACAAATATCGAACTCCATTTTTACATAACAGCAAAGCTGATTAAAAGTTTATATTAGGCCAGACGTGGTGGCTCACGCCTGTAATCCTAGCACTTTGGGAGGCCGAGGTGGGCGGATCACGAGGTCAGATCGAGACCATCCTGGCTAACATGGTGAAACCCCGTCTCTACCAAAAATACAAAAAAAAAAAAAAAATTTGCTGGGTGTGGTGGCAGGCACCTGTAGTCCCAGCTACTAAGGAGGCTGAAGCCAGGGAATGATGTGAGCTTGCAGTAAGCCCAGATCGTGCCACTGCAATCCAGCCTGGGCAACAAAGCGAGACTCCGTCTCAAAAAAAAAAAAAAAAAAAATTATATTAAAAGTACCATTTACAATATCAAACATCATTAAGTTATTAAGTATAAATCTAAAAGAAATGTAGAGGGTCAGAATGCTGAAAATTATAAAACACTAATGAAAGATATCAGAGAACACCTAAGTAAATGGAGTTATTTCCATTTATAGTGGAATGTTATTGTCATTTCTCCCTAAATTGATCTGAAAATATGACGCAATTTTAACTAAATCACAACAGGACTTTTTAAATCACAACAGGACTTTTTGGAGAAATTCACATGAACTTTAAAATTCATTTGGAAAGGCAAAGAAACTAAATCTCAAAAAAGTAAAAATTTGAAGGATTAAAACTATATAATTTTAATACGAACTCTAAAGCTACGATAATCAAGACAGTGTTGCATCAATGAAAGCAGAAATGTAAATCAATATAACAGAATAGAGAGTGCAGAAATAAGCCCATATGCTTATGGTGAATCATTTTTGACAAAGTGCAAAGTTAATTCAATGGAGAAAAAATAATCTCCAACACACAGTATTGGAATATGAGACACTCATATATATACACACACACCTATACACGTATACCTCAATCCAAACCTCATATCATATACAAAACTTAACACAAAACAGAACATATACCTAAATGTAAAACCTTAAACAGAAAAAAAAACAGAGAAATTATATATTATCTAAACTAAGAACCTCTACTTTTTTAAAGACAAAAGAGAATAGAAAGTAAAGCCGCAGTCTGGAACACAGTATTCTCAAAACACATATTTGAGCACAGAATTATAACCATAATACCTAAAGAACTATCAAAACTTTAAGAAATCAGCTAAATAAACAAAAGCAAAATATTTCAAACAACATTTGCCAAAGAAGATACATAAATGGCAAATCACACATGAATCTATGCTCAAGATCATTAGTTATTAGAGAAATGCAAATACAATCCTCAATAAGATTCCATTATACAGGTATTAGAATGGCAATACTAAAATTAAAAATAAAACTGGCAATACTAAGTGTTGACAAGGATACAGAGCAACAGAGATGCTCATACACTGGTAGTGGGAAAACAAAACTGTACATTTCCTTTGAAGAATATTTTCACAATTATTAAACATACATTTATCATATGATCAAGAAATCTCAGTTCCAGGTATTTATACAAGAAAAATGAACTTTCTTAATCACAGGAAGTTCTGTGGATGAAGGTTTATAATTTTCAATTCACAATCACTAAACCCAAAAACAATCCAAGTGTCCTACAACCAGTAAAATGGTGGTTCTTCCATACCATGGAGTATTAGTGAGCTGTAAAAAGAAGTATTGATGCAAACAACATGAATGAATTTCAAATCATTATGGTAAGTGAGAAAAGCAAATTCAAAAGGCTATATACTGAATTGTTCAATTTACATGGATTTCTGAAAAAGACAATATTATAGGCTTGGAAAACACATCAGTATTTGCTGGCACCTGAGAAATGGAGAGGGTAGGGACATTGACTACAAAAGAAAAAAAAGGAAATTCTGAAGGACAATGAAATTGTTCTATATGTTGACAGTAAAACTATTTACAAAATTGTATGAATTTAAGACTTATAGAACTAGACACTATAAAGTGTAAGTTTAACAGTATGTTGTATTTCAATAATACTGACTGCAAATAATAAAGTAAATAATTGATAAAATGTATAGTAAATTAAAATCCAACAGTAACAAATACTCAGTTTTGACATGTGAGCACTAGTGGTTTGCTTGCACCTTATAATCTAGCACCTTAGGTTACTAAAACAAACATATATGTGTATTAATAGTATAATTTTTTTCTTGCAGCATATAAGAAACAAAATAAGTAGATTAAATACAAATGGCCAAATACATCAGAGCTCACTCTACTCAGGAAATGAAGATAATACTAAAGACCAGCTCATAGTACACACACATTTAGCTAAGTAGTTTTTCTTGGAACTTCACAAATGCAGTTTTTGTATTAGGTATTAGTTATTAGTTATTGCTAATAATGCCACTATTTGCTTACATGTTGTTATATGAAAATGATGTGTTATAAGGAAATAATTTGTGTGTACAGCTTCATTATGTCAAAAACACAACCAGCTCTAAATTGTATAAAACTATGAAAGTTTGTGTTTTCATCATGAAGTCTGTATTTGTGTTTTGAATTTTAAATTTTTTAGGAATGTGTTCTGATGGCATGATTTTAATGACAAGAAAACATTCTGGAAATGTTACACAGATAAAGAAGTTTGTATCATATCAAATTGTTAATCATGCTTCACTCATCAGAAACACATACTACGAATGAAAAAATAAAATCAGTTGAATGAAACAGTTTATTTGGTGACATTGTAAAACTTTGATACTACATAAAAAGCAATATGTATTATTCTTCCTATATTATTCTCATTATGTTTTAATATGGAAGTTCTTCATAAACAACTCTTATAGCATGCTGAAATGCAGTATATATTCTAGTTTTAAAATAAGTTCTATTGACAATGTTTGAATTCCTGAATGAACCACTCTGCAAGAACATTCTGTAAAAAACTGATTTGATCCTAACTTAAAAATACATAAAATAAACAGGAAGTCTAATGTCTTTAGTAAATTATTTTAATACTTTCATGCCTGGAAGACAGACAGACAGACACACACACACACATACACGTACACATACACACACACACACACTACAATGGATGTTGATATTATACATCTGTGAAAAACTATCATGACACCTCCAAATTTAACAGAATATTTTGAATTTTATTTTCTTATCAAAGATCAACAACAGAAAAACATGAAATCCATTCTTTCTATTAAAATATAATTGAAATATAATTACATGTATAAGGTTAATGATTAAAAGTAGCTATTGATGTAGAATTGAAGAGAAATTTTAAAAATACAAAATCATTTGCTTTATGAAAATAGATAAAAGTGAATTCCGTCAGCTTACTGTAATCACTGCAAATTCTTTTCTTCCAGTCTAGCACCACGCCTCTCTGAGACTGGCTTCTCCACTGAGTGTTATGAAATCAACACACTAACATTTAAGATCAACACTATCCCCTATGAGTGGCATTGTCATTTATCCAACCTAGATTACATAAATTAACAACCAAAATGCAAACTTCTCACATTGAAAACTTCATTGGCATACACATGATTGATTCAAAATGCACACATAGCAGTTTAGTGTTGGGACTGCTACTTCACTTGGAACCTTTGTTTGGTCATAGTTGAGAAACAACAGAAAGTTGCAACTGTAATAGTATTTTTATGTAAAGTACCTATGTAAATGATTTTAATAAAAAAGTGTGCGTTTTTTGCAACCCTATCTTATTGCACATTGATCTGAGTATTGGAATAATATTTGATCTGGTAAATCTAATAATAAAATTATTCTTATTTCATTTCTCTTTTATTTCATTTTTCAAATAATTTTATTTTTATGTTTGTTTTTAATTGTGTTACAAAAGCATAGGTCTCTGACAATTAGAAATTAAAAAGCAAAACTGTACCTCACAATAAATGGTATGAGAAACAGTGCTATAAAATTTATCTCATAATAAGGAAAAACAGAATGATTAATAGTTTTTCACAGAAAATTGGGTTATATTGTAGTGAGGTGCCCAAAGAATGTTAATAAACATCAAACTGCAAAGTGCTGTAGTCTTTACTAAAGCCCTATAGTGGGCTGGCTCTTAGCCCTGTCTTGTTAAAATTCTAATTAATAACCAGGAAGAAAAGAGATAAAGGACATGTTTTTAAGATTTGTAGATGGCAGCAAGCTAGGAGTGATAACTAACTCAACAGACACAAAATCAAGGGAAAAAGTGGTTTTGACCATCTGTCATGCTGCATAGAAACTCAGACAATATTTTATGGAACTCAAGCAAAAGTCTGGTACTTTTCAAAACTCAGTGGTATACTTCCAAAAAAAAAAAGGAAAGCTTTTTGGAGTAGTTCCTTAAAAAGAAAAATTCGGAAATTTTGATTGCATGTGCAAATACTTTACGATTAGTGGGATGAGGCTCCTGAAAATTCTAACACAGAAAGACATTTTGTTTGCAAAAGACAAGTTAACATGGGTGAAGTATCCCATTATTCTCCAGGCTCAAAAGTCAATTTCAAACTGGATTTTTATTTCTGCCTTTGTCAAGTATAAAGAATTTTTCTTCTGATCATGATCATCTCTCCATTGTTCAAATCCTAAATCAAATGACCTGAGGCTTTTTGTGTCCTGGACCTTCAGTGGTACAATCAAGAAGAGCCATGGGATTCAAAGCGGAAGTGTCAGAGCTGGGCAAAAGGTTTTTGGCACAGTTGTGAGTATTTCTCTGCAAGCATGAAGCTCAGTGGGCAACAGGACAGGCTGATTCTGGGTACTGGCAGCTGTTCAAGCAAGAGGAGAGCGAGAGTGACAGCTCTGGGCCAAGTTGGTTTCCCCTACTCTCCCTGGTGTTGGGATTGAAGTCTGTCTGTCTTTACCCCTGAGAAGCTAAGTCCCTCCATTCTTTTCTCTGGACTTTTTTCCCTTTTCTCTTTTCCTTTTGCCTTCCCTCCTCTTTGAAGAAACAAAACAAAGCAAACCAAAACCCTTTCCACGTAGGTAGGCAGCAGTTTGAGTCTATGTTTGAAAGGGAAGCGGGCAGCATAGAAAGCCACACAAGAAGCAGCCTTCATTTTTCAGCCTCTCAAGTTTAACTAAAAATGTTTGAGGAGAAATTGTATCATGACAATGTTCATATTAATCATAATAGCTTACTATTAAAATGCAGCTGTCTATATTATGGAATAGTGTAGGACGCTTACTTCATTTTACAATGAGGTTTTAAAGAAATTTGGAGTATGTAGTAGGCACCTCCAAGTAATGTGCCTCATGCATCCATTTCCAGATTTCTAAAATGAAAATAACAGCAATATTGCACTCCATTTTATATCCATATTATTGGCTTTATTTGGATATGGTGGCCAAAGTGCCCTAAATTAGTCCCAGTAAATTCCTCAAATTCCTGACGGTGGTTTCATGTGTTCTCCTTACTCATCCCTCACGCCCTTCCTCGCCTGCGTCTTCACCAGAATGCCTCCGTGTTGCATCCCCTGCTGACCACTTTAGGAACATTACCGCTGTGCTAGGGACACTGTCTGCGGCATGCTGACCACCGAGATGCCCCTGCTTCATCTTCAGGCAGAGCACACAACTACTCCAACTGGAACACGGGCAGGCCCCCTTCGTTCCTCAAAGCACCATGGTACCCTGGACAGAACTTTAACAAGGCTATACTGAAGGTCTGTGGGGAAAGAAAGGGAAATCAGCCTCAGTATCCTAAAGCTGAGACCTTCCTCAGAGCCAGCTGCTTAAGGAATGTGCAGACATCTTCAGAAGCACTCCACGGCCCAACAGGCCTAGGAAGTATTTTCTACAACCCTTTGAGAGGCAGGATTCGCCTTCTTCCAGGTTGATTAAAAATGTAAACAAGCATTCCCTCAAGTAGAGGGCCTCAGAGTGACACACCTTCATAACAGAGAGGCCCGAGCCCCTGACACACAGACACCAAATATTCTGACAACACTTATCTGTCACAAAGGCCAGTAAAATCCTTTGGTACGCCCTTTCCCCGAGACCTAAAGTCCACCTTGCCTCCAAAGAAGAGTTGCATGAAAACAAAGAGAAGTATGTAGAAACAACGGTGTTCAAATGAAGTTTTAGAAAAAGAAATTTCTCAATAGGAAATAATTCATAGTGTGATCATTCTGCTGAAAAAAATAAATGCTAGTCATGTTATAAAGAGAAGACAGAATCACAATTAGAAGTTTGTTTTTGAGGGCTATTTTCCTTCACTTAAGTCTATCCTCAAATTTATGCATAGGTATTTGTTCGATTTTATTTTTAAATAAGAAAATATAGAAAATGAAATATTTATGAAATATTTGATGTTAAATAAGACATCAATGTATGAAATGTTTATAAAATATATACATACTGTTGTACTGAATGAGTTGGATCTTCAGAGTAAATTCCTAGAATTTGGACTGTAGATGAAAAGGTTAACATATATCTAGTTTTTTTGTTTTTTTTTTTTTTTCAGATATTTCCAAATTCCCTCATGAAGGATTTTACCAGTTTGCATCCCTACTAAATATGTAAGAAAGTTATTGTTTCTACATACTCTTGCAAGGAGAGTATATTCTATACTCTTGTTAGCAGAGTGTATTATTATGCATCTTAATTTTTGCCATTCTGATAATTCTGATAATATGATGGCTTTTATGTGCATCTTTTGATTATCAGAGAGGCTAAACATCTTTCCATATGTTCAGAGGTTTTACATATGTTTTCGGTAGATTTTTTTTAATCCATTGTCATGAGCCTTTTGTGACTTTTTCTCTCATAATTATGAGTTTCCTATTATTAAGGTATCAATCCTTGATCAGTGATACAGCGGTATATATTCTTCCATTTTCCGTTTGTCTCTTGACTTTGTTTTGGTGTCTTTTTCCTATTCAATTACTCTCTTCTTAAAGGTTTATGCAGTCAAATGTATAAAGATTTCTTTTATTGGGTTTTTCTCCAATTGCAATTATGGTCTTAAGTAGCAGGCCAAATCTTAGTTCAGTTATTCTATCCTTATGTTGCCTATTAAGACTCTTGTCCGTAGCATTTGTGGTCAGCCTGACAGCCAGGCAGAGTAAATGCAGATAATTTGTGCCTCCAGTCCCAGGTACTCTCCTTTTCCTGTTTCCTCTTTCACTTCCCAGTGAAGATTTAATATTTTTTTAAAATTTTTATGTATTTTTGCTTCCATGTGTGGTGCAGACAAGAGCTGGCCTCAGGCTAGAAGCAATGAAAATGAGAAAATCACTCCCGCCATTCCTTTTTGCCAGTGGTGGTTTACTTGCCAGTTTCTGCTACATTTTGATCATTCCCCAGTGACTTCCAGTGGCTGTTCATTTTTGTATTTTCTCTAGAGTTTATAGCTACTATCTGTGGGAAGTTGATTCAATGGAAGCTAACTTGTCCCTTCTCAGGAGTGAAACCCAAGCATGTAAATTTTGTCAAAGTTAGAAAGCCTTATCCTATACCCATGTTGAGGACAAGTTTCCAAAGTAATTAGATAATTCTAACTAGAAAAGGTTTACCCTAATGCTTTCTCAAATATTCATTTTTCCAAAAATTCTTAACTTCTAGTACAAAATCAGTTTTATTTCATAAGAAAAAGCGAGTATTTTTGCCACTTGTTGCAAAAGGTCAATCTGGTTTTAATAGTCTCTTATATCGCTATCTGAAAAGTAAACTGCATAACTACCATGCCTTATAAAAATGATTGTTTCAGTGACCATAAGAGATATTAAAATCACCAATAGCAAGTAACCAAGCTTTATTTACATAGACAATTCAAACAAAATATGATTTGATCAACACTGACCTATGCTGAGGAGCAAATGCACACATCATGAAGCCTCTGGTACTCAGTTTGAGCATTACCTTTTATATTTCTGTGAAAGATAAAAAAGAACTAGAAAACAAGGGCAAGGTTAATGATGAGAACTGGGATCCATCCTCCTCTTTTACATTAAGTATTCCAGTTATTTACTGATAGTGACAGTAATTTCAAGGATGCTTGTTTAACTGGAGTCTGTTTGAATGGGTATGAGTCTCTATGCTGAATGGTCTCTAAAAGCTGTGAATAGTTACATTAGCATATCAAAAGCCTTCCAAAGTGTCTTTGGGAGTTTTTATTTTCTTTTATCTGCAGGTTTTCTCTGTTTGGAAGCGGTTGGTAAGAAGTGTATCTTGGGATCTGAGTTTTATTTCAAGGTTATTGAAGTATCACAGGAGTGCAGTCAAATGAAAAACTGATGAATAATATCCAGGGGGCACTGCTAGTAAGACAACCCCGTCGTTTCAAGAAACTTGAGAAATAATGATAAAGAAACATTTTTTCGAGTCTGTTGCTAGTGAGAATAAATTTTGACAGAATAGTCAACTTCTTTTTCTACGTTTGACTATAAATTGTACATTTCCAATATTCCACTTCACAATGAATGCCTATCATTTTGCAGTACTAAGCTCTTATGTTCAAGAAATACCTAAACTTTAAACACAAAATTGTTGTCTAAAATAGAATAATGTAATATAAAATAAATCCAAGACCATTTAAGATATTCATGTCTTTGTTTAACAGTAAGCTTTGGAGTAACTTTCAGGAGGTTTTCCCATACTAATTTTGTCATTAACAATGTGCCAATAAGAACGGTCACTTATGTTATCTAGGTATAGTATTCTGCATATCCAGACTGGGTGATGACAAAAGTTCTTCTTGAAGATTGTCTGCTATCTACTATTGTCTAATAAATTAAAAAGTCCTTAGTGTAAACATATACAAATTAATAAATACACACAAAAAATATAAATGGAAAATCAACACTCAGAGAGTGTGTCCTCATCATGCGACTTAAGAAATATTTTATCTTTGAAAACTTTTGTGGGCTTCTCAGCAAGTTGGCTTAACATGGAGCAGCTAAAATAGTCAGAAACCTGTAATCTTACTCTCTTAAAGAATGAGAAGACAGATGTCAGGACTACCACTGAAGTTACAAAATTCAAAAAGGGGGAAAGTTTGGAAAAAAGAAAACCATACAAGGGCAGCACCAAATTCTGCATATAAACTCTGACTCAATCTCTGGCAGATCCAGGAATGAGACTTGCATGCAACAGATTCCAAGCCCTACTTACAAAACTAAAAGATCTGAAAACGTATCTCAGCTGCTGTCAACAATAGGGGACTCCGTTTGCAGTGTGTTTAGCCATGCTAAACTTCTAAAACAAAAGGTTACACATCATATAAATACCATTCTAGAAGAAAAGGAGGGAAAATATGGAGCAGAAATATATTTGAAGAATTAATGGACAAAAATTTCCCCAAGTTGATGAAAGGCATAAGTTTACAAATTTAAGATCATCAATCTTAATTAGTGTAACTGATCCTATATTATAAAAATCATAAGGTGTTTTACTTTTCTTTGTCTTTTTCTTTCTCCATGCATGATTGATTGCATGTAATTATCTCAGGAGACAGTAGTCACTAATAATTGATTAACTTCATATTCTAACCCACCGGGGGTTGCCTGAAAGATTAATAAACTTGTTTTTCTTTTAAAGAACAATAATCCTTAGGTCACACAGAGTTCTTTGATGGCATCTAGAAGTTCAGTCTGAGGAGGGAGGCAAACAACTTTGATCATGGAAGGTTCTCACCTCACACACACCTTCCACACACCTTCCTTATTCATGAAATCACCCAGTTAGGTTCAAAAGTAGGTCGGACTTCAGAGTTTGTCTCTCTTGGATTTGGCCAAATCAAATAAATCTTTCTCTGCTCCTATGCACTGATATGACATTGTTTGGCTTACTCCGCACTGGATATTCAAACCCAAATTTCAGGGTTCTAACAACAGCAGAATAAATACAAAGAAAATCACACCTAGACACATCATAATCAAATCGTTGATTCAAACCTTAAAAGAAAGTCTTCAAAGTAGAAATACAAAAAGAACACTTTACATACATGGGAGGAATAATATTAATGTCTGCTGACTTTCATCAGAAACAATAAAAACCAGAAGACAGTGTAATAATATTTCAAAAGCTTAGAACATTTTCACCGTAAAATTTCCATTTCCAGTGAAAACATCTTTCAAAAATTTAAAGCAAAATGAAAATATTTTCCAATGAGAGAGTGTGTCTATTCGTGTGAGAGGGAAATAATGTCTTAGCAGATCTGTACTACAGAAATTTTGAAGAAAATCTTCTAGTTGAAGGAAAATTAATAATGATATACACATTGTCAACTAGTTTGACTTAATAGAAAATTATAAAGTGCTACACATAAAAATATCAGTATATGCATTCTAAATGCTTCCTAGAGAGTGCATCTATTTGTGTGAGAGGGAAATAATGTCTTGTCAGCAGACCTGCACTACAGAAATTTTAAAGAAAATCTCTCAGTTGAGGAAAAATTAATAACGATATACACATTGTCACCTGGCTTGCCTAAATGAAAATTATAAAGTGCTACACACAAAAATATCAGTATATACATTCTTTCTAAGTGCTTGTGTACATTTATCATGGTATAGTACATTTATAGACCATATTCTGCGCATCAAAGAATGCTCAGTAATTGAAATCACACAAAGCATCTTCTTATCCATGATAAACTAAAAAATTAATGGAAGGATAGGAGATAAAACTCTAAATGTTTTAAAACAACATGGAGTTGCACATATCCTATGGTTGAATAATATGTCATAAGGTAGATACAAATATATATTCAATTGAATGAAATAAAAATGAGATATATAAAAATATGTGAGGTAAAGCCAAGTCAGTACTTAAAAACAAATTTAATGTGAAAATTCCTGTATTTGCAAAGTATGATTGCCATCAATTACCAGGAAGGATTTGGAGAAACTAGAACTCTCATACACTGCTGGTAGAAATGTAAAATTGTATAAAAACTTTTGAAAAGTGCTTTTTCAGTTTCTTAAGAAGTTAAACATACTAAATATATGGAAATAAAACTTGCCGAGATTTTTCACTGTTTCTGTGAAAAGCCCTCTCCTCCTAGAAATATTTTCACAAACCACTCGAGATCTTAAGTAGATCTGTAGCCATTTGTCTTCTTAATTGTTCTGACCCAATGAGATAGTCAAACTTCTATGTAAAATGGTTACAGTTGTACTAGGTTCTGGGTTAAGACTCCAAGGTGCAAGAAAATATAATAGCAGCTACTTTCCTAGGTATTTACATATCAAAGGTGAATCAGTTCCAGGAACTTGGACACATCTCCATAAAAACTGGGTCACAAGGGGATACCTGGCTGTGAGAGAGATTTCATATACATGCATGCTGAAAGGCTGGAGTAAGGAGTCCCTTTCAGGAGGGGTTGGATACGGCTGCCTCCTCTCCCTTTATAAGCAGAGAAAAATTATTTTTTTCTTTATTCTAGCTATTGGGCTGTCCAGATACTTGTATAGGACAATTGGCCTACTTCTTATCACATTGTTCGAAGGGTAAGGACTAAGGCAAAGGGAGGAGCATACTTATTACTTACAGTGACATATATGATAAGATCTACCTCTAATTAACAACTCCGTCATGTGTGCTTTTAGGTTTAAATTAATAAAGATGAATGTTAAAAATCCAACATACACGTAACACACAACCCTGACATTCTACTCAGAGGTATTTACCCTATATGAATGAGAGAAGTAAATTTAATAGCAGATATATACATAGAACAAAAATTGATAAAACTAGGAAACAGACAAAGCCATCTTAGTAGATTTTAAAGCATCTCTCACAGTTAGAAAAAAGTGTGTGTGTACACACTCACACGTGTTGTTGATGACTTACACAATTTAAACAATGTGACCTATTACCGGACATATAGAAAACACTATGCTCAAACATTTCAGAATGCACTTTGTTTTCAAGGACACATTAATAATTTCCAATTATTGACAATATGCAGAACCATAAGGTAAGTTTCAAAAAATCTCCAAGTATTAAAATAATACACAATATTTTATCAATGTGCTATCAAATAAACATAACTACTATTCCCTATGTATCTGGAAATTAAGAGTGATAAATTGCAGGCATGCATAAAAATAACAATAAAAATAGAAAATAATCTGAACAGTGAAAATATCATATATCAAAACTTACAGGATGCAATTAAAGCATTGCTTCTCCTCAGTCACCTTTTTAAACTTCTGACTTCCCCTTAAACATTAGTATTACCAGAATATATACCTTATTTATAATTTGTTCCATGCTACCTATTCTTCTTGAGTGATAGCATTCCAGTACTAGTTTAACCCATCAGGTACATACTAATGGTTTCCTAATACTATTTCTATTTCTGACTATAAAACGCTTGGATTTTCTAATGAGGCCGATTTACTAACAACTCAGAAGCTGGCTGAGAATGTGTCCATTTTATTCTTCCTCTCTTTAACCTTTCTTTAATTTAGAGGTAAATGAAAGTGTAAAATGAAGAAAACAAGGAATGCCTTGTGAAACAACTACTTTTGGATTTTTTCTTGGTTCCTCACTTTATGACCTCAGGCAAATCTGTTAGAAAGTTAAGGAAACTTTCTTAGGGTTTTGATATCCAAATCCTAAACACCATCACTTTTACTGAGCCAGCTTTAAAGTAAATATCACAATGAGAAAGAATGTCCCTCTTCTGGTGAACTATTCAAGGAACTAGGCATGTGGGCCTGCTTTAGCTCCTGAAGAAAACAGAAAATGTAAGAGGCTAAGAGCGGTCGGCACTAGCCATGTGTAGGTCTGTCACAGTGTACCCTTGTTAAAAGCATCTGAAACAGAGCACTCAGAAGTAAACAGGATATACTTGAAGAGTATTCACTCCCATCATTTTCATGGTCATTGCCATCATCCTAAATGGAAAGCTAGGATAGTAGAATAATTCTATCCAAAACATAAAATATGAAATCAAGAATGACAAGAGCTGATAACCTACATGTTGATATACTACACTTTTTCATTCATAATACCTTAAAAACAAACATAGAAACAAACAACAGTGCTTTTTCTAAGTTTGATGTTAAGTGCTTATTTTTGACTTTTAGTTTGGTCAGGCGCTAGGTCTAGCTATTCTCTGGCCATGTTACTTCTCCCCTACTGTCTAAAGCAAGAGACAAATAAAAGAAACATAGCTTTAATGTAACCTTAGTTTTAACATAAGTTGGTGCCTTTTGGTTTGAGACAAGAAATGTTTTGAGGGTTGAGAAAAATGAATCTCTCATTTATGGCTTGAGATGCCAAACTGGTCACTGTAATGACCACTGATCACTGAAGGAGCCCAGGCCATTTTTGAAACTGAAGTGACTTTTAACCAATCCCCCTCCACCTTTTTTTTTTTTTTATCCAAAAGTTGAATGTAGAGAGGCCTTGAAAGTTGGAAAGCATGACCTCAAAGCAATTCAGTGTGTAGGAAAGAACAGGAAAATGCCTGAAATAAAATTATCTTGAGAGGAAATTTGAGGCTGGTAATTTAAGTTCAATAGTAGTTCCTAATGGTTTTTAAGGGGTTAGGGGTATGGGATGATGGCTGATTACTGTGTAATATATACCTAATGTAGGCAGCTCTTCTAGATTTAGTAACAGTGATCCAGTAGGTTGTCTTTTAAAAAACAACAAACTAAGCAAAAAGATGAACTAAAGTGAACTGGCCTTTTGGCATGACCACCAATGTCAACTGCACAAAATGGTATAAGCCTGCAATTTTGGCCCTCACACACAATTGTCATTTGTTTAGGTAAGCAGAACCTGTCCTCTATAGTGATACTTTACACCAGTGAGAAGCAGTGAAAGTTTTGGCCACATGAGATTTTAGGCTGTTTTTCATTTTGTGTTTGGAATTAGTCCTGAAAACTTTTGATTAAATTCCAAGAAATTTTAGACCTTTTTTTCCTGTATGTCTTTCTCCCCCATTTACGTCGTAGCATGAGGAAGACCTTAAGTAGAAATAATTATAAAATGGAAGATAAGTAACAGTACGCATACCTGAACTGGGTAAAACAGATTGTTTTAAATATATTTTATCACTTTGATTTCTCTCTTTTTAGGTTGAAAAGTATCTTTTTTATTTAAAGATATATAAACCATTTTCTACGTTAAAAATATTAAATCTTTTTTTTTTTTTTTTTTTTTTTTTCAGGCGGAGTCTCCCTCCGTCGCCCAGGCTGGAGTGCAGTGGCTCTATCTCGGGTCACTGCAAGCTCCGCCTTCAAGGGTTCACGCCATTCTCCTGCCTCAGCTTCCCCAGTAGCTGGGACTTTAGGCTCCCACCACCAAGTGCGGCCAATTTTTTTTTATTTTTAGTAGAGATAGGGTTTCACCATGTTAGCCAGGATGGTCTCAATCTCCTGACCTCGTGATCCGCCCACCTTGGCCTCCCAAAGTGCTGGGATTACAGGTGTGAGCCACTGCACTCAGCCAAAAATATTAAATCTTTACCAGTTTATGGTACAATCGTGTTTTCTAATTTGGTGCTCTTTTTTTAATGTCATTACTATTATTGTTTTTGTTTTTCGGATATAGGGAAGACATAAAAATATGTATATAAACATTTCAATATTTTCTTACATGGTTCCTGGCTTTGGTCTAATGATTAGTTAGTCCTACCTCTTTTACCCTCAATATCATACAAGCAATTATTTCCTCATAGTAATTTGAAATGTCTGTGATTACATTTATGCCATAAATCCACTTGAAATATATTTTAGGGTATGTGAGAAAAATAAGATTAGTTCTTAATGTGTATGTTTCACCCATTAATTATTGCATTGGAGATACTATAAGGTATTTTAGAAAGCTATTAAGAATAAACTTGAAATATATCCAAATAAGCAATTAGCTCAATAGTTGTGTGAGAATTAATATTATTGGATCTACATTTACCTTATTATTGAAAAGTAGATTATACTTTTAATCTCAATTCAGATCACTTATCTATTCATGTACCTTTCTAAACCTAAAGGTGAAAGAACATTAAGAAAAATTCTGGTAGATATTTCTCAGAGAGGGCTTTTGGGGTGCCCCTCATATTTCTCTGTATTTTTAAAGACATTCTTCAAAACATACCTTTTTTTAATACAAAAAAAGGACTTTTCTAAATTTTCTCCTTCCACAATACTGTACTATAATGAGAGCAAAGAATATCACTTTAAAAAATGCTGAAAATGAGTAAAAGGGTAAGATTAAAACAAAACTTTTTGCAAATGGTTGAAAGAGACTGAAAAATTCTTGTTGTTAAAGTGGGACAGAGAGAGCACAAGTGCACAGAAATGCACCCGTGGGAGCTGTTGTGGGAGCTGTTGTTCAAGCAGAGATCTCTGAAAAACCAGAGCTACATATGGAAAGCAAAGAACTTCAGAAGCAGTTGATCCTCATTGTGTGCAGATTTGCATTTGTAAGTTTGTCTTCTTGCTAAAATGTATGTTACTTCAAAAATCAATAATCACTGTCAATGGTCATTTGCAGATATATGCAGAGTGGCAAAAAATTTGTTACCTGGAGAGAGAGCACGTTCCCAGCTGAGGTTGAACAAGGTAGTGCTTTTCCTGTTTGTTTCCACTTTCATGCTATAAACAAGTGCACTTTTAAGGGTTTATTTAATGCCACATTTTTCACACTTTTTTGTGTGATTTTTTTGGTGAGTTTGCTGTTTAAATTGGCCCCAAAGTGTAGTGTTGGAGGGCTGTCTAGTGTTCCTAGGCTAAAGAAGGCTATGATATGCCTTACAAAGAAAATACAAGTGTTAGATAAGCTTCATTCAGGTATGAGTTACAGTGCTGTAGGCTGTGAGTTCAATGTCAAAAATCAGTCAACAGTATTTATTATATAAGGTGTCTTTAAACAGAAACACTCATGAACCAAGCTTATTGACTGATTGATAAAAATTTAGTGATCAAAGGCTTCCAGGACCCTAACCCTGTACTTCCCCAGGAGCGATGTTCACTAATTCAGTGTTTGCAACAATATGACATAAGTACTGCAGAAAACAAGAAACAACTGCCATTGGACTACTACCTGCCTAATGTAGTGGATTTCCCTTCACTACACAGTGGAATCCCCTGGAGGGTGAGCATTTAAAAAATGCAGATGCTGGTTACCCATTTTACCCCCGCCACCCCCAAGCCACGGAAATCTGAATCTGTGGAGGTCTCTGCTTTGATGGTTTTGAAATCTCAAGTAATTCCAGAAATTTTTCTTTTCTACAAAATTATACCTCAAGAAAATGGAAGTTGTTGATGGAAAGGCTCTTTTCAGAAGAGAACATCATCTGGGATGTTGCTCTTCTCTCCTTCATTCCAGCTTCCTGGAATGCAGCAGTGATGATTTCAGCTCTACTAGCCTTCCTTGCTCATGAGGCAATCTTGAAAATGACAAAAACTAGTTTATTTAATTTATCTTACCAGCTAGTACCTCAATTCCAACAATGTTGGATGCCACGATGTAAAATCCCTTTTACAGTGTTTCCTAAGCCTCATATTCTCATAGCCACTTTACCCTCTATAATCAGTCCCTTGCATGCAACCTTATCTTTTTTTTTTTTTTTTCTTCTGTCATCTCACTCACTCCTAGGGAAAACACAATCTGGCTAATCTAGCTTTCCGTTTTTCTACACTTGCATGTGTGCAGCTGAACAGAGCTGGGGTAAAGCAGTTTTCTTAAATTAAGCGAACAGCCATTACTTTCAAGAAGGCCATTAGAACTGTCTGGCAATGGTACAAAATTTCCCCTCTCCATACCTTTTACTCTCTTACTCTCCTAGATGACTATTTTATACCTCCTTTTCTCTTCTCTAGCCTCCAAGACCTCTTTCCCCATCTTTTTTCTCATCTATTGATTCTGCTTCCTATTTCATTGAGGAAACAGAAGTAGTAAAAAGAGATAAGTAGAATAATATATTCAAAATGCTGTAAACCTAGGACTGTAGGTACAGCCAACTTACCTTGCAAGAATGAATGTCGTAAAAAGATACATTTTAGGCAAACAAAAATTGAGAAAATATTAAAGATGCATTTAAGGCAGAAAAAAAATGAGCACAGAATAAAGGCTTGAGCAGTATGATGGTACAGAAAGAAAAACATAAACATATGAATAAATATACAAATACTGGATGTATAAAAGAGTAATAATCACTTTTCATTTTTCTATAATAAGCCCTGAAATAATAGATATAGGATGCATTGCTTTTAATAAAAGGAAGGGAGGCATTAATCATCTCAAAATAATTCAAAAAAGAAGTAAACTGAAAAAGAATATATTAATAGTTAAAAGAAGTATAGACAGAAAGTACATACTAATTATAAATAAATCCATGCATATCAATAAACACTCCAGATAAAACACAATGATTATTAGAATGTCAGTAAAAATCCAGCTATCTTCTATTTACAGTATGTATATTAAAAACATCAGGCCACAAAATGTTTGATAATATCAAAATGAAAAATTACATCTCAAACCAATACTAAACAAAGTCCCAACATACTGAAGATAAAAACTAATAACAAGAGATAAATAGTACTATATAAATTTAAGAATAACTCAACCATGAGTTTCACTGGAATTCAGAAAACACTTAGAAGGTTTAATGGATAAACTACATATCAAAATGTGTGGAAGATAAGCAATATGATTTAAAAGGTAAATTAATAGCCTTAAATTTGTATAGTAAAAAATAATAATAATTTTAAAATGAGAATAAAAAAAAATAGCTCCTGACATTGAGGAGCTGGCCTGTTACCATCAGCCAGGCCCCAATATCCTCTTGTTAAACATGAACATTTCACAGAACAAAGCCACTCTGTCACCACAGTGATCAAGACAAAAACAAAACTACGCCATAATCATGTTTGAATACAGAAAAAGTATAAACATTTTCTAAACCACAAAATAGTGCACATTCCTGTCTCCCGGTTAATATAAGCAATGGCTACTTTTTCATCAATTACAGCTTTAGCCTCTCTGTACTCATGTCTCCTTCCACATAAGATTTATTCATATACCCAATCATAGTACTACCCCCACTTCCTGAGAGTAGCTAATCCAGAGAAACGCCACACTTCTTAAATATCTCTCACTACAAGAAGCAATAAATCCAGCTTATTCCTGGTGGGTTTTCGCAGGAGGATACCGACCAAAAAAAAAAGGATCATATATCTAATTATCTAATTAAAGAAGATACAAAACACAACATCAAAAGCAAATTAGAAAAAAATAAAATAGAATGAAATAGGTAAAATCAGACGTCAGAGTTAATGCAACAGCAAATGTACACAAAAACAGAAGCCAAAGTTAATGCAACAGCAAATGTACACAAAATAGAAGTTAGAAACAGTAAAACTAAAAGTTAATCTTCGAAAAGACTTATATTATAAAAGGTAAACTCCAATTAAATAATAAAAGGAAATAAGGCACACATGTTCAATATTAAGGATAGAAAAAAATATGTAGGGGTGAATAGAGAGGCAACAAATATGCATTTTGAGTAAATTTAGGTCAATAAATGTGGAAAAGAAAAGGACAGACTGGTAAATAGAGTAAGACCCCATCTCTACAAAAATAATTTTAAAAAAAATCTAGCCAGGTGTGGTGGTGTGCAGCAGTAGTTCCAGTTATTTGGGAGGGTGAGGTGGGGGAACACTTGCGCCCAGGAGGTCAAGGTCACCCCACTCAATGTAGCCTATGTAACAGAATGAGACCAAAAAGACAAATTCTTAAAACTACAACTTGCCAAAACAGACTTACAAAATAACTATGTGAGCTAAATAGAATAAGCCTATAAGCACAAAATACAATTTTACACTTTGTTAAAAAGCTTCCCACAAACAAAATACAATGGTCAGACGGCTTTACAGATAGGTTCTAACGAACATTCTAGTATTAAATCATTTCAATCTTATGCAAACTCTTCTAAAGAATATAAAAATGAACGATTTCCAACTCATTTTATGTGACAAATATCATGTTGACTTCAAAATTAGGCAAGTACAATATGAGAAAAGACAATTACAGGCAAATCACAATTACAATTGTGGCTATAAACATCTTAAACTAAACATTAACAAAGAATATTCAGCAAACTATACAAATATAATGAATCACTCCCAGGCTCATTTTATCATAGCAAACAAAGTTGGATTTAATCTCAAATAAGAAAAGATTTTCACATAATGCATTACATTAACAGATAAAGGCAAGAAACCCATGAGAATCTTCATAAGATGGAGGAAAAACATTCAATAAATTCATCATGCATTCATAAGATGTCACTTATCAAACTAGGAATAGAAGGGAATATCACATCCTGATAAGATGAACCTATGAAATACACACAATATCCATTTTGGAAAGTAGTGAAATATTAGAAGCACTCCATTAACATTATAAATAGCACAATACCCATTACAGCTATTACTGTATCTATTCAGTATTTCACAGGGGGCCCTAACAAATGCAGTAAGAATATTAAAAAGTTATAAAATTAGAAAGAAAATATAACTCTCAGTAATTACATGTTACCAAACCGTATACATAAATATCTCCAAAGAGTTTACAGGCAAATTGTTGAATTAGTAAGATTTAATAAGGTCCCTGATACAATATAAATACACAAAAATAAACTGCATTTTCTATATACTAGCAAGAGTTAGAACATATAATTAACAATAAATATAATCCACAGTAGTAACAATATATAAAGTGCTCTGACTTAAATCTACCAAAGGATTACCAAGTATTAAATAAAAGGAGACGAATACCATGCCCATGAATAGTGACTAATCACTGTAAAGAGGTCAACTCTCCCAAAACTGATACAATGAATTTAAAATTAAAATGTATTGTTCTTTGTTTGTTTTGAGTAAATGTGCAAACTAATTCTAAAATGCATATGTAAGAAGAAAGGCTTAAGAAAATCCAAGACAACAATGAGAAGGAAAATAAAGACTCATCTTGCCAGATTTCAAGGCTAACAATAAGACTGTTATAATAAAGAAGTGTGGTATTGTTGTCGACGTAAACAAATTTGCCAGTGGGATAGAAGAGAAAGTCCAAAGTAGACTCCTACAAAATACAGAGACTTGATATTTGGTAGAGATGGCACTGAAGGTTAGTGGGAGGAAAAAACGATTATTCAATCTTTTTAGTTTAGGGCAATAGGTTATTCTTACCAAAAAAAAAAGTCAGAATAGACACAACAATTAATATAAAGTAGATTAAATACTTATAAATGAAAGACAAAATATGTGGCAGACGGACTGTAATATGCCCCCCAAATTATCCCCATCTCCTGGTACTTATGCCCTTGTGTAGCCCCCTCCTTCTGAGTACAGATGGGACCTATGACTTTCTTTCAACCATTAGAATGCAGCAACTATGATGGCTGCCACTTTCATAATTTATGCTACATTGTTGGCAGAGTTTCTCTATTGATTCTCTTCCTAGCTTTAATGAAGCAAGTTCCTATATGGAGAGGTCCACATGGAAGCTACTAAAGGCGGACCCCAGGCAACAATCAGAAAAGTACTGAAGCTTTAGGTCCAACAATCTACAAGGTACTGAATCCTGCCAACAATCAGTGAGCTTGGAAGCATATGCTTCCCCAGTTGAGTCTCAGATGAGATTGCAGCCCTAGCCAGCAACTTAATTGCAGCCTTGTGAAAGACCCTAAAGCAGAGTACTCAACTAAGTCATGAGTTGACCTACAGAAACTGTGGGATAATCAATGTACATTCTTTCAAGCCACTAGGTTTCTGGTAATATTGTTAGGCAGCAATACATAATTTTAAAAAATGCTTATGAGAAAACATAGGAGAACATTTTTAGGGCCAAATCTCTTGGGGAAAAATTTTTAGTAAGATATGGTAACAGTATACATAATAAAGGAAAACACTGACATATTTGATTACTTTCAAATTAATAACACTTGTATATCTAAAGCTATCACAATGGTCACTATACAAAAATCAAGAAAATATAAGCCAAAAAGTTATTGACAATACATATAACCAAAATAGGATTAGTATTCATAATAAATAGTAAACTTCAGCAAGTTAATAAAAAATAACTGAATAGAAAAAGGGGTAAAAGAAATGACCTCAATTTCACTCCAGAGAAGAAACACACATGGTAAAAGTAAAGACTATATGTGCGAATTTGGGTGGGTGTGTGGGTTTGGATGGGTGGGTGTATATGTGTACATGTGCACACACACCTGTGTGTATGTTCTAAGTCATTACTAATCAGAGGAATGTAAATGAAAACCATAATGTAACATTCTTTTATCCCACTAGACAGGAAAATATTAAAAATTCTGTAAATGTCAAGTGCAGAAGAGAATCTAGCACAGAAACTAGAGTGTTAATTTATACAGACAATCTAAAAACTAATTTGGCATTGTCTATAATAGTTGAAGATGTACATATCATACTAATCCAGAACCTTTCAGCTCTAGATATATATGCTGAAAAGGAACATTGGGTGTGGGAGGGAAGGTTCGTAGTACAAACAAACAAAAATACCAAATTCCTGCGCATGTACATTATGGAACATACTTAAGAATTTTAACAAAAAATTACTTGAATTTGCAAAAATTAGAAATATACCTAAAATCTATCAAGCAGCTAAAAGATAAATAAGGTATGGCATGTTCCCACAATGGCATATTCATGTAATGAATCACTACCATGGTGAAAATATGTGATCTCCACCTACAAACATCACATGTATTAGACAAAATTTTGAGCAAAAAATAAAAGCTAGTTGGATACTAAAAGGTACAATGTGTTACTGTGATGGTTAGTATTAGGTGTCAACTTGACTAGACTGAGGGATTCCTAGATGGCTGATGAAGCATTTTTCCTGGGTGTGTCTGTGAAGGTGCTGCTAGAGGAGATTGACATTTGAGGCAGTGGACTGGGAGAGGAAAACCCACCTTCAGTGTGGGGGTGGACACCATCTAATAGGCTGCCAGCAAGGCTAGAACAAAGCAGGCAGAAGAACTGGGATAGACAGGTTGCTTGCTGAGTTGGCTTGCTCTCTTTCTTTCCCTGCCATGTCACATACTCAGCTTCCTCTCCTCCTGGCCTTGGATATCAGACTCCAGGTTCTTCAGCATTTGGACTTGAAGCAGCAGCATATCAAGGGTTCTCAGGCCTTCAGTCTCAGACTGAATGCTGCACTGTTGACTTCCGTGGTTTCGAGGCTTTTGGAATTGGACTGAGCAATGCTACCAGCTTCTCTTTCCCCAGCTGGCAGATGACCTACTGTGGAATTTCCCCTTGTAATCCTATAAGCCAATTCTCCCTAACAAACTTATCTTATTGGTTTTGTCCCTCTGGAGAACCCTGACGAATAGAGTTAGTATTAAAATAAAGTTTACAAACATGCAAAATCATACAGTATGTTGATGAAGATAGAGCTACATATGGTGGAGCTATAAAGAAGAACAAGGAAATGATACATACAAAATCCAGGACAGAAGTTACCTCCGGGATGGTTGGTGGGAGCAGACGATGTGAAAATGGCAAGTCAGATGGAGGGCTTGACTACTAATATTTACTATGTATTTCTTAGAGTGGTTGGTGTGTATACTCATGTTCGTTTTACTACTATCTTTCATATTATATATGTTTCATAACATTTTGTAGAATGTGTGAGTATATGAATTCTAAATCTAAATCCCAGTTCTGGCCACAACAACGTATCAATATCACAAGGGAGGGCTTCCAAATTCCCAGCTAGGGTCAATGCATTTTTTTCATTGTCAACATATTAGTGCAATCTATTTTGCATATCCAAATGCCTACAGTTCAACAGAGAGGGGCCATAAAGCTCATCTATAAAAGAATCAACACAATAGTGGTATATAACTGCCTAGAGACAAGTAATGCAAGGATGTGGCAGCAATATCCAATAATAAACAATCACACACAAGGACTGACTCTCTATTGAGGGTATGTGCCCCATTAGCATAGTACTATGACACTCAGCCCTACTTCAGAGGTGCACTCTCCCACTCTCCTCACTGAAAGGTTGAGTTTCTGACTGGAGGCTCTGGAATTTGCTCCTTGGTCCCAACGTACAAGCCACGAAAAAGCAAGCATTCAAACTTACAAAGCACCAACCAAAAGATGAGATACTGTAGAATTTTACCGCAACCCCAAAAATATGTGTGAATAGCCTGTGACTTACCAGAAAAGTTCATTCTACATAGATGTAATAGTTTTATATTGATACAATCCTCTGTTATGTATGGTGTTAAAGTAATATATACATATACATTGATATGTAATTTGAATATACTTCCTCCAACTGGTTTCAGTTTATTCTATCACAGTCAGTGGAGTAAATGTAATGTTCTAAAACATGTTGAGCTTTATGTATACTTAAGTGGAAAAAATTGAAATGGAAAAATACAATAATGCAGACAATCACAAATATATGTCTGTCAAAAGAAGGTATGAATGCAGTTATGCTTAATGTTATGCAAATGGCACCTATGGCCGCGCAGGGTGGCTCACGCCTATAATCTCAGCACTTTGGAAGGATGAGGGGGTGGTTTACCTGAATTCAGGAGTTTGAGACCAGCCTGGCCAACAGGCAAAACCCCATCTCTACTAATACAAAAAAATTAGCTGGATGTGGTGGTGGCTGCCTGTAATCCCAGCTACTCCAGAGGCTGAGGCACAAGAATCGCTTGAACCTAGGAGGTGGAGGTTGCAGTGAGCTGGTATCACGCCACTGCACTCCTCCAGCCTGGGTGACAGAGCGGGACTCTGTCTAAAAAAAAAAAAAAAAGACTTGTGACGTGGAATAAAACTGAATGACAGCATCAGACTTGAATTCAGAAATGTTTATATCTCAATATATCTCAGAAGTAAATATACTTTGGAAAAAGACAAAATAAGGCTCTGAAAATGAAGATATTGAAGGTGAAGTGAAAGGTTGAATAAAATTGTTTACTGAAATATGAACATTAAAAAGGCAGTATATTTCTAAATCAACATATTGAGTAATTTTTATTTGACAAGTTTGTGCAACTCAATTAATACAGTAATTACCAAAATAGGTGCCTGATTAGTACAGATATCTACATATCTTAACTATATATGCCCAAATTATTTGAAAATATTTTTAATATTTTCTCACTTAAAAACAGATGCATCACATTTTATATTGTTTCTTCTCTTTGGGCATATACTATAAGAGAATAAAAGTAAATATACCTCTACTGCCTCTCTCTCTCTCTCATCAGTAAGACAAGAATATTGGAGATGGTCACAAAGAGGAAATAATTACTATAATTAATTTACTTTTTGAAAACTCTTGCTTCAACTTTGAGGGAGTTTACTGCTAGAAAAATGAAGATTTAAAATTAAGAAACTTGCCTAAGACCTCAGAGCTAGTAGGGTATTTGTACTTACTTCTAATTCCAAAGATCGTATTAAATATAAACTTGTATATATTACATTTTCAATGGTAATGTCCCCCTTCAAATTAGGATGGAAATGGGGGAAAGATAAAAACAAAGCTTGTGAAAAACCCACCAGTACAACCTGCTGGTTGTAAAGAGAAAACCTTATGCCTCTTAAGGTAATGAAATTTTTTTTTTTTTTTTTTTTTTTTTGAGACGGAGTCTCGCTTCGTTTCCCAGGCTGGAGTGCAGTGGCGCAATCTCGGCTCACTGCAAGCTCCGCCTCCCGGGTTCACGTCATTCTCCTGCCTCAGCCTCCCGAGTAGCTGGGACTACAGGCGCCCACCACTGCGCCCGGCTAATTTTTTCTATTTTTAGTAGAGACAGGGTTTCACCATGGTCTCGATCTCCTGACCTTGTGATCCGCCCGCCTCGGCCTCCCAAAGTGCTGGGATTACAGGCGTGAGCCACCGCGCCCGGCCAAGGTAATGAAATTTTAAGTTTGTGTCTGTGTATACAAGTATGTATCTTTTTATTCATGTGTTCAACAACAGGATATTTTAGATGGTTTTATAATTACTGTTAGGAAAAGGTCAAAATAACAACTGGATATGTGTACATTTCAGTTTACTTCGGTAAATCTAGAGAGATAATCAGAAGTTAGTTGGTGTACATAAGCCAACTGTAAGCATATTATGCTCCAGTTAGCATTGAACTAGCCAGGGTGCTCAGATTAATGCTTAAAAAAACAGTAAAAACTTTACGTTTTGTTAATGTGGGGTTAACTTTTATTAGCTATATCCTTTATATGAACTTATATTTTAATGAGTATTTCCTCAAAGCAATTTCATCATTTCTTGGTTGTATTTTGTTTTTATACATATAAATCTCCCTTCAATGTTAAGAGAAATATTGCATTGAAGCATCAAATTTAAATGGTTCATAAAGTTAAAATAACCATATTTTAAAGCTGCAAGCAATGTAAACAAATCTAGAGAAAACCTAATCTTTTGGAACAGAGTGCAGGAATGAACATACCATTAAAACAACAAACAAACAAAAAACAACAAACAAAAATCAATAAAACTTGGCAGTAATTTTTCAGTATAGTACAAGGGTTTGGAGCACTATTCGCATCATGCAATGAACAAGGTAAAAATACTTATTGTTCATTGAGGGGTGTCAGATTTTAATGCAAGGATTGAATAGTTTATGTTTCTCATTTAGCAAATAAGAAAAGTGACAGTAATAGGGGCCAAACTGACTTCCAAAAAGAGAAACAAGGAGCATTAAAGATGTTGCATGACCATGAATATTTCCCTTTTTAAACTGTAAAGAATAATGTATGTATCCCGAGGTCAGAAATAGAGCAGAACACAATATATTAGAGGACACTGGCTTATCTAGGACATCTGAAAACCTGAGACATTAGGTGAAATTCAACATCAGTGTTAATACAGTCGAAAGAAAAATTACATTCATTTCAAGAGTCAGCAATACAGAAATCATTTAAAGAAATAGTATAAAATAGAAAGAGCAATTGCCATGTACTGTGAAACAGTATCGGCTTAGATTATAACTTGTCTTTCTGTTCTACCAAGTATCATCTTCCCTAATATTTCAGTCTTTTAAATAGTTTATACAATAATTAACACACCATTGTTATTGGAATGATTCTCCTTGAGTACTTTATTTTCTGTGTTCCGATTTAGGGTTTCTCCTTTCTTCCCATTTCACTCCTTCCCTCCCTCCTTTGTTTCCTTCCTTCTGTGATTATTTACAAGACAGGGAAAAGAATAACAGATTGTTGTTTTTTCCCTAAAACAAACTCTATTTGAATATATTTGATCAACTGTTAGTCACAGAATTCACAGCATTCACTTCTACTTGGTGTGGGCTCCTTTATGCTGGGAAATTTGTGAAAAGTGGAAAAGGAATGTTTCTTTTTAGTTCCCTCTTAACTGTCAGCTCCATGGAGGTATAGCCCATGTATACTTTGTTCACCACTGCATTCCCAGGATTCAGAACTGTGCCTGGCACTGTGGATCTGGAGGTTCTTAGGGAGGGGGAGAGAAGGAAAAGAAAAGCCTGACGGAGCCTGAATCAAATACACTGAGTTGTCCATCTTACCGTCATTACTAGCAATGGTCTATACACAGGCCAGTCAGACCACACTCAGGCTTTCTCTTTCTCTCTCTTTCTCTCTCTCTCTCCAGGACATTCCTTGATATTCAAATACAGACCAAACTTGGGGTAGTTGAGTGAGTGGCAGTTGCAAGAGTGAGTTTCAGTGGTTTTATTCTATTTGCACTTATGGATAACACAGAATCTCTTTTAGAAGATTGATGGGATGTGCCATGAGAAGTATATACTCAAAACCTAGTGGTGATCTCTACTCAAATTTACCTATCATAATTCCCCCTAATTAATTGATATCTTAGAATGTTAGGGAATCTTACCTCTGGAAGTAGTGTTATATTCCCTTCTATTAAAAAAAAAAAATCTTCAACGTGCTAACATTGTGCATTACTTTAGTGACGTATACCTCAAGTAACTTGCAAGAAGTTTCTTCTTTTTCCTCATAACCACGCTGTTTCAGAAATAAATAAGCCATGTCTATTATAGAACAGGTACCACTTCCTGGGGTTTTTCCTTGGGTGGTAATCACTACCTTGCATACCCCTCCTCTCGCTCCTTCTCTTTCTGATGAATTCCTAAGAGTTTCAAAGTCTCTAGAGAGACTGCCAATTCCTCAATGAGCAGATTCATAGTCAACTGACTTTTATGTTCTTCCTTTATGCTAATCAGTACCTTGACAATAGATACACTGATTGGTCCTTTTATTCAAAAGTATCCATTCATTCAAAAGTAACAAAAGTATGGTGAACAGTCAAATTAATAATGAATTACAAATCCATTCAAAATTCCTTCAAAAAACTTTTGAATTGAAAAAACATATGCCTAAATCTTGGTCAAACCACTTAACAGCTGATTTACTTTGGACAAATCACTTGACATGAGTTTCAAACATATATGTAAAACAACTACTTGAGAGAGTTGTTGTGAGGATTGTAATGATACACAAAAACCTTACGATTCAATATGCAGCACATATTAAGTGATCAATTCATGACAGATCCTTATCCAGAGTAAACCAATTATTGACAATTCAGTCAACATTTAAACAGGCAGTTAACAGTCCACATGTTAACTGTCTTGATATCTTAGAATGTTAGGGAACCTTACCTCTGGAAGTAGTGTTAAATCTCTTCTATTAAAAAAAAAAAAAAAAAAAAAGGCATCTTCAATGTGCTAACCTTGTGCATCACTTTAGTGATGTATACCTCAAGTAACTTGCAAGAAGTTTCTTCTTTTAGTGATATCATGCCTGAATGAAGATCTTACCAGTGGCAGGAGGGGCAGATGTAGAATACAGATGCTTGATACAGGTACATCATTACCATTTAGAAAGTTGCAGTCAGGGCCTGGAATTAAGTGAGAGGAACAGAGACACAGAGTCGGGGGTTGGGGAGGTGGAGAAGGACCAAGTTCAGTTGCTAAAATTGTGGATTTGGGTATCAGTATTCAGTCTGCCCTGCATTTTCCAACTGCTGGTTCCTCAGCTCCATACAAAATCTTAACAGCGTTACTCAAAGACCTAAGGAAAAGGGTTATGATAAAATTATCCCAATCATAAGACAAGTTGCTTTTAGCTTTTTATTTTTGTATTAACAGGAGTCTTATTATACATAGGTCTGATAAAACCGGTTTACGATCTTCACTCTGTTTCCAGTGCTGCATAACTGGATAATGTGTGAAGGAAAAACAATGACGAACAAAAAAACTAATTGCTTGGAAGATTTAGCTGAATCTATCCATGAAAACAGAATCAATTAAACATGTATGCGTTACTTGGACTACATACAAATAACCCATATAAATGGTAGCTCAAACATCTCAAGTGTTTCAGAGAATGTTAGAATCTATTGTTTAAAGTGTCTATCGTCGTCTACGCAAAAATCCAAAGTCATCTGGATCTTTAAAAATTACATGGATAATTTTTCTTCCAAAATGAAGTGAAATCATGATTAATCAGATATATTAGACAATTTGGTCGACATTTAAATAAGCGGCTAATAGCCCACATATTAAGTGTCTTGATATCTTAGAATGTCAGGTACCCTTGCCAGGCGTGGTGGCTCATGCCTGTAATCCCAGCACTTTGGGAGGCCCCGGCGGGCAGATCACGAGGTCAGGAGTTCGAGACCAGCCTGACCACTGTGGTGAAACCCTGTCTCTACTGAAAATATAAAAATGAGCCAAGCATGGTGGCGCGCACCTGTAATCCCAGCTATTCAGGAGTCTGAAGTAGAAGAATCGCTTGAACCCGGAAGGCAGAGGTTGCAGTGAGCCGAGATTGCACCACTGCACTCCAGCCTGGGCGACAGAGTAAGACTCTGTCTCCAAAAAAAAAAAAAAAAATGTTAGGTGCCCTTACCTTTGGAAGTGGTGTTATACTGCCTTCTGTTTATGTTTTTTCCTAAATTAATACATGAAAACTTTTTAAATTTCTGATCAAAGTTAATCAAGCCAAATGAAGCAATTCAAAAATTATCATTAATATTTACTCACTTATAATTGTGATATACTTTGTATACCAAGAATGCCTAGGATATTTGATGATGTACAGAAATCACTGCTGAACAATGATGCCAACCAAAAGTAAGTGGTGGAGGAGGTTCTTCTTTGAATACATTTGCAGAGGGCAATGTAGCAAGACCTGGGAATTCTGATACAAGGAAGGATTGTCCCATTCTTGTCAGGCATTTATTAGTTATTCTCTATGTAAAAGGACAATCAAATGTCTAATATTTTGGTGTTTACACCGAAACATACATATTCTTGCATTATCTCTTTGTTAAAATTTAAATTTTAAATTAAATTCTACAAATTAAATTTATGCAGATTTAGCTGCTTTCTCCTGAGCAGATTTTCCTATTTCCTATTCCCTCTGAATTTTCATTAGAGTAAATTAAACTCTGAATATGGCCTTTTCATTTCATCCTGAGTAAATCTATGTTGTCTGAAAATTTAAAAAGCCAATTACCATTATATTTGTTATTATTGTCAGCAAAATTAATAAGTCCTTTCAAAATTTTAAAATGTCAATCCTATTATTTTAATGAAAGCATTTATCCCAATTAGGCCTATGTATGGGGAAGTTAATGTAGAAAAAGATGGATTTTACAGATGAGAAATTTTATAATTATTTCTTTCAGAAGTGTCAGATAGTGATAATCCCTCTTTTAATTATTTTAAAGATAAGAACAAAAATAAGAGTAGAAGCTACTTAAAATTTTCCTAGATCACCCTAAGAGTGCAGGACCTGGGAATGTGCTGGGAGAGTCAATCCCCTGGGGAATTCAGTTTCTAAGGCAGGGATCTCAGGCACCATCACATGCATACATATCCAATGGATGTGTCACCCGCTCACCCATACATAACATTCCTTACAGGACAATCTGTGAGTAGACGCTTTCTCCAGCAAACTTTCTATTTTAGAATTAACTAAATAGTAGGGTTCATGTCTAAAATTTTCCCTTGGGGTGGGAGTAGGTGAATACACAAACAGGCAAATACAACTGCATTGCCATGTGGGAGTGAAAGCTAGGATACATTGTAAAGATCGTTTTGGTAAGCCTGTACCTTTATTTTGCTCTCAATGGCATGTTCCCATATTCATTCTCAATGTAACTCATTTTTTTTCATTTTTTGTTACTCTTCTTCCTCTATTACTCTACATACTCCATTTGGCCTTCTCCTGCCTACAAGTACACTTTTGTATTGTCTGTACAATGTTAAAATAAAGGAAGCAGTAGTTTCTGCTTTCTGGTTTGCTACCTGCACACAATTGTAATTCCTACCTTGATCAGATCTAATACTGCTGACAATCCAGACTTTTTATATGTGATCTGATTCAAGATCACATATCCTAGGAATTGAATGTAAACACTGAGACTCTGACCAATAATAAAAATAGTGTTATCACCCATGTAGCATGCAATATTCATGTAGATATCATCCAAGTAGCATTTTATATGCTTGCTGGTAACTCTGAGATAGAAAGAATAATCTTTCTTGAGAATAATAGTGTAGATTCAGGTCTTCGGTGCCCTCTCAACCTACATTCACATGAATTTCATTCATTTTGACATTATGAGGGACGATCATGAGAGATACGGGAAGGAAGATGTGGGGGAGGGGGGCAGCCTCCATTCACACTATAATGGAAGAAAAATGACAGCCCAGTTAGGTTTAGCTGGAATGTAACATATCCACAGCTTTATCACTCTGGAGGCACATTTTGCCATAATAACAAACTACTGAGGAAGAACCACTTTTATCTAGGTCAGAATGACAGACTCCCAAGTGTTAGAGAGCTTGAGGGAACTACGGTTTGAAACATCAGGAAGAAGACTGCAATCTGTACAGAGATTTTCATCAAGTCTCGACACTGCCTTACGTTTTCATCCAATACATTGTAATTACTCCACTGGCTTATAATGGCAAAGCATTCTGATTTCAGATCCTACCAAAATAAAATAAACCACACTTTATGACGACTACATTTATAATAAGATGCAGATGGTAAAGGAAACAGATGCCTCTGACATCATCTCCCATTTGCTTTCAACTTTTGCAGACACTGGCAGTCTGTAAACTCATTCAAAGGGATGCAAGATAAGTCAGGCAGTTTTCCAATTCAGTTTCCAGTTTAAAAAGACACTGCAGTGGCACCACTTTGAGTCACAGAGTGTTAATTCCAGAAAAATGAATTTGATTCTAAGTCTGTGTCAGTCTTTACTGCAAAATTAATCATCTGGGAGGAAAATGCCCCACAATATTGGGAGTTTAGCAATTAGTAACTACTGATTGTTTTGCTTGATAGTGACAGAAAGGACAGGGTAGGAGAGATGTGATGGTGAACAGCTATAGCTTCAGGGAGGATAAAAAGTGAAAGAAGAGTTTTAAACATACAACCATGTCTAAAATGATCTACCAGCCCTTGGCACCCAGATTTTTCAAAGACTTGTTCCTTACTATTTCTAAGTAAAATACTTTAAAGAGGCTTTTAAAGTTAGTTTCTGACCTCAGAAAAACATATTCATTCTGTATTTCCATCTGTATTTCCCAGAAGAAATCCTACAGTTTTGATAGGAGCTTTCACCATTTCCTCAGTGATATCACTGCACATTATACACAGTAAAAGAAATTCTTTTCTTTTTGTGCAAGGTAAGTGTGTCAGAAGACCTTTTCAAAAGGATAAGGAACTTTTGTAGTCCATCTTGAAAGCAAGAGATGTGTGGTAAAGCAGCAATTGCAAGGCCTTTAGCAGTGTTTGAGGTCTCTAGATAGATTAGCACAGTTACAGATGAAGGAGAGTTAGACAAAAACCTTTAAAATGTTCCCCATCTCCCCTGATCCCCATGATATAACTTCATCTACCACTCTGTAGCAGAAACTTTTTAGCAGACAAAATTTTCAGAAACAAAGGCAAGGGAGGTAATGACATAAAAATAAATCCTGCTAGGCCAAATATGGTGCCATTTTTTAAAACAATCTCTCTGTGCAAATAACACTGAACACACACACGCGCGCGCACACACACAAGAATAAACAAACTCTTCTGATTCATATCCACAAAGTGGGTTAGGAAGTATTATTAGTGCAAATTTCTGCTGACCTGCAGCATTTAGTCCATAAACTTTGGATATCCTAGGCGATCCATTAGTGTCCAGCAGATGTTTTCAATTAGTTTAATTTCATCTCTAGGCAAGTTCTGTTTCCAAACATTAGTATTAGTTGGTGATATTTCCCCTTCATAGGGAAGGTAAAAAAGGTTTGTAGAGGTGGCAAACAATATTTGGTTTAAACTAGCAGGAGACAAAGGAATTCCAAGAAAGGCAAAAATCCTTTCAGTAGTTTTCTGAGGAAAATGCACAATATCTTCAAACTTGACCAGCTGGTAGCTAGTAGGCAGCAAATCTGTATTTATTCTCAAGGCTGCTGCTGTATTTGCCAGCCACAAGTGAGACAACAGAGACACTGCATTTGATTTGGATTTTGATAATTCTTTCCTCAATGGTTCATACTCGAAAGCATAACCCGAATTTAAGTTACATTTGCCTTTACCTCCCTCTATTTTAAACAATTTTGCTAAATGCTCTGGTACATTCTTCAAAGAATAAAGACTTGGTTTACTATTGTATAACATTGAATAAATCCATGCCCGAGGGTCTCTTACTATGTACAATGCCCTCATCGAAGCTCCTAAAACTTCTTGAAAAAAATGAAGCTTTAACGTCCAGCTCCCACTGCTTAAACTGAGCACAGGACGTGCACTTGGGTAGTAAACCAGGTGTCTCCTCAAAGCCCTAATATATTCAGCATCTCTATCAAAGGCGCCTTTCATTTGACTTCTTTGTTCTGGCAAAGACTCTCTCCTTTTAAATTTTCTTTTTTTGTCCTTATTCATTGCAATATATTGGGCCAGTTTACCCCTATTGGGTTCATGCAGATGGATGTTTTGCAAATGTAATTTTGTGTCCTGGACTAAAGACTGCAACCAGCCTCGGAGTAAACGAAAATGCCCACTGCGGATATCTGACACCTTCCATTCACAAGCATCTACAAATGAGTCGATTTCAAACTCAGTTTCAGGAATATCAATGTAGGCCGTAGGAACCCTGATGTAGAGAAAATCACTACTGTTGAAAAAAAGCTGTTTGAGAATTTCAGCTCCTGAACCAGGAAGTGAGGTAATGACAACATCAGGAAGATCCACGTGGTGTCCTTCAGAAGACAAAGACTTCTTGCTTCCCTCGGCCTCTGTCCTTGTCCATTTTGCACAAATGGGCTGACTACAAGTGCTCCACACATCCAGAAGCTCAATAAACCACAAGGCAATAACCAGAATTAGTATCCATCTCATTAGTTTTCTAAAAGAAAGGTAAAAACGCCATTGGAAAGTTAAAATCACCAAGCTAATGCACAAAATTAATCCAACTGCTATATTAAATTTAAATCCAAATGGGAAAATAATCCTATCATGTCTTACAGGCTTTACTATTGCTTGAGTGCCCAAACCAAATCGGGTTATTTGGCCTTGATCAGCCACACTGGCAAAGCCACAGAATCCCAGATAATTGAATCTTGTCTTCAGGTTATGGTAATCAGTTACAATAGAAACAACATGTTCGGTATTATTGACATTGAGAGAAATCTGAAGTCCAGAATCGGAACTATCAATAAATCTGCAGCTGGAAACATTGATATATGGCCCATAAAAGACATATGCAATTCTTGTGATTGCGGATTCCATCTGAAAAGTAACATTAACAAATTGAGTCCACCGTTTTTTAAATTCAGCGGCTTGCTCTGCTTCCTGTATACTGGCCATGGGACTATTGCCATGATGATCAAACCAAAACATTTTGTAGTGTGCATCCCACACATCCATCATGGCACCATTATACCTATTCATAAACTTATATGGGATATATTTAAAATCAATATCCAAATTATGAAAGAAGGCACTGACAGAATTTATTGGGGAATCTTCTTGCCTCTCAATATGATCAACAACTAGCAGAGTTTGGGAATTTAAGAGAAGCAAAGCACGATATACACTTTTCAGTCTCATCGCTGAAGAATAAGCAGACACGGCTTCCCCACTCACAAATATCATTTCCCCATGTTGAGAGGCAGTGATGATTTCCCCAGCTGCATCACCAACCTCCTCACCAGTCCACTTAAGCCACTGTGCACATTCTCCCAGTTGACCTTCCCAGGGCTTATTACACTGGCTTGAGGGTGATGGAGCAAACACCAATACATTGTTAAGGTGGCTCAACTTGGGTCCATAGAGAGCTTCAGAAACAAACACTTGTCCATTGGGGGCAAAAGTAAATGAGTTCTGATCTGGATGCTCATGTCCTGGGTTAAAGCTTCTCCACCCATCAATCCAGGAATATGGCTGAAAATGAACTATGTCATACACAGCTCGTCCTCCCAACTTCCCAGATTTAAAAGACACAAAGGTATTGGTCTGTGTGTTTGGCAACCCAGCCCCATAAGTAACCACACCCCAGTTAGGAAATGTGTGTATTTTTGCAGTACCATATTCAGCAGGCGGCTGTGGTGTGAGCTGGGGATCATACCAGATGTATTCGGTGTGAAGAGTACTCCACCTTTGGGCAGTTGAAGGAACCATCGGTCCATCTTTAGGTCGGTGCTTTCTAATTTGCTGAGCTAACCAATTTCCAGCTCCATTCTTTAAGATGAACTTGTCCAAGAAAACTAGCTGGCTCTCTGGACCATAAAACCAATTATAATTGGAATCTGCTATACCCACAGTTCTTTGGAAGCCAGGTAAAAGGGTGGCATAATAGAACCAAAAGTGCATCTTTAACCAGTTATTATCCAAGTTGTTGATATTAAAATGGCGCTGGGCCAGAAAAACATACTGTGTGATGGATTTAGCTGTGTAGCTTCCATAGGCCACACCTTCATCCAAAGAACCATCAACAATATGATTCAATAGAAACATTGTCTTTTCCATTACATCCACTACAGCCTGTTTCCATATATTTGCTTTAGATCCTTTATCTACTCCAGTTACCAAGGCCCCTGTGAGTAATGCTATCATATTAGTGGCTTGGTGGTTATGGAGAAGCTGTTTGCCCCATGAGCGGACCTTGGAATATTCATACATTTCCTCAGTAATAACCCATATTTTTTCCAGGTATTTTTGTCTTCGATGATTATCTAATAAGTTACATAAAAAGTCAAAGGCAGTGGCAAAACCTGTTAAGGAATGGCCAATTGGAACCTCATCTCCTGGTGCATTCTCTACTAGCCAGTCTTTGTAGCCAACCATCCTGTCCATATATTCCAAGACAAATTCAAAGGCAACTTTGTCTTCTGGGCATAACAAACAGTACAATGCTAAAGGAGGAAGATTGTTACCATAAATTTCATTCCACTTGGCAGCAAAATCAGCATGCTTTGGTGGAGGTAGGTAGTACGTTGGGTTGGACAGCATAACTGTCACTGCACTTCTGATAGCTCTAAAAAGATGCAAATGGCTTGTGCGAGACTTTTGTCTCATTGCTTGGATTTCTCCAGCATCAAAATATAAACTTGGATGAAGCATACTTTTCTTCAGCTTTTGGTTGGGTCTGAAATCTTGCACTTTCTGTGTTTTAAACTGATCTATATCATCTGCAAAAACTGCCCATTCAGAGTAATTGCTCACAGATTCCTCAAAAGTAGATAAAGCAAACATCAATAATACTAAGAATAATAAATGTCCTGTAAACATTAACGCCATGATCCATGGGGGAGCTCCTCCCTTAGGCATACATGTCAGATATGATGCTGAATGTGTTTCCCATCTGGTTAGTATAAAACATACAGTAAAGGCCTTGATAAAACAAAGACTGTAAATCTGATATGCTGTGAAATCCAGCTGACATTCAGTACATTCTAAGCAAGTGCAGTTGCCAGAAAGAGAAAACTTAAATTGTGTATCTCTGTCCCTGGCACAGTTTTGCTTCCAGTAAAACTTCGAAGAACGTTAAAATTTCTAATTTTTCCATAATACACAGGGAAGTGGTACAGTTAAAAAACACTATGAATTTAGCATTTACTTCCTTTACTTAAATCTATTTAACACAAAGACTTGGAACACACATCGTTAAAAAAAGAGAAAAAGCACTCCAAAATTCAAATTAAGAGTCATTTCTAACATAGAAAACCATCACTGGTGATAAGTTCACCACACATGTATGATGCATTTGTGTATGTTTGCCCAAAGAAGATGATAAAGTACTGACATTCTTCGAGTGAGTGGACTCAGTTGTCATTCCTCTCAACGTTTTATATTTCTTGTCTTGTGAATGTTTTTCTTCCATTTACGAGAAAGAAACATCCTCAACAAGTGATCAAAGTCTTAGTTGGTTTTTAAAAATTCAAAATTCCTGCCTTCATTTCAAATATTTTTCAGGCTTACTTACTCATCAGCCTATTATGACAAAGAGAAACCATGTTCATATCTTCTTTTATCAGCTTCATGTGTATAACCATAAAAATGCAATCTCTTCAGCCACCTAGATACTTCTCGTCCAATCATGAAGTAACCGCCAACTGGGAAAGAAAATTCCCCTTTCAGCAACAGTGAGGTCTTGCTTCTGTTCTTTTTTCATGACACTCTTTTCTGGGGGTGGGGGACAAAACAAAAATTCTCTGAGGCTCCAGGTATGCTGAGAGTGAACATAAACTGATAGCTTAAACATTCTGCAATCACTTGATAGAAATTTTAGAATCACAGTGAAATCTCATATTATCTGCAACCTAAGCTAGGGCAAGGGATTTTTTTCTTATCCATTTAAATGCACTTATTTGGAACCCAATGACCGTCAGCAAACGACAAGCAACTAATAATACAAAATATACAAGATTGAATTCTCCCGACAATATGTATAGTTTAACGCCACCAAAGTGTCTTTAGTCACTTAAAAAAACTGTTTCTATTCAAATGCAGTTTACAGAAAGATGAGTCCTACTGTCCTTGTTATTCCTTGTTCCCAAGGACCGAGGGACAAAAAACTAAAAGTTGAAAAGACCTTTATTTTAAATTCCGGGGGAAGGTTTAGCTTTCATGGGATCATAAGGTATCTTCCTAATGAGAACTACTCGGACCAGTCACTTTTCTCGGTGGGGGAACCGCGAATCGTGACCAGGCGCCAGGCCTAGGGGCGGTAGCTCCGTGCCTGGCGCTCACCTGTGGCCGCGTCTCTGTCCTCAGGCGGAGCCGCCAGAGGGAGCTCGGACCCCGGTGTCGGAAGACGCCTCTCCGTGCCCGTCCGCGGCTGGAAGAACCTAAGCAAGTTTCAGTCTTGGACAAGTCTCCCCTCTGTAGGAAACATTCAGGCTAGGAGTTTCCTGATCCGCCCCGCCTGTTGCATTTTTTCACTGGCGTCCTCCGACCCTGCCGCCCCCATGCTCCGCTCCCCGCTCTGGGGCTGAGGCAGGAGGGCTAGAGACCCCTGAGCCACCAAATTCGCTTACCTCAGGCAGATCCCGACGGGGGCTCAGCGCCGCACTGGGCCCCAAGGGAGGCGCAGGCGGAGAGTTCCAGAAAACTGCTCTGCACGGAGGGCCAGGCTCCCGCGGGGCTCCGCGAGACCCCCGCGCCCTCCCCCGCGCTCCGACAGGCGCTGCCCCAGCTCGGTCTCCTCAGCCGCGCTCGGTCCCCGCGCCCCGCACCGCCCGGACACGCCCGCCCTCAGGAAACGCTGGACGCTCGTGGGGGCAACCCCGGATTGCAGGACAGAGACCAGCGGGCGGCGGGCGCTTTCGGTGGCGCCGTATCCAGCGCAGCGCCCGCGTCCCCAGGCGGTGGTGTCGCCGCGGCCGCCGATGCTCTGTGCCAGCTCCGGCCGCGCGGCCCGGGGAGGGCGAGAGACGGCGACGCGGGCCGGCAGGCAGGGGCGGGGCGGAGACAGGACGGGGCGGGGCTGAAGGCGGGGCCTCAGGGAAGGCGAGAGACAGAGACGCGGGCTGGCGGGCGGGGGGCGGGACGGAGACAAGACGGGGCGGGGTCAGAGGCGGGGCTTCAGGGAGGACGGGAGGAGCCGTGAGCAGGCGGGCGGCGGGCGGGGCGGGGCCCACAGCAGGTGAGGCGGGGCCAAGCGCCGCGGGTTTCTAAGCGGAGGAAGCTCTGGGCGTTTGCGTTCTGGTCTTGCAGCGGTGGCCGCGCGCTCCCTGAGGAGTCGAACTGGAGGAGGGGACAGTTTAGGAGTGCGAGAGTCTAAAGACGCTGCCAGGTTGGCCTTAAAACCTTTTGGTTATCGGAAGAGGACAACTGTATAATAGAGCCATAGTGGGGGCTGTGGGATTGACTCAAATGATGGGAGGAGCTGGAGTGGGAGGGGATAAGCCCTGGGACGACAGAAATCATCCTTTTGGAAAGAGCAAGGGCTGGGGAGGGAGGGAACGAGCAGTCCCTTGGAACTGAGAGGCAGCTTGGCTGAGCTTGCTGTCCTTTGGAAAAGCAAAACCAAAATACTCAGATTAATATGGGAGAACAACTTCTGTAGCCCAGATGCTAACAAAGATCAAGGGAAAACAGAAAAGACTAATCAGGTTTACTGATGGAAAACAATTCCTCAGGCAGTATAAATAAGGGAAGCATGGAACAAACAAGTAGAAGGAGCCTCTTTTAAAAATGGGACCTGGTATTCGGTAAAGACCTACGTGCAGACAGGAGAAGGCAGTGTGCCCCGGTTACTGCGACATGTGAGTGCAGTGCCAGGGCGTGGAAATCCTAGAGCAGGCTGGGACTCCTGTTGTACTTCACATATGGAACTTCTCACAGATAGCTGAGATGACACTTTGGCATAAACCAACCCAAGGTCTGACCTCAAATGTCAAAAATAATAGCTTAGTAGTAATAAAAATACAGGGAAATATCAAGCTTCACAAATGAACAATTTCATTCCCAGTTGGGGATTAGTAACGCGTTCAGTCTCTTCATTTCCCATACTATTTTGTAATATTTAATAGATCTATTTTAACATTTTAAAAATAAATGTCTTGCTTAGATCCTTTACTGATGAAAATCAAACAGTAGACGACTGTTAGCAGAATAAATTTCAAATCATTTAACTTTGAGGTGAAATGTGGCCTCTAACTCCTCATCACTCTTCTACTTTGGCCCATAGTAACCCTAGCCCAGTCCGAATGGCCACGCTTGCTTTTGCTTGGGCGCTTCAGTAACTATGCTTATTCCATTCCTTCCCTCACAGGGTCCTTTACCCAACCACCCCACTTACTACTTACAATTTTTCTGACTGTTGAAATTATCTGATCATCCTTGCCTCAATTCAGATGTTTACATTCTTCTGTAAATAACTCCTGAGTTTCTCTAGCCAGAATGTATTGCTCCAGAACTGTATCATTTGTACCTATATTCGGCCCTTTAGGTTGTATATTTTCTGCTTTCTCTTTCAACTGGTTGACTCCTGTACCCTGTTCAAAACTCCTTCGAGTCATGAGTAGCGCTCAAGTCCCCTTTGTAAGTACTATATCTCCTTTGAAATGAGTTGAACCTTTAACAATTGGGCTGATACAGAGCCTCGTCTCCTCCACTGAGGTTCATTCCCAAACAAAGATCCTCTTCTGACACAACTTCCTGTAAAATCTGGATTGTACCTCTACATGGTCCCTGATAGAGGAAGAGGACCCATGGCCTCCAACCTCATTTATGAGAGAGTAGAGTTGGGGGAGAGGGGGAGTTCACTCCAGAGATTCCTATCTATTTGCAGAGGGGAGCCTAGAATTCAGGGTTAGTAAACATAGCTAGTAGATGTACAGAACATTTCTCAGAACAAAGTGTGTGGGTAGGGTTATTTCTATGGATCCAAAGTGTATCATGATGCAAGGGCAAGGTGAGTCAGAGAGAATTAATGCATGAACATCTGCCAGGCAAATATTCTTCCAATATTGTTTTCAGATTTTGAAATATCAATATGATCATTTTCACTTTACAGAAGAATGAATTCAGGTACAGACATTGTGGCCTTTCAGCTCTGCCCCATGCATCTGTGCTGAAGCAGTGGGGATGCAGCTAGCCTCCCAGCGTTCTCAGATGAACTTTCAGACAAATTCATTTTGAACAGACATCTTTTCATAGTGGTAAAATATGAATGCATTAAAATAAAACAAGAGCCACAACTGAACAATTCAAATCATTGGCAGAAAGGGTGGTAGGTAAATGGCACTATTAAAAATGAAGAGAGTCTTGTTTCCTGTGAACTAAAAATGGATAGCTCCAATTATTGCTCCTTCCACACATGAAGATGGTACAAAGTTAGTTAATTATAAATAATGCATCTGACCATAGAAGGGATGCGCTATATGCTATGTTATTGTACATTAAAAACCTTTATGAGTGTGGCAAGAGACACATGTACCAACAGCTGCTAAATTCAGAATCCTGGAGCAGTATCTTATTTTAATGTAAGTGAAGAACAGTGCAGTCTATTGCTCTGGGGATTTCTTTCTATATAAAAGGATCTTAAATCTACATGAGGTTTTACTCCGTGATTTCAAAGTACTTATGAGAATCTGTTTTCTTTATTGCCTATCTTTCAACCTACCTGCAACCACCTATCTTACAAGAGAAACAGTGCTTTCTAGAACAGATTCTCCAGAATAGAAGCCTTTCTCGTGCTCCTTCCCTTCCTTTCTTCCTTCCTTTCTCTCTCTCTCTCTCTCTCTTTTTAATTCTTCTTTTTAAAATTTTACTTATCCAACATCTATTCCAGAGCCTGGCACTTTTTATTAAATGTTTGGTGAATGTTAAACATGAATTATTGTTCCCATTTTATGACAGAAGAGAAAAAGTCATGAAGGTCTAAAGTAGGTTACTTCATTCTAAGCAGAGTCACACACTCTTTCTCTTGACTGTGCTGAGAAGCTTCTTACCGCACAACCCATAATTGGAGCTATGCCTTGAGGTGACTTAGTTCAAGTGAAACATGAAACTGGAAGTCATACATTTTCAAGAGAATTTCTGCATTAATTGTGTATGTCAAGATAGGCAAATTCAAGCTCTGGGCCTGAGAACGATAAAGTACAAGCCATAAAACAAGCCTAGACACTACATAAAGTCCCTGATCTAAAATCACATTTGCCCATGATCTGTTATTCTGGTGGTTTTTAAATAAATGGGGCCAAGACATTCAAGAACTAGTTGCTGTGCATTCAGCAACTCATATGCACAGGTCTCCAATACCTGGGCTTTTATGCAGTATAGCCATTTGAATATGGAAATGGCTTTGTTATTCTTCTCATAGCATAACCCTTCTTTGCTATGGCTTTGGCTGTGAAAGCTCAGATGCAAATTTCTCGAACTACTTACCAGGGCCATCGATCCACTAGCAATATTAGAACTAGTGTCTGCCCCAGAGGTTAGGGATATAGCAGGTGTGACTGTTTAGAAACAGATACCAAACTTAAGCTGCAAATTTTATTGCCCAATTGGCCAGCAGTAATAGGCCACACCAATAATAAAGACAAAACCACAAATTTAAAGCAGGCAGTAGAGTCTGGAAATACGCTTTTTTTTTCTTTTTTCCCCCGCAATTGCTTTGAATACAAAACATCTCAAAATGACAGGGATTTTGCCTGCAGAGTTGCTAATGAAGATGTGGCTGAGAGTGTTTCTTGAGTTTGTTTATCCAGCTGCACAAGAGTCAGTATGACAGTAACTAGATTTATTAAAACTTAAAAATACCAAAGCCAAATTCTGGGGAAAAAAGTTTCCCCATAAGTCTACTAAAGTCTTGAATTCATAAATGAGAAGCTTTATTGCTACCATATTTGCTTACATACTGTTTAGCTTTTGATATGAAAGAAAATTTTAAACAAAGTAAAACTTGCAAAGGGATCATACGATGGTTTCTCCAGGGCTCTTCCACCCTCCATTTCTCCTGGCCTGGTGTCCTTACTCCAGTGTTTCTCAACAGGACATTTGGCAATATCTGGAGAAATTTCAATATTGGTCTTGGATAGTGGGAGGGACTGCTGGAATCTAGTGAATAGACCTCAGGATGCTACTAAATATCCTGCAATGCACAGGACAACTTCCCCTTCCCTCTTGTCTCACAAAACAAAGAATTATCCAGCCCAGAAAGTCAGTTGCTGAGAATGAGAAACTCTAACCCATTTCACTGGCTCTAAAAATTGATTCTGTGCAAATTGTTGGTAGTTCAAATCAATTCCTAAATTGTCCACCTGACTTGCCAATTACCTACTTGCAGTTTGTTCTAGAGCCAGCCATTATGGCTAAAATGTACGTGTCCCTCCAAAATTTATATGTTGGAACCAATGTGGTAGTATTAAGAGGTGGAATCATTTGGGAAGTCCTTTTCTCATGAATGACATTAGTGCCTTATAAAAGAGGTTGAGATAGTGCTTTGGTCTCTTTTTGGCCTTTTGGTCTCAGTCCATTTTGTGCTTCCGTAACAATACCTGACCCTGGGCAATTTATAATGAATGGAAATTTATTTCCTCAAAGTTTTGGAGGCTGGGAAGGCCAAGGTCAAGGTGCTGGCAGATTAGGGCCCAGTCTCTCTGCTGCAAAGGTGGCACCTGAATGCTGCAGCCTCCAGAGAAGAAGGACATTATATCTTCACATGGCAGAAAACCCACTCTCACAAGCCCTTTTTATAGAGCATTAATCCATTCTTCGTGAACTAAACAGCTTTCTCATTTGGCCACACCTCCCAACACTGTTGCATTGGGGGTACGTTTCTAGCACTTGGACTTTGGGGAACACATTGAGACCACCGCACCCTCCATCTCTTTCTCCATATGAGGACACAGTGTTCCTTTCTTTATTGCCTCTTGCACTATGTGAGGATTCAGCAGGAGATATCATCTTGGAAGCAGAGAGTAAGCCCTTCCCAGACACAGCATCTGCTGCCACCTTGATCCTGGAATTTCCTGCCTTGAGAACTCTGAGAAATAAATTTCTGCTCTGTATAAATTACTTTATCTGTGGTATTTTGTGATAGCAGCAAGGACAGACTAAGATACTAGCTCTTACTAGTTTATTCACAGATGACTTTTTGTTGTTTACCAGGTACTGGGTACATTTTTCTTCATTTGACCTGAGACACTTCTAAACCCAGCTGTCTCACCTCTTATAAAAACTTGATTCCAAGTCTTTGCTATTGTGAATAGTGCCGCAATAAACATACGTGTGCATGTGTCTTTATAGCAGCATGATTTATAATCCTTTGGGTATATACCCAGTAATGGGATGGCTGGGTCATATGGTACATCTAGTTCTAGATCCTTGAGGAATCGCCATACTGGTCTCTTTTTGGCCTTTTGTTTTCCATAATGGTTGAACTAGTTTACAATCCCACCAACAGTGTAAAAGTGTTCCTATTTCTCCACATCCTCTCCAGCACCTGTTGTTTCCTGACTTTTTAATGATCGCCATTCTAACTGGTGTGAGATGGTATCTCATTGTGGTTTTGATTTGCATTTCTCTGATGGCTAGTGATGATGAGCATTTTTTCATGTGTCTGTTGGCTGTATGAATGTCTTCTTTTGAGAAATGTCTGTTCATATCCTTTGCCCACTTTTTGATGGGGTTGTTTGTTTTTTTCTTGTAAATTTGTTTGAGTTCTTTGTAGGTTCTGGATATTAGCCCTTTGTCAGATGAGTAGATTGCAAAAATTTTCTCCCATTCTGTAGGTTGCCTGTTCACTCTGATGGTAGTTTCTTTTGCTGTGCAGAAGCTCTTTAGTTTAATGAGATCCCATTTGTCAATTTTGGCTTTTGCTGCCATTGCTTTTGGTGTTTTAGACATGAAGTCTTTGCCCATGCCTATGTCCTGAATGGTACTACCTAGGTTTTCCTCTAGGATTTTTATGGTATTGGGTCTAACATTTAAGTCTCTAATCCATCTTGAATTAATTTTCGTATAAGGAGTAAGGAAAGGATCCAGTTTCAGCTCTCTACATATGGCTAGCCAGTTTTCCCAGCACCATTTATTAAATAGGGAATCCTTTCCCCATTTCTTGTTTCTCTCAGGTTTGTCAAAGATCAGATGGCTATAGATGTGTGGTATTATTTCTGAGGACTCTGTTCTGTTCCATTGGTCTATATCTCTGTTTTGGTACCAGTACCATGCTGTTTTGGTTACTGTAGCCTTGTAGTATAGTTTGAAGTCAGGTAGCGTGATGCCTCCAGCTTTGTTCTTTTGACTTAGGATTGTCTTGGAGATGCGGGCTCTTTTTTGGTTCCATATGAACTTTAAAGCAGTTTTTTCCAATTCTGTGAAGAAACTCATTGGTAGCTTGATGGGGATGGCATTGAATCTATAAATAACCTTGGGCAGTATGTCCATTTTCACGATATTGATTCTTCCTATCCATGAGCATGGTATGTTCTTCCATTTGTTTGTGTCCTCTTTTATTTCACTGAACAGTGGTTTGTAGTTCTCCTTGAAGAGGTCCTTTAAATCCCTTGTAAGTTGGATTCCTATGTATTTTATTCTCTTTGAAGCAATTTTGGATGGAAGTTCATTCATGATTTGGCTCTCTGTTTGTCTGTTACTGGTGTATAAGAATGCTTGTGATTTTTGCACATTAATTTTGTATCCTGAGACTTTGCTGAAGTTGCTTATCAGCTTAAGGAGATTTTGGGCTGAGACAATGGGGTTTTCTAAATACACAATCATGTCATCTGCAAAGAGGGACAATTTGACTTCTTCTTTTCCTAACTGAATCCCCTTGATTTCTTTCTCTTGCCTGATTGCCCTAGCCAGAACTTCCAACACTATGTTGAATAGGAGTGGTGAGAGAGGGCATCCCTGTCTTGTGCCAGTTTTCAAAGGGAATTTTTCCAGTTTTTGCCCATTCAGTATGATATTGGCTGTGGGTTTGTCATAAATGTCCATCAGTGACAGACTGGATTAAGAAAATGTGGCACATATACACCATGGAATACTATGCAGCCATAAAAAAGGATGTGTCCTTTGTAGGGACATGGATGCAGCTGGAAACCATCATTGTTAGCAAACTATCACAAGAACAGAAAACCAAACACCACATGTTCTCACTCATAGGTGGGAACTGAACAATGAGATCACTTGGACTCGGGAAGGGGAACATCACACACCGGGGCCTATCATGGGGAGGGGGGAGGGGGGAGGGATTGCATTGGGAGTTATACCTGACGTAAATGACGAGTTGATGGGTGCTGACGAGTTGATGGGTGTAGCACTCCAACATGGCACAAGTATACATATGTAACAAACCTGCACATTATGCACATGTACCCTAGAACTCAAAGTATTAAAAAAAAAAAAAAAAAAAAAAAAAAAAAAAACTTGAGCTGTGCCTACAGGCATAATTGGCAGTAAACTAATTACTACCAAATAATATTTGGAATGATGTGTTTTTTCGGGTTATCAGAAATGCCCTTCTGATGTTGATGTTAATAAGAGAATGTCCCCTTACCCCAAATCCCTGTACATATCATGCACCCCAATTACCTTTACTATCTGATTGATTTCCACCGGAACAGTGTTTTTCAAATTACAATTCTTAGACTACCAGTATCAGAAAGTTCATAGTGCCATTAAAAATGTCAATTATCAAATCTGTCTCAGCCTTATGAATTAAGAATCTCAGTGTATAACCTGGTATTCTGTACCTTAAAATGTTCCTCAAGTGCCTAACACATTTTAAGAGTCACTGTTCGAACATAATTATCATTCTTTTCTCCTTGCCACACACACCTGTGTCTGAGGGCTTGTTTGGCTACATAACAGAAACATTCTCAGGCTGGCAGAAGCATAAAGACTGACTAGGGTTAGGAACTGGTGTTGCAGAATAACTCAGAAACATGTATGTAGCTATTTTGTAGCTAGTTTAATAGTCTTATGTTTAAATTATTTATTAACATGTGAGGAAGTGAGATATTAGAGTCAAGCAATAAAGGCAAATAAGATGTATAAAACAGAAAAGAGAAAAAAACGAATACAACCTAGAAACAATGAAAGTTGCGTTTTGGGGGGCAAGTTGATTAAATGGCAGTTAGCAAAGGAGATTGTTGCCCAGAAAACAGTGAGACTTTAGCTGTAGAGCAGAAGTGACAGGTTCCTCTGTAGAGTGTTGGCCACTAACCCTCCATCAGCACCGGTATCTCACTCAGATCTAGCCAGTATCGTATTTCCTGAGTAGGCTTCCTTTCTGGAAAGCCACTAAAAGATTCCTCTTTCCATCCCTCCATCCAAGGCAGGAAGATTTCTCTGTCTGCTCCTGAGCATTTGCTTCCTTCTCTTTTTCTGAGAATCAATTTCACCTGCTCCTTCCTGGTAGTACAACATGGCTATCCTTCAGCACAAGTTTATATCGCTTTGACTCTACCATCAGGCAGAAATTAATTGTCCTTTTTGAACCTCAAATCCAAATTCTCAGGAAAGATGTCTTCATAGCAGAGTCAAGAGTTTCATCATGACTCCAGCAGCAACGGAAAGCAGTTCAGGGTCATACAGTTCAAATATTGCTACAGGGGCTGACATTCGTGGGTTCGGGATATCAATCATCTTAGGGAGAGAGAGCTGGCTTATACCTTATATCTGTTATAAAATGACACAAACCAGAGAGCCGTGCACCCCCAGGGAAGCATATAAAAGCAGTGTATTTGGTGGTGAGTAGTTGAGGTGTTGGAGATTGAGGTATGGTGGGATAGTGAAAGGTTGGGTGGAAGGAAAGGTTCGAAAATGCCCACACTTGATGTAAACAGGCTGACTCCTCTTTCTTATCCCCTGAAAATTATTCCTTTTGTAGAATGTATTAAATTTACCTAATTAGAAGAATCACCTAGAATTACTCGTTAAAAGTACGAAATGTGAGATCCAAAACCCTACTAGAAGGTAGAGTGAGGAAGGAAATATAAGAAGCCTGTATTTTTAAAATTCAATTATGGTCCTGCAAAATTAACAAATCACCATTAGATAACCTTTTAAAATATTGCCAGCTACCAACATCTCCCTCCCTAAATCTGCTGCACCCAACAACACCCGAGCCCCTGATCACTACCACATTCTAGTTGTATGAGATCAATTTTTAAAACATCCACACGTGAGTGAGTTCATGCAGTAGTTCTTTCTGTACCTGGAATTTCACTTAACATAATGTCCTCCAAATTCATAGATATTGTTGCAAATGGCTAAATAATATTCCACTGTGTATATGTACCACATTTTCTTTATCCACTCATCTACTGATGGACACTTAGGTTGATTCCGTAGCTTGGCTATTGTCAATAGAGCTGTAATGAACATGGCAGTGGAGAGACATATATCAGTGTCTCTTTGACATACTGATATCATCACAAAAATAACTATATGTGATGCATAGGTTAATTAGATTTAGTCAAACTGTAATCTTCATATACTTCAAAACATGATATTTTACATGATGCTTACAATTTTACCTGTCAATTTATTTTATTTTATTTTTCTATTTTATTTATTTATTTTTTTGAGATGGAGTCTCACACTGTTGCCCGGGCTGGAGAGCAATGGCGCGATCTCAGCTCACTACAACCTCTGCCTCCCAGGTTCAAGTGATTCTCTGCCTCAGCCTCCCCAGTAGCTGGGGCTATAGGTATGTGCCACCACACTTGGCTAAGTTTTGTATTTTTAATAGAGACAGGATTTTGTCATGTTGGCCAGGCTGGTCTCAAACTCCTGACCTCAGGTAATCTGCCTGCCTCGGCCTCCCAAAGTTCTGGGATTACAGGTGTGAACCACTGTGCCTGGCCTTACCTGTCAATTAAAATAACAATAATAATAATAATAATAATAATAATAATAATTGGCTACCTACTTAAATAGAACATAATTTTGTTTCAGATTCAAAAAGTAAAGTTTGATAGAGGTGGGAGGTAGCACACACTTTCCCGCTAGGTAATTTATGTGGGTGAAGCCAGTCAGGTGCTTGTTGTCATGTGGAATGTAAGGAACCATGTCATGAGATAACTTGATTTTGCAAAGAAAGTGAGAAATCTGAACTTGCATGGGAAATTATCTGATTTTTATAATGGCTTAACTTGTTTTGAAAACTCTGTGAATGCCAAATCAAATGGATTCAAATCATAAACTGCAAAGTTTTAACTTCTGATTGTGAGCTGGATGCATGAAAATACATTTCCTGATTCTGCTTATCCTAGTTCAACACCCCAGGAATTCAACTTCCCATTTTAATGCTTGGGAAAAAAATACTGTCCTTTCTTTTAAGTTATCTACCACTATAACTCCTCTCAGTCTGGAGCAGTCAAAGACTGCTGATGTATTCAAGCAATCTTACTTATTCCTACAGTTGTGTATTAAGTTTTATTTTCTGAATTCAATAAATATTCACTGAGTGCTCAATAATGCACTGTGCCAGACACTGAAAAACCTCAAGGGGAAAAAATATTCTTCGCCAAATGGAACTTACAATCTTTGGATAGAAAAGGCACAAAAGGCATGAATTATTACTTAATTTTTTTCTGTATTTTAATCATTACTTCATCATATTTAAATAGCTTTGAAGGTTCATCTATATACTGATTCCATTATTTTCAAGAGCACGTCTAATTTGATGAGGATGGAAGATTGGTAATGACTCAGAAGCTGGGAAAACACATAAAAACCCAAATGTTGTAGGAAATCACTAGGATGTTTGCATTTTGTCAGAGGTGCACTCTTTCTGTTCTAATACCTGGAGTCCAGCCAGGCACAAAGCAAGTTGGCTGACTACTGCAGAAAGGAATGCTGGAACCTCTCTTGCTGACCTGTTTCCAGAGTTTCCAGCACAGCTAGCCAGAGACTTCCTATAGACAATGAGGAAATTCAAAAACAAAGAATGTAGTAGGTTGGCTATTTCTCTAGGAGCCCTTGGGGATGAGACTGAGCCATTTTCCTGCAGCTGGCTGCAAAGCAGGCCACTGAAAAGTATCAGTATGAAATAACAGGGCATACCGTTGGTATATGCATCACTGTGGGCCAAAGCTTTTTGTCATGGGATTCAATCAAACTCAAAATGCAAGATGAAAGTCATCTCTCTTTGGTAACCATTTTAAAAATAATACATGGAAAAGAAGTGAACAGAACCATGTTTTCCAAAGTCCTGATGCTAAAAATCGTAAAATCTTAATAATTCCTGAGCTGGAAATGCAGACTGCTTGGCCTGGGATCAAGTCTAGAATTTGATGTTCTTAGCAGGTACATTGAGTGGTTAATATCAGCAGAGAAGCTTAGGAAATACTGAAGTCGAAGGATAAAGGATGATTCCCTCCCTGTAATGCCATTACTCTGAGTTACCTACTCTGTGTTGTCCTGGGCTTACTTCTGGTCAGTTCTCATAGGTTTATGGTTACACGCTGGATTTTGGGGTGAGATGATCCTGAGGTTGGATCCAAGCTCTGAGATTATGTTGTAAGTTTCTGGGAGGTATTGGGCCAGTCACTTACCTTTTCTGAATATAGATGCCCTCCTCTGTAAAATGGATTTACAATATAACTAACTGTATAGGGTAGTTGAGAAGCTTAAATGAGAAGAGGCAGGTACGTTTCTCAGTACAGAGCTTTAAGGGTTGTTACACTTTAAAAACCAATTTTACATACTTTATTTCATTTAGTCTTTTTAACAATCATGTGAATGATATGTGATTAACTCAATTTTGTGTACCGAAGAACTGAGAAAGAGAAATTTGGAATAGAAAATACCATAACTTAAGACAGTGTGACAAAAATAGTATTCCAATGTCTACCAACTTGCTTTCTGAACTTGTCTAATTTTAAAGACTGAGACTATTTGAAGGAAACATGTAGTGCATTTCCTTCACTTTACTGGTGAAGAATCTGAGCTCAATGTGTGAGAGCGACAAAAGGCCTGCTGGACCAGAATACAGGTTTCTTTACTACCCATCTGCAGCCATGCCACTACATTGTAGATGATGCTATTTGTTTTTAAGCATATTCAGTGATATATTAAGTTGTTTCTTTAGATCTTAAAAAAAACCTCATAAAGTGGCTGGGCGTGGTGGCTCACGCCTGTAATCCCAGCACTTTGGGAGGCCAAGACGGGTGGATCACGAGGTCAGGAGATAGAGACCATCCTGGCTAACATGGTGAAACCCCGTCTCTACTAAAAATTCACACACACAAAAATTAGCCGGGCATGGTGGTGGGCGCCTGTAGTCCCAGCTACTCGGGAGGCTGAGGCAGGAGAATGGCATGAACCCGGGAGGCAGAGGTTGCAGTGAGCCGGGATCGCACCACTGCACTCTAGCCTGGGCGACTGAGGGAGACTGTGTCTCCAAAAAACATGCAAACAAACAAACAAACAAAAACCTCATAAAGTAACAATTCTATATGCAGCTTATATTAGAGCAGTTTTTCAAAGAATTTTCTAGGGCCCCAAATTTTTCTGGCAGCATTTTTAAAGGCCAAGTATCTATATATCCATTACAGATCCTTTCTGAAATAGAGTTTTGATCGGGGCACGAAAATTTGCATTTTTATCAGGTTTACCAATACAAGATTAAGAATGAGCTAATTAAACCATTCTGTCCTTGGAGACAGAAATTGGGCACTGTCCTTCTTTTTTCCTTCCCATCAGTTCCAGCCAGAATTTTAGGGACATACTTTCCACTCAGTTAACTCATTGAATTGAACAGTGGTGGAATCAAATTAAGGTCAAATGTTTTAATTATATAAAAATCTATGAAGCACATGTATAGAGGAATCATTTTCAAAGATATAATTTTTATAATTTACTTTGAATTACAAGCATAATGATCCTGTCAGATATATTTGTCTGCCTGGCAAATATATGTATATATGATACTTGTGAAATTTGATACCTGCTTCACATATGTATTATACATAAAAGACAAAGAGAGATAGAGGAGAAAATCAGCTTTCAGGCCAATTTTGAAGAATGTTATCTTGGATACTAGTCGTCTATTGCTGTGTAACAAATTATCACAAAACTTGCCAGCTGAATAGAAACAAAAGTTTATTTTTTGACACAATTTCTGATCATTGACAATCAAAGCAGCTTAATTAACTGAATGGTACTGATCTGGGTGGCTCAGAGGGTTATAGCCAAGATATCTGTATTTTAACCGTATTACCTTTTGTGGGGTATGGCAAGGTCAGATGTAGATCGAAAAAGAGAAATGGCTGAGCATGATGGATCAGGTGTGAACACTTTGGGAGGCTGAGGTGGGAGGATTGCATGAGCCTGGGAGTTCAAGACCAGCCTGTGCAACGTAGTGAAACCTCATCCATAAGAAACATTTAAAAAAAATTATCTGTTGATGGTAGTGTGCACCTGTAGCGCCAGCTACTGAGGAAGCTGAGGTGGGGAGATCCCTTGAGCCCGGAAGTTAGAGGCTATAGTTAGCTATGATCAGGTCAATGCACTCCAGCCTGGCCAACAGACTGAGACAATAATAATAATAATAATAATTTAGAAAGACAGACGGAGAAACTGGAAGGAGTCCTACAGTTGTGCTATACTCACAGCTCACTGGGGAGAAATAGTAGGTCATGCAATGCGGTTCATGGAAAGCACTGGGCATTGGTCATGAGGCAGAGGGAGAAAGGGGATTGATGGGCAAAAGTCCTTATTGTTCTTTCTGCAGGAGGGAGGCAAGGCAGGGTAAGCAGGCTTGAGTATGTTCAATGGGCTCTGGTCAGAGGGACTGTCCCTGATTTCCTGGTACTTGACCCTGAGTGATTAGGGTTAGGGTATAGTGGTTTCCTGGTACTTGGCCTTGTGTGATTAGGGTTAGGGTATAGTGGCCCAGATTGTGAGAGCCAAAGAAGGGAGTTGTTTGGGATTTGGACTTACTCTCTCAAGAACAACTGACAGGACACTAGCTAGGGTCTCAAAATGGTTCAGATAGCATTTTAAAAACTATATCACAGCTTGCCAGGCCTACAGTTTTCTTAGGTCTTGAGTGGGGTTGAAGCAACTGCTTTCTATAGGGTTCAATCAGTGGCTGGAGGCATGAAGCCTCTGTTCTTCTTCACATGGACCACCCCCTAAGGCGGCTTGACTGTCCTCACGGTATGAAGTCCTGAAGTCCTCCGGAATTAGCCTTTTGGAAGAGAAAGCAAGGAGAAAGCGATATTCCTTCGCTGGCCCTGTCTCGGAAGTCACAACCTTTTACTTCCACGTTACTCTGTTCCTCAGAAGCAAGACATTTAGTCCAGCACACATGTGTTAAGCCACCTCAGCATGATGGGCACTATTCTCTCAAAAAAGAGTTGGCGAAGATATTTTCTTCCTGATTAGGGTTCAGATAATGCTGATTGGAGGGAAGAAAAAAATGTTCAATTTATTTTTTATTTATTTTGGTCGTTACAGTTTCATTTTTTTTTGATATTAAAAAGTCATGGTTGAAGAAAACAAAGGTCATTTCTTTTCATTAATTTCCTATGTGATCATTAGGTAAATTCTAGAATAACATAATCGATTATCACTGTATAAAACTGGGCTGGGTGTAGTGGCTCACACCTGTAATTGCCGCATTTTGGGAGGCCAAGAAAGGCAGATTATATGAGGTAAGGCATTTGAGGCCTGCTTGACCAACGTGGCGAAACTCTGTCTCTATTAAAAATACAAAAACTACCTGGGTGTGGTGGTGTGTGCCTGTAATCCCAGCTACTTGGGAGGTTGAGGAAGGAGAATCGCTTAAACCTGGGAAGCGGAGGTTGCAGTGAGCTGAGATCATGCCACTGCACTCCAGCCTGGGCGATGGAGTGAGATTCCGTCTGAAAATAAATAAATTAATTAATCATCCATGTAATAAAACAATATGCAAAATTATGTAGTTAAACATATTTTTATGTTTATTCATTCATTTATTCAACAGGTTTTATTACAGTTCCTAGTATGTGGCAATCTCAGTGGTAAGCAATGGGTGTACAATAGTAAAAAGAAGAACAGGGTTGCAGCTCTCATTGAGTTTATGGCGTAGTGCAGGAAAAAGTTCCATTGACATATTGACACTAATATATATATAAATAAAAGCTGTGTTAAAGTGAAAAAAAAATTATACTACTTTATAGTAGACAGGAAATATGGAGGAATAGTTAGAGAAGGCTTGTTGGAGAAAGTGGCAATTGGTCCTTGAGCTAAACTGTGGGAAGGGGTTGAAAAAACTCAGACCTTCCATAATCCTTTGAACTTTATATCATATTTTCTAAAAGTTAAGCAATTTCAACTTACAAAGAGATTCTGAATGTTTTGCTACCTCAGGCAAATAATGATATCCTTTTAAATATCGTTAATATTTTAATCCCCTGTCTCATTAATAGCCTTTTTTATAAATGTGAATATTTTGCTGGACAAATATTGTGGCCTCTTTCAATATATGTTATCAGAAGTTCTATAAAATAATTAGTTTGACATTTACTAGCTTATAATCACAAGATCCATTTCTCCCATCCTCAGTGAGTTTGTGGAATGACACTATTGCCTCCTGAGAGTCATGGGTTGCCACCTTCCCTACTGGACATAAGGAAAATATGGGAGAGAGTTCTGGTTGTACTCACATGTTGATGGAAATTTCTCTTTCTATGGGTTGGGATACTTAGTGTGGTGGTCCAGACCTTGACACCAATGGTTCCTAGTGTGCAACTATTCTACTTGAGACACTTCTGGTTTTTAAAAATTGAACCTGTGGTGTGTTTTCCCAGCAAGAGGTGGAGAGAAGTATAAGTTCATGTGGATGGAATAGGAAGGGCAAATGCCTGTAGTGGGAGGGAGGCAGGCTCAGAAGAAAAACAAAAATAATTGGTTATCTAGGTAGAAGGAAGCTTAGGATAATGTGATGTGATGGAAGACTAAAGATGTTCAACCATGTAAGAACTAATACATAGGTTTATATAATATGGGGTTATATTAGCTTTCCCATTGTATCTGGATAGAAGCAGCTTAGCATAATGTGACATGATGGAAGACTTAAGATATTCAACCAAGTAAGATCTAATACATAGGTTTATAATCAATCCCATTTTGCCCAGGGTAATATGGGGTTACATTAAGTTTCCCATCTTAAGTATTGGTAGTGCTTTCTGCCAATCTCAAACATTTCTTGGTGGGGATGATACATTTTATAATCATGTTATATATGTTAAAGATTTTGGGCCGGGCGCGGTGGCTCAAGCCTGTAATCCCAGCACTTTGGGAGGCCGAGACGGGCGGATCACGAGGTCAGGAGATCGAGACCATCCTGGCTAACACGGTGAAACCCCGTCTCTACTAAAAACACAAAAAACTAGCCGGGCGTGGTGGCGGGCGCCTGTAGTCCCCGCTACTCGGGAGGCTGAGGCAGGAGAATGGCGTAAACCCGGGAGGCGGAGCTTGCAGTGAGCTGAGATCCGGCCACTGCACTCCAGCCCGGGCGACAGAGCAAGACTCCGTTTCAAAAAAAAAAAAAAAAAAAAAAAAAAAAAAAAAAAAAAAAAAAAAAAAAAAAAAAAGATTTTGGTCTTTGTCTTAACAGTAAGAAGCTGATAAGGATTTTAAATATAAATTAACATGAATATCAGATTTGAGTTTTGCACATATCTCCCTGGCTATACTATGTAGAATAAATTACCAAGGCACTTCCAAAGAGAATAGTCTATTGCTGTAGTTCTGGCAAGATATGGTGCTTGAATCAGATTGATGGCAGTGAAGATGGATGGATGAGACCTAGCTGGAGAAATGGACTGTCAACTCTGCACTGTAGTCCTTCCATGAACCTCTCCTAAACTGATGTTACACTCTCCATGACTAGTAAATGACCTTTACATTCATTTAAAAGCTAGGACCCCACTTGCACATCCAGACATATTTCTACTTAATCTCTAGAGGAGAAATTGTTCTTTTTTCTTGAAAACTAAAATCAATAGACAGGAATTCCCTCATTGTCCAGCTATCAAGCCTGCGAGTCTACCTACATCTGCACAAAGCTTCTTTTCTTCTCAGATTACAATATGGGAGGTATCTCTCTTTTTACCTAAAGTCAATAAATCTACCTCTGATTTGGATCCTAGAAATTATCTTCTCATCTCTGCACAGCACTCGATTCCCAGATTTTATCACTTCTCACTATCCTTTTAACCCAAAGCATTCTGGTGTCTCCGCTCACCATTTCCTGAAAGGACTTCTTCTGAGGACATCAATGACATCTATGTCATTGAATTCAATAGGGCTATTCCAATTCTCATCTTACTCGACCTCTCATCAGCACATGATATTGTTGTTCACTGTACATCTTTGAAACTGTTATTTACATTGGCCTCTGAAAAGTAACTTTCCTAATTTTCACCTCTACCTCCTTTGCAGTCCTTACTTGTTGGAGCCTCAAAGAGCCTCAAGGCTCCTGGACCATCTTCCCTTCTCACTCTGTCTTCTCACTATACAATCTTATATATGACCATGTCTTTAACAGCCAACCATAGAGAAATTTTTTACATTTGTATATCGAAATCCAGGTAATCAAATGTCTTTTTAGTAATACCAATGGAATGTCTCAAAAATCAACCCCAAAACTCAAATGGCCAAACTCAAATGGCCAAACTCAAATTTGCTAATTCCTCCTACTCTAAACCTGATCCATTTCCATTCCCTTGTATTTTGGGAAGTGTCACATACATCTAGTCACATAGCCAGAACGCCAGAATCTTTTATGCTTCCAGTATCTCATAGTTTATCTTTCATGAAGTTCTGCTAGTCCTATTCTCTAAATATTTAAAAGAGTGGTATTTGCTGTACTCTCTGATTTTCTGCAGTAGCAATGAATTGTGTGGGTATAATCATGGAGAAAGCAGATTATAAAGTCAATTCAAGATTAGGTTTCACCTTGGACACAGTACAAGGAGACTGTGGTATTTGCAGCAGTGCTACTGAAATGATGTTCCACGAATCTAGCTGTATACAGAAGGAACTATGAATATGGCAAGCTTTTGTAATGAATTTCTGATGCGGCTGACAAATGGTCTTAGAGAAAGAGCTGTACACGTAAGCTGCAGAAAGAGGAGGTGTTTTGAGAAAACAAGTGTATTAGCCCATTTTTATACTGCTATAAGGAACGGCCCAAGACTGAATAATTCATAAAGGAAAGAGATTTAATTGACTCACAGTTCAGCATGGCTGGGGAGGCATCAGGAAACTTACAATTATAGAAGAAGGCCAAGAGGAAACAAGGCACCTTCTTCAGATCTCATGAGAACTCACCTGTCATGAGAATAGCATGGGAGAAACCACACCATGATTCAGTCACCTCCACCTGGTCTCTCCCTTGACACATGGAGATTATGGGGATTACGGGGGTTAAATTCAATATGAGATCTGAGTGGGGACTCGAAGCCTAATCACGTCACGATTCTTTCTGTTTCTTATTTTTCTTGCATTCACATTTTTATATTTCTAGACAGACTCAGTGCTAAAAATAGACCAGTGAACCAGAGCACTAAATCCCTTGATGCCCGGGAGGCTTACCTTCATGCACAGCTAACATACAATACCTACATATACAAAAATATAAGATTTCATAGCAATAAATAACAGAAAGATAATTAAGCAAATTAAGAAGCAAAAGAAACACTGAAATGCTAATTTAGAGATCCTTCTTGGGGGGTGATATTTGAGCCAGGACCAAAAGAAATGTCAGAATAAGGCAAGAGAATTTCAGTCGATACATCAGCTGAGACACAGGCCTGGAGAGAGAAGTGCTTAGTGAGACTGAGGAAAAGCAAGAAAGCCAGTGCACCTGGAAAGCATTTGGAGGATGTGGGGTTGAGGATTTGGAGAAGTAACTAAGGACCAGATAATGCATAGCCTGCATCTCTTGGTAAAGATACTAAATTGTGTCCTCGGTGTGTTAGGAAGTTACTAGAGTGCTTTGAGCAGAGGACCAGCAAGATATGAACTATCTCAAAAATATTTATCTGACAACTAAGTGAAGAATAAGCTATGGTGAAAAAAGAGCGGCATCAGGAAAACCTGAGCAGGATGTAGAAATGAGTAATTTTGCATGATGAAAAGGTCCAGAGCATGACCAGAGGTGGAGTAGAGGATCAATTCATTGGAATGTGGTGTTCAAGGAGCTGAGAGGCTGTGAAAGGTTCACCCACACAGAAGTGTGTAGGAATTGGGTGGGAGTATTTCACCTGTGAGGAGGAATCATGGTGAGGTCCCTAATGAAAACCATGAGAGACAGAATGTGATAGAGTTGAATAGGTAATACCCCAAGAGCTCAAAAACAAAAATAGACAAATGGGAGTATATTAAATGAAGAAGCTTCTGCACAGCAAAGGAAACAAGCAACAGAATCAGAAAACAACCTGTTGAATGAGAGAAACTATTTGCCAATTACTCATCTGAAAAGGGACTAATATCTAGAATGTACAAGAAACTCAAACAACTCAACAGTAAAAAACCAAATTACTGCATTAAAAAGGACATGGAAAGACATTTACTTAAAAAGACATAAAAATGTCCAACAGGTATTTGAAAAATGCTCCACAATGCTAATCATCAAGGAAATGCAAACCAAATGACAATGAGATATTATCTTATCCTAGTTAGAATGACTATTATTAATAAGACAACAAATCACAGATACTAGTAAGGATGTAAAGAAAACTCTTATACACTATTGGTGTGGATGTAAATTAGTACAACCACCATGGAAAACAGTATGGAGCCTTCTCAAAAAACCTAAAATAGAACTGCCACATGATCTAGCAATCCCACTACTGAGTATTTATACAAAGGAAAAGAAATCAGTGTATCAAAGGCATACCTTCATTGACATGTTTATTGCAGCACGATTCACAATCAAGCTAAGTGTTTATCACTGGACAAATGAATAAAGAAAACATGTACACACATAATGGAATAGTATTCAGACATAAAAAAAGAATGAAATCCTGTCATCTGCAGCAGTGCAGATGCAACTGGAAGTCATTGAGTTCGGTGAAATAAGCCAGGCACAGAAAGACATATATCACATGTTCTCATTCACGTGAGAGCTAAAAAAGTTGATCTTATAGTGTTGTGGTATAGAATGATAGATACCAGAGGGTGTGTGGTTGGGAAGTGGGCAAGAAGAAAGGTTGGTTAATTCGTACAAAACTACAGTTAGATAGAAGACATAAGTTCCAATGTTCATAGCAGAGTACAGTGACTGTAGTTAGCAATGATGTATTATATATTTCAAAGTGGCTAGAAGAGAGGACTTGAAATGTTCTTAGTTCACAGAAATGACATGTACTTCAGGTAATGGATACTCCAACTACCCTGATTTAATCTTTAAACATTTTATGCATGTAATAAATACCCCATAAATATAGAAAATATTACATATTAATTTTAAAAGAAATCTTTGATAATAAGTGTGGCACATATTAAACATTAGACTTGAAACATCAAAAATTTAATTCAACTCTGTTTTTTTAAAAAGATACATAGGTTTAATAACTGCTTTTCTTTAGTAAAAAAAGTTGCTTTTAAAAAATGGATCTCAAACTCATATAGATTAGCTTTTATTGTTCCTTTAAAATCAATTTTAATACTATTCTTAATGTCATTTAAATATTTTGCATATACCGTCAAAAGGGATGGAAATATCAGTTTTAACCAAAAAGATACAAAGACCACCAAAGTTTACTTGTGAAAAGGAAGTCGCCAAGTCGCCTTTCCCTGCAGTGAATTATCATTAACGCCATTGCCAGGATTTAAGGTTTCACGTTATGCCCAGGCAATACTGATGGTAGCTTCCAGTGCTTGCTGATGAGAGGTTCTGGAACGTGTGGTCCACAAGAGGAAACAAAAGGTCACGTGTGAATTCTACATTTTGAAATTATTTTTTATGTATCTCTTTTTGTTGTTCTCTTTTTGGCAACTTACAAAACCTCTCTTATTTTTTGTGGAAAAGTAAAGAACACTTACCATGGCAAGAACTTTATCCTAACAGAGGATCATTTATTGTGAATTAAGCTATTAATTACAGACTTCCTGTGCCTCATGACTGAAAAAAAAAAAGAGGCACTTCTTAAAATGAAGGTAAAATTTGTTAGTCTTATCCGTCATCCTTTAAACTGTCCTTTCCTTTCTGTGTTAGAAAGTAATTTAAAATTATGAATTAAAAATGTGTCAAATATATAACTTAAAAAATGCTTAGGGGAATTTAAAAACAGATCCAAATAATCATTTCTTTTACATTCATCTAATGAACTTAATTTCCATTATTCATTCCAGTTACTTTTATCTTTGCATTTCATACTGCTATGAATAGTATTATTCAATGTGCTTTTAATTTGGACTCGGTTTTCCTTCCTAAGTATATATTATTTTTAAAGCCTCAAACTCAGTATAGTTCACAGCTTCAAATATTTTATTCTGGCTTCTTTAATTGCTATTTAAAATTTAAAACATTTAGTATGATAAAATTACCAAGACTTCAGCAAAGGGGGAAAATAATTTGCCCATTTTTTATACATATATATTTTTTCCTATATACAAGGCTTGCTAATCTGTAATCTAACTGACTTAAATAACCTTGATATGGTTATATTGTTGATTTAATTATATCACTTGCTCTTGTGAGATCTAGGAGTTTTGGATTTCAGTGAGATTAAAACAGATTTGAAAGTTAGGTGAGTTTAAAACAAATTAAAGAAATATTCAGAAACCTTTGAAGAAAATTATACCCATACACATTTTTTTAAATTAAGCAAAATTCTTTATTTTTAAGACTATTGATGTATTTTGCAACTATATAGATTCTTTGTGTTAACAGATTTGATTTTTTAAACGTGCTTTTGTGTAATTCTGCTATTTGGTTGGAATTCTATCACTATTCCTTTCAAAAGGGTACAGGTAATGAAATTAAAAGGAAAGCCATCTAAAATCAAATTTAGTAAATATGAGTCATCCAAATGTTATATTTTACTTAATCAAAAATAAAAATTAAGCATCCATAAATATTTTATATTCTATGTATTGTTGCATAATTTACATAATATAAGGATAGTTTAAAAATTGATAGTTTTATATATCTATTTGAATCTTTACTTCATTTAAAAAATTGACGTATTCAAATTACCTCAATTGCTATGACCTTAGTTATAGTATATATATAAAAATCCAGAAGTTCAGAAAGTATTTTATCAGTTCCATAGAAAATTGAAATTATGTTTAAGATATTCTGAAGATCTGGTACTTAGATATTTGGACAACTCTCACCTCCACTTACTGGTTATTCTTAATGTTAGCAACTCACTTGGTCCTTCTGTAATGGTTCATAGGAAACTCCCCAAGCACCGGATTTAATTGAGTCATTCTATATGGGAGGTCTTGTAGCCACTGCCCTAATGAAAGTCTTACTTTAATTCTGCTGGCCAGTCAGCTGTAGCCAATTGGGCAAGGTTCTAATTGTTCAAAGCGCTATAATTTGTTTGAAGACCCCCTTTAAAACAGGCCTGTATGTGTGAGTCCCTTCCCTTCCAGGCGTTGGGTTATACAGTAGCCCTAGCACTCTTGCTGATTCTTCATCCTCACATTTAGAACAGGAGAGGACCTTAGTGGTAATGTAAACTAACTCCTCATTTTGTCCCAGAGAAAAGATCATTGTTTCACTTACTGATTTTAATCTTCTCATCGAATTCAAAAATTCTGAACTATTATTGATTCCAAGGGTTTCCTTTAAAATATAAAGGATTAAAAAATTGTGAAAAATAGAAAACTTCAGGAGTAATAGCCAACAGTAAACTTTTAGCTAAGCAACTATTAGGGATTAGGGAGAATCCGTACCTATACCATGTAAATAGCACATCACAGATCACTGGGGTTAGAAGAGCAGAAAAGGAGAAAAGGACTCTTTAAGAGAAGGAATCTTATACCAGACCCTCTCATATCTCATCTATCCTTAAGTCAAAGCAAGCGTGCTGATGGAAAAAACCATGAACTCACTATGACATCTTTCATGGTTAATGTTATTAGGGATAATAAAGGCAAATCTATTATAGAAAATTGTTCCTTTGTAGTGAATTGAATTATAAAATGAGGTTATGCTGATTATCACTATATATGAAATTCCAGAATCATTGCGAAGCTGGTGACTTTTTTTTACAGCAGATCCATTTCTGAGCAAGGCAAATCAATTTGCTGTGTGAGATTAAAGAAGAAATTGTCATCTGATTGACATGCTAGTATTTATTTTTATTTTTATCATAGCAGAACTACCTTTCGAAAAGAGACAAAAAGGAAGAAGACACTGGCAATTTTCCATCCACAATGGAAACTTTTTTTTTTTTCTCACCAAATTGACCAAACGTTTTTGCATTCTAGAGAAGCTATCTATATAACTGTGTATTCTAGTCAGATCAGTTAAAACAAAACTACAGTCTGCAAATGTCTGTTAGGGTGGCACAAGGGCAGTTGACTGAGTTGATTTAACGAATTTTTTTTTTTTTTTTTTTTTTTTGAGGCGGAGTCTCGTTCTGTCACCCAGGCTGGAGTGCAGTGGCCGGATCTCAGCTCACTGCAAGCTCCGCCTCCCGGGTTCCCGCCATTCTCCTGCCTCAGCCTCCGGAGTAGCTGGGACTACAGGCGCCGCCACCTCGCCCGGCTAGTTTTTTGTATTTTTTAGTAGAGACGGGGTTTCACCGGGTTAGCCAGGATGGTCTCGATCTCCTGACCTCGTGATCCGCCCGTCTCGGCCTCCCAAAGTGCTGGGATTACAGGCTTGAGCCACCGAATTTTTATTATAGGCCTAAGATGCTCTAAATAACATTGTAAATTTGTTATTAATAGATTTAGAGGCAAGATTTTGCAAAATGAGTAAGTCATGGTTACAGTCCTTGAAAAAGTCACTATCTATTGAGGAAAGACAGAAATAATTACAATATGTGGCAATGGTGTTATGTTAGAAAGCTAGAACTTGAAGTGTTGAGTTAATCATTGTGTTTAGGGACTGAATATAGGTATTATTGTACATGTGTAAGGATACAAAGATAGTAAATGCGAACACTGAAATTAGTAGTAACTTTTCTGCATTTTCAAGATACGAACAGATAACATCTATAATTGCTGCTAGAGAAAATTAAGTAATACATTCTTCAGGACAGAATGTGAGTTAGCCAAAGTAATCTATAGATAAAAGGAAAAAAATGATCAAAAAATTATTATTTTGGGACAGAAAGCAGTTGACAAAGCATGATTTATTCACTAACTCATTTTTTTCATTCTTGATAAACCTCTTTAGAGACTTCACTTCCAGGGACCAGGTAAGTAAATGTTCTAAGTGCTAAGAGCGAATATCCCATAATCTTGTATTCTTTTCAAATACCCTGCTGGCCAAACTAAATGGCAATATTTTGCCAATGAACTGGCACTTCTTATATTCTGGTAACAGAATTAAAAAATTTAAATACTATAAATGTTACAAAATAAACTCTGACACAACGCTGTATGCAGAGATTCCACTTAGCTTTATCAATGGCAATAATGAAATAGGAGACATTGGTATGGACGAGTTCAATGTGTTTTAGGAAAAGTTGAAGTCTGGTTTCCGTAGGAATGTTTACAATAATGTTAGACTGTGTGTTGAAAGACTATCACAGGGAATACGAAGTAAGGTATCAGATTAAATACAAATGTCTTATTTGTTCCCACCTGATATTTTATTGGAGTTTAGAAATGGGATTTTTAAAACCACAAGAGCAGAAGAACTGAAGAAAATGTAAGAAAAAAAACAAATTTTGAAATATAGAAAATAAATGACTTACCATACCTGAGAAAGCTGTCAAGTATTTGTCAGTGGAAAAATTGAAAACATATGATTACAGTGCAGTGACCTGAAAATATCAAGGAATCTGAGCCACCAGATTCGGGAGGGAATGGAAATGAGTTTCAAGATGAGGAGGATGAATTATTTAGCATGTTGATTAGGTATTTAAGAAAGGTTAGTTGAAACCTTGTGTTTGTCAAATTGCCTTAGCAAATGGTAAATGGCATTTTGAAAAAAGACATCAATAGAATAGAACAACAACGAAACCCCACCCAGTTTAATTCAGTTCTGCAGTGAGTCAAAATGCTTCTTGGCTTCATTGAAGACCAAACAATTAATATGTCCCTGTCAACCAGTTTTCAAAAGTATTATAAGTTTCTGTTATTTATGTTAAAATTTGGTATGGTGGCAATGATTTTACATATGTGAATAATTGGATTATGGATGAAATTATTTTGCAGGTATTCACAATGGTAGAAATACACAATAATGATTTCTTTTTGGTTTTTGGAAATTTGAAAGCACATTTCTTCACACATCCATTCAATAAATGTTTACTGTACAATATACTAGGAACTGGGTGATTTGGGGAGCTAATGAACTATGTAAACGTGGGCCAGCTTTTCAAATTGTTCTTAGCCTAACTGGGAAGTCAGATGCTAACAACAACTAATACAATATGTGGGGGAAACATCTATTTTGAGTGTGCACACATACTTCGGGAACACTGAGGAAGGATAATTGTTTCTTCACGGGAAGGAAATTTACAAGCGTGGATTAGCAATGCCCTCCAGTCTCTATCCACATCTACCCACAGGCACCAGGCTTTGAACTATACCAGTGATTTACCTGAGAGCTTATGTTTGCTCATCCTGTTCCTATGCTTGCACTGAGCCTTTCACTTACCTCTTTATAGGATGATGTTATGAAGACTCAGGCTTAAGACTCAGATTAAATATGTGTTGAAAAAATAAAACAAATCAACTGAGAAACACACCTGCAGTGAAACAAAGGTATGCTATTTTGTATAAGTTAAATGGTTTTGACTATCAGTGTTCTAGAAATTATTTTTCTGCCTTTAGGGTGGGGATTAATGTTGAAGAGAAAAAGATTTGCCTGGATAGAGACTTTTAGGAGGCCCAAGACAGTCACAGAGCGCTAGAATTCTAGAGTTCTTAGTGGTAAGGTCTTTTGTGTGGTAAGGAGCCATCCGTGGTACAGCGGGGGCATATATTCAAGAAAAACTTAAGAATGGTGATTTCTTCCCAGGGAGAGAAATGGTGCAAGTCAAAATTCTAGAATTCTGACAAAGATAACAAAGCAACGGATCATGAATATTAAGTGAAGAAAGTAATTTTAGAGGAAGAGCTGATTTCTGAGGAAAAATAAAAATTTGGTTTGCTGATAATATATGAAAAGGTTGATTGATTATATAGATGAAAACATGTAAATTAAAATACTTTTTCAATTTTAAAAAGTGTATAAAGTATCTAGATTGGGTGCTTATATTTAGAGGAAAGAAATAATCCATACTGCCTGTTTATTTATTTATTTTGGAAAAAAAATCAGTGAGCATTTTGGGTGTGTTTGTGTGTATCAGATAATCAAATCAGATAAAATATACTATTGACGAAAAATAGTACATTATTGAGCCCAGTAACCTTGCTAAACTCTGATGTCAAAGTCTGGGAGAAAAAAAAGCATAGGTTAAGAGGCAGATTTAGTACTATTGGTGTGTGCTTTTATGTACATAAATGGTAACTTCCCAGCAATTCCTCAAAAGTAGGTCTAATGGGTGTGATAAAGCGGGGAGGTAGATATTGCTGAAAGCTACTTTGGTCCTTTGGTTTGCTGTGTTATTGGACCACTCCTATTTTACTTGTTTCGTACAAAACGTATCAAGGTTGTGAAAACATTAAGGGTATCAGTCCCCTGTGGACATTGTCAGAAAGAAATGAACAGTGATCTCTCCCTCTCTCTTCTCCCCCTATATTGTGGTAAAGAAATATGAGGTCATAGATTCTGAAGGATTCAAAAATATATACTTACTGTCATTGCTTATCAAAATGCTAATAAATCAGTCCTTAAACATCTAGTCTTTAACAAATTTAATATGCATGTTAGTGCTGAGTAGATGGCTAGGGTGGAGTAATTCCAAACATCATGTGCCTCTATATGTGTGTGTGTGTCTGTGTGTGTGTGTCTGTGTGTGTGTGTCTGTCTGTGTGTGTGTATGACCAAAAGGATTCCTGAAAGAGTGTGATTCAGTTTTCCTGATTTCTGTCTTCTGGTACATTGGTTCGCTGGATCCACAAAACTGAGAATAAGACTCGGGACCATGGTGCAGCCAGGTGCTCTCCTTAGATAAAATTTCTATCTTGTCTCTAACACAGCTTACATAATTTAATTTTTCTGACAGAGTATTTTTTCTTGATGTGATTTCCACAGAATGTTAAAGCAGAATGGAAATAAAAATGTTTAATGTTTATTCTTAAATTACATCTTCAAAATGAGTCATAACTGTTTTTGTTTACACATAGATCTTTGAGATTCATTGAATTATTGAGGTCTAAAAGTAAATTACAATGCTTATACTAAAGCAGCTTGTTTTTCTGAACATCTCAGAGCTGACTCAGAGACACTAGGGATTGAGGAGGTAACAAACTTAGACATGAAAAAATTAAGAACAGGAAAAGAATCAGCTTGAATTACCAGATGAGAGAGAGAGGAAGTCACCAAGGGAGAAAACAGGAAAAAGGAGGTGATACCAAAGCAGAGATGCACTACAATGGACCTACACAGAGAGAACAGGATCTAAGACCACTCTAGCATCCTTTTTTTTTAATTTTAATTTTTTTTTATTTCCATAGGTTTTTAGGAAACAGGTTCTGTTTTGTTACGTGCATAAGTTTAGTGGTGATTTGTGAGATTTTGGTGCACCCATCACCCGAGCAGTATACCCTGTACCCAATTTGTAGTCTTTTATCCCTCATCCCCCTCCCACCCTTTTCCCCAAGTCCCCAAAGTCCATTGTATTATTCTTATGCCTTTGCATCCTCACAGCTGAGCTCCCACTTGTGAATGGGAACATACAATATTTGGTTTTCCATTCCTGGGTTGCTTCACTTAGAATAATGGTTTACAATTCCATCCAGGTTGCTGCAAATGCCATTATTTCGTTCCTTTTTATGGCTGAATAGTATGTGTATATATATACACACATATATACACACTATGTATACACATATATTTATATATGCATATATACATATATACACATATATTTTTATATGTGCATATACTATATATGTATATATAGTATACATATGCATATATACATATATACACATATATACTATATATGTGCATATACTATATATGTATATATAGTATATACATATATAGTATATGCATATATACACATGTATATGCCTATATATACTATATACATATGTGTGTATATACATGTGTGTGTATATACACCACAATTTCTTTATCCACTCATTGATGGACATTTGAGCTGGTTCAATATTTTTTTTTGCAATTGCAAATTGTGCTGCTATAAACGTGTGTGCAAGTTTCTCTTTTGTATAATGATTTATTTTCTTCTGGGTAGATACCCAGTAGTGTGATTGCTGGATCAAATGACAGCTCTACTTTTAGTTCTTTAAGGAATCTCCCCACTGTTTTCCACAGTGGTTGTACTAGTTTACATTCCCATCCACAGCGTGAAAGTGTTCCCTTTTCACTGCATCCTCACCAACATCTATTATTTTGTAGTTTTTTGATTATGGCCATTCTTTCATGAGTAAAGTGGTATCACTTTGTGGTTTTGATTTGCACATCCCTGGTAATTAGTGATGTTGATCATGTTTTCATATGTTTCTTGGCCATTTGTGTATCTTGAAAGTTACAGAGAAATAGTAGCTTTCTCTTGATAGACAAAGATGGAGTGAAAGAGAGAATTGCTATTTAATTAGAATTACTGATTTTATCCTAATTATTATTTTTATTTTTTCCCTAAGAATACTATCTCTTACTCAGTATTTGTAGATATCAGGTTGAGTGGTTTTAGACCAAGCAGTAATTGTGAGAAAGAGATAATATTGCAGCTATGGAAGTTGGCAAGGACCTGAAGCACACCACTAACAATGTCAAAACTAGAATTTCTCCACGGTTGGATAATCATGTATGTGAGGTGATTCTGTGGGTAAAAATTTAATATCTACTGATCTAAACGCTGGTATTTTTAAAAAACAAGATTGCATTTGATAGGGAGTAATTAACTGCAAATAATAAAAATAAAACACAATCTCCAAAAAAGAATCGTCAAGTTGCAGAAACACACAGAACTTTGATTAGAAGATTAGATATATCTTCACTTCATACATTCCTACAGAATCATTTTATAGCTTTAAAAATTTTTATAACAGTTTGTAAAACATTTATTTTTATGCCCATAAGATTCAGAAATATGCTATAGATGCTCTGTGAATTTTTTTTTTCTCTTTAGGATGCCAAAGGTAAGAGGTACATGTGTTAGTCTTAATTTCCATCAATATCTATTAAGCATCTACTAGGTATCTTTAGTGTTGGGCTGGTGTATAAAATTACCCATGTTTGAAGATATTGAACTTGAATTGCTGAATCACTTGATAAAAACATCCAGAAAGTTTCATGGAAACTGGATACTCCAACTTTATTCTAGATGGGCTTCACTTACCTTGACTAAATTGATTCATTAATTTAAACTACCAATCTGTCTGAATTGTTTTCATTGTTGAATGGAAAGGATTTTGAATTAAGTAATTCTAACCATTCAATCATGCATAACAAGTGAGATAAATTAGATTTTATATATACAGCATATTTTATTAAATTTTCAATTATAACTACTACTCAATCTAACTATTGCATTATTGATTGTTTTCTGATGTTTCAGAAACACCAGAGACAAGTTATGTCCAATGGCTAACTTTTATATTGATTTAACACTTTCTAAAATAAGATTTAAATGAATTGAATAAAAATATGTAGACCAATTTTGACTTACAAGACAAATTTAATTTGAAAACTATTTTTGAAAATCAGAATAGCCAGTTTTGTATTTAAAATGCATATTCATAATATATACAGACAGTATTTATTCAATTCACTGTGACAGGACATTTATTTTACAACCATGATTATAAATATTAATTTTAAAATTAATGTACTCCTTAAACAAGATATATACTTGATAGACTTTGAATAGAAGATAGAGATTGCAATATATTAATCTTACATATCCCACTAAGATGGAAGCAGTGATCTAATAAAAAAAAAGTATTGTAACTCTTTTGACTTGCCCTTTACTTATTTAGAAAATAAAAATCAGTGTTGAAATGCAAAAACCATATAAGTAAAACATTATTATAATCAACTTGCTTTTCGATAACACTGACATCTTGACTAAGAAGGTAAAATGTTTCTTATGTCCATTTGGTAGCAATTTTACTCCTGTAGAAAAGAGCTGTGGCTCACTGGTCATGCCATTATTGAATATGCAGGGACTTGTTTTCTCAGCATCCTACAGAATCTTATATGTACCCACTACAGTATATCATCTTGATATGGAGTGCATGAAACATGAAATTTCAGGAACCTATTCAGGATCTGCCCTCCAAAGTTAAAGACAAAGTGCAAGTCCTCATGATTCTCACCACTTATAATGATGCATGAAGACTGGCAGGTCACACTGTGTGATTGTCCATTTGAGTTACTATAAAGGAACACCTGAGACTGGGTAATGTGTAAAGAAATATATTTGATTTACAGTTCTGCAGGCTGTACATGAAACATACTGACAGCATCTGCTTCTGGTGAGGGTCTCAGAAAGATTATAATCATGGCAGAAGCCCAAGGGGGAGCGAGCATATGAGAGAGGGAGAAAAAGAGGGAAACGGGGAATGTCCCATACTCTTTCACCAGCCAGATCTTGCATGAACTAGCAGAGTGAGAATTCACTCATTACCATGGGGAGGGCACCAAGCCATTCAGGAGGGATCCACCCCCCATGACCCAAATACCTGACCCCACCTCCAAAACTGGGGAATCACATTTCAACAAGAAATTTGGAGGGAACAAACATCCAAACTATATCACACTAAATCTTGGAGAAACATTATATCAGCATTTGATTGTACTACTCCAACCCATTTATTGCCAAATTACTAAGCCTATCTATCAGTAAGGCTAAGAGAAAGAGACGGCTCTTAAGCTGGTCCAAGCTGCAATGTAAGCAGCATAGACACTTGGGCCACTTACACTGGCGGCCCCAGTGTTGCCTGGGGTATCTGTGGTTGCTCAGAAATGCTGCATGGAACCTGAAGCAAAGTAACAGGGTTGCTGCCATGCAATTGGGATAGGAAAGAGTATGCCATCAAATCAGGGAATTTTAAGGGTGCTTCTCAGTTTTGCCATGTTCAATGCTAACAGTTAATGTAAGACTACAATAACCTTATAAAGACTGGACAATCATGCACTAAAATATATTAGGGGTAATAATCCAGGGAGTGGAAATATGGAATGATTGGTGGAAGAGTTAAATTACAAATCACAGCCGTGATTTCCTAACCCATTGGAGAAATCAGAATGGTGGTTACTATTTTTATTTTCTAATTGCTTTGCCGTATCATGTGTCTACCTATGTACATTAATTAACATCCACCTCACTTTCTCACCCTAATTATTTTACATATGGTATTTGTGAAGTTTATTTTGCCTGAGACGTCCCATATTTTGTACTTTCAAATATTATCAACCATGCTGTTATTATTTAAAAGTATACAATATGAGAAGTCTCACGGGCAAAATAAAATTTCAAATTACTTTCTTGTTACAGAATATCAAAGTGCTTATATAACTGAACTAGATGAGGAAGAAATATCATTAGAGATAGAAGCTGATGATTTTGAGGATGTTTTGATTTGTCAAGAATGTGAACTTGTTTTCACATTTATAAGTAAAATCGTATTTTCCTGAGATGGGAAGGTGGAGCCTATTATTTTCATTGTTAGAAAATTCAAGTATGGAAAAGGGCTGCTTGTTCATATTGAGAAATTTGTGACGGGATTATAAAGGCTGGAATGTTTAAAATATGTTCCAATCCTTTTTTGTACTGAGAAATTTCCATACATATCCTGCAGAGAATCTAATAAACTGCATTTCTCAGTTTGCTTTGTCACCAGAATTTACACATGTGACTTTGATTATGCTAAACCAATGTTCCCTTAAAAAACTCAGATTTGCTAGCAAGTTTATGAGGAAATAGGGCATGAGGCATCCTTCTTCTTGTATGAAGAAGGTTATCAAAGGTAGCAAGCTCCTGAGGTGGTGATGGTAGCCACAGACCCTCCAGAGAGGCAGAGGCAGCAGCATTCCCAGGTGAGTGACAGCCACAGTCTTTTCCCCAGGGGCAGTTATGTAGAATGGGCTTTTTATTTTCCCCCTTAAAACTTCAGGTGAAAAGCTATTCCTTCAGTCCTTTAACAATCCAGTGAAATGACTTTCTTTTCCTTCCTTCCTTCCTTCCTTCCTCCCTCTTTCTTTCTTTCTCTCTTTCTCTCTCTCGTTCTCTTTCTCTCTTTCTTTCTTTCCTTCCTTCCTTCCTCTTTCTTTCTTTCTCTCTTTCTCTTGTTCTTTCTCTTGTTCTCTTTCTCTTTCTCTCTTTCCTTCCTTCCTTCCTTCCTTCCTTCCTTCCTTCCTTCCTTCCTTCCTTCCTTCCTTCCTCCCTCCCTCCCTCCCTCCCTCCCTCCCTCCCTTCCCTCCCTCCCTTCCCTCCCTTCCCTCCCTCCCTTCCCTCCCTTCCCTCCCTTCCCTCCCTTCCCTCCCTTCCCTCCCTTCCCTCCCTCCCTTCCTCCCTTCCTCCCTCTTTCTTTCTTTCTTTCTTTCTTTCTTTCTTTCTTTCTTTCTTTCTTTCTTTCTTTCTTTCTTTCTTTCTTTCTTTCTTTCTTTCTTTCTTTCTTTCTCTTTCTTTCTTCTCTTTCTTTCTTTCTTCATTTTTTTGAGATGGAATTTAGCTCTTGTTGCCCAGGCTGGAGTGCAATGGCCCGATCTCGGCTCACCGCAACCTCCACCTCCCAGGTTCAAGCGATTCTTCTGCTTCAGACTCCCGAGTAGCTGGAATTACAGGCATGCACCACCATGCCCGGCTTATTTTGTATTTTTAGTAGAAACAGGGTTTCTCCATGTTGGTCAGGCTGGTCTCGAACTCCTGACCTCAAGTGATCTGCCTGCCTCAGCCTCCCAAAGTGCTGGGATTACAGGGGTGAGCCACCGCGCCCGGCCTAATCCAGTGAACTTTCTAAAATCCCTTTATAGACTTTATAGATTCCCTCTCACGTACACTAGCTTAGTCTACAATGATGCACCCTCAGTAGTGTACTGCTTATTAGTTACTGAACTTGGAGGCAATATTTTTGGTGTCTGAATTCCAGTTCCATCATCAGATAAGATGATATGTAGCTTGGAATCTTGTGTTTTCAGCAGATGTGTGTGGAATTCTCCGGATGTACTTCTGTACATTGGTGATGTTGTATGATTCAGAATTCACAGGGCTCACCATCGTCCCTCAAAGTCTCCATTACTTGGTTATCATTATTTACCTAGGACCAAAATTAATGATGCATTTTCATCTTTCACATCCAAATTGTGTTAAATCATGTACAGATATAGAACATTAAGGTTAAAAACTTGGACAGAATTAGAGGAAAATGAATTTAGAAAGACAGATGGCTAAAGCAGTTTTCTGCTTTACCTACGTTTGTAGATAAGGGCCTAAAGGCTATTGGGGTAGTTAGTGCCAAGCTAAGGATAGACGCATACATTTCTGGATGTTTTATTTATTTTTTCTTAAATAAGGTCAAATGAACAATTATGTTCCATCATGTACTTCACTCCCACGGATTCTGCTGTTACGGTCCCTTCCCTTGGATGTGCTCAAGGGTAACAGCAGCTAAACTTTATTTCTTTTTATCAGTCAACTTGTAACTACTCTGTATAATCTATACTATCTAAAGAAAAGATTGAACTTCCAGGACCATGCTGATATTATTTAAAAGTACAAAATATCAAATATTGCACAGGGAAAAAATAAAACTCAGATATTTAAAAAGTGCAGGCATCATGCTATATCACAGTGCAGTGGAAGCAAATGACTATAAACGACCTCCTGTGAGTTGTTTAACCTCCCTCAGACAAGATTTTCTCTTCTGTGAAAATAGAGGGAGTCATCAATTAATATGTATGGTAATTACATATGGTAAAGTATGAGAGGTGCTCAGCAATATTCTTGGCAATGAGTGAGCATTCTCCAAATGTTAGTTCCCTTATCTTACCCCTCAGAATCAATTAATAGTTTATACATCAATTATGGAAGACGTCAATGTACATAAATAATAACACAACAAAAGGAAGAAATTGAAATCAGAATCTTGAAAAGATACCAGCACTCCCATGTTCTTTGCAGCATTATCTGCAATAGCTAAGATCTAGAAACAACCTAAATATCCATCAGTAAACGAATGGGTAAAGAAAATATGTGTGTGTGTGTTCACATAAATACAAAATGGAATATTATTCCACAATAAAAATGGCAATCCACCCATTTGAGACAACACAGATGGGCAGGGAGGACATTATGCTAGGTCAAATAAATCAGACACAGAAAATCAAATAGCAGATCATCTTGCTTACATGTAAAATCTAAAATAGTCAAACTCATAAAAGCAGAGAGTACAATGGTGGTTACCAGGAGATATGGGCGTCCGGGCGAGAATGAAGAAATGAGGGTCAAAGGGTACAAAGTTTCAGTTATGCAGGAAAATTAGGTTTGGATATATATTAATATACATATACAGTATATATTAATAGCATAGTGCTTATAGCTAATAATACTGTTAGGTTGGTGCAAAAGTAATTGTGATTTTACCATTGAAAGTAATATGAAAAACCTCAATTACTCCTAAGACAGTAGATTTTATGTTAAATATTCTTATCACAAACTAATAATAACAAGGATGGGAGGAAATTTTTGGAGGTGATGGAAGTGTCTGTGAATTTGACGGTAGCAATACTTCCATGGGTGTGTATATGTGTTTATCCCCTAACTTGTCAAGTTGCAGATATTAAATATGTACAGTGTCTTACATGATAATCATGAGATTAACATGAGATGTGAAAGAACATGAGATATGACATTTCTTCTGACCAAATGAAAGACGAAAAAGACTGCAGTACCAAAAGTCCTGGCTTTCCTATCAATGGACTGCATCATTTTTGCCAAGTCATATGCTACACATGCCCTTAATTAGCTTCCCCTTCTGAGAAGTGAAGAATTTGGGCCATATGATCTCAAAATCCCTTTCTGATTTATGGAATGATATTATTTAATAATATACATACATTTCTCATAGTTGTTTTGATTTACTTTTTAGCATATGAAGGTGTAATTTAATTCTTATAATTGTTTTATAATCTTTAACACCTAATTTTTGTGATTTGAGATTTTAAAAATTAAATTTACATGATGTAGCTCAGAAGTAGGTAACCATCTATTCTGTATTACTCCGAGTTAGCCTGAATTTCAAGTAAAAACATCCTCAGTTTTCTTACTTTTTATATACAGCAATATCATCATAGGGTCATTTTGTAATGGTCTTTTCAGTTTTCTAGTCTGGTGAAATAATTAGAAATAGAATGAAATTGGCTGGTCATTGCTCACACATTCAAGTAGCTCTTCCTTCTGCAAGTATTATAAATGTAAACCACTGACAGTCAGTCTTTTTTAGAGTTGAGGGACAGCCTTGCTTTCTTCAGGGAAATTGCAGCTGGCAGACACAAAGTATTTTAACTTCCTGTCTAACTTCTTTTAAAACATGATCTGCATCTGTCCCTATCTTTATGCCATCTCTTCTTGTCCCAGAGAATCTTCCCTTCAGTATACACCTATATCTGCAATCTTGCTCAATCACATTTCCTCTGGGACTTCATCAATTTTCTCCTCTCTCTCTAGTGAGAAATTCCAGTGAGTTTGTTAAGAACCTGAATTTAGTCTACCTCCGCCACTGCTAGCTATGTGTACTTGGGTATATTATTTAGAAGTCTGTGTCTGTCCCGGGAGGCAGAGGTTGCTGTAAGCCGAGACTGTGCCATTGCACTACAGCCTGGGCAACAAGAGCGAAATTCCATCTCAAAAAAAATAAGATAAAATAAAATAAAAATTTAAAAAAAGGCTGTGTCTGTGTTTCCTCAGCTGTAAAATAGGATAATAATATAACCTCCCTAGTAAGCATTTGGTGAGCATTAAATGAAATACTTATAAAGTATGTAGAAGGAGACCTTAATAAATATTGGCTCTTATTTTATCTTTGACCTCTCTCTCTCTACCAGCTACTTATCCTGAACTTGTAAGCACAGAGCCTCTCCCCCGCAAAAATTCTCTTTTTTGCTCTTTTTTTATTCAAATACTACCTTATTTTTTTCTTTTATTCTCATCTGAGTGTATTAGTAGTTAGTTTACATGTATTAGTTTCACCCCATCCATCACAAAATTCTAATTTTGCCACCTATTTCTAAAACAAATCCTTTCCTCTCTAGGTTATGGCCCTAACTCATACTTTTATTATCTCTCACCTGTCCTGTGCCAAAAACCTTATGCCTGCTTTGAAACAGAAGAATGATTTCATTCCAAAGAAATATATAATTTAGTAAAAAGGAAGTCTTAACAAAATGAAGATACGTCAATACATACTTGCAATGTCAATATTTTAAAACGAATTTCAAGGTTCGATTATGTTCTTTGGGAAATTTTAAAAGAAGAAACATGATGACAAATCCAAATACTGGGAAGCATTCCATGTGAATTGTTTATTTATTGAGCCAGAAGGCAAGCCTGGATGGCCTGATAGTGCTGCTTACTAGAGGGACACAGCCTTTCCAAACTTTTAATGCAATTTGCCCTTGGAACTACAGGAAAGCTTATTTTATTCTGATGTTCCCACATCCTGTAATGTTTATTTGTTTAATAAACCGACCATGGGTTTGGAAACAAAATAATCTATACAATAGAACCCTGTGAACATATTTTGTGACTCTTCAGCCACAGCGTAAAAGTGCTGAAAAACACAGCATTAAGCAGAGAAAGATTCACGAATAGATTAATTAATTCTGACATTGTTAATAGTTGTTACAAAGAATAATTTTAGTTTATTTTGAAGTGACATCTCTCCATCTTTTATAATATTAATGGCTGTTTCAATATGAGATGTATATTTGGATTTGCAGGTCATCTTAAATTATTTATTAGATTTACATTATATTTCTATTTATTGGTTCAGGAAAAAGTTTATCAAATTAGTGTTCTATATCCCCTGCCTCTGTTTTTCCCATGCATTAACACTTTGAAATATAGATTTATCTTCAAACACTTTAGTCAAATGGCTCTGTTTGTTAAAGTCAACCATTTAAATTATTGTGTTTTTTATGTAATATGAGGCTAACTCTCCCTGAAATTATTCTATTTATCCTCTGATTACTTTTTGATTTGTTGATACTGGTTTATTTTCTTCTCATGTTCTCAAAATGACAGGCAACTCACCAATTATTTTCTAACATAAAAATTAACATTTTAAAATTCATTTCATAATACATCGTACTAAATGCCATTTCATTCCAATTTTTCAATAAAAAAATTTCAATCCTGGAATCGCACACTACCACAAAATAGATATAAGATGATTAAATTATGAAATCCTAGTAACTGCAGGCAATGGTGGAGGGGCAATGAGCAATTTGTATACATAGGAAGTAATCAAGAGTACATGGATTCTGCTCAGTGCAGCACCAAAGTCAGGCTCATTTTGGAAACTGTGCCTGACCAAAAGCCAAGAACCATAAAATTAGCCCACCAACAAAGTACCACTCAAGGACAATACTGAAGGAACTGAACCAAAGACAGTAAACAATGCAACGAAACAAAGAGAGGTATTTAGGAAGATGACATACTGCTGAAGAAGATGCAGAGCAGAAATGTGAACCACACTGCAAGCACAAAGAAGCTCTTCCTTGGTAATGAGTAACTGTCAGTGGTCCCTGAAGTGTGGGCATTCCGCTTGTGTTGTGTTTTTAAGGAGGGAAGCACTTACAGCTTAAAAGTGCAGCTGATGCCAACTAAAAAACTCATTTGCCCGATACAGCTGAAGACATGGAGAATTTCCAGTAATTAAAAATAAATATTCTCTTCCAAATATTCTTTTCATTCAGCATTCTCAGTTGGAAACAACAAAATCTACTTTAGTAAGATTGAAATGCAAGTTTTTATTAAACGAAATGAGGGAGTTCGCAGAATTTTCAGGAGGAACAATGAACCAGGCTTGGTGCTATTCAGCTGGAAACAATGGAGCCAGGAGCTGCACCCAAACACATAGTGAGAATGTTCTACTAAAAACACCAAAACTGCCATAGCTCACCACTGGACATTGACAAGGATATTGATTGAACATCGGAAGTTCTGCTACAGCCTCAAAGAACCAGACAGCCCCACCACTGTGCTCATCCAAAGATCAGTCCACATGTTGGTGCCTATGATTTTATGCTGCCCCTTCCACATCTAGTTTTCATTTGAGTGTATCTAATTGGTATAACCTAGGCCATGCACCCACTCACTAGCAACTAGGAAGTGGGAGAAATTTAGTATTTGGAAATCTATTTTAGAAGGATGGGATGTGCAATGTATTAAACTATCAAAATATTTAGGAGATGTTCAAAAGATGCCAGCCAGTAAGAATAACAGAAGGTCACCTAATTCCTGACATAAGAAAATGACCATTCCTGGAAAGTTTATCCATAAAGAAACATGAAAAAGTGACCAGAAGACAACCTAGAATTGAAAGATCAGAGTAGTCATCATAAACTAGACTAGTGGTCTTCAAACTGGATTGCATGATGAACTAATTTGGAGGGCTTGTTAAAGCACAGATTGTTTGGCACAGGCCTGTAAGTTTCCATTTAGAGGGCCTGGGGTCGGGCAGGAGATTCCACAGTTCTAACAAAGTCTCAGGTAACCTTGATAATGATAGTCCCAGAACCACACCCGACAACCCCTGGACTACTACACCATTAGCATTTCCTTGAGTAGCTGCTGGTTAAAGTTCTCACAAATTCAGTCTTGATGTTGGATTGAAAGTTAGTTGATGTAAACTAGTTCAACCATTGTGGAAGACAGTGTGACGATTCCTCAAGGATCTAGAGCTAGAAATACCCATTTGACCCAGCCATCCCATTACTGGGTATATACCCAAAGGATTATAAATCATGCTGCTATAAAGACACACACACACACGTATGTTTACTGTGGCACTATTCACAACAGCAAAGACTTGGAACCAACCCAAATGCCCATCTATGACAGACTGGATTAAGAAAATATGGCATATATACACCATGGAATACTATGCAGCCATAAAAAAGGATGAGCTAGTGTGCTTTGTAGGGACATGGATGCAGTTGGAAACCATCATTTTCAGCAAACTATCGCAAGAACAGAAAACCAAACACTGCATGTTCTCACTCATAGGTAGGAACTGAACAATGAGAACACTTGGACACAGGAAGGGGACTATCACACACCGGGGCCTGTTGTGGGGTCTGGGGAGCAGGGAGGGATAGCATTAGGAGATATACCTAATGCAAATGACGAATTAATGGATGCAGCACACCAACATGGCACATGTATACATATGTAACAAACCTTCATGTTGTGCACATGTACCCTAGAACTTAAAGTATAATAAAAATAAAAATAAAGTCAGTTGAAAAAGTACAGGATAAGAAATTCTGTTTTTTTTTTGTTGTTGTTGTTCATTTTTTTTTTTTTTGAGATGGAGTCTCACTCTGTCGCCCAGGATGGAGTGCAGTGGCATGATTTCGGCTCACTGCAAGCTCCACCTCCCGGGGTTCACGCCATTCTCCTGCCTCAGCCTCCCAAGTAGCTGGGACTACAGGCGCCCACCACCACGCCCGGCTAATTTTTTGTATTTTTAGTAGAGACGAGGTTTCACCCTCTTAGCCAGGATGGTCTCGATCTCCTGACCTTGTGATCCGCCTGCCTCGGCCTCCCAAAGTGCTGGGATTACAGGCGAAATTCTGTATTTTTTAATAAATATAGCTAGCTGTGTATTACTTTTCAATTAAACCTTTTATTATTTATATAAATTCTTGGGTTGCAAGATTATGTATATGAACCAGATGTGTGCAATCTCACAGTCGCTCTCAGAATTCAGAAGCATAGCAAGAACAGACCAGGAATGTTCCTATTGGGTGTATTACATGTCACAGTAACTAAAACTTTAAGATGATTTTATTATTTAGTGCAGGCTTCAGTAATTCCTAAGAGAAGAAATTGGAGTCTGCATACAGGTATTAATTTTACAAATTTTATAATTTTTGGAAACTATGGTGACAGGAATAATATTTAAAAAGACACTGTACAGATAAAGATGAATATACCCTATTTTTATTTTTCATAAATAATATTTCATATATCTAAGTGAGATTCCCTAGTGAAAATGAAACATTTCTATTGAAACACAATTTGCCTAGTAGATACGGAAACCTGTGTCTAGGGATTAAAATGAGGCTGTGTTACAACCTAAACTATACTAAGTAGTTGTTATCTTTTTTATTTTTTATGATTCGTATTCTTCTCTCTAGTTTGTGCAATTCTTCAGAAAAAAACAACATGATGGTAAGGCTCACTGCCCTGTATTCTGATTGACATTGTCACATATTGTTATAATTGCCTTCTCTATGTTCCCAAATAGTAATAAAGCTTCAAAGTCACACACGACCATATGCCAATGAAAACAATATTTAGTTTTTTCATAACATTTATTTTCATGCCTTTAATTTTTTCTTGAGTCAAGTGCAATTGTTTTAAAGAAAAGACATTTTCCATTAAAAAATTTTTTTCTCAGTACATTTTGAGGTTTAAAGTTATTTTGTTCACAAGTTTGAGAAAAATATCGTTCCTCCAAACACAGCATTCTTGATTAACTGGAGTTCTAAATGGATATATTTGGGTTTTCAATTAGGTACATAAGCATGATAAATTATGCATTCATATTACTGATAATGCTGAATTTCTGTACCTTGGGATAATGGTTAGCCCCTGGTGATAATTACACAACAGATGGTTTTCCTGAAGCAGAACGACACATATCATGCAATTTAACCATGAAGGAAATGGAGAGGGCTTATAAAAATAAATAGAGGTAGACACCTGATAAGTGACTTAATACACAGCAATATGTTGAGTCAGACACAAGCATTCATTTTCCCCCTATTAATTTGGCTGATTTTCACGGAAATCTCGTAGGAGAGGATTTAAACAATCCTATTCTGACTGTGTCCATCCTCACAGGCTATATGTACTTCTGAAAATGAAATATTTTGTTTTAATCTGCGTTTCCCATGGTTTTCAAAATACAATCTTAGCTCTTTTAGGTTACTGAAGCATGAACAGTAACTTACTGACGGAAGGGATTCAAAAGAGCTTTCTTTTGTTCATCTGGAAAAACCAAATGTCCTCTTTTTAAATAACTTTATTGAAATATAATGCATACATTATAAAAGTCAACATTTATAGTATATAATCCAGTGCTTTTAGTGGTTTCATACCAGTTGGTTTTATATTCACAGTGTTGTTCAATCATCCTTACTATCATTTTCAGCTTCCCAAAAAGAAACGCTATACCCATTTGTCGTTACTTCTCACGACCTCACTCCAATTCAATTCCTCTCTTCAGTTTTAAACAATCATATTCCTTCAATCTTTGTAGATTTGCCTTTTCTTGACACTACATATAAATAGAATCATATAATATATGCCCATTTTTACCTGGTTTCTTTCATTTAGCATCATATTTTCAAGGTTGATTCATGCTCTAGCATGTATCAATGCTTCATTTATTTTTATGGCCAAATTATACTCCATTATATGAACATACAAAATTTCAATGACCTATTCCTCAGTTAAAAGACCTTTTTGCTATTATAAATAGCACTGCTATAAACATTAGTGCACACGTCTTTATAAATGTGGACTTCCACTTTCAATTCTCTTGTGTATATAGCAATGAGTAGAATTTCTGGGTCATATGGTAACCCTATGTTTAAAATTTAAAGAAACACTGAACTTTTTTTTCAAAGTCATGACATCATTTTATATTCTCCCATCAAGGTACGAGGGTTCTAAGTTCTTCATGTCCTTGTTATTGACAACCTTTTGATTTTATCCATCTGCGTGCATGTGAGGTGAGGTGATACTTCATTGTGGTTCTAATTTTCATTTCCCTAATGACTAATGATATTGAGCATGTGTCTATGTGCTTATTGCATATCATGCTATACATTCTTTATAGTATATTGTGCTTATGTGTATAACTTGGACAACAGTCTTCAAATAATTTTCCCATTTAAAAAAATTAATAAACTTTATTTTTTAGAGAAGTTTCAGATTTATAGCAAAATTGTACAGCAAGTACAGAGAGTTCCCATACTTCCCATAATCTCCCCAACATCCCACACTAGAGTGGTATATTTGTGACATTTTTTATAATCAGTGAACCTATATTGACACATCATCATCTAAATCCGTAGGTTACTTTAGAGTTCATGCTTGGTATTTCACATCCGATAATTATTGACACATGTATAATGACATGTGTTCACCATAGCAATGTATACTACATAACAGTTTAACTGGCCAGAAAATCTTCTCTGTTCCAGTTATTCATTCCTCGCTCACCCCAGTCACTCGCAACCACTTATATTTCTACTGTCTACACAGTTTGCAATTTCCAGAATGTCATATAGTTGGGATCATTCAGCATGTAAACTTTTCAGATTTGCTCCTTTCTTTTATTTTTTTGAGATGGAGTCTCACTCTGTCCCCAGGCTGGAGTGCAATGGTGTGATCTCAGCCAGCTGCAACCTTCACCTCCCAGGTTCCAGCAATTCTCCTGCCTCAGCCTCCTGAGTAGCTGAGATTACAGTTGCGTAACACCATGCCCAGCTAATTTTTGTATATTTAGTAGAGAAAAGGTTTCACCACATTGGCCAGGCTGGTCTCAAATTCCTGACTTCAAGTGATCCATCTGCCTAGGCCTCCCAAAGTGCTGGGATTACAGGTGTGAGCCACTGCACCTGGCCACTGCTTCTTTCTTTTGGTATTTTGCGTTCACATTTCACCCATGTCTTTTCATAGCTTGATGGCTCAATTATTCTTAGCACTGAATAGTATTCTGTGTGTGTGTACTATAGTTTGTATGTACCATAGTTTATCCACTCACCAACTGTACAGCATCTTCGTTGCATCCAAGTTTTGGCAATTACAAATGTAGCTGTTATAAACATCCAGGTGCAGATTTTTGTGTGGAAATAGCTTTTTGCTTCATTTAGGTAAGTACCAAAGAGCACAATTGCTGCATCTTAGGGTAAAAGTATCTTTAGTTTTGTAAGAAATTACCAAACTGTCTTCTACAGTTTTATACACTTTTCATTCCCACCAGCAATGACTGAGAATTCTTGTTTCTCTACATCCTCAATAGCATTTGGTGTTGTCAGTGGTTTGAATTTTGGACATTCTAATAGATTTGCAGAGGTATCTCCTTGTGGTTTCAATTTGCAATTCCCTAATGACATATGATATTGAACATCTGTTCATATGCTTACTTGCCATTTGTATATCTTTGGTGAGGTGTCTGTTCAGGTGTTTTGCCCATCTTAAAATGGGCTTGTTCATTTTCTCCTTGTTGAGTTCCAAGTGTTCTTTGTATATTTTGGATAATGGTCCTTTATCAAATTTATCTTTTGCACATACTTTCTCCCAGTCTGTGGCTTGTCTTCTCATTGTCTTGACATTATCTTTTGCAGACAAGAAGGTTTTAATTTTAATGAAGTCCAGCTTATCAATTATTTCTTTTGTTGATCTGCCTTTGTTGTTCTAAGAAGTCATCCCCATAGAAAAGATCTTCTAGGTTTTCTTCTGTTACCTTTTAGAAGTTGTATAGTTTTGCATTTAACACAGTTTTGAATTAATTTTGGTGAAGGATGTAATGTCTGTGTCTAGATTCACTTCTTTATTCATGTGCATACCATATCTAGGTGTTTCCACACCATTTGTTGAAAGGAATATATTTGTTCAATTGTGCTACTTTTGTTCCTTTGTCAAATATCAGTTGACTATATTTATGTTGATTTATTTATGTGATCTCTATTTTGTTCTGTTGATCTGTTTGTCTTTTTTTTTTTTTTTTTGCCAATGTTACATTGTCTTGTTTACCGTAGAATTATAGTAAGTCCTAAAGTGAAGTAGCGTCAGTCCTCCAACTTTGTTCTTCTTCAATTGGTTTTTCTGGGTCTTTTGCTCCTTCATATAAATTTTAGAATCAGTTTACTGATATTCACAAAAATAACTTGCTGGAATTTTAATTAGGATGGCATCAAATCTATACAAGATGAGAAGAACTGACATTTTGACAGCATTAGATCTTCTTGCCCATCAATACAGGCTATGTCTCTATTAGTTTTTTAAAAATATTTTCATCAGATTTTTATAGTTCTCCTCAGATGATCTTTATTTTATTAGATTAATATCTAAATATTTTATTTTCCAGGTGCTATTGGAAATGGTAAAGTGTTCTTAACTTCAAATTATACTTGTTCATTCCTGGTATATACAAAAATGATCGACTTTTGTATATTAACCACATATCTTGTGATCTTATTTTAATCACCTATTAGTTCCTGGAAGTTTTTCGTTCATTCTTTCAGATTTTCCACATAGCTGATTATGTCGTTTGTGAACAAAAATGATTTTATTTATTTCTTCCTAGTTTGTATAATTTTAAATTCCTTTTCATGTCTTATAGCATTAACTAGGACTTCTAGAACAGCTGAAAGTATGGTAAAAGGATATTCTTGCCTTATTCTTGATGTTAGCTGGAAAGTCTCTAGTTTTTTGTCATTAGGTATGTTGTTATTTGCAGGTATTTTGTAATTGTTTTATGTCAAAGTGGAAAAGTTTTATCTATTTCTAGTGTGCTGAGAGTTTTATCATGAATAGGTGTTAAATTTTATGAAATGTTTTTCTGCATCTATTGATATGATCATGTGATTTATTATCTTTAACCTGTTGATGTGATAGGTTGCATTAGTTAATTGTACTTGGTTGTGATGTATAATTCTGTTTATACATTGTTAGATATAATTTGCTGATATTTTGCTGAAAATTTTTCCATTTATGTTTATGAGAGAATATTTCTTTTAATGTCTTTGTCTGTTTTTGATAGTAAAGTAATGCTGACCACATAGGTTGAGTTAGGAAGTATTCCCTTTGATTCTCTCTTCTTTACTTATTCATTCTATGATATTCTTTCTTTATGTAGCTCTCACTTTCTGACCTGTATCATTTTTCTCCTCTCTAAAGAATTTCTGTTCACATTTCTTGCAAGGCAGTTCTACTGGTAACAAACTCGTTTTTTGTTTGTTTGAGGAAAGCCTTATTTCTCCTTCATTTTTGAAGGATGATGCCACAGAGTACAAAATTCTAGGTTGGTGGGTTTTCTCTGAACACTTTGAATGTTTTACTCTCTTCTTGCTTGCATGTTTTCTAAGAAGTCAGATATAATTCTTTGTTTCTATAGGTAATTTCTCATTTCTTTTGAAGATTTTAAATTTCATCTCTGATTTTCTGAAACTTGAATGTAATATGCCAAAGTATAGGTTTTTGGCATGTATTCTTGTTAGTGTTCTGTTAATTTTCTGAATCTGTGGTTTGGGAATTAATTTTGGGAAAATCTGAGTCATTATTGCTTCAAATATTGCTTCTCTTTCTTTTTTTCTTCTCCTTTAGGTATTCTCATTATGCATACATTATATATTCTGTTGTTGTTCCATTATTGGATATTCTGTTTTTGGTTTTTTAATTCATTTTTCTCTTTGCTTTTCAGTATTGAAAGTTTTTGTCATATCCTCAAGCCCAGAGAGTCTTTCCTCAGCCACATCCAGTCTATCAATAAGCCCATTAAAGCATTCTTTATTTCTGTAACAGTGTCTCTGATTTCTAGTACTGTGAATTTTCATTTATCTTCTTACATTATTTAGGTACTTGCATGTTGTCTACTTTTTTCATTAAAGTCCTTAGCACAGTAGTCATAATTCCTTTTTTAAAAAATACTGGTCTAATAATTCAAACATTTCTTCCATACCTAACTCTGATTCTGATGCTTGTTCAGTTTTTTTCAAAAAACCTTCTTTTTTCACTTTAGTATGCCTTTTCATTTTTGTTGAAAAGCAGACATAACGTAAAAGGAATTGTGGCAAATAGACCTTTATAATGCAGTAGCAATGTGAGGGGGAAGGGGAAGTATTCTGTAGACTTATGTTAAGATCTAGTCTTTTGGTGAGCTTGTGCTCTTGGACTGAGACCATCACCAATGCCTCTCAGTTTTTTCCTCTTTTGGAAAGATAGGATGGCTAGTGGGGGCAGGCGTGTTTAATTTCCCTTCCCCCACATAAAGCCTAGAGAGGGCTGGATTTGGGTGTATTTCTTCCCCCAGTCCAGTTAGGCTTTAATAAAAACCCCAGCAAACTGGGTTATTTTGAAATACTTTCTCCTGAGGGCGGGCATTATTAAGAAGAACAGAGTGTTTTGGTAAATTTCAAAATGGTTTCTTTTTTCTTACTCCTACCAGAAGAATGAGAGGATTTTTCTCCAATATTCACTGCCAAAACCAGGTCATGTTCCAGGAAGTAAAAACTCATAAAAGTGTAGACTTCCCGCAAGAGTTTTTAATTCTCAAACTTGTTCACACTAAGCCTCCAGCAAATCATCAATTACAATTCAGGTTTTCCTACCCCACCACCAGTTCCCAAGGAGGTTACTACTCTTACATTTCTGCTCTGTAAAGTTCTGATTCTCTGTTTTCACCTGTCTGTGTCTCCAAATTTTATAGCAGTGGTTTTGCATTGTGACCTCACTTTCCTGCCCCACCTAAGAAGAGTTGTTAATTTTTCAGTTTGTTCTGCCTCTTTAATTGTTGGAATGCAGCGGTGACTTCGAAGTTCCTTACATGCTAGACTGGAAACCCGAAGTCTACTCATTTTTCAATTGGGTTATTTGTCTTTCCATTGCTAGGTTTTAAGAGGTCTTTCTATATTCTGGATATAATTCCCCTTATGATTACAAGTATTTGCTTTTATTCTGGGGGTTTTCTTTTCACTTTCTTGATGATATTCTTTGCAGCAAGCAGTTTTTCATCTTAATAGAAGCAAAGTATCTACTTGCTTTGTTGCTTGTGTCCTTCAGTGTTATATCTAAAATAAATCACCTAATCCAAGGGCACAAAGACTTACTCCTATGTTTTCTTCTACAAATTGTGTAATTTCAGGTTAATAGTCATTTTAAATTAGTTTTTTATGTGTAGTATAATATATGGATCCAACTTTATTTCTTGCATGTGGATATCCAGTTGTCTCAGCACCACCGTTAAGAGATAACTATTGAATTGACAATTGTCTCATTATAGACAGATGCCTAAGACTTTTCTATAAGAATTTATATGTAAGATAAAGCATATGGAATCTAAGTAGCAAATATTAGGTTGGTGCAAATGTAATTGTGGTTTTTGCCATTAAAAGTATGTTGGACTGCCTTCAGTCTTGGCCTTTTTGTTCTCAGATCTAGTCTTTTCTCCTGTATGGTAGCAGTGCTAAACCTTAACATGTGTGTTTCCCAGACTCCCATTGCTGAATATGGTAAAAGGCAACAACAGAAAACCCTAAAATGGGAGAAGGGGACTAGCTCCTCTCTGTCTTGGGCAGCATCTCTGGAAGCAGTTATATCTTCTTGCTGTTCTAGGCCTTGATGGACAGAGTTGCCTTTATGTCAACTTCTGCTTGGTTCTTGCGACATTAGACAACACCCTCTAAATTCCAGTATTACCTTTGCTTTTTAGTCCCGGGATGGCAACAGCTTTTTTGTTAATTTCTAGGTCATCTCCTTGTCTCAGTTTGCACTTTTAACTTTTTAATCACCTATGTAATTAATCCCTTGTATTGAAACACTTCTTCTTGAAAATGTAGAGTAGTTATCTTTTCTTGTTTATATCCTAATTATGCTGCCATCTACCAGTAGTAAAACCAGGGGATAAAGCTAGAAAGACAAGTTTCCTAATATGTCTTCTCTGATTTCTCATCCTACTTTGTATCTCTTTCTCAGGATGGGGCCATACAAATTCTATCTCAGGCTCAATGAAACCTTCAGAATCTGGTGTCAATTCCATCCATGGTTTAGGGATTCAATGAACCCTACTTTAAGGTAAAGAAAATTCATCTCTTGTGAAGTCCTAGTTTAATTTCAGCTTCATATTCTTTCTTTTGTGTTTCTGATAAGTGTCTTCCCCCAACTAACAGAACATCTACCCCACACCGTGCTATCCTGTGTGCCAGTTCTGATGACCAACTACTCTTCAAATTCATTGTCTACTCTAGACCTGGAGTTTCATGAAGTTTGTCTGTTAGGGCAGCACCTTGAAGCTGCCAGTACTTCTAATTCAATTCAAATTCATTTAATTTAGTTTAACTTAATACACATTTTAAAGCATTTAATATATGCCAGACTTTCTGCTTAGCTCTGGGAGGTGGGTAATTACTGCTCATAATGGAGAGCAAAGTAATGGAGGAGGTCAATGAAGTGAACTTACAAAAATATCATAAATAAATACTATGGCAGCCATAAGCACATGATCTTCCACTATAGGACATTTCAACATGTAGTGATAGCTACTTATCTCTTAACAGTCATGACCAATATGGATTTTCATCTTCCAATCTAGAGTTGGGTGACATTTCAAACCCCACAACACTTGTCCACATTGGTCTTCAAGGATTTTACAGTTAGATTGAAAATTGATATCTAATGTGTTTTAAGCCTATACACTATACACACACATACACACACATATATATATGCCCTATACACACACACACGTATATGCAATTGCACATATATATTATACATGTATATGCAATTAAACTTCAGAATGTGTTTATCCCTCTGTGGAGAGAGGCCAAGGGCACCCACATTTAATTGAAAATGAATTCAGTGCACTGAGGCAGTATGTTAAGATCTCAACCATAATAACTGTTTTCTGCACTAGTTTGTGAAGACGTCTAAATCTCTTTACTAAAGATTCATTTTTGTGTGTATTGAGTGAATCTGGGAATATTCATTCCATTTCAGTTTCTTATGCTAATTATGATTGTCTACTCTGTGTTAATTGTTAGTAACATTTCTTTCAGTTATTTAATAAGCACTTGATTGAATTATCACATACATATATCTAGACACATACATATAAATATGTGAAATTATTTTTATATGTAAAATAATTTGACTTATAGTTTTATAGCTACTGGTATCATGGTTTGCATAAAGTAGTATGCATTACTTATTTACTTAATTTCAAAGGTTTATTGAGAACACAATGTTTTTGAAATTGTACTAGGCACTGGGCTGAACATGAAACTGTATCTAATTGCAGGAGACACCCCCAGGATATGATGGGAACATTGATCAGGGACACAAAAGCCAGACTGGAGCATTGATGGGGCAATGATTCAGTGAAGGCTCTCTAGAAATTTGAGTTATATTTTACAGTTTAAATTAATGTGGCACATGAAAATCAAAATCAAGAGTCAAAAAACTTCTACCAGAGGGTACAGATTCAGCCAAGAGTTGAATCCAAGAATAGCAATTTAGGGAACTGAAAGATTATCATGAGCAAATGTCAGCAAGAGGCTACACGCAGATCATGTGGGTGGGGACAAACAGTGAAAGCTCTTGAATGTAACCATAGAGCTTGCCACTCACCCTGTTAAAAAAGGCAACCCTTCGAATGAGGGAGAAATCAGAATAGTATTTTATAAAAAAATTATCAGGCAATGGATATTTAATGTGGTGAATGAATAAAAAGCTTTTCAATCTTCAAAACTCTTTTTATTATGCAAATATGAAGTAGGAAAGGTAACATCTAAACCATATTTGCAAATATTTTGTCAGAACTGACCTTCAAGTTTATTATGCACCTGATATTTGAAGTCGTAAGCAGAGAGATGCAGAGTAATAAGATTTTCCTCTGCAACAATTTGCTCAGAACAGTTTATTATTATGTTTTTTAAAAAACCAACTAAGTCTTCCTGTGTAGTTTAGAAGAAAAAATATGGTTGAGCAAGATTTCTGTTTTTGTCCTAAATTATTTCAATAAAGAATGTGAAAATCAGGGAAAAATACCTGCCAGATAAAGAAACCAAGTTTATGATTCTAAAATCCTAAAAGCATGGCCATGTTTAGCACCTACATTCATTATATCCCACATCAATCTATTAAGTGATTATGATCACATAAAACATATACAACTGAAGACCTCAACTTTCCCAGGCCTGCTTTATTTGACAGTTTTACTGGAGTATCCATGGTTTTTGAAAGTGAACATTATATTGAATGAATATATCATGGAAATAATTTATTCTTTTTAATCACTATTGAATTGCAGCTTCTTTAGGAATGAAACTCTTCAGTTTAACAGAAATATTTTTGACTTGATAAGGAGTATGTATTCTTAACTTTGATATGTACATTTTTCATGTCAAAATATACTGGTTTTAAAACTTATGTTGCAACTATCTTTGTATATTTTATTTATAATATAAGTTTATAAAAAATACAAACTTTGAAAGCTAGCTAACTAACTTTTGGTTCTTTATTACAAATATAAAGTATATAAAATGATTTTCTTCACTCTTACTAATTTAACATATTTATGTCCTTTGTAAATTATTTTAGTTTTTTTGCACTTCATTTCTACCTTCATTATCTTAGAAGAATAAAAGTAAAAAATACTACAATTTGTTCACTATAACACTAGGCTTTTTGTATAAAAAATTTTAAAGGGGATAGTGATTGTTATAATTATTATCATAAATCACAGACTAAAATTGGGATTTAAGTTCAAATTGTAAAATTAAAATTTTATCCTAGGGCTATATAGTTTAATACAGGAAGCATCATTATGTTTTATTTCACATTTTGATACTTTTAATACTTCACATTTTTTGCCAATTAAAACTTAAAATATTGGTAGATTTTTCTCTTTCTCTCTCTCTTTCTGTATTTATTTCTTTGACACTGACAATTGATTTACTAATTAATACTACCTCCAAATCATGCCTCTGAAAATATATTTAGCAAAAAATGATAATAAAAAATAGTATGTCTTTAAGTTTTTCATTAATCCACCCTGCTAAGATTTAGATAAACTGCTATTTTTAAAAAGATAGAACTCTTTAAAACATTTAAATATATTTGATTTTATACATTTAAATGTAACTACTAAAAATATAAGCAAAGGAAAGTTAGCAGCAAGTCCTCCTAGTGTTTTCCTGGCTGGATTCTAAGTTAACCATTATCGGTACATTTGGAAAGCTTGTGACTTTTTTTTTTAATGGATCAAATGATCATTTAGCATTTGAATTTTTAGTCGATTAGAAATGCATTCAACTGTTCCTTTGGTGAATAAGCTCAGCAGATATCAGGTAATAAATGCTTTAAATGTGCTAGTAGACATTTCATTTATCTGAATAATAGGTTTATAAGCCATTAATTTTGTAATTTGATCGAGTCTTAAAGATTCTCAAAGTCTTTAAAGAGGTGTTAACATCGCATTTAAGGTATATCTACCCTTGCCACTACATGGCCACTTTCCTTCATCAAATATGTCATGGTTTGGTTCTCAATTGCCTTATCTTAAATGAAAGATTGTGCAAAGACTTCAATTTTTTTTTACAGTTTGAGCCCTTAGTTTTCCAGGATACTGTGATAAAAATTATCAGCTAAATAGATAAATCTCCAGAACAGAAACTGTTCAGGTGATTTTCCAAGCTGAGATGCTGAAATTCATACACTGACAAACATGAATAAAATCTATACTCACTGACCTTTATTCCTCTGCCATATGCTTCAGATTCACTTCCGCGTTCTGTGGTATGTGTCTATGAACAAGATTTCTCCTTTCTTTATTTTTAATTAAGTTTATCTGACCCTTGCACTAGCTTGAAATGGCAGTTCTTACTCTGACTAGAAATGTTTTACTTATCTCACTCCACTTAGAGTGCTTTACTTATTCTTCGAGCTATTTAGTCTTTCAAAAAAATTCACTTATCAAATATGCCTAAGACACTGGAAACAAAATTCTGAGATAAAATATTGACAGTTTCTACAGTAAGGGAAGTTTCAGCCTAATATTTGTGTAATTCATGAAACCGTTAATTACACAATAGATCACTGAACCATCAGTAATGCTACAAGTGAGAATGCATGATACTTTAAGGTTATATTGCCTACTTTGGGAAGATGAAGGACCAGATTCTCGAGGAGTAATCATTGAGTTAAGTTATAAGGAAAGAAGAGGAATTAACCAGAGAAGGAGGAAGGAAGGTCAATCCAGGAAGAGAACATGGAATCCAGAAAGCCAAGGACCTGAAATGCCCTGTGTTTTGGAGCAGGGAGAATGAAGATAATGTATGTGATGATGCCCATAGTACAGTCTGGATTCAGATCCTTTAGGAGATATCCAATATTTTGGCCTTTACACTGAAGAGTAATGCAAGTAACTATGTAGGGAGGCATTGGTAAGACTTTCAAAACTTTGAAGACGTTCAAAATGTTCAAAAGCTCAGCCTGCCTAAGCTAGAATTGATGTGAGAGTGCTTCCCATAGCCTAGGTAGGAAATAATGGCCTTTAAAACCAGAATAGTGGCAGTTTACATGGGTGCATGCAGATGAAGTCTAAGAATAATCAGGAAGTGCATTTTCAGAACTAGGTTTTTGAGTAGCTATCAGAGGACACTAAGATGGAGCTGTCAAACAGTGCCTGCTGCGTCCCAGCTTGATGAATGTCATTCGATGTAATAGCGCATGACAAGGAAGAGGGCCAGAGTCGCATGAAAGCAGTTCTCCCTTTGGGCTTCTTCTTTTATGTTTATTTCCATCTAATATTCTTAAGCTTGTATTGCTGTGTACATTCAGATTACAGCCATATAGCCGTGTGCTGAACGATTATCTTACAGTTAGTCAGTTCAAGAAATACTTATAAAATCAGAGAGGCTGCTGCTGGAAGTAAGAGTTAACAATTTTTGCCTTGGAATCTATGTATATTAGTGAATTTCTAAAAGTAACACAACTAGTAAGAACTCTAAGTAGGATTTAAATATTGGCAGATAGGATGTAGCCATTTTCTGTATTTTCTTCTATAGGCCGAAACATTTTGTAGCTCTTTGTGGAGCTACATGCTTTTTAAAAATCTGTACCAACAAATAGCTTTAGTTAGGAATTCTCTCCCTTTTCCAATCTCATCCTAAGAACTGTCTGCTGGGCTCAATGGTGTGCTGAATAAAGGACCAACAGATATGTCCAGGACCCATAAATGATCCCTTACATGGTAAAAGGGACTTTAGAAATGTGATTAAGCTAGGAATCACGCAGTCGTGAGATTAATCTAGTTCATCGGATTTGTCTGATGTAATTAAAATTTTTCTTATAAGACAGTAGCAAAGTTCATAGTAGGTCATGTGACATAAAAAAGAAGCAGAAGTTTGAAGTGAGACAAGGAAGGAGCTATGAACCAAGTCAAGCAGGCAGCCTCTGGAGGCTGTAACAGTCTTGGAACAGACTCCTTCCCTACAGCCTCCAGAAGGAATCAGCCATGTGTTTTCTTGATTTTAGTCCTATAAGACTCATTTAAGATTTTTGATCTCCAGACCTATAGGCTAATACATTTTTGTTATTTATTTATTTATTTATTTGTTTGTTTATTTAGAGACATAGTCTCGCTCTGTTGCCCAGGCTGGAGTGCAGTGGTGCGATCTCAGCTCACTGCAAGCTCCGCCTCCCGGGTTTACGCCATTCTCCTGCCTCAGCCTCCTGAGTAGCTGGGACTACAGGCGCCGCCACCACGCCCGGCTAATTTTTTTTGTATTTTTAGTAGAGACGGGGTTTCACCGTGTTAGCCAGGATGGTCTCGATCTCCTGACCTCGTGTTCTGCCCGTCTCGGCCTCCCAAAGTGCTGGGATTACAGGCGTGAGCTACCGCGCCCGGCCTCATTTTTGCTATTTTAAGCTTCTAAGTTTGCAGTAAGTATCTGCAGCAACAATAAAAAAATCAGTGTAGGGTCTACCAGATTTCTAACTTGTTAGTGCTTGCATATGGACATGTAAAACTAAATTTAGCACCCACTCCTTCCTACCCATCACCACTGCAAATTGCTAATCTTCTCAGTATCGTTGGTATCATCAATGACACTAACTCTCTCAGTTGTGTGTATGCTTTCTGTTTCATTTATATTTCCAGCAAAAAGTCTTGAGACGCTTTTCCTTTTTTTAAAAAAATATATATATTGTGCACTTCATATTCTCTACTCTAAAATATCAGAAGAGAGAACACAAATGACTGTCTTTTTGTTCTTATACGGTATTCAGGGCCAATATTAACCTGTTTCACAGAGATTTCCTTCTGAGTTCTTCTGTTGTGGCCGTAATGGGCTTTGTGTTGCTCCCATTATCTGCACTATTTGTTTCTCTTTTATTTTTTTTTGCCTGCTGATTTCACTCTATCTCCTCTTTAGCCATATTCATCATTATATTACATTCAGGGGACACATAATAAATAATTTGTTAAAAATATAAGTAAATGAAATGTTTTTAATAAAAGTTCAAGATTAATTTCTTCCAAGATGCTTCCTCTGACCCAATATATTATTTTATAACATCATTATTAGTATTATTGTATATATTTTATTATTTAATCTTTATTTATCTATATTCAACTGTTTGAAGTTTTTCTTTTCTGTCCAACTCAGCTGTTTTTCCATAAAAGTAGCATGCAGCAATACTCTATATTCATATTCACTTTCCTAAATATATTTATTAATCACATATTGTGTGCAAGGTGCTAACGATGTGCGATAAACAAGACAGATACCATTCTTCTCCTCATGAAATTTGAAGTATGTGCTTTCCTTTGGTTCTATAACTCTAGAATTTATATAGTGGTGAATTTATTTCCCAGGACTGCCTTCATAAATTACCACAAACTAGATGGCTTGAAACAACAGAAATTTATTCTCTCACAGGTCAGGATGCTAGAGGATCAAAATACAGGCATCAGCAATCTCGGTGTCTTCGGAAAGCTCTGAGCGAGAGTCTCTTCCCTGCCTCTCTCCTGGCTTCTGTGGCTGCTGGCAGCACTTGGTGGTTCTTGGCTTACACCTGTACCACTTCAGTCTCTGCCTCTGTCATCGCACTGACTCTGCCTGTGTGTCTCTGTATTCAGGTACTGTTTTACTCTTCTTATGAGGACACCAGTCAAACTGGATTAGGGCTCACCCTAACTCAGCATGACCTCATCTTAACTTGAGTCCATCTGCAAAGACCTTATTTCTAAATAAGGTTCACAGATCCTGGGGTTTAGGACTTGAACGTGTCTTTTGAGGGGACACAATTCAACCCACAACATATGTTTATAATCTCTAGTAAATAAGACATGTCAATGTTTGCTCAACTTCCAAGCACAAAATAAAAGTCTATGAGAACAAATACATTGCCAGAAATTATAGAAGCAACTATTTAGACAAAGCAGAAATGCAAATATTGAGGCCAACAGTACAGATTCTCACCTGATATTTGATTGAACAATCTATTAGTAGTAGTTTGTTTTCCTGTGTAACAAATATACATTTGTTTTTTCTTTCTAACTGAGTGGATCATGTGGACCTCAGTTTTGTAAGTCCCTATTTTAACAATTTCTACATCACCCATTTGTACAATATTTCTTTAATTTTTTTCTCAATATAAGCAGTTAAAATTGTTGTAAAAGCAAGTAAAATAAATGCATTTTAAAAAACATCAAACTCAATATTTGTTTATATATGCTAAACTTCCAGAAATATCAATTTAAATTTGCATAAGAAATTGAGCCAAAATTTACTAGAATATCTGGTAACATTAAACAGTCTAGGAAAGAAAAAAATGCAATTAAAATATTTAATTATAGTAGATTATCAATAACAAATATGTTTACATATATAGGAAAGTATATGGAACATTTGAAATGAAAAATGAAGCAAAACCATAGATACAGAATATATAGAATAATACAAAAATATTAGATATTACTCAAGGAAAATTAATTAGAAAACTGTTAACTGGAAGGCTATAAATTATTATAAGGAATCCACGAAGAACTACTGAATAGAAAATAATATATAGAAATAACTGAAAAATTGACTAAAGGCCTAGCATTTAACACGAGTTTACTGTTGAGCTATATCTACCCTTAACAACAACTAAATGATAATTTAAAAATTCTAGATACTGGGAAAAGAGAAAAAAAAACCCTAATTTATTTTTAGAAGTATAGTTTTAATAGGAAAGCCTGTAAAGAATAAAAAATAAAGGAAAGATATAGCCCAGTCTTCCTAGAGGATGTATATCTCAAAGTCCAAATCGAATATAAGAAAACTCAATTCAAGCAGGAAAATAACAGAATACAATATTGTAATTTTGGTTGACTAGTGTGCTTCAATATCATAAAATATATTATATATTTAATTGTATCACGTAAATTAAAATATATAAACTACATATTTATAACAATATATGCCGGTTATTGTTAACTAAATCTCAAGTGAGCTATAAATATAAAGATACTTTTTGAGTATGGTGAAAATCATTTCGCAAAATATAACAGCAAGCATCTTTCAAAACTGGGAAATGATAATTAAGAAAGTAATACCGTCACCATTTTCAAAGTAATTTCATACACCATTGTTGTATGAAGTATACAAAATAAATTGAGATCAAAATTTATTTCAATAAATATTAGAAAAAAGACTAATACTCTAAGGATAAATTGTATTAATGAGTACCTAGAAAAGCCAGAAGACTCTAGTAAAGATTAACAGAATTAATAAGTAGTTGTGATAAAGTGACAGAGCATAATACCCCCAAAATCATTAGCTGTAGTGGTGTTAAAGAGTTGTACTAGTATTAACTAGCTGGAAATAGCTAGCTCAAAATAAAAGAAAAAATAATGAAATATTTAAGAATAAGTTTAACGTAAAAGTAAATAAACTCTAATTGAATAATATTATAGTACCTCATTGGAGCATATAAAACATGATCTTCAGAAATATTATATTATTGATTGGGATGTCATAATATAAAAACGTCAACTGTTACAAAATCAATATATTAATTTAGTACACTTAGAAGAAGTATCCTAAGGGTTTTGTTCTTATTGCATTTGTTCTTATTTTTGTTGTTTTGGCAATTGGACATTAGTTTACAGTGAATATGAAAGAAGATATATCCAAAAATATCCAGAAAATTTTGAAGAAGATTAATGAGGTTGGATTTGTCTTACTTGACATTAAAAAATAAACAATATGGTCTTACATGCCAAGAACAGACAGTGAATTAGACAGTAAGACAAGAAATAGATGCCATATGTTTAGGTGGGTGTTTGCATGTTTGTGTGTGTACGTAGTGTGTAGGGGAGAGAGGAGGCATTTAATTATATAGCTAACACAATATTTTATTTTATGACACTGCAAAGCCATCTTAAAGAAAATAAATATGAATTTCTATTTGTCTTCTTCCAGAAGAGTAAATTCTATTCTCATTAATTCTTTATACATGTGAAATAAAATAGCATTTGTTTCCTTGGGTGCAAGTACCAGGTATCAGCATTGGCCTCACTATGGACAATCATGCTGGATGAAATATATGAAAATATATAAAATGTCTTCATAAGTGCATTAGAAGAAGTGGAATAAGGCTTGAAAACTGCTGAGAGTGGATGTTAAGTGTTCTTTCCACAAAAAATGATAATTATGTGAAGTAATTAGATAGATTTAACTATCCCACGCTTCAAAAAATCCTGTTGTACCTGAAAAATATATACAATTTTATCTGTCAATTAAATACTAAATAAAATTAAGCATCATTTTAAAAAGATGAAAAATAGCAGCTAAAAATAAGATAAAAACTGAAACCCCAGACATCAAAGCTGGTTTTGCATTGAAGACATTTGCTGAATTAAAAAACGTGAACTTTAACTTTTATTACTTTGTAAATTTCAGTGGCGAGAAGACAAGGCCAGAGCCAATTTAGATTACAGAAAGCCAAGAAATATACCCATGCAAAAACGGTAGTTAGGTGAAATTAAATATTTTTCAGTAAGCGACACCTGGCAATTACTTATCCACAAAGAGGAAAAAACGTGAAAATGTTCCTGTGCCTTATATATTATGCTCAAATCTGTATTTCAAGTAGATTTCAGATTTACGCAGGAAAGAAAAAACTATAAAAACCTTGGGTTAAGATACAGAAAATTTTAGGATCACATGGAATGAAAGTATTAAAAGTCAGGTTGTAAGAAAAGTAGTCAAATTAGATTGAATTTAATTTAAGAACTTCTATTCATCAAAATACACTGAAGAGTGAAAGATGAAAGAAAAAAGAAAGAAGGAAGGAAGGAGGAAAGGAGAGAGGAAGGAAGGAGAGAGGAAGGAAGAAAGGAAGGAAGGAGGGAGGGAGGGAGGGAGGGAGGGAAGGAAGGAAGGAAGGAAGGAAGGAAGGAAGGAAGGAAGGAAGGAAGGAAGGAAGGAAGGAAGGAAAGGAGGAAGGAAGGAAGGCAAACAATACAAATCAAGAAGATGGAGACACACTTTCTACTAAAATATGTCCCAAATTCATGCGGTACTTTACAGATGAGAAACACAAAAATTAATTGTGGAAATACTCTCATCTGCTAATCCACCCTTGGTCAGTTCCTTCCCAGGCACTCTGGCTGCCTCTTCACTGTTGGAACATTCTTGTTAGGTGTCAAGGCCGTTTTAAGTAAGTCAGTAAGACTCAAACTATAAAGGAATCTGTAGATACCTTTGACTGCTCAATATGATTGAATAAAGGAATAAATACATGAATAAATCAATGAATGCAAAAATATAACACAAACTCAAAAAACAAGTGGAAGATTGGAATATTTGTAAATCAATTTAAGATAAAGTATTAATGTCATTAAATACAGAGGGCTATTATAACATAAAAGAACATCTATCAAATAGCAAAATGAGTAAAAGGTATGCTTACTCAACTTTCATACATGCAAGTCCAAAGAGGAAATTAAAAAAAGAAAATTATGCTCAACCTTCCATGTATCTTGCAAAATGCAAACGCAGGTAAGAATAAAATGCAATTTCTCCACAGCTAGATGGACAAGATCAAATAGGGTAATATTCCTTGCTCTTTCAAATTTGGGGTGCATGGCATTGATATAAGGTAGAAATGTGAATTATTTTAACTTGTTTTGGGGGGAGGGAAGCAAGCCAGAAATATGTATTTACATAAAACATATCATTTCATCCAGATTCCTTGTCAGGGTAATGCTTCTCATAGAAATAGAAATTCAGGATATATGAATAGCATCCGTAAGAATTGTGGCATTATTTGTGGATGCAAAAAAATTTAAAGTTATATAAGGGTGCATTATTAAATCTGTTGAATAAATGTGGCCCAGTTAGACAATGGAAGATTAATCAGTCATTAAAAATAATGCATTAGAAGTATGATCATTGTGGGAATTCCATAACATATTGAGAAAAATGAAAGGTAGTAAGGTGTACATGCAGTATATTCTCATAATTACAAAACAATAACAAAAGAATAACGTTCATACACAAGTAAGTGATTTGCACGTGTATGGGGAAAATAATGAAAGACAGAAAAAATAGTTTTATTTTTTGTCTTTTTAAAAATTGATTAGGTGTTTGACACAAAGCAGGGTGGCTGCAAATAGACAGGCAGGTGGTAGAACAGATTAAAAGAAGAAAGATCAGACTTTTCTTGTAGTTTCCACAGCATCTAACATGCAGTCAAATGGATAAAGCATACATAAAGTATTTAAGTTAACTGCAGAAGGGAAAAAGCTATCAACAGTAATATAATGTATACATATTGAATATACACATAGGAGGGAATCAGTTTACACAAGTTTAAACTAATTTTAAAATATAAAATTCCATAAAATGTGTCATTGTATTTTGGTTATCTCAAATGAGCATCTATAAAGATTTGTTTTATTAAAAAAATAGATACCACAAGATTTTGCCAGATAATTTAGCTGTGAAAAAGAAATCCCTTAGGGGCCAATTAGCTTTGATCTATTAGTTCTATGATGAAAAATTTTGCTATAAGACTGAGACAGTCTCAACTATGTCACAACCATATGATCTAGGCATAAAGCAGAATTCATGAGGGCATAAGATGCAAAACCGATCCTTTACTACAAGATGAAGAAGGCAAGAAAGACAGGAAAGAGAGGAAGGAAAACAAAATAAAAGCAATCCACCATGATAACAATAAGAGGCAATGATCGATGAGTTTTTGGTATGATAGCAAGTGTCTTTAAGAGCAAAATATCTATTACCTGATCCTTTTTCCAAAGAAAAGTTTGAATTGATACTGTTACCTATATTACAATATTCAATATAAGTAATTTGTCTTACATTACAGTCAATAAAGGGTAGAATAGGATTCCCAGGCTGTTGACTCTAAAGTTGGTGAATTTAGTCCCTATGCCATAGCCATGACACGGCGATACTGCCTGCTTTCCTTTTGTATGTTTTCAAAGCTGCGCTAGTATTTTCTTAAACTAACTTACTTGATTTTTAAGTTTGTGCTTTTGAACTTCCCCATAGCTCCCATGGCATACACTTGTGTGTATGCACAGGAGGCATGCACAAATACACACACACACACACACACACACACACACAGGTTCTATTCCCCACTACCCCAGCAATAACCACTCTTAACATTTTGAGATATATTCTTTTAGTCTTTTTAAAAAAATCAGTGAGTGGTTAAACTTGATGGGCTTTCCTTGTAATTAACTGTCATTGCACAGGAAGCCAGGCCCTGGAAGTCTGGAACAGCACTAGACACTTGTTGATGGAGACCTGTACTTAGTAAAAGTCCAGAGCAGTAAGTCTTCAAGGGGAATACAGGACAAAAAGAACCCCGGAAAGAAGGGGGCTGGGTAACCAAAGGACAGCTTGAGAGCCCATAGTGTTGGTGGGCAGTTGGACATCAATATCTGGAAGTAAAGAAATTGCAGAAAAAAGAGCACGGTAACTCCGGATGCTTTCCAAAAGCAACCCTCACTTTTACACAGACTGAAGTTTAACCTACTATTAAGTCACTGAATTAACAGACCCAAACATGAAAACCAATGAAACAACAAAACTGGATAGTATCTTTGTCTAAGAGTCATTTTGATAATATTTTGAAGATTAGAATTTCTCTGTAGAAGGGAAATCAAACTTTCCTTTTCCATACCCATGCCATCTCATATTTAAAAATGTATGAAGAATTATGTCTATTTTCTAATGTCAGAAAACCAAAGATAAGAAACATTACAAATAGGGCTCTTATTTCCTTGTTAAAAAGCAACAATGAATTTTTGGAAAATGTAGTATAATCCTTATATCAAGTTTCTCGGTGACATAATGGATCTCATGTATCTTCCAGGAATATTACACTTCTTTTGACTGAATCTGTTGCTTCTACAAAAGCCTCTTGGAGTGCAGCTTTGTCATCTGTTAGTTATCATCTTTAAAAATTTTATTTTAGTCCCATTTCTGTTCACTGGTGAGATATTTGTTCTACATTCACAGTGTCTGTTACTCATCTACTAACTACTCATCCTCCCTTCTGCCACTGTCCTGTTAACTGTCAAGAACTCTGGGAAGCTACAGTAGTCTCCCCATAATTTTCCTTAGCTCTCATCTTTCCCTGCCTTGAGTACACTCTGAGTGTACTGCTGGAGCTACCAGATCAATTGACTGCCAGATCAATTTCCTGAAGACCAGTACTTATTATATCACTTCTCTATTTGAGAAGAGCCAAAAATACTTAATGACTACCCACTGCCTATAGAATGATGCTCAGATATGTCAGTCATATTTCCATGCTCTGGAATCAACAACCTATTGAATTTTTTTCTCATTATTTGCTATTACGTGGAACAGACACTGGTCATACTCAACTGTAAAATATCCCAGCTGAAAGGTGAAATTTTTCTGTGTGATTTTTGATCCAATGTTCTATATGTCTGAAATATCTTTTTAAAAAATAAAACTGTTATGCAAACACTTCTCCCTAACTCAAATTCCATGTGAAACATAAATCTGAATTTATATTTCTAAACTGAAAACTATAGATTCCTCCTTTAAATTCCTGCATGTTTTAATCTATACTCATTATATTACATAGATCTAACTAGTATTATAATTAGTACATATTCCTGCATGTATTATTCAAAAATACATTATAATTTTTATGTTTATATATTACCTTCTGAGAGTTTGAATACAAAACAATTTATATATCACTTTATTTATGTATCCCTTAGAATCAGCAGCAAAATTTCTTGCACATATAATCAGTAAATATTTGCTGAGTAATTGAATGAATCAAGCAGGTGAATACCCCTCCTCATAACTACACTGGTTGCTATAGACCAAATAGTTTAAATGCAAAGAAAACCAATTTGCATCAGCCTATATATAATAGGCAAGAAACAAAAGTTCACTCTTCTGTACTGTATTAGGCTTTCAACCCTATGCATCAGCCCTGGAAGAGTAATAACATCAAACAAGAACCTATGAGTTTTTTACCTCAGCCCTTTCCTAGTGTGGCTGCTTGCATGAAGTACAAGACCACATTCCCAGGTTGACTGAAATCCCTCCCGAGACAGCTGCAGCCCAGGCCATGACTCTGATGTTGTGAAGTCTGATGCTCCTGATTCTGATCACTGTTTCACTCCTGCTTCATCAAATTTGCCTCTTACGTGCATGCTCTGATCCATAGTGCTGCCTAGGTTTGGTACTTGCAAATATATTTTCTAGTTCTTGTTTGTAATAGGAAGGCAATGATTATCTGTGAGACATTCATAGAGGACATTGTACCTTTTATGGAACTATTACGTTGGTGCAAAAGTAATTGTGGTTTTAATAGAAAACTTGGTAAGGCTGTTTTGGAGTTTATATTACGCATTTACAATGTTAATTGGTCAAACCTCAAGTCACAGTGAGGAGAGAAATATAAAGAAAGACAGATGGGGATTTGGAAGTATGGTGTGTGGAAGTGGAAGATGTTGATGATAGGGTTAGGAAAGTATTCTTACAGAAAAGAGATTATTTTTCCCCTTAATTAGCTTAAGTTCTTTTTTATAATCAATGAAGAAAATTATTGATCCTGATATTATATTTTCTGTCTCCTCACCTGTGTCACAAGAGTCTGGGACAAAAGTCTGAACAAAAGTCTGGGATTATTGGGAACGTCATATGGCATTGTTTGATTGCTTTTCCTCAAGTTTAGGTTTATCCTAGTCTAGGGCCTAGTAGGGATTTATGTCTGATGGGCCTTGACTAGAGACAGATGACCTGAAGTTCTGTAACCTGCTTCCATTTCTTGCTTTCTGCCTCTCCAATTTCCTTCTTTCTCTCAATTAAAATGTGTGTTTCCATCATACGCACTTAGTCCTTTGCTATTCATGTGGAACATATTATAAAATGAAAAAGACTGTCTTTGATCTTAAAAAAGAACAGCCTGGAAGGAAAAAATGTTACCAGGCAATTACCTGGTAAAAATAAGTTATAGTTAGGTTGCTGACTTCCCAAGAGAAGGCGTTGTCTGAGAAACATTCCCCGGGGCTTGAACTTATTTACCAAATGTGAACAATGGGAAAAGGTAAGAGTTCACAATTTATTCCTAGCTGAGGTTACATTAAGATCATTTGGGATATAGATATGGATATATAGTTATATATTTAGCATATATATGCATGTAATGTATGTGTATATATATGAAGTCACATACTCCTATATGTACATGTGGCTTTAAATATGTATGTAATATGTGTTTGTTTGTGTGTGTACAAGCTATATGCACACTATATACACAAACTAAGTAGATTTGGCTGAAGCGTACCATCAAAGAAGAGCTGGATTTGCAGTTGATACTTTCCTGGTCAACTGTATTTTCAAATGTCATGCCTTTGCACAGCATATTACTATGAAAAGTCAACCGTGGTGATAAGTGTTTTCTCCTTGAAACAGGTGAGTTGTCATTGATAGTAGAAATTTATTTACTCTGTTTCAATAACACAGAGGACCTGTGTGGAATTGTGATGTTAATATGAATGTTAGAGGCCAGACATGGTAGCTCACGCCTGTAATCCCAGCACTTTGAGAGGCCAAGGTGGAAGGATTGCTTGAGGCCAGGAGTTCAAGACCAGGCAAACCAGCTTGGGTAACATAGTGAGACAAAAGAAAGAGAGAAAGAGAGAAAGAGAAAAGGGAGACAGAGAGAGATAGGAAACATTTTCCTCTTCCTATTGTAATTCAAAAGTTTTGTATTTTTGGTTCTCACTGAGAAATCCTCCCGGAATCCACATATAACATCAGAGGGATGAGGGACGTGGGACCATCTTTGCTGCACCGTTTGTTGCCCACTGGTTATTAGCTTCGATGCGACCACTTCGGTTCATCTTCCTTCCTTCATCATCCCTGGCCTCCCTCACAAGCTGAAATAGCTGTGAGTTAAAATAGCTTTCTCAATTACAGGAGGGCTATTATTTGAGCAAGCCTATCTCATTTCATGATCCAAATTTGATTTTGTTTCACTTTATTCTCATTTGTATTTGATTCATAAATTGATGATCTTCTACAATGGGCTAAGATTTGATCATGTTATTTATAGTCCTGTCTCTTTTTATTTTGGGGGCTTTTTTATTACTCTTTAAAGTAGCAGTTACCCTGGATTTTCCAATTAAATGTGTTTCAATTTCAAATCCTTTTCTAGTTCTTGAAAACATAAGGGACCCCAAACCTAACATATGTAACCAAATCATGCTATGATTTGCCAAAAGGAATACATCATCTTGCTGGAATTTAGCTGCTATGGCCAAGATGTGTACTCCCTTTTTATAACATAATTTCCTTTTATGGTTTTATATCTACTTTTTTTTTCTTAAATCATACAAGCAGTCTTTTTATAATTGTTAAAAAAAAAACCGATATAATTATTCATTTCGTCAAGCTTAAGATTATGCTATAAATTTGACATATTACTTTCTAAGTAGGAGTTTGCTTGGTTAACTCAATTATAGTCTGTTTTATAACACCTGTATTGTAGGACAGGTGTTGTTATGATTACTGGCACAAAGAAAATTACCACCTTCAAAAAAGTAAATTATTAAGATGATACAGTGCCATGAACCTCTTCTGTAGTCCCACCTACTCAGGAGATTACGGTGGGAGGATCCCCTGAACCCAGGGGTTCAAGACACCCTTGGCCACACAGGGAGATCCTGTATCTAAAAAGAAAACAAAATTAAGAAGGTAAATTTTTTTGTTTATACATTTCAGTGAGATCTCATAGATCTAGTCTCAGAGAGTTCTCACAACACAGTGGTTGCTGGATAATAAGCGTTTATCAGGCTGCGCAAATCACAAACAACAGTAATTTTATATACTGAAAAAGAATATTGGAGAACAAAAATAGATCTAATAAAATGTTGTTTCATGAAACCCAATGTATTTACTCACTCGTCACTTTAAGTAGCTCCTAAAAATTTTGAATGCAGTAAACGAATCACATATGTATGAAGCCTGAATTACCAATAGAAGTTGCATTGTTACAGCACATTTTTAAAAATTATACACATTTTACCATAAATTTTATATTAAAAAATTCTTCTTGGTCTTATAATTATTTTTTAGTAATTATTACCTTGAAAAATGCCACGAAAACAAAAACAGTGATCTCTGAAACATAATCTGCTTTTTATATATAATAATAAATATGGAGGTGGCTTTAAAACCAGTTAAATTTGAAATATGCTTCACTTATGCAGATTAGCTCCTTCAATACATTTTTGCTTTGGTTATGTTGCAATAGTACTGAAATTTTGAAAATACTCAGAAACAGTCAAAATTTGATCAACCCTGCTAACTTTTCAAAAGCCTTTGACCAATAATCAGGTAATATGCAATTTGTTTTGATCCCTAAATGGAACTAAATGGCACCAAAGGCAGGTTACTTTCCTTTATGGAGTGTTAAAAAGTGTATTAATATTTGCATGTATGTATGTACACATATACATGTAAATATGTGCTTCTACTTATTTTACTATCTTAACTAATTATAAGATAAAATGAGCAAGAAGAATTTTAAAAATATCCTCATTAACAATATTTGTAACCGTAATTTTAGATACGTCAGTAACCATGATTTTAACTACATTCTTTGTGATGTACCAGATGTTCAAACAGCACACTTTTGTATTTATTTAGGACTTTGTATTGTAAGACGTAAATTTTAAGTGCTTCTTTGACATCTGTAAGCACCACTGGGCCCCAGAGGCCTTGCCATGAGTTTTCCTGCTCTAGTTAGACATGCCCTCACACAACAGGGCAGACTCTCCACCCAGCTCAATCAACTGTATCTCACCTGGTCCTCAACAAAATGGGTTTCACTTCCTTGCCACCGTATAAAATTTTTTAAATAAACAAATTTCATTCTCCTAAGAGAATCAAAGGTTATTTTACCCTCTTGTTACTACAAAGCCTGCCTCCCACAGCCCTCATGATTCATTCTGCATCTGAATGAACCTTGTGGCTCTGCATGGCATATAGCATCCGTCTCCCATATCCTGTGAATATGTCATTAATAAGACATCATCAGTCCCCTCTGACCACTGTTGGTTTCCTGTTTGGTCATCTCATACTATTTACCAATGTGGGATTCCTCCTTCACCAGTAGGGTGAATAGAAGGTGATCAGAACAGGCTGATCGTTGGCTCCCCAGATATTTTTGAAAATGTAGGCCTGAATAGAAGGCCACTTTATCTTCACGAGGAAGTCAGCAAAGCAAATGTTTACAGGTAATTCTAATTTTTGTTCTCCCTTCTGTTTCTATGATGGGAGTGACATGTAAAATTGATGGTCAAAGTTCTAAATTCCTATACTCTAAAACATGACCAAATAAAATGATTGCTTTGTAATCTGGAAAAAATTAACATAGGTTGATACTAATTATCTATCACAATCATAAAAATCATCTCATTGAAGTACTCATTTACTATTCAAATTTTAGCCCAACAAACACAACGAGGAATTCTGTGAGGCAATTTGGGTGAACCATTAAGTCCCGTATGATTGTGTGTGATCACCTGATTTACAAGGTTGCTCACTGCTGTGGTTTGAGTGTTTGTCCTACCTGAAACTCAAGTTAAACCTTCATCTCCACTATGGCAGTATTGAAAGGTGGTGCCTGTAAGACGTGATTGGGTCATGAGGACTCTGCCCTCATGAATGGACTAATCCATTCATGGAATTGACAGAATAATGGGTTGATGGATTAATGGATTATCATGGGAGTAGGACTGGTGTTTTTACAAAAAAAGTAAGAGAGGCCAGAGCTCCAAGCTCAGCCCCCTCACTGTGTGATGACCTGTGCTGCCTTGGCCTTTGCAGAGTCCCCGCCAGCAGGAAAGTTCTCACCTGATGCAGGCCCTGAATCTTGGGTTCATCAGCCTCCCTATTTGTAAAAAATAAATTTGTTTTCTTTACAAATTATCCACTTTTAAGTATTCTATTATAAGCAACAGAAAATGGACTAAGACACAATGTCAGTTAAATTTTGGATGATGTAAAAAACAGTGATAAAGTTATTTTAAAATAATTGATCAGAAGCCATTTTTCTTCTTACATTTCAGGTATTGGGAAAAATAAGTAAATACACGTAGAATCTTCTGTTAAGCCAGTGAATCTTGTAAACAAATGAATAAAAGAATCAAACAGGGTTTTTAAAAAAATCAAATTACCATTAACCAGACTGTGTTGTACATAACAGGAAATCAACTTAGAGGTTAGGAAGAGAGAAATAAATTTCAATTTTTAAATAGCAAGGCAGGTACAATTCATTTCATACACGTTCTCAAGGTGAAATACGATATCAAGCAGGAGGCATTGACAGCACTATTGATATAGGTAATTTAGTCCAAATTCAGGTAGTAATCAGAATGGCCACCTGTGTGAGTTAATTGCTTTTATCTGAAGGAGAAACAAAATTTCCCACATCTCTCTAGAAGGCAGGTTGTTACAATGTGGAGCCAGGTGCCTGGGTTAAACTCCCTCAGAGACAGACAGGTTGGGATGCTGTTTCCCTTGATGTTTCCATTTCAAAGAGATGGCTCCAAGGTCTTCAAGAAAAAACATTACTGGGTTATAAGACTGCCAGAGGCTTATTTTGCTTTTTTAAAATGTTTATACACATCTCTACAGGAGAGAGAAAGAATTTACAATTACTAATTTTCAAAAGGAAATTAAGCAAAGAGAAAGGTGGTGAACCTCCTCATTTGACACCAGGGAAAATGCATTTAAATATATATATATATTCTATATATTTATATATTTTTGATATACAAATAATGTATATATAAATGATACATATAAATTATATATAAATGATTATATATACACACACACACACACTTATCCTTATTCAAGGCCGTACAATAATATGGTTTCCTTTTATCGTGTCTTGAATATATATAGGGGAATGCTTCGTCTTTTTTTATAGCAGATGGCAAGGGAGAGCACATCCCAAAGTGGTAGCCAGTCAGAGATCACCTCTCCTTTGCCGTCTGGAGACTGTTATCTGCTTTTCAAAGATACTATTTTTACCAATGCCAAGCTTGGTAAAATTCTTGAGATGTAATTCCGTCTAATCATAGATATCACTAGACAAGACTGGTCCTATGCCGTTTACAACAGAAATGTGGCCATTATTTTAGTAAGGATGGTTGAGATAATGCTGCATTATAAAATTAATGCTGGAGTTCTAGTAGATTAAAAGCAGTTTTTGTTTGTTTGTTTGTTCGTTTGTTTTTCTAGTTCATGCTTCATTTGCCATTGCAATTGGCTTAAGGGCCTCATTTTGCACTAGCACTCAGGAACTCACGATCATGGAGACTCCCACAGTATTGTAGCTGTACTAGCTGGAATATGTGACCTCTTTTGTTTACAGATCAGAAGAGATAAGTCTTTTCTTATACTATCTAGTTTAGAAGTGAAGTGAAGGCATACCTTCTAACTGCAGTTCTTTGGCCAGTGCTAGCCACATGGCCTCAGCTGAATCCTGCCTGGGAGATGTAATCGCACAGACTAGATGTGGAAGTCTCTTTTTCCCTTCTCAGGAAAAGAGCCACTTTTCCCAGGGACAAACCTCCATCCCTGCACAGCCTGTATACAGTGACTTGGGACAGCTTGATGAGAGGGAGGGTAAAAGATTCCAGCCTCTCAATTTAATTTCAACGTTTCTCAAGAGCCCTTATAGCTCCGGAGCTCCTCATAGGATGGCAGAGGCTGTTATGTGTCCTCACTCTCTGCTCACTCACCACTTCGCCACAGGAACTGATCTGGACTGCATTTCCCAATAAATTCTTTATAAGCAAATCTTTAATCTAGGGTCTGGTTCCCAGGGATCTTGACCTGTGGGCTACCACCTATATCAAAGTCACCGGATTGCTTGTTAAAAATGCAAATGACTTATCTTTATCCCAGGCCTATTGATTTAGAATATCTAGAAATGGAGGTTGGAAATCTGCATTGTTAAAAAGCACCGCAGAAAATTATTTTTCTCATTAAAGTGACACTAACAATGACAGTTGTAATTACCATGGTTATTCACAAAATTGAATAGTTGAAGTGGTGGGGGAAGATGTTCAGAGAATTAAAAAACCTTATGCAGGCTTTTGTGTCAAAATCATTTATGCTAACATAGAAACATGTTTACAAATGAACTTCATAAGGGATTGTCAAAGAAACCACTTGCAGCAACAAGGATTTAAGTCAACAGACCTTGCCATGTCTGTTGTCAATTACAGAAGCCAAATTAACATATTTAACATATTTTTGATGTCTCAGATCCCTGTCGCCTAAAACTTCCTACGTTAGCCGCTCATTTTCTTTGAGCTTCTGGGATTGTAAACCTGAATTGCCAATTGCCATTGCTGAGAAGGCAAATGAAGTTTCAAAGCTATTAGGCCACTTTGAGACTGATACTATTAAAGTGGATATGGAACGGAAGTCTTCCTTTCACATTAGAGGTAAATTGCTTTTTCCCTTCTCTTTGTTCACATCTTGGTAGAAACTCCAGAAGTCTTCTATCAAGAATTGAGCCATGAGACACTGCCTTGCAGGAAGCAAAAGGGAAAATGTGAGCCCGATATACATTTACCAGAATATCCTAAAATATGTTAAACCCAGTAGAAACGATCATGTAAGCTCTGTGATCAAAAGACATGACTATATATAAAGCCCCGTGTCTCTCAATCTGTTCATACACCACTGTCGACACTCATAACCCTGCCTAGCTGGGAACACAACAGTCATGTGGATCCAGGAACCAAGGGCTGGTTAAAAATGGTCCTATTGCATAAAACAAGGTCAAAAAACTGTTTGCACTGCACCGTAATGACTACTGTAAAACAAACAACCCGTACTTACTCAAAATTTTTAATATTTTATTCATCATTTTTACATTAATTTTGACTTTCTAAAATATTGCCTTTAATTACTGCTTTCTTGATGATTCTGTTTTCTGTTACCCTCTGAAATTTTGTGCCCAAGGTGAGTACCTCACTTGCCTTACTTTAATCTTAGCCCTACCATGAGGTATCATTGCTTTTATATACTGGCACTCACTTAATTATAGCTGTGAGTAGCCACAGATTTCTCATGTTTGTCTTATTTAAAAGCCAGAGTGATGCAGTAGAAAGAATATTAAATTGGAAGTGACAAAACTTGGGTAATAGTTCCATCTCTGGAGCTTCTTAGTGATGTGAACCTGGAAAACCAGACTCATTTATCTTTAGCTTTTATTTGGAAAATGGAAATAAGTACAATGTAACGTGTTAGCTTCAATGTATCCTTGTGAGAATACAAAGAGTTAATGCACGTGAAAACACTCTGAAAAAGTAGAATCATTTTTAATGCATATAAAAAATGACATTGAAACCGTGTTTGTTGCTATTTTTATATAATCTTTGGAATGTTTTGGATGAATATATGAGTGAAAGAAATGCATTCCAGTTAGATGACCCAGTTGTTGCTAATGAAAACATTTTCTCCTCATCTCAATTATTATGCCTACATCCAAATCCATGTATTCCCAATTCTCCTAATGTCTTTGTACCATTGAAAGCTAGTGTTTGGGTGGCAGTAGCAGAGCAGTGATTTTCAAGTGAGGTTCCCTAACCAGCACATAAGTATCACCTGGATCTTGTTAGAAATGCAAATTTTCAGACAACATCCAATAAACTCTGGGGCTTGGGCCAACAAATGTGCATTTTAACAAGCCCTCCAGGTGATTTGGAAGCCTGCTGGTGTTGAGAGCCACTAGATCAAATGAAAGGAACGGAAGAGCGGAAGATCAGTCTGCCAAGCGATTTCTCCAGAACCAGAACTTTTATTTTGTTGGTAGAATTCTCATAAAATCACCTTTTGCCTTTACCATTGTATCATTAATTTCTAGGCCACATCTTTTTTCTTCTATGTTTTTTTCTTACTGTGTAATTTAATGATCTTTCTCTCTCTTCCCTGCCCCCACCATATAGAAATAGGTGTTACATAAGAATCACCTGGAGTGCTTGAGTGAAAATAATTATTACCGACTCCTGCCTAAGGTCATTAATTGGCATGGAATCTTTAACAGAAACACTCAAACTAATGACAATGAAGCCGTTTCCAGACCACAATTTGAATTGTGCAGTGATATGGTTTGGCTTTGTGTCCCCACCCAAATCACATCTTGAATTGCAATCCCATAATCCCCACGTGTAGTGAGAGGGACCCAGTGGGAGGTAATTGACTCATGGGGGTGGTTTCCACCATGCTCTTCTCCTGATAGTGAGTGAGTTCTCGTGAGACTGATGGTTCTATAAGCACCTGGCATTTCCCTTCCTGGCACTCATTCTCCTGCCGCCTTGTGAAGAGGTGCCTTCTGCCATGATTGTAAGTTTCCTGAGGCCTCTCCAGCCATGTGGAACTGTAAGTCAATTAAACCTGTTTTCTTTATAAATTACCCAGTCTCAGGTATTTCTTCATAGCAGTATAAGAACAGACTAATACATGCAGCTATTAAGGTAACGTTTCAAAAAGTCAGATACAGGTAGAACTTAATTAGCTGTAATTCATTGGTGCTTAATCAAATGCTAGTTTTTCTTAATGTGCTTGCTCCACAAGCATTGCAATTCTCAGGGACAAAATTGACAGGTTAAACTGAAGACTGAACATAAGCTACTATATTTACTTTCTTCCAAAACTTCACTTAGATGAAAATAAGTGGATAACAGAGATGTACTTCCATAAAACAAAGTGTGATCTTGTGACATAATCAGCAATATATATTTGGTCTTCATCCTGGTTCCTCGCACAGAGTTTCTAACATCCTTGAAGTTTTCTGACTGATAGGGGTATGAGGAAGGTATTTTGGTATTCCCAATAAGCCACTTTTTTTCATCCCTATTTATGATAATGAGGTGACTCTTGGTGGGCTCTTTACACAGCTTCAAGATATCGGCTATGAGACTAGAGATTTGGAATTTTCAGTCCTATTTCTGTCTTTCCCCTCTCCTAACCTCTCTGGGGGCAGAGGGGCTAGAGATTGAATTAATCACAAATGACCAATGATTTAATCAATCATGGCTACTGAATGAAGCTTCTGTTAAAAACCCCTAAACAACGGGGTTCGGAAAGCCTCAAGGTTGGTGAACACATTCATATGCTCAGACTCTGGTGGTGCACTGCAATTCATGGGGACAGACCAGGTGCTCCTATACTTGGGACACTTCTGGACCTCACCGTACTTACCTCTTCATCTGGCTGTTCATTTGTATTCTTTATAATAAATCTGTGATAGTAAATAGTGTTTCCTTGAGTTCTTGAGCCATTCTAGAAAATTATCAAAACTGAGCAAGAAGTCACGGGGACCGTGACCCTGCAGCCAAGGGGGGCAGAAATGTGGTAACCTGGGCACCCACTATTTGCAACTGGTCTCTGAAGTCAGAGAAGTCTGTGGCCTGAGATTTTAATCATGTGGAGCCCAATGCTCACTCTGGGTAGTTAGTCAGAATTTAATTAAATTGTAGGACGCTCAGTTGGTGTCAGATAATTGATTGGTGTGAAGAAAAATACTCCATACTTTTGGCACCAGAATTGGTGTTATAAAAAGACTTCAGAGAAGAAAATTGAAAAAAAGTGACTGGGTTTTGAAATATCAATTATATCTCTTCCTAAGTGGAGTTCAGAACCGTTGAGGGAGAGTGGCAGGATGGGGGTTAGGTTCCTAACAGGAAAAGACACATCGGAGGAGAGGTTTTGGTAGTGCAAATTCATGAGCTTGCTAACTTTCCTTTGAATTGTGCTTAGCACCCAGATTGCTGCCTTCCAGGGTGCAGGGCAGACCCAGCTCCACTACATTTAACAAGTCACCAAGAGAGCAGCCAGGAGTTCAACATCTCTGTAGTTAGGAAGTGAAGGCTGAGCCAGCCATTCTCACCAGATAAGTCACATCCTATTCTGAGGAGAGATGTGAGGTTATTTCTAAGAAGGCTGTTGTAACTTGAATGAAGAGTGTTGATACCCTAATGGCAATAAGCCAACCTGAAGACTAAACCAGGGATAAGGAGTCTGCTGAAAAAACACATTCCACAGCAAAATGTTTTGGCCTTTAACCAATGGCTTTGGCTATATATCTAAACAAAAGTCATTCAGAAAATGACTTTGTTCCTCATGGGAGACAATTGGTTCTGGGTCAAAACAGTCTTGCTTTTATCTTTCATGGGTTAGATCCATCACAGACAATCTTTCTCAGATAATGGGTAGATAATTAGATTTTGCTCAGAGAAGGCTCTGAAATGGGTCAGAAGAGTACTTTGAGTGCATACAATGCACATTAACTCCTAGGCTACTCTATTATCAGCCTGAAATTTTACTCACTGTTCTATTTCCATCATATTTAGCCATACTGCTAATATCATCAAAGTATCAAGGGCATTCCTTTAATAAAAGCCAACAACATTGGGCTGAGTGCAGTAGCTAGTGCCTGTAATCCCGGTACTTCGGGAGGTCAAGGTGGAGGATCACTTGAGTCCAGGAGTTGTAGACCAGCCCGAGCAACGTAGTGGGACTCTGTGTCTACAAAAATAAAAATTTAAAAATAGCTCATTGTGATGGCACATGCCTGTAGTCCCTGCTACTTGGGAGGCTGAGGCAGGAGAATTCCTTGGGCCTGGGAATTTGAGGCTGCAGTGAGGCATGATTATCACTGCGCTTCACCCTGGGCAAAAGAGCAAGGCCCATCTCAAAACAACAACAACATTCAAATGCCCCATATCCCATATTTAAACATAAGTCCCTCTGTTATCAAATTCTAAGGGAGTGATTAAGTTCAAAGACTAAATTCCTGTGTACTAACTTACTTTGCTTAAGGCAACATGGTGTTGAATTGTTCAGTGAAGAATGAATATATTAAGCCTTCCATCTTGTACATGCCAATAACTCTGGTGGTGTGCCACTGCAGGATGCAGTATGTTCCTTTCCAACTCTGTCTCCAGTTTCGTTACCTTGATAAAATCATTGAAAATGAGACTATTTACAGGATGGAAATTGTCAATGCTGTAAATTGGAGTTACTTTGTTTTTTATTCTTGAGATTGAGATTAACAGCACACAATTAATTTATAAAACTCTACATGTAAAATTTCCTTTGCTGAAAAGTACTCCCTTTTTGTGGGGAGGGAATTGGATGCATAAAAATAGCCTAGGCATTTCAGAGTACTATAAAAATAGCCTGTTTTTAAAAATATTCCTTTTTACAGATACTTCTTGTTGCTACTAGCCACAAGTAAGGTAAATGACATGCAATTGTTCCCTTCCACAATAGGGTGGTGGGGAGAAAGTATATGTTTAAAAGCAATAGCTGTAGCCAGAAAAAGTACAGCCTGTAAGCATTTCTACAGGCGGTGATGGAGAATGAAGATAGTGAGCATGAATGTGGCCAAGGCTAAGATGTCATTTCAAGAAAACTCCATTTTTGCAAACTCCTGGCATTCAACTGTCACCTCACCTTAAATTGGTCTTTTCTTTTATAACTTAATCTTTTTCATTTCCTACATGCTGACATGCTTTCTTGAAATCATGAGAATCAATAATTATGACTTTCTTTATTTTTGCTGCTTTATGAGATATTTTCTGAACACAACAAGCTCCAATGTGAACATTGGTGTCTATACAGAGCAGTAACCAGCTAACCCTGCCTTTCTTTACTAATACAACATGACAATTAAGAGATTAAATGATTAAGAACTTCCAGCATCTGTAAAAATTTCTAGTGCAATGATAGTATATATTCCACAGAATATTAATTTTGAGAAATATTAAAAGGAAGTGGAGATGCTGAGTTAAATTAATTGTTATAGAGGGTGTTTTATATTACAAAGAAGCCACAACGTATAAAACTTTGGAATATAAGTGATTTTAATTTGAAGACTTTATGAATTTCACCACCCTTCTTTATATTGTATAAATTAGAATTTTATTCTACCACAATCTGGCAAAAATGTTTCTGTGTCACTCGTGATCTTCTTCTGTGCTGCAGAATATTATGATGCATTCAATTTATTGAGAAAATACATTTTAAACACCATGTAGGCAGATGGGATTGTCTATGCATCTGTGCCTTATTCTTAGATTAATGGTTGGCATGCCTTGGTGTAGAAGAGCATGTGTATGTATGTGTGCAGGGCTGGGGCACAGGATAGGTTTATGACATTCATGCCTTCATGTTACATATATGATTGGAAGTGGATCGTGTCTTCATGAGCTGTTTGTGATAACAGTAGCCATGCAGCCATACATATACATGGCAGTTCCTCTAAAGAAATTACTATTGCTTATCACACTTGCTCTTGGCAAGAAAACACCCCTCTGTGTTTTTATTTTTCTAACAAAGCTTTAAGCAGAAGTCCAGTTTGAAAACATTATAAATTTGTCCTCCTAAGAGCAAAATGATAGTCCATAGAATTTCTTACCCATTGTCAAACTTTCCTACCAATCTTTGGCATCTCCTAGCTCCTTAAATCCCTGGGGCTTAAGAGGTGTGACTTGTAATCTACAGATCTAGAGAAATCTCATTTTGAGAATGGGAGAAGGGAAACTCAATGAAGCAAAGAAACAAATAGAAAGTTTAAAAATATTTTTTTCATTGTTAGTTGCTTTTTCCATTGCTATGGATTCTCATACATGGGGGTAAAGATGAGCTCTGACTGTTAATGACCACGAAGGCCTTATCCTCTCACCTAGACTAAACTTGAGACAGCCTTCTTCCTGACACTAGCCCTAACATCCCTTTATCTTAGATAATTTACTTTAGAAAACATATAATTGTAAATCCTTTCTCTTCTTCTTTTTTAAAAGCAGCTTGCCAGTTTTGCAATCCAGGACTGGTCAAGAACCTGGGACTTTTATAAACACTATACACTTAGGCTATACTAAACTTGCCAGTTTTGCAATCCAGGACTGGTCAATCCCTTTGAAATAAAGTATGTACTACATAATGACACTTTGGCTAATGACAGATCACATTTATGACAGTGGTCCTATAAGATTATAAGGGACATGAAAAATTTCTATCACCTGATGACATTGTACCTGTCATCATGTCATAGCACAATTTCTCTCTTTATAAGTTTAGTATAGCCTAAGTGTATAGTGTTTATAAAAGTCTACAATATTATAGAGTAATGTCCTGGGCCTTCACATTCACTCACCACTCACTCACTGACTCACCCTGAACAGCTTCCGGTCCTGCTAGCTCCATTCATAAGAAATATCCAATACCTGTGTACCATTTTTTATCCTTTATACCATATTTTTACTGTACATTTTCTATGTTTAGACATGTTCAAATATACAGATACTTGCCATTGTGTTATAATTGCCTGCAGTATTCATGGTGTATATGTTTGTAGCACAGGAGCAATAGGCTACACCATATCGCCTAGGTGTATAGTAGGATATACCATCGGTGTTTGTGTAAGTACACTCTATGATGTTTGCACAGAGACAAAATCACCTCACAATGCATTTCTCAGAATATATCCCCATCATTAAGTGAGGCATGACTATATAATTATCCAAGAAGATAGAGCCCCTATCTCCCAGTTTTTGTGACAAGGTAGAAGCCTAACTTCAGAGGTCTCCTCACTCTAAGTTGTAAAACTACCTATTGTCATGAAGTATGAGAGAGTTTACTTTTCCTTTGAGTACAGCCAATTAGAAAGCACAGTGGCCTAAGATATGGTACCTTTCTCACCCCAATTCTTAGAAACCCACCCACGCTTTGTTTTAGAGGAATTCAGTTTGACTTAGTTTTGGCCTCCCTTACTGCAAGAGACTTAAATAAAGTGTTCCTTACCTCTTTAACTTTGTCTAGTGCAAATTTCAAGCTTAATTCTGCTACTTAACTTGAAATTCTTATAGCTCTATAAAATTAAGTCTATAAATTGAATGACTGTAATAGTACCCAATTTCAGAATTATCCTGACAATCAAATGGGATAATACATAAAATGACTTTAGCATAGTACCTGGCTCAGAGTAAGTACTAGCAATAATAGTAATAGTACTGAATAATAAAGTAAGTATAATTATAATTAAGCACTATTATTAATAATAATTACTATTATTGTTGCAATATAATTTTAAGAGAAGACGATAAATGAACATTTTTTTCTCTATCTTGAAATGGCCCTATGTTCTACTATAATGATACTATCATTACAAATTTCTCTCCTTTCATTGTAATGCAAACATCTGAGATTCATTATGCAATTAAGAAAATTCCTAACTATTTAGAGGCATTTAACTATCTTGTGAATGAATCTTTTCACCTTGTATGGCAGACTTTGTCCACACAAAGTTCCTTCACTGACAATCAGCACTTTTTCTGTTTAGACTACTATTGCCAGCTTGCCAGCACCTCTCCAAAGGAGACTGAGGAAAGGGAAAGAGATAAAATCTAAAACTCCAGGTTGCCAGAATTATTTTCAAAGCACTGAAATGAAGAGATGCTTAGGAAGGGGGATGGTTGAGTCTTTTGTCTCTTGATACGTTGTCAGACTTTCTGCCCTGATAGCTCCTGACTAGCCTAATAGCTCTGACTCACAAATAAGTAAATTTTGGGGGATAGAGGGAGCTATTTCCTTTGAGTCAAGATCACTTGAAATCCAGTTTATTTCTGAAACCACATGCTTTAAGAATTGCATAGATTGTCTCTAAAGTGGACCAGGCACTGAAGTGTGAATGAATATGCTTATTTGATGAGGTTTTTTCAAATGGTCCCAATGGAACAAATAAAGAGCAGTTTTTCAACTATGTCACAGTTCTGCTTCCTGGTTGAGAAGCCATAGGAATGCATAGATAGACTTTATCAGGCTGGATTCAACCTGTATTTTAACTATAACATTTTGCAATTGCTGAAATTAACGAAAAATATTTGCTTAAAAATCAATTTACATTGCATTTTTTTTTGTAATTGTTTTAAAGCCTGTTAGCAAACACTGCTAACCAGAACCTGATAGGAGTGAGTAAGGTGTGTGGACATCCGTGGGGAAGATTGAGATCCTGAAAACCATTTAAATATCTTCTGTACGCCATCTTTGTTCTAACTCCATATTTGAGTTTTATTGAAAAAGTCATCTTGTCAGAGATTGGGACGGGAGACTAAGTAATCTATTTCAACTTCACTATTTTTTTTCCCTTCAGAAACATAAAAAATACATCAAAGAAGGATTTTTTATCACTGTTTTGCCTTTTGATCCTTCCTAGTCAAATACTGATATTAAAGTGCATTTCACTTGGTTGTGCTAGTAAGATAAAAAATAATCACATAATATACAGGAAAAGTGAAAAAAAAAAAAAAACAACCAAAAAACAAAACAAAAAACAGTGTCGAAAGCAAATACACTTCTCAACATGTTGAACACAGTTTGAAAGAAGCAATGGATACTTCAGTCAGCCAGATAGGTCCTCAAGCGATTTCAGTGCTGAGGTTTGGATTCTCAAGGGAGCTGGGAGAGAAGAGTGACATTGTCTTCCCATTTCTCCTGGGAATTCTTAATGCTCATCCCCCAGAGCCAAAAATGACTTTCTAAAGGTTTTGAGCCCATGTCTTTCTCTGGAGAACCTTAATGTTCTTATGTAGTCTAAGGAAAAAGTTGTGATGAAATTTCAGTTATTTATTAACATGAGAATAACACAGTGGAGAAAAGTGAGATGTAATGAACCAAGGAATCTTTTGCTTAAAAATAAAATAAAATTTGCCTGTTGCAAGTCCTTACACAAAAGCCTCACTGACCTCTGTGAAGTCTTAAGCAAGTCTTTGTGGGATGAAAGAATATACTCTTCTTAAGTTGTACTTATAGAACCACTCAGGCTTAGAGGGGTATAATTAAAGCTTATTCAATCATTTGTGCCAGTCAGAGCCAGGCTCCTTGTGGAACGTGAAAATGAATTCTGTATGGAGAGAGAATAATAACTGGCTAAAATTTGTGAAGTGTTAAACCTATTTCAAACAGTTGTTAGAAGTTACCCAAATGAGAAATCATAGTTGGTCTCTGTTGATATAACCATCAGCTTAGGTTTTTTAGAAAGCAGATACATATGTTTTGAATATAATTATAAATTATGTCAATTCGTTATTTAATATTAGTGATGTCATAATATCCCTTTGCAACTTTAGTTTTTTTTTGTGGATACATGTATAATTTTAATTATAACAATGTTTAGTATTCAATTTACATGGTTGAGAGCATGATCTCTGTATTGCAGGAAGTATTTTAAGATCACATCCAGTGGTACATTTGTTTAAAATAACCTTCTATATTCTTCTTCTGCATATCAGATGTTTAATTTTATTCATAAATCTGTGCTTATAATGTATCTTCTAAAAGTCTCTGAAGATACAAGAGTGAAGTCAAGAATAGTCAGCCAGAACAGTCAGCCATATTAAAATATTATTACTGTTTTTCTAAAAACGCACTAATAAAAACATTTTTATTCTATTATAGTTACAATATTTCCTTTTTTCTTTATGTCATTTGGCCATAAAACACCTTGAAAGGCAGGACTCTACAACCTGCTTTCTCCTGTTATGTTCTTATTATCTGTATAGTTGGATATATCCATTTTTTTATTCAGTCAACATTTATTGGATGTCTATTGTTTGCCAGAGTTTATGCTACATGTTGGATAGAACTAAATTATACAAATTCTTCAGCATTCTATTCTATAACTGATATGTAACTTCTTCCTTTTCAAATAATATTTACTTTTGAGCTTTCAGAAATCATTTTTATAAGCCCGTCAAGCCTATGTTCTTTATCTTAATCTCTACCAAATTAACATATTTACATTTGCAACTATTAACACAATTTTCTACAAGTATGAAGGGTAGTGCGAAGTAAATGTTTTTTAAACCAAATTTATCACCTAATATAAGATCTCTCTTTCTTAAATTCAAGACACAGGGTCTACTGTTCTCTTAACATGAAGAACCTTGGAGGGATCTTTGATATTTCTTCTTCATTGCCCTCAAAATTTTCTTCGTAAAGACACTTAAATTCACTTCCACCTCTTTACCTCTTTTGTTCCATTCTTTGTTGTTTTACCTGAAAGGCTTGGTTAACCCTCAAGTAATTTATGATCTGGGCCAAAGTGCCCTGTAGTTCTACCCAGCAATGCTCCTCTATTTCCCCATCTCATTTACTTTTACAACCTCCTGGACATCTCCTTTTCCTGTCTTCCATCTTCAGAATGTTTAACTCTCATGTTTGGCTCTACGGTGTGTTTCTTGTTTCTGCTAGTAAATGTGCTCTGCCCTCTACACAGTTGCTTAAATCAATAGCGCTCCTCTATGAACCCCTTCCTCCACTTGAGTATCAGATCTTTTCCTCTCTAGTGAAATACAGTCCTTTAGAAACTTACTTATCTAGGCTGCAGTATCAAATTTTCCTTCTCTACATGAACATATCCATCAACACAAAGTACTTCAGTAGATTTTTTATCCCTAAAAGATAAACAAAAAGACTGTCTCTAGATCCAAGTCATCGCTAGCTATTTTCCTACTCTCTTTTTCAAGAAAGCTTCTTCAAAAAGTCTTCTACATTTGCTATCTCCAATTTATTTTCTCCTGGTCTTTATATAATAACTAAGTGCTGACTTAACTCATTGGGTAATCAGGATATTATTGAGAATAAAAGGAAATGCTATTGATAGTGATTGAAGTTAAGTGCAAATCTAGACTGTCTTATGGAAACCAGATACACTACATACTCTTTTAACTTCATTTTCATTTTACTTTGCTAGAAAAAAGTAATTATTTTGGATGGATATTAGTTGTAAATATTTGTGGGGTACATGTGATATTTTGATAGAAACATACAACGTGAAATGATTAAATCAGGGCAATTGGGATATCCAGCACTTCAAGTACTTATCATTTCTAAGTATTAGGAACATTCCAATTCCACCCTTTTATTTATTTTGAAATATACAATAAATTAAATTATCAACTATAGTTGCCCTATTATGCTACTGAAAACTAGATCTTATTCTTTCTAACTGTACTTTCATACCTATACCATCACATATCTATCCCCTCTCTCTACTTCCCTTCCCAGCCTCTAGTGACCATCATTCTAGTCTCAATGAATTTGATTTTGTTTATCGCTCCCACATATGAGAGAGAACATGTGATATTTGTCTTTCTGTGCCTGACTTATTTCACATAACATAATGTCTTTCAGTTCCATCCATGTTATTTCAAATGAGAGGATTTCATTCATATAATTATGGCTGAGTAGTATTCCACTGTGTCTATGTACATTTTCTTTATTCATTCATCCACTGATTGACACTTAGGTTGACTCCATATACTGGCCATTGTGATATATGTGTATATATATATACACGCATATATCACAATGGCTAGTATATATAGAGAGAGAGATATATATATCTCCCCAGCAGTGGAATTGCTAGATCATATGATAGTTCTTTTTGTAGTATTTTGAGGACACTTCATATTATTCTTCATACCACTGTACTAATTTACATCCCCATCAACAGTGTATGAGGGTTCCTCTTTCTCTACTTCCTCACAACATTTGTTATTGTCTGTCTTTTTGACAAAACACATTTTAACTGGGTGAGATGATACCTCATTGTAGTTTTAATTCACATTTGTCTGATGCACATTCTTTTATATACCTGCTGGCCATTTGTATGTGTTCTTTTGAGAAATATCTGTTCAGACTTTTGTCCATTTTTTAAGTCACATTATTTGTCTTTATTTTATTGAGTTCTTTGAGCTATTTGTCAATTTTTGTGATTAATCCTTTGTGAGATAGGTGGTTTGCAAATACTTTCTCCCATTCTACAGTTGTCTCTTCCCTTTCTTGACTATTTCTTTTGCTGTGCAGAAGGCTTTTAGCTAGTTGTGATCCCATTTGTACAATTTTGCTTTGGTCGCCTGTGCTTGTAGGGTATTACTAAAGAAATCTTTGTCCAGACTAATGTCCTGAAGAATTTCCACAGTGTTTTTTTTTTCTAGTATAGTGTCATAGTTTCAGGTGTTAGATGTAAGTATTTAATCCATTTTGATTTGATTTTTGTCTGGAGAGAGACAGGGTCTAGTTTTATTTTTCTGCATACAGAGATCCAGTTTTCCCAGCACAATTTACTGGAGAGACTGTCCTTTCCCCATTGTATACTTTTGTGGCCTTGCAAAAAATGTATACACTGTAAATGTGTGGATTCCTTTCTGGGTTCTCTATTTTGCTCCCGTGGTCTATATGTCTGTTTTTATGCCAATACCATGCTGTTTTGCTTACTATAGCTTTGTAGTATAATTTGAAGTCAGGTGATGCCTCCAGCTTTGTTCTTTTTGCTCAAGATTGCTTTGGCTATTTTGGGTCTTTGGTGGTTTCATATAAATTTTAGAATTATTATTTTTTATTTGTGTGAAGAGTATTGGTATTTTGATATTTTTTGAATTGAAACTGTAAATTGCTTTGGATAGTATGGACATTTTAGCCATATTGATTCATATGATCCATGATCGGGGGTATTGTTCCAGTTCTTTGTGTCCTCTTTAATTTCTTTCATCAGTATTTTTTAGTTTTTATTGCAGAGATCTTTCACTTCTTTGGTTAAGTTTATGCTGAGTCATTTTATTTTATTTGTAGCTACTATAAATGGAATTACTTTGTTAGTTTCTTTTTCCAATTGTTCACTGTTGACATATAGAAATGCTGCTAATTTTTGTATCCTGATATTGTATCCTAAAACTTTATTGAATTTGTTTATGAGTTCTATTTGTTTTTGGTGGAGTCTTTAGATTTTTCTAAATATAAGATCATATGGTCTGCAAACAAGGATAATTTGACTTTTTTTTTTTTTTTTCCAGTTAGGAAGTCTTTTATTGCTTTCTCTAGTCTACTTGCTCTCACTAGTATAACCACCCAATGGGTTCATCTTGCCTGTTGCCAACATAGAGCCGATTTATCAAAACAAGGGGCTTGCAATAGAAAAAGAGCTTTATACATGTAGAGCTGGTTACAAGGGAGACTGGAGTTTTATTATTATTCAAATCAGGCTCCCCTAAAATGTGGAGGGTTTTTTAAAGATAGTTTGGCAGTGACCAGGGGTTGCCCAGGAATGCAATGTAAACATAGGGGTGTGGAAAATGGTCCTTGTGCTCTGAGTCCACTTCTGAGTTGGGGGCCACAGGACCAGTTGGTGAGTAATCCTGTTGTCAGAAATGCAAAAACCTGAAAAGACATATCAAAAGGCCAATCTTAGGTTCTACAATAGTGATATCTACAGGAGTAATTGGGGAAGTCGCAAATTTTGTAACCTCCAGAATAATAGCTGGTAATCACTTATGACTACCTCTTAGCAGAATAGCTCCTCTCATTCTCTTAATCTGGTGGTCTCTTTCATTAGTTTTACAAAAGCGATTTAGTTTTGGGAAAGGGCTATTATCATTTAAACTATAAACGAAATTTCTCCCAAAGTTATCTTGTCCCAGACCCAGGAATGACTAAGGGCAGTTTGGAGGTTAAAGGCAAGAGGAAGATTTGTTAGGTCAGATCTCTTTTACTGTCATAATTTTTGGAAAAGTGGTTTCACTAGGACTCCCAGTACTACTGAATCTTTTTAACCCAATTCAGTGAGGCCTTATCCCTATTACTCCCCTAAACTGCTCTTGTATAATTAAATATAAACCTCTGCAGTGCTAAATATGATGATTAATTCTTGGGCCTCATCTTACTTGACCTATCAGCACCATTTGTCCATTGTATCACTCATTCCTCCTAGAAGCTCTTTTTTCCTTTGTTTACTTAGTTTGCAGGACATCACATGAACGTGGTTTTCCTCTTCCTTCGTTAGTCATTATTTATCAGTCTCAGTTGCTGGTCTCCTCTTCTCTCCTACCACCTTAGCCTTGGCATATATCAGGGCTCAGTTCTTGAAACATTTCTCTTTTCTATTTACATTCACTCTGCTGGTAAGTCTTTTCTATAAAATGACTTATCTCTATGCTATGACTAAGATTTTGAAAATATATATTCAAAACTTTTTTTAAAAAATCCCTAAGGCACTTAACTATAGATTATAATACATAAACTAGAATAGTCTTACATTTATATGTCAGGAAAAGGTATTTCCCATAAACAATCTAAAAATACTGTATTTTCAAATTCAAGTGACATAAAAAAGACCTTGACTTGTTTAAAAAATTATTTAGGTACTCGAGTCAAGAGAATTCTTTTGAAGATATTTTTCTTGTTGAAAGTAGCTCAAAATAGATAAGATTTAATTTACCTCTCATGACATAATTTTACTGGTGTTCAACAATTGTGCAATATTTGTCAGAGAACTGGGTTATGCCAGGAATAAATGCTTTAGGGCATGCAATCAGTCAGTGTCATCAGATATAGTGCACAGTCCCAGAGTGACAGTGCCAATCAAATTGGTGACTCCTGGGAGATGAAGGAAAGGAAGTAAATGAGTGCTCCTTAGTAGATACTTGCAGGAGAATTCCTCATGCTGCTTTTAGGCAACCACAGTATTGCTTTTTTGGCAATATTGCCTGTTTTCATCTTCTTGAGCAGGTGTAACAAAATGCCATATAGTAAGTGGCTTAAACAGACATTTATTTCTCACAGTTCTGGAGACTAGAAGACCATGATCTGCATGACAGTATTGTTGGGTTCTCAGTGAGGGCTCCTTTCCTGGCTTTCAGAAGACCATCTTCCCACTGTATTCTCACTTGGTGGAGAGAGGAAGCTCTGGCGTCTCTTCCTCTTCTTATAAGGCCACTAATCCCATCAGGTGGGTTCTACCCAATGACCTCATCTAAACCCAATTACCACCCAAAGACCCCATCTCCTAGTACTATCACATTGAGAGTTAGGGCATTACGTTAAATTTTGGGACTTATATACTTTCAGTCTATAATTGCTGTTGCTTCTTTAAGGCAAACTTACTCCAGAATCCATAATTCATTGAGTGAAAGTTTTATGTAGTAGATAAGGGCTACCAGTGACAACAGAGATAGATTGAATCAACATAAAATTAAATATCTAAGTTCAGTTCTAGCACTTGCTCTCTGCTGTATGAGGAAGCCTCTTAACTTCTTGCCCCCAGTTTTTTAATAGGTAGAATAATGGAGTTGAGTCGCAGGAGCTTATGGTTTCCTTCTAGCTCTAAAACACCAAAATGTTCTGACAAAAGCAAGCTTGTTTTTTATTGAAAGAAACACCTTAATATTTAATAACTAGGAACTAGACTATCTTATAATACATTGCTTTGCCATTGAAAATCTTTGCACAAAAAAATCTGTAAAACACATTTTCACTTCCCCTATAGAACAAATTTAGCAATGAGCAAATTCTTCGTCTATTTGCCTCATAGATTTCCTTCCTGAATATCACCTCATTTTATTCTGAGTATTTAGTGAAAGTCAAATTCCAACAGATGAGTCATCTTCCGTAGCTCTTGGTTCCCTCATGGCTTCTAATTTATGAATCTGTATCGGAATCCGTACTTGACTTGTATTTGTTGCCTATATTTAGCTCAAATTCAATGTGGACTACAAAACCACATCTGGTCTCCAGAACTCCCAGATCTAACCACTGGCAAAAGTCTTTTCCAACTGATAAGGAGCTTCACTTAAACACCTTCAGCTGGAAGCACTGTCCAAATGCTCTCAGCTGTCTGGCTTGGCACCTGGAAATGTCCCCATTGCATTTTGGTATGACGTGAGTGGGTGTCACTTTCTGAATACCTTGAAATGAAAAAAATCCTTGAATTCTAAAATGTGCCAGAATGTGTAGCATTTATTTATTTATTTATTTATTTATTTATTTATTTATTTATTTTGAGGCGGAGTCTTGCTCTGTTGCCCAGGCTGGAGTGCAGTGGCACTATCTCGGCTCACTGCAAGCTCCGCCTCCTGGGTTCACGCCATTCTCCTGCCTCAGCCTCCCGAGTAGCTGGGACTACAGGCGCTGCCACCACGCCCGGCTAATTTTTTTGTATTTTTAGTAGAGATGGGGTTTCACCGTGTTAGCCAGGATGGTCTCGATCTCCTGACCTCGTGATCCACCCATCTCGGCCTCCCAAAGTGCTGGGATTACAGGCTTGAGCCACCGCGCCCGGCCCAGAATGTGTAGCATTTATAAAAGATAATAAATTTAATTTCTTATTTATAATAGAAAGTAAGTAATGTAATAAAGTAATATTTAGAATTACACAGCACCATTAGAACCACACATTTTCAGGAAAATGAATATGATTTGGGATCCTCATTTTCACTGCAACAACCTGTGGGAAGTGTGTTAACCAGCTCCCATGCCAGTCTTGATTCTATCTGACCATAGTATTAACTGCTGTGCTTTGGGTATACTTGCTGAGTGTATGCACAAAATGTTTTATTTTTCATTTCCAAAAGAATTATGTTATTTAGTATAAGGCATAAAAGTGTGTGCAAATCAGTAGTAAGCATATAATATGTAAATAGTTTTGATTGTGGGATTTTACACAATTAGGGTAAAAACATTGATGTCTTTGCCACCAAATCAACCATGTCTACAGTGATAAATATGGGAAAGTTGATTGCAATAGTTTGGGATCTGAAAAGCCTTAGAACTGAGTCCTGCAGTTTTGACACAAACAAGTATCAAAGTTATTTTTATTTCAATGACAGCATTAGGATGTAATAGAAACCCTTGAAAGAGGAGGACGTATAGTGTGACAGGAGCACAGAGGATCCTTTCATTTGCCCTGCAGCATTTCACACAGAGTCCTATCTCCTGATTCAGAGGCCAGATGTGGGTATTAGCCGGGCATGTGTGGCTGTGTGCGGTATGTCAGTTGTAATGTAATTGGTGGAGAAGAGATTTATTTTTATACTCCTCTCCCTAAAAGTCATTAATAATTAATTAAACTTTAGTGTCCTTTAGGGCAAATTCAAAGAGCAGTTGCGAAGGCGTACCGAAAACACCATGAAATTTAACTCATGGCAATCTCAAAACAGCTTATGTATGAGCTTCTTTTTATTTTGACACTATTTTCCATTAAAATTTATAGGGAGAAAGAGACAGACAAAATGTTTGTGGGTTTTTCTGAATGGAAATACCATTAGAGAATGATCTCAGCTATGGAAGAAACTACTCTAAAATTCTGGAAAAGTCATAAACATCATTTTTCCTTGTTTTTATTCCTCCAGCAAAAAATGGAAGGGTAGCCAAAATTTTCAAAGGTAGTCAGAGACAAAAAGCCTTTTTATTCTTGATGAATTGGAAAATTATCCTTTTACTTCCCTAAATGTTTTTATAACAGTAGCTAAGCCATGTATCTCTGAGGTTTAAAAGAAATCCAGTGCTCACATAACCTTTAATGTTATCCTCCAAGAAATTTTTGATGAGTAATAATTTCCAAGAAAAATGAGCCTTTTTTTTTTTAGTAATTTCTTACCCTAAATACAGGCATACCTCATTTTATTGTGCTTCTCAGATATTGGATTCTTTACAAATTGAAGGTCTGTGGCAACCCTGCTTTGAGCAAGTATATTGGTGCCATTTTTTTTCAGCAGCATGTGCTTACTTGGTGTCTCTGTGTCACATTTTACTAATTCGTATGATATTCCAAACTGTTTCATTAATATTATATCTGTTATGGTGATCTGTGAATAGTGATCTTTGATGTTACTATTGCAATTGTTTTGGGAGCACCAGGAACTATACCTATATAAGACAGGGAACTTGATAAACGTGTGTATATTCTGATTGCTTCACCAACCAGCTGTTTCCTCATCTTCCTCTCCTCAGGCCTCCCTGTTGCCTAAGACACAGCAATACCAAAATTAGGCCAATTAATAACCCTACAATAGCCTCTAGGTATTCAAGTGACAGGAAGAGTTACATGTCTTTGACTTTAAAACTGGAAAAGATGAAACTTACTGCGAAAGTCATGTCAAAAGCTGAGATAGGCCCAAAGGTAGGCCTCTTGTATGAAACAGGTAGGCAAGTTGAAAATGCAAAGGAGACATTCTTAAAGGAAATTAAAAATGATACTCCAGTGATCACATACATGATAAGAAAGCAAAACAGGCTTATTGCTGATGGAGAAAACTTTAGTGGTCAGGTTTGAAGATCTATTGAACCATAAAATTCTCAAACACTAATCAAGAGCATAGCTCTAACTCTTCAATTTTATGAAGGCTGAAAAAGGTGAGGAAGCTGCAGAAGAAAAGTTGGAACCCAGAAGAAGTTGTTTCATGAGATTTTAGGGAAGAAGTTTTCTCCATGACATAAAAGTACAAAGTGAAGCAGTGAGTGAGGATGTAGAAGCTGCAGCAAGTTACGCAGAACATCTAGCTAAGATAGTGATGAAAGTAGCTACACGGAGCAGCAGACTTTGAATGTCGACGAATCAGCTTTTTATCGGAAAATGATGCCGTTTAGGAATTTCATAGACAGAGAGGAGAAGTCAAAGCCTGACTTAACAGTTTTAATGGACAGGATGACTCTTTTGTCAAGGGATAATGCAGTTGGTGAATTTTAAGTCAAAGTCAATGCTCATCTTATTGACTACTCTGAAGATCCTAGGGCCCTTAAGAATGATGCTAAATCTACATCTGAGGACTCAGATGATTACTAGTATTTTTCAGCAGTAAAAATATTTTTAAATTAAGGGGTTTGTATATTTTTATATACAATGCTATTGTACACTTAATATACCACTGAATAGTGTAAAGATAACTTGTATAAGCACTAGAAAACCAAAAAATGGTCTGACTTATGTTATTGCAATATTTACTTTATTGTAATGGGTATACCCTATCATTCATTTTGGAAGTGCTTCTAGTGCTTTGGAGGTAGGCGAAGTGTGGAAGGGAGATCGTGTGTGTGTGTGTGTGTGTGTGTGTGTGTGTGTGAAACAAAGGGAAACTGACCTCTCTTTTATGTGTGGTATAAGAAATGGATTTTTCATTTATTCCAGCAAGAGCTGTAAGTTCCACAGCAAGTGTACCCCAACACTTGATATAATGAGATTGGGTACTTCTGGTCTCTTGATGAGATGTTTCAGGACTCAGCCTGAGAGGATTTGTACCATCATATGTCTTCACTGTCTCTCTCTTGGTCAGCTGGAGGCTGAATTTCAGCATGAAAATTCACTGATGAAGCCTCTTCAGTTGCTGGAGGCTGAACTTTAACAGAGGCCTCTGCGATTATAGTGGCTGCCTCAGCAGCAGGAGTCTCTTCAGGTGGCGGCTGAACTTGGGCATGGGTCTCCTCAGCAGGACTGAGCTCTGCTTAAGCAGTGGCATCTTCAGCTAATGGAGAATGTATTTCAGCTGGGAGGTTTTTCTATTGGTGGAGGCTCTATTTCAGCAGAAGCCACATTATTTATTATTATTATTATTATTATTATTATTATTATTTTAAATAGCAGAAGCTTCTGCTACAATAGGACTTGGCATCTTATCTTTCATTCTGGAAATCTCAGATGATTCAGCTCTCTCTCCCTCACTTGGTTCTCAACTGTTATGGATTGAATTGTGTTTCCCCAAAAGGTGTGTTGGAGTCCCAGCTGCCAGTACCTGTGAATATGAGTTTCTTTGGAAACAGGGTCTTTGCAGATGTAATCAGATTAAGATGGTGACCTTATTTAAGAAGGAAAACAACTGGGCACAGACACAAAAGAAGGATGGGCATGTGAAGATTGAGAGATCAGAGTTATGTTGCCACATAGTAAGGAATGTCTGGGGTTACTAAAGACTTCAGAGGAAGCTGGCCCTATCCCCACCTTGATTTGGGATTTCTAGCTCTAGAACTTTGAGGGAATAAATTTCTTTTATTGTAACTCAAACAAAAACAAAAAAAAAAAGGAAGGAAGGAAGAAAGGAAGAAAGGATGGAAGAGCATTCTTGTTACTTATCTGGGTTGTAACACACTGTTGCAGAGTTCTGGATGATTAGACGTGACATTTATCTCATTAATTTCTAAGGCTTATATAGCCTCCTCACCATCCAAGGTGTAATGGTCTAAGTGATATCAATAGAAAATGAAATATTATAAAATGAAATATTATCTTGTGATGGTTAATATTGAGTGTCAACTTGATTGGATTGAGGGATACAAAGTATTAATCCTGGGTGTTTCTGTGTGGGTGTAGCCAAAACAGATTAACATTTGAGTCAGTGGGCTAGGAAAGGCAGATCCACCCTTAATCTGGTATGTAAAATCTAATCATCTTCCAGTGAACACAAACCAGGCAGAAAAACGTGAAAAGGAGAGACAGGCCTAGCATCCCAGCATATATCTTTCTCCTGTGTTGGATGCTTCCTGCCGTTGAACACCAGACTCCAGGTTCGTCAGTTTTGGACTCAGCCTGGCTCTCCTTGCTCCTCAGCTTGCTGACAGCCTACTGTGGTACCTTGTGATCATGTAAGCTAATACTTAATAAACTCCTCTCTCTCTACACACACACACACACACACACACACACACACACACACACACACACACCAGTTTAACCTTTGTATTTTATATCACATGTCCAAATCTCACCTTGTCTCTAACAGTTCACAGAACCATACTGTATAATTGATGTCATTCAAACAAGAGACTAAATGTCAGATATATATACACACACACACACACACACAGATATATATATATCTCCTATTAGTTCGGTCCCTCTGAGAGAACTCTAATACATATCTGTACCCAGATACATCAGTAGTGATCTTGAAAGCCCTGACAGTTCATAGAATGAAAGCACAATAAATCAAGAGAAACTTCCTCTCCTGGTAGCCTGCATTGAGAGCACTATCAATGGCCTACCATCTTGTGCAAAAAGGCCAGGACAAAGGGATTGAATTGACAGTTGAAGCATCTAGAATGGACTTACATTTTAAAATGTTTCAGTGTTCCCATTCTTAGAGCCTTCAACATCTGATTTAACCTCAGTGTTCTAAATAGTTGATGATTCAAAGATTTTTACCAAGAGGACCTTTGTATTCCATGTCACATAGCCAAATCTCATCTTCCTCTTACCAGTTCACAGCACCACGGTGTAGGTCCTATTACTGATGTCATTCATGCAAGAGACTAAATGCCAGATATATACCTACGTATGAGTCCATTCTCACACTACTATAAGAACTGCCTGAGACTGAGTCAGTTATAAAGAAAAGAGGCTAAATTGACTCACAGTTCCACATTACCGGGGAGGCCTCAGGAAACTTACAATCATGGGAGAAGGGGAAGCAGGCACATCCTTCATGGTGGCAGGCTACAGAGATCATGTGAAAGAAGAACTGTCAAACGTCAAACCATCAGTTCTCTTAAGAACCCATTCAGTATCATGAAAACAGAATGGGAAATACTGCCCCATGATCCAATCACCTCCCTCCCTCAACACGTGGGGATTACACTTTGAGATGAGATTTGGGTGAGGACACAGAGCCAAACAATATCAACATACATTTTCTAATATTCTGACAACTTACCTAATGTTTCTCTTGACTTTTAGTACATATCTATGCACATTGCCATTAGTTAAAGGACAAACTATAGATATGAATACAACAAAAGTAGGTAAATAATAGATTGGAGTGGAGAGAGGGGAAGAGAGGGAGAATTTTACCTGAGTGACAGAAGTAAATGTATTAAGTTCCACCCATTTACCCTGAAATTTATTATCTGGAAAAAAATCTATAAAAATTGTTTTCAAGGCATGATCTCATAATATATGTTACTCTTCAGATTGAATAAAGCTATTCTGTAAAAATTGAATATTGGTGATTCTTATCCTCCAATTAATAGATATAAAACAGTTTTTGTGTCAAAGTATTGTGAATTAAAATTCTGACTCTACCAATTAGCATTAAAGTTGACCTTGATTGAGTTGTTTAGTATTTCATTCTGAGCCCATTTCTTTACCGGTCAACTGGTAACATAAATACATACCCTGTAATATTACGCTGAGGGTCAAAGGAAGATGTGTAATCACTAATACAGTATCTAGAATATAGTTGATATTCAAAAAATAATAATACTTTTCTTCTGTCCTGCATTTCACACTGCACTGGACGGCAACATCCTTTTGTATTCAAAACCATTCAGCTAAATAACATTAATTAAAATTCTGCTATAGATTAGCATCATTGTGATAGCTGTTCAAATAAATTAACAGCAAAATAATACATAACATGTTCGACTAAAGAAGCAGATATAATCTCATAAAATTATAAATGTTTACAACATATTACAACTATGACAAACATATATTTTTGTGTTTATATTTGTGAGAGAGATATTTACCAGAACTAGAGAGACTAGGTAGGAAAACAGAGGACACATCACGAAAAGAGAGTGGCCTGAATGTCTATTAATTTGGCAGCTCACTTTGCCCAGTGTTTCTGGTCATTTCTATTTATTGTATTAACCAGTAAAATTATAGGTCAGCTTTGGGAGTGGGTATGTATCTTCACTATTTTGTGTGTATGTGTATGTATGTATCTGTACAATATTTAGAGCTGATAGTAAAAAGACATATAGATAAATCTGTGGCTGGGGTCTAGGTGGAATATAATTATACGCTGCCAAAGGAGCAACCCCAGAAGAGACACTCAGAGAGATGATGAATGAAAAATACATATTGATGCACTGTGCAGTTTCTTACTCAGTGATCATTCACAGAAATCTTTTTCTCCATAGGGTCTTTATGATGCCTTGACTTGTAGCTAATTGCACCATTCATTTAGTGCTTGGGACAGCTGTCCTTTCTCTGTGTCAATGTCTGTATCCCCAGGAGAAGTTGAAATAGAATGTTTTTACCTTACTGTGATAAGTCTTTTATAAAATAAAGAAAAGGATCTATAATTTACACCATTATTATATTTTACCACCCATTCTAATTACTTAATATTAGGATCAAAATATAGATTCTCTTTCATTATTGTTATATGCCATTCTGAAGCAATGTTTGTCTTTAATTGGGAGGGGGCACATTTCCTATTGATTTATTGAAGAGAAAATTCTGCCTGGAATCTTTGAAAACTCTGCCTACTATCTTTGAATGCCTTATTTTTTATCTTTCTAGTAAAAAACAGAGTGTCTACATGTCTAGCTGTTAACTATCACTAGAAACTTGGAAGAGTAGTAAGTAAAAGTGTAAGTCAGAAATGAAAATTTCATAGACTTTGGCAGCAAATTTAAAAGCAATGCAAAATAAGATAATTTTGTTATTTTTTCCTCACTTCTTGGAAAATCACTGCAGAGCTCAAAATGTGGTGGCACCAAGAATTTCACATATAATTTTATTTTCAGCTTTTAATCACATTATCTTACCTTGTCTTCACTTTAATATATTTATATCCCAATGCAAATATTTTGAATAGATGCGTAACCTTGCATTTTAAGAATTCCAGACAAAAAGAAGAATGGAAAATATCTCCAAGCGACACAATCTTTGCTTTTGTTGGATTTAGCCAATTGCACACAATCCAGATGACTCATATGTGGACTGCTAAAACACAAAATATTTCTCTCTCTCCTTGTCTTTATTCCTCTCATTCTATTATTATCTCTCCATCTTTCTTTTACTGTTTCTTCTTTCCTATTTTTTCCGTACTCATAATTTATATATACCCAAAATACCTCACAATATCTGAGTAAATGCACAGGCCAAAGAGGCATGAGACAAGAATTTGAAGGCATCAATATGAGAGAATAATCAACAAGGAAGAGTTTTACTGTCAAGATTATTATTTTTATCCTTTAAGGCTTTTTTGTCAGATAGTTTAAACGAAGAGTTAAATTTCTTGTTGGGTTTCTGTCACTTTTGGAAATAATCCTTCAATCATGTGTATATAGGCTTACTAGAATATTTTTGCATAATGCTTAAAACAGGTGTTAAAACTCAAATGAGTTTTGATACAATATTACTTTTATTTAAAGTTTTATTCCTTGTTTCCAGACAACCCAGCTCTTTCTTTAATTGATCTGCTGTTTTCATTACATTTCATTGCCACCATATCACTTATTATGACTACTACAGGCCTAGATTTACCAACTGACAAAATGAATATACTGAATTCAGCTACAGCAAATCTTTATTAAAAACAAAACAAAACAAACAAAAAACAACACTACATAAAATCCAAGACTTCTTCCTGATAACAGTAACAAAATGCTAATTAGAACTGTGGTTACAAAATATCTTCATTCACAGCCCATTCTATTTCTGGTGAAATTTACTTTTGGAGTCTCAAGAATTCCAGGGATATCAATTGAGTATTCGTTTCTTTTTTCTCCCATTGGTCTGGTGATATGCTAAAGCCAAGCAGTTTTAAACAAAAATTCCAAGCTTTTGTATTTAGAGTTGTATTACCGGTTGACTTTTTCTAGGTTAGGGGCAAGTTAAAGAGCATTAAATGTTTTAGAATGATGTTTAGAAATTGGATTAAATAAGAAATTTCTCAACCTTCTCAATAGCAGCAATTCTAACTTAGATTTATTTGATCTGGGACACATTCAAAACACATTGTGGTTTTGCTTCCCATTAGATTTAATTCAACAATTTATTGAGCTTCTATGTACCATAGTCTTTGCTAAACGTAAGGAAACTTAAAGATGAAAACCATACAATTCCTACCTTCCACAAACTTACACACCTAGGGGAGAAATGAGGCAAGAAAACACACAGATAATCACACCCTGAGGATGCTTCCCTTCCAGGTCCTCACTAATAACAAACAGCTCAAAAAAGCACAGATAGTCCTCTGAATTGTAGGTCACTCTGTCTTCCTCCCAGAATTATGGACACTCAGGTCAATTTAAGTCCATTAAATTTAACTTAATGAACATGAGTGAAACAGACTAAACTAAATTGGGGATGCCATCTTTCTGGAGAATGGAACTTAAGTTTTCTAGAAACTTTTCATTCTATTGTTTGTTTTGGATTTCATTTTTCTTATAGTGGGCATGAGTATACTTGCCCATTTGTGCCCAAAGTAAAGTGAAGCAGGGCTTGAATAACTCTGAACATTATAGCATTGGAGGTCTCATCTAGGCTCTGCCTTATTAAGCTTGTTGTTTCGGTATTGGGAAACTAAAGGAATCAACAGCTTTATGCATTATTAAATATTGACCTCAGATAGATTCAGAAATGCCAAGAAATTGAGCTTCACTATTGAAATAAGCATTATGTAGAAATTCTAAGGTAAAATATATTCCAGAGAAAGAGTCTTCAATAACACATAGAAATGTAAGGAAACTCATGACAAATAGGTATTAATGAAGGATGAATACTGGAACTCATTTTTAGAATGAAGTGCTGGAAAGGAAGACTTGGTAGGCCAGAAGGAAACTGACACAAATTCAGGGAGTTATGTGCTAAAATATGATTTTATATACGTTTTTCTTTTTAGTATCTGCAAAAAAAATTCTCGAAGACTATGCATCAAACTTTGAACAATAGGTACCCCGATTATGGGATAATTATAATAGTTATTAACAAATTTTAACATGCAAATTCACATAATCTTAACCAGAAAAATATTATATATCAATAGCTGCTTATTTTAAAAAAATTTTTAGTTGGTAAGAGCTAAGTGAAATTGGGAACATTATATAAAGTAAGTCACAGTCAACATATTATTTGTGTTTAGAGCAGTGCTCATGGGCAGTGACTAGGAAACAATGTCCAGTGTTGACTTACTGAAAGGCAGATCATTTTCTCTACCTGGAAATGTACTTGACTATAAGTCTTAAAAACTCTCTTCATTTGAAAAAAGAAATACAAGCAAAGTTATTGTGTAATTCTAAGAATCTTCTGTTGCTGTAAAATTATATGACTCTAATGTGTAGAAAACATTAGAAATATCTAGGACCAAAGAAGCCCAGATGGTACATGGTCAAGACTATGTCACAATGAAACTATAATGAAGCAAAGAGGTCTTTTCTATTTTGTCATATGAGGTGTTGCATAGTTCTGCCTTTACTCATTCTAGAATAATTATAAAATTTCTAAGAAAAAATTATCAGCATTTTCTAGTCTTAGAAAGTCTGTCTAACTCAAATACTCCTTTGAGTTTACATATACGTGTATATATTTATGAATATATATGTCTTTATATGTTATATAGAGACATTTATATTTAGTGTGTCATATATGTTATATATATTTATTATGGTATATATACATACAAAAATATTTAAATTTCATATACTCACATCCATTTCTTGTATTTCATTAAATATAATAAACAATGTTAAAACCCCATATCTTACACCCTATTCAATAAATGGTGCTTGGACAATTGAATTACCAGATGCAGTATAATGAAACTGGACTTTACCTCTCACCATATAAAAAAATTAACTCAAGATGGATTAAAATCTTAAATAAAAAACTTCAAACTATAAAAAATCTTAGGAAAAAACCTTAGGAAATACTCTTCTGGACATTGGCTTAGGCAAGTAATTTATAACTAAGAATTCAAAAGCAAATGCAACAAAAACAAAAATGGACAATTGAGACCTAATCAAAGAGCTTCCACACAGCAAAAGAAACTATCAACAGGGTAAACAACAAGCTACAGAAGGGAGAAAATATTTGCATGCTATGCATCCAACACAGAACTAATATCCAGAATTATCAGGAACTTAAAAAACAAATAACCCTGTTAAAAAATGGGCAAAGGACATGAACAGACACTTCTCAAGAAAAGACATATGAGCAGCCAACAAATACACAAAAAAATGCAGAACAAAACCAGATTGTGATAGCATCTCACACGTCAGAATGGCTGTTACACAAAAATAAAAAAACCAGGAGATGCTGGTCAGGCTGAGGAGCAAAGGGAATGCTTACACACTGTTAGTAGGAATGTAAATTACTTCAGCCACTATGGAAGGTAGTTTGCAGATTTCTCAAAGAACTAAAAATAGAACTACCATTTGACACAGCAATCCCATTACTGGGCATATACCCAGAGGAAAATAAATCATTCTACCAAAAATGTACATGCACTCATGCATTTTATGCAGCACTGTTCACAATAGCAAACACATGGAATCAACCTAGGTGTCTATCAACAATGGATTGGATTAAAGAAATGTTGCATGTATACTCCATGGAATACTGTGCAGCCATAATAAGCAAACTCAAGTTCTTTGAAATAACTTGGATATCCATTTTCATTTTGGATAATTTTCACTGGATTATAATTTTCATGAGCAGACTTTGTCTGCTTTATTTACAGACACAAGTACTGTGATTTGCACATACTATGTGATCAATGGATTTAATGAACTGAACAGTACATACACAGAATTCTAAACACTCACAGATTTATATATTTCCACACTCTGGGACAATGCATTTTCTTTTTGTAGCCCAAAAATCACTAATTAAGAGAATGATTAAACCTCTAAGAAAATGTATGTCAGTAAACTTTCATTTCTTAGTGATCTAGAATTATTCAACGTGCAGGAAAACAAAAACAAAAACAAAACCTCCATATGATGTGTGTGGTAGGCAGAAGAATGGTGCTTTCATGATGCTCACATTGTGAGACAAAGTAACCAATATAAAAAGCCATGTAATATGACTCGGGTGTATGCCCCACCCAAATCTCATCTGGAATTGTAATCCCCATGTGTCAGGGGAGGGGCCTGGTGGGAGGTGATTAGATTAGGGAGGCAGTTTTCCCCATGCTGTTCTTGTGACAGTAAGTCACACCACACCTAAAGGATAAATGACCCTAGTACTTTTCTTTCTTTTCCTACGCATAAGTTGAAGTCTAACAGACTTAGCAATTATGCTTCTGTAATCTATAATCAGTTGTACTCTAGCATCCAAACTTTGATGTAATTTTGCCAACACTAAACATCCACCTCCTGTATGTAAGCTGTGGGCTGAAAGACCGTGTTGCAGCAGTCTGCTAGAACCTCTTTAGGGGGCTACTCCAGGGGCACAGGCCTCAGTCTATAGTCCTCAGTAAGACTTCTGGATAAAACTAACTTTAATTCTTTAAAAGCTTGATCTTTTCCTGTTGTCATCAACATTCCAATTCCCATAATTTATGAATATATATTGTTACATGGCAAAGGTGAGTTAAGGTTGTAGGTGGAATTAAGTTTGCTAATTGGCATGTGAACATTTTCCTGGATTATTAGGAAAGGCACAATCTAATCATGAGTCCTTAAAGTGAAAGAAGGGGCAAAAATGTAGATCAGAGAGACTGCAGTGTAAGAAGAGAGATTGATCAATGGGTATGTCAAGTGCATTAATTATTTTTGAGTTTGCAAATGTTTTTCTCTATGATTAGGCCACCTGTTTTTGCTAATTGGTGTTTACTGATGTCAGGCTCCTACTTTCTCACAGAGACTGGGAGATATGAGTGCTATTTTTCTTAATATTTACATTTCAAAGAGATAATTCCCAGGTCTTTGAGGAAGACACTTCTACATTGTAAAACTAGTAAGAGGCTTTTGAAAAGATTTGTATTTCAAAGGAACAGAGAAAGAATTTATAATCTTTATAAAGTAAATGCTGTAAGAAAAGAGGGGTCATGGCCTAGAGTCAGGAAGAAACCTACCTAAAATTCAGTCAAGCTGAAGAAAATATTAATGCAGCCTTGGTCAGTCGTCAGTAGATTTTCCAAATTCTATGCATCAGATGTAATTCATGTGGTACTCATTGATTTATGACCACTGTCAGGGTGCAGGGTGTCATACCCCAAAATGTGGTGCTTTAGCATGCAGAGTACTTTGAATTAAAAGAAATCAGAATGTTATAGAAGCTGCTTCAGAATAGAAACATTGTACCGGTCTTTTGCTTCTCTCCCTTCCCCCAGCTGCAGGGAGGAACTCTATCTGCAATTTCCTTATCTGCTACAAAATCTTTCCAAAAGAAATGCAATTATCTCAAGAGTCTTGCTAGGAGTCTTGACAAATAAAGAAAGATTAACCACTAGATAAAACAAGAAACTAAAGACCCAGAAAGACATTTCCCTTGTTCTTCTGAGGGCAGGTCTGAGAGATTACCTGGGAGACTATCTGCATAGTAAGACAACCTTTGTTCATGGTGAAGTTCTGCCTCTCACCTTGCTGCCACCTCCTCTAGAGATCAGAGCAACTCTGTCCCAGACCACTATTCCTTTTTATTTTTCAATTTCAATTTTTATATACAATTTTATATGCAGGAGGTACATGTGCAGGTTCGTTACATATGTATACTGCACACAGGTAGTGAGCATAGTACCCAAAAGATAGGTAGTTTTTTAACCCATGTCCACATCCCTCATCCCTCCAGTAGTCCGCAGTATCTTTTATTCCTATGTTTATGTCCATGGGTGCTTAAATGTCTAGCTCCCACTTGTAAGTGATAACGTGTTGTATTTGGTTTTCTGTTCCTTCATTAGTTCACTTAGGATTATGCAGACCATTGTTCTTTGGTCTCATTCATGTCCCCTGAAAATCATCTGTGACTCCTAAAATTACCTACTTCCCCTCATTTACCTCCCACCCTATAAAAAAAGTGTAAACATTTAAAGTTCAACCATCTTGCCCTTCTTTAAGTCTCATATTTTCAAGATTCCTGTGTTCATATGCATGTAAATAAATTTGTATACCTTTTCTTCTATTAATCTGTCTATTGGCCAGGTGCAATGGCTCATGCCTATAATCATAGCACTTTGGGAGGCTGATGTAGGAGGATCACTTGAGCCTTTTTCCCGGTCCCTTTGCTCCAGTCTTGATAAATAATCTACATAATCTGCTTAGAAAAGAGTAAAACTGGTATTTCTTTGCTTCATAATTTCTACATTTCTCATCTGGTACAGAGAAAAGCCAAAGTGATTAGAATCAACTGCAAGGTCCCACCTTCTGTACATACTTTCCTTTCTCTGGCATCCTTGCCTCCCATCTGTTCCTTAATCACTTTGCTCTACTCCAGTGAACTCCTTGATTCAATACAAATGATTCTGATTTGCTTTCACCTCGGTATCTCTGCATTTGTAATTCCCAGACTGGCATGATTTTACCCAGATACACATGTGCTCACTTCCATAGTTCATGAATGTCCCTAATAAGATGTTGCTTATTAGAAATAACTTTTTGGACCCCTTTGTATAAAATGTATAACATACCCCTAAACTTTCTGTCTCCTTTTGCTGACTTTCTTTTTCTATCACATAATCACCATCTAACATACAATATATTTTATGTATTCATTTTGTCATTTTGTTAATTTGTCTGCTTCTTGCCACTTGAATTAAATTCCCAATTGAAATTTTTTTTATTAATTTTGTTCTCTGGTATTCATGACATTTGAAACAATGTCTTGTAATTATAGGTTTTCATGAAATATTTGATAAAGGAATGCATCCTTCATGGACTTGAGACTATGCTTATGAATTACTCTCTAAAAAACCAGACATTCGGGGCTTGTGAACATTGCCCAATGTGGATGTTCTATGTTTTTTTTGCTACAAGATCAGTTGGGATAAGTTACTAGTTTAACTTGAAAGGTGATTAATCTGGAAACTAACATAAAATCATTGAACGTCTTGAGAAACATGCCTTACCGACTTGGCTAACCTTTCACTAATATTATTATACCCGTTGCTTGACACTTTGCATACTGCACTCATTGTCTTTCACCAAGAGACTGTTAATGTCAGACACTAGAGCCTATCTATCACGATGTCTTATTAAATTTCCTCAAATCCTTCTATATCAAAGTGATGGCAAATTCATCAATATATGCATAGATAATGGAGCTTTGGAATACAACGATAACTTGCAGCAAGAGAAACACAGCAAAATGAAATATTTAATATGCATAATATAATATTTAGCATAGTTAGGTGAATATGTCCACCATTGTTAGATATCTTTACCAACAGAAAACCAGTAGATATAACACCTATTCAAGCTAACTAAAGCCAGTATTGCAGAAGCAGGTTTCAGTTGCTCAAGAGACACTAATCCCTCTTCTTGTCCCATGGTACATTCAGGCCTTCATCTCTGATGGCTTTTCCTACTCTCTTCAACTCTGCTCCATTTTTGAATTATTCTTGTGTGGATAGTAGTACAGATAGTGGAGTAGTAATTCTCTCTCTACTCATTTACTGTATTTCAATTCTTGTCTACTTTTCTCCCATATTCCTTTTTCTGATCACATTTGCGCAGTCTGACCCAGGATAGAAACTCATTTTTCACTAGCACTGCTCTATTTAATTTTTTTTTCACATAAAGCAGTATTTCTTTTTATTATTATACCCTATGTTCTAGGGTACATGTGCACCACATGCAGGTTTGTTACATATGTATACATGTGCCATGTTGGTTTGCTACACCCATTAACTCATCATTTACATTAGGTTTATCTACTACTAGTATCCCTCCCCGATCCTCCCACCCCACGACAGGCCCCAGTGTGTGATGTTCCACCTCCTGTGTCCAAGTGTTCTCATTGTTCAATTCCCACCTATAAGTGAGAACATAAGGTGTTTGGTTTTCTGTTCTTGCGATAGTTTGCTGAGAATGATGGTTTCCAGCTGCATCCATGTCCCTACAAAGGACATGAACTCATCCTTTTTAAAGGCTGCATAGTATTCCATGGTGTATATGTGCCACATTTTTCTTAATCCGTACTGTCATTGATGGACATTTGGGTTGGTTCCAAGCCTTTGCTATTGTGAATAGTGCTGCAATAAACATACGTGTGCATGTGTCTTTATAGCAGCATGACTTAAAATCCTTTGGGTATATACCCAGTAATGGGATGGCTGGGTCAAATGGTATTTCTAGTTCTAGATCCTCAAGAAATCACCACACTGTCTTCCATAATGGTTGAACTAGTTCACAGTCCCACCAACAGTGTACAAGTGTTTCTATTTCTCCACATCCTCTCCAGCACCTGTTGTTTCCTGACTTTTTATTGATCGCCACAAAAACATTTATTGACTTTTTATTCTAACTAGTATGAGATGGTGTCTCTTTGCAGTTTTGATTTGCATTTCTCTGATGGCTAGTGATGATGAGCATTTTTTCATGTGTCTGTTGGCTGCATAAATGTCTTCTTTTGAGAAGTGTCTGTTCATATCCTTTGCCCACTTTTTCATGGGGTCGTTTGTTTTTTTCTAGTAAATTTGTTTGAGTTCTTTGTAGGTTCTGGATATTAGCCCTTTGTCAGATGAGTAGATTGCAAAACTTTTCTCCCATTCTGTAGGTTGCCTGTTCACTCTGATGGTAGTTTCTTTTGTTGTGCAGAAGCTCTTTAGTTTAATGAGATCCCATTTGTCAATTTTGGCTTTTGTTGCCATTGCTTTTCGTGTTTTAGACATGAAGTCCTTGCCCATGCCTATGTCCTGAATGGTATAGCATAGGTTTTCTTCTAGGGTTTTTATGGTTTAGGTCTAATATTTAAGTCTCTAATCCATCTTGAATTAATTTTTGTATAAGGAGTAAGGAAAGGATCCAGTTTCAGCTTTCTACTTATGGTTAGCCAGTTTTCCCAGCACCATTTATTAAATAGGGAATCCTTTCTCCATTTCTTGTTTTTGTCAGGTTTGTCAAAGATCAGATGGTTGTAGATGTGTGGTATTATTCCTGAGGGCTCTGTTCTGTTCCATTGGTCTATATCTCTGTTTTGATACCAGTACCATGCTGTTTTGGTTACTGTAGCCTTGCAGTATAGTTTGAAGTTAGGTAGTGTGATGCCTCCAGCTTTGTTCTTTTGGCTTAGGATTGTCTTGGCAATGTGGGCTCTTTTTTGGTTCCATATGAACTTTAAAGTAGTTTTTTCCAATTCTGTGAAGAATGTCATTGGTAGCTTGATGGGGATGGCATTGAATCTATAAATTACCTTGGGTAGTATGGCTATTTTCACAACATTGGTTCTTCCTATCCATGAGCATGAAATGTTCTTCCATTTGTTTGTGTCCTCTTTTATTTCATCAAGAGGTGGTTTGTAGTTCTCCTTGAAGAGGTCCTTCACATCCCTTGTAAGTTGGATTCCTACATATTTTATTCTCTTTGAAGCAATAGTGAATGCGTGTTCACTCATGATTTGGCTCTCTGTTTGTCTGCTACTGGTGTATAAGAATGCTTGTGATTTTTGCATGTTGATTTTGTATCCTGAGACTTTGCCGAAGTTGCTTATCAGCTTCAGAAGATTTTGGGCTGAGACGATGGGGTTTTCTAAATATACAATCATGTCATCTGCAAAGAGGGACAAATTGACTTCTTCTTTTCCTAACTGAATACTCTTTATTTCTTTATCTTGCCTGATTGCTCTAGCCAGACCTTCCAACACTATGTTAATAGGGGTAGTGAGAGGGCATCCCTGTCTTGTGCCAATTTTCAAGGGGAATACTTCCAGTTTTTGCCCATTCAGTATGATATTGGCTGTGGGTTTGTCATAAATAGCTCTTATTATTTTGAAATACGTTCCATCAATACTGAATTTATTGAGGGTTTTTAGCACGAAGAGCTGTTGAATTTTGTCCAAGGCCTTTTCTGCATCTATTGAGATAATCATGTGGTTTTTGTCTTTGGTTCTGTTTATACGCTGGATTACATTTCTTGATTTGCGTATATTGAATCAGAGTTGCATCCCAGGGATGAAGCCCACTTGATCATGGTGGATAAGTTTTTGATGTGCTGCTGGATTTGCTTTGCCAGTATTTTATTGGGGATTTTTGCATCGATGTTCATCAGGGATATTGGTCTAAAATTCTCTTTTTTGTGTGTGTGTCTCTGCCAGGCTTTGGTATCAGGATGATGTTGGCCTCATAAAATGAGTTAGGGAGGATTTCTTCTTTTTCTATTGATTGGAATAGTTTCAGAAGGAATGGTACCAGCTCCTTCTTGTACCTCTGGTAGAATTCAGCTGTGAATCCATCTGGTCCTGGACTTTTTTTGGTTAGTGGGCTATTAATTATTGCCTCGATTTCAGAGCCTGCTATTGGTCTATTCAGGAATTCAACTTCTTCCTGGTTTAGTCTTGGGAGAATTATGTGTTCGGGAATTTATCCATTTCTTCTAGGTTTTCTAGTTTATTTGCATAGAGGTGTTTATAGTATTCTCTGATGGTAGTTTGTATTTCTGTGGGGTCGGTGGTGATATCCCCTTTATCATTTTTTATTGCATCTATTTGATTCTTCTCTCTTTTCTTCTTTATTAGCCTTGCTAGTGGTCTATCAATTTTGTTGATTTTTTCAAAAAACCAACTCCTGGATTCACTGCTTTTTGAAGGATTTTTTGTTTCTCTATCTCCTTCAGTTCTGCTCTGATCTTAGTTATTTCTTGCCTTCTGCTAGCTTTTGAATGTGTTTGCTCTTGGCTTCTCTAGTTCTTTTAATTGTGATGTTAGGGTGTCAATTTTAGATCTTTCCTGCTTTCTCTTGTGGGCATTCAGTGCTATAAATTTCCCTCTACACACTGCTTTAAATGTGTCCCAGAGTTTCTGGTATGTTATATCTTTGTTCTCACTGGTTTCAAAAAACATCTTTATTTCTGCCTTCATTTCATTATGTACCCAGTAGTCATTCAGGAGCAGGTTTTTCAGTTTCCATGTAGTTGAGCAGTTCTGAGTGAGTTTCTTAATCCTGAGTTCTAGTTTGATTGCACTGTGGTCTGAGAGACAGTTTTTTATAATTTCTGTTTTTTACAGTTGCTGAGGAGTGTTTTACTTCCAACTATGTGGTCAATTTTGGAATAAGTGTGATGTGGTGCTGAGAAGAATGTATATTCTGTTGATTTGGGGTGGAGCATTCTGTAGATGTCTATTAGGTCCTCTTGGTGCAGAGTCAACTTTAATTCCTGGATATCCTTGTTAACTTTCTGTTTGGTTGTTCTGTTTAATGTTGATAGTGGGGTGTTAAAGTCTCCCATTATTATTGTGGGAGTCCAAGTCTCTTTGTAAGTCTCTAAGGACTTGCTTTATGAATCTGGGTGCTCCTGTATTGGGTGCATATATATTTAGGATAGTTAGCTCTTCTTGTTGAATTGATCCCTTTACCATTATGTAATGGCCTTCTTTGCCTCTTTTGATCTTTGTTGGTTTAAAGTTTGTTTTAATGAGAGACTAGGATTGCAACCTCTGCCTTTTTTTGTTTTCCATTTGCTTGGTAGATCTTCTTCCATCTCTTTATTTTGAGCCTATGTGTGTCTCTGCATGTGAGATGGGTCTCGTGAATACAGCAAACTGATGGGTCTTGACTCTTTATTCAATTTGCCAATCTGTGTCTTTTATTTGGAGCATTTAGCCCATTTACATTTAAGGCTAATATTGTTATGTGTGAACTTGATCCTGCCATTATGATGTTAGCTGGTTATTTTACTCATTAGTTTATGCAGTTTCTTCCTAGTATTGATGGTCTTTACATTTTGGCACGTTTTTGCAGTAGCAAACCAGTATTTTTGTAAAAAAAAGTGTAGTAGAAGTGGAGATTTAATTGTCTATCATGAGACAGTTATAGGAATGTTAAGTTGTTGATTAAGGCAAGATAAAGGAGGTCAATAGAAGGGGAAGTTGATATACTCATATAAACTGAAAAACATGAAAAAAAGAAAAATCAAATTCCTAAATTTCTTCTTCTTAACAATGAAATATAGGAAACTTTGAAATCAGAAATGACCAGCTCCTTCCTTATAACCAAGGCAAAAAAATTTAATTTAGCCTCTTGGAATTTTTAATTTCAGAAGTGTAAGATGCTACATGACTTTAACAAAAATAGTTTTCGAGTATTATGAGTGAATTTTACTGTGAAGTTACAGCTCCATTAATTTAGTTTTACAACAATGTGAACTAAATAAAACTTTTGCACAAGAGAGAAATAAAATGAAAAAAAAATATTCCTCCACTTAAGTGCATCAAAATGTTAGATCAAAGCCCGATCAATTTTAAGAAATCTTTAGAATAGTTGATTCTAAAGAAATATTCAATTGTGTAAAAGCTAGATGCCTCCTCTAACTAAATCCTATATTAAATACTAGTATAAAGAATAATACGAAGGCAGAACTCTTCTAAGACAAGTGTTTCTTCCAGTAAACACATACTCATCTGAAACATTGATATTAAAACCTGAAATCCTACGGTTTAATAGAACGTTTGAAAGTCAGTGGTTCAACGTCATTCATTCTTTCTTTCTTACTTAATCAAAGGAACAATTTTCTCTTGAAGTAACTGAAAAATGTAAATAGTCTTCAAGGATATGTGGGTGGGGGAGTTGTACAAAGTCTATAGCGTTTCGGTCTTAGCTTTGAGTATGGTGAGTCATGTACCTCCTACCAGCAGGCCTTCTCAGATGTCAGGTGTCAAGTAAGAAGGATCAGTTTTTTGCACAAATTCCAAAGCAACTAATCTGATGCATGCCTGATCCTTTTGCATACGTTTTGTAAATTGTACTATTGAACTTTGTTCTTATTTTTGGTCGTTTTTTCCCCCCATGCTTCTGTTCCCTTAAAATTCAGGCATTTTAAGTCAAAATGTTTATTAGTTACCTAAATCTAGATATGCCAGGAAAAACCAGGTACTCCAACAAGCTAACTCTATTACCATGGGCGGAAAATAGGATATGGGTGAAAAATCTCATGGGAGACAGTATATTTCTGTTAAATTTCCTAGAAAAAGACCTCCAGGGCTTTGTCTTGATCAAACCATTCCTAGACCTTGGCATAGTTCTGAGAATATTAAAAGGATGTGGAAAGTCATACACATAATCATAAACATACCAAATGAAAATGTGAGATAATTAGATGATGATAGTAGTCTGTGGCTAATGATAACTTTAATTTCCCTCATAACAGTGTGTTGACAAATAAATATATAGGAATAGATTCATAAAAAATGTCAACAAGAGAAAAAAATTTTTACAACATATGAAAATAATCCATAGGAATTTTTAATTGAGCCATGCTTAGTTTTGGGGAGAATAATTTGGCACATAGATTTAATTATAAACAGTTTATACAGACTCTTGAGGAAAAAGATACCATAATTTGCAACCTTATATTCAAAACACACCAACAGATTTGATAATGGGTCCATCAATTAATATGTGATGTGTCACATTGGGAAGTTCTTTACAAGCCTCATAGTATTTGGAAAACAAAACTGAGAAAACTGATGGAAATTACATTCATAATAAAGTGCAACAAGAAATCTTGTTCATGGTTCTTTCAGTCAGAACAGCCCACTTTTTTTGATAATAACAAACAGACATCTCAGGGGAGTTGTATATATGGGAGAATAAAGACGACATGCTATGATCAGTAGTCCTTTAAAATTGAATAATTATTTCCATCCTACACCCTGATATGTTAAATTATATGCATACAAACATTTACAGAAATGTGCACACTTATAAATTAATTTGACTTGACAGAAGTTAAATTTCATTGATATGTCTATTAATATTTAATTGAGGGGTTAATAAATCAGCCAATCAGAATAATTCTGAGGTCTTTCTAGACCCAGAAACATCTTGGAAATGTTTTCTTTCTTTGTATCAGTATTATTTTTCATATGGATGGGGTCTTACTATGTTGCCAGACTGGTCGCAAACTCCTGTACTCAAGCAATCCTGTTTCTGCCTCCCAAAGTGCTAGACTTACAGGCATGAGCCACTGCACCTGGCCTTGAAAATATTTTCAAGAAATGTAGATACCCCAACAAAAATTTCTAGACATTGACATATGCTAATGGGCAGTTCTCCAGTAGCATATGGAATCGATTGGCTCAGTTCAAAATAGTGTTCCTACAATAGTAAAATTTCCAGAAGGTTCTCCAAGCAGAACTGGTACAGACATCTTTTTTTTTTTTAAACGACAAATTTGAAATGACATTAATTCAAATATAGCACAAACTGTGGGATGTTACTCAAATACCTTATCTCTGCAACCTAATTTTAATACTGATGTTAGTTTAAAACATAAATTTGCTTTCTTCCTAATAGCTCATGATGAGACGGGGGTGGGAGTTTGTATATATAATTTACATGGGCAAAGATTTATAGCATGCTGTTAAGTTTTTTTATGAGAATCTTTGGAATTGTAAGACTTACCAACATTTTTTCATGTAAAATGTGAAAAACTGTCAAAATAAAAACTTCAGAACTTATCTCCTCCTGGATCCTCCTAACCTAGATCCTAGACGCATGCTTGGTCATGTAACCAGTGCTGCAGGGATTTCTGTGAGAGGAGCTCAATATCCCAGAAGGTACTAGCTAATTTTGATTGGTTTTACATTTTTAATATTTTTTCTTTTTTTGAACCACACATTTATTCCATTTGTTTTCTATAGCTATAAAACATATATATACACATGATGTATAGCATCACCCTCTGTGTTTCTTTAGTATTTTAATGCTTTCTTTAATTCTGGGATTTAGAATTAAAGATTCATACTGTTGCAGGTATGGTAAAATCTATTCATAATACAGTTCGACTGAGATTGTTTTTGGCACTTGTAATGGTTATCATTGAGTGTCAACTTAATTGGATTGAAGGATGCAAATTATTGTTCCTGGGTGTGTCTGTAAGGGTGTTGCCAAAGGAGATTGTCATTTGAGTCAGTGGACTGGGAAAGACAGACCCACCCCCAGTCTGGGTGGGCACCATCTAATCAGCTGCCAGCATGGCCAGAATAGAAGGCAGAAGATTGTGGAAAGACTGGACTGTCTTAGTCTTCTGGCCTCCACCTTTCTCCTGTCCGAATGCTTCCTGCCCTCAAGCATTGTATTCCAAGTTCTTCACCTTTGGGACTCTTGGACCTTCGACCACAGACTGAATGCTGTACTGTCAGCTTCCCTGCTTTGGAGATTTTGGCACTCAGACTGGCTTCCTTGCTCCTCAGCTTGTAAACAGCCTGTTGTGCGACCTCATCTTGTGACTCAATACTCCTTAAGAAACTCCTCTTGATACATACATCTGTGCTATTAGTTCTGTTCCTCTAGAGATCCCTGACTAATACAGCACTTCTCCGGACATGCAATGAATTCTAGTTTTCTTAAACCCTAGGTAAGTTTAAGGATTATTATTATGAAAATAACTTTCCCTATGCTGGGTTAGGACAGTTGATTTTTCTATTAGATGTACTCTTCTCACCTATAATTTTGTTGTTTTCTGCCCTTTGTACCATTCTCTTATTCATTAACATGCATTTATTGATTGTCTTCACTGTATCAATAAAATATAAGCCAGCACCACAGTGGTGAGCAAGAAAAACACAGTCCTTGCTCTTGTAGCAATACATTCCTGGGTAGGGTGAGTATGGAATTTAACTGTGGTATCATTTAACATAGGGCATTATTCAATCCAAATTTAATTCAAATACTACTGCCATAAAGAAATGCAGAACGGTTGTGAGGACCTCTGACAGGGGAAGTTCAGGAAGTTCTTAAAGTTTCAGAAGAGATGCTTGAATATGTCATGAAGGATAGTTAGGCATTACCTAGGTGTGGGTGGCAGAAAAAGGATTCCAGCAAAATAAATTCCAGGCAGGAGCCCTAAGGCCATTAGGTGCACAGTGATTTTGAGTAATTAAAAAAAAAAAAAAAAAGTCTACTGTGACTTGTGTTCAGAAAGCTGATGAAAATGGCATGTGTCATGTCATGTTCAACTTTGTGGCCATAGTTAAGGGGGCAAAGAAAATGCAATAGAAAGAACAGTGGAAGCCAGGAAATGAATTGAGGCATGGGAGGGAAAAGATTAGATTTGTATGTTGCACGTGCACACAGACTACAGACACTGCCTCTCTTTAAAAAAAAATCTCTTCATTGGTACAGTTTGCAGATCCTTCATTGAAAATAGATTTTTCTTTATCTTTCTCTCCCGCATATGTTCTATCAAAATTTTACCAGCATTAAGTCAACATGAAAAGTGTTTAACAGAATAAGGTTAAGAAAAGACTTTCAGGCTTGCCAAGGACCTTCTTTTCTCTAATAAAACTGGTCTAAAATTAAAGATGAAAGAAAAATATCCAGCTGCATTTCCCCCACTGTAGGCATGCTTTGCCAAAACTGCATTAAAACATTTACTTAAAGCTTTCCTTGGTTATTTACAGTTCTATCTTTTTGTTATGTATATATAAAAGAATCCCTAAACTGCTGGATGACAAAAGAAAGCCTTCAGTGGGGTGGACGGGCTGCGTCCATTATCTAAGCAGGCTTAGACTCCTCGTGAAGATTTCCACATTATTTCCATCACTACTTATTTTTCTATGCTGAAAAAAGTATTTTATAAGTCTGTTTAGTGTTGCCATGAATCTGTGAGCCTAAACAATATATTTAGTATTTATATTTAGTGCTGCAATATATTTGTAAGCCTAAATTGATGCTCAAGGTTTTTCAATTTCCTCTACTTTGGTCATTTAAAGAGTTCAGGGCAACTCACTTTAGAACTAAATTGTTATCCATGTTTTTCTCAAAGTTAATGAAAAACTTCTGCCACATTTATTGTTTTGTCTTTGTGACTTATTATTAAACATTTTAGGGTTATGGATGTTCGCCGTCCTTGTTCTACCTATGAGAACCCCAGAATCTGAAATCAGAAATGAAATGTGGATGAGTGAGAAAGCAGGTATATGTGTGTGTGTGTGCACGTGCACGTGTGTGTGAATCTAAATATATGAAATGAGTTCTGTGAGATAGATGATATACAGAAAAGAGGAAGGAGAGGAGTAATATGGAGGTATACATGATAGCTCTATGATCACTGCATATATGGTTTAATAATTGATGTCCATGATGATAATCTGAGATCGATAAGAAGGCATGTAATTATATTTTGTACACTGTTTATGAAACCAGAAAAATATATAATAGATTTTTAGAGTGAAGTATTTCAAAATTAGCATAAATGATTTTTTCTTAAAGTCTTAACCATATAGAAGCATACCTTTGATCTTCAGAATGATTAATATTGGAAAATTTATTGTTACTCAAGGTTATATCTTATATGTAATCCAACATATAATTTGAAAAATAAAAACAACAGTAAATATACAATATTATAAATCATAAGTTCCCACTAAAATAAAATCATGCGCCAAGTTTTAAGGGCACTAATATGTAAAATTTTAAATACAGTGGCTGACAAAAATGGAGCCTGATCTTTTATAATTTCTGCTTTTTAAAATTAATGTGATGATGCAAGTTGCACTGGATAGCTATTAGCATACCACTCTGTATTTGTTCGTCTCCTTACTTTTAATTTGATGTTACGCAGTGCTGTGAATTCAAAAACCATTTAACCATGTCTAGATTGTGTTTAATATAAGAGTCAATGATAGTGTCTCTGTGAGACTTTTCATGGGTAGAGTATGTAATCTGTATAGATATTTTGTGACATATATTGTGACTGCTGAGAGGTAGCTTGCTCTCCTTTTTTTTCTTAAATGTTTTGTTTAATGATAGTGATGCAATGGGTGAGTTGCTGTATAGTTTATTTTTAAATAGGTACAGTATGATTGCAGTCACTTTAAAGAATAAGCAAGAAAGAATGTTTAGTTTTAAGCTAACCACAATTCTATATAAACTATTCACCTTTTGCTTCTCTGAGAAACTTAATTAATTAAATTTTAAATATCATATATACAATCACTCCTAACTTAAAGTTTAACAGGTTCTTGTTATAATTATATCAGTTGCTGTCCCTAGGTATATTAGTTTGTTAGGGTTGCCACAGCAGAATACCACAGCCTGGGTGCAGTGTTCTAAACAACAGAAATTTACTTTCTCACCATTCTGCAGGCTGGCAGTTGGAGATAAAGGTGCTGGCTGGGCTGGTTTCCTTGAAGGCCTCTCTGCTTAGCCGGCAGACAGCTGCCCTCTTGGTGTCCTCACGTGGTTTTTCTGTGCACGTGCACCTCCAGTATCTCTCTGTGTGTTCTAGTATCTTCTTATAAGGATAGCAATCTGATTGGAGTGGGGTAGACCCTTACAACCTCATTTTAAGTTATTTACCTCTATAAAAGCCCTATCTCCAAATACAGTGACATTCTGAGGTAGTGGGTGTTAGCATTTCAACATATGAATTTGGGGGGAGGCAAAATTCAATCCATAGCACGAGCTAAATAAATGGAAAGGCTTCAGTACTCAAGTCTCTTGAACTCAATCTTCCCAGAATAAAACTTCAGAGAATTGCAGTCTCTATATACAAAAATAAATAAATGAACATATAAATGTATAAATATAATCACACTTCTAAAATATTGTAATTGTACTAATTACTCCTGTAAGTTGCCCCAGAAATTTTGTTTTTGGGTAGAATTTATAGAGTACTAGCTTAGCTTCATACAGGTACCCTACCAGTGACTAACATCATTTCTTCAACCTTGAGGGTTTTGAGTTTCTTCATCTGCGAAACAGGATAATTAATATGAAGAACTCTAATAATTACTTTGTCATTATTGCACTGTGATTATTTAAAAACGACTTTACCTAAAACCCAATGCCACAACAAAATACATTTTTAAGTAACAGATTTAAATAATTTTATTATGAGGTCATAGGGAATTCCTTTGTAACTCACTAACACACATGTACATAGGAAACATAAATTTCAGAGGTTCTGCTTATGTCAACTTTTGGAAAAAAACTCATTTCAGACTAAACCATCTTGTATGAACTAACCAATTTCAAATGAAAAGGACATAGATTTGATGTTTAAATCTCTGAGTATCTGGTGGTATTAGACTAAAACTCTGATAAAAGGATATTTATAGTTGTCATGTTTTTTGACTTTTAATAAAGTATACATGTTCAAATAATATAAAATAACCTTAATGAGTAATAAGTATAAACATATCTGTGGAAAATGTGTTTACCTTTTCTATATTGCCAAATGCCCTTGAAATGAAATAAAATAAATCCATCACAACCCTGGAAATCTGGGAATTGTGCTATTAATTAAAAAGGAAGAGTAAGGTACTCTGTAAAATATATATCTAGTGGGATCAGACTGCTGACAAAACTCTAAGAACTATAGATTTTCTGATACTCACGGAGTATCAAAGAGAAATTTTGAAAACAGAAAATTTTTCTAGAAAATCTTGGAACTCATCCCACGAATGGCGTCTATGTCAGGTGCTTAGCTACACCATTAAAGAACTATGAGAATCTCTATATACCTCTTTGCAGAAAAAATGATACTGCATTTTAAAATCTAAATTAAAGCACCATAAGTACAGCTATCTAAAGTAGAGTTTATTCACAGGAAATTTCCAGGTGAGTCCTAGAAGCAGTTTCCTCCTATCCTCACTCTTGTCATGGGCCATGATACTGGTAGCTGGAAGATAAGTTATCTGCATACCCTAAAGAAAATCCTACTGAGCCTAGTGTTTCCAATCCCTTGTTTCACTCTCCCTTTCCTGGAAAAATATCAATTCACTGCCAGGGTAAAGAGATTTACACCTTGACTAAGGCAGGAGAGTCTGTCTATCAATACTGACCATACTGATATTTGATCAATGGGGATGCCCTACTGTAAATGTGAACAGAAAACCAGGCCTTTTAGAAACCCAGCAATGTTCTAAATTCAACAATAATGACCAAACAAAATAAGTAAAAACAGCTAACTTCACAGATCATGTCGAGAACATAGAAAGCATAGATCTATGTCTCAAGCATAAAATTATTATAAAAGAGAAACAAGTGGATTTTTTGCAAATTAGAATATAGCGTTCAAATATGTAAAATATATCTGGGCAGAATAATAGTTGAAAATTCAAGGCAATCGGCAATTCTGAAGATAGTACAGAAGGATGATTTCAGGAAGGATACAAGACAAATAAATAAATAATAAAAAGTGTATGTATATAAAATTAAGAGTCATGAAGTTTAAAGCTAGTAGTTCCATAATTACTAATAGTGTTTTCAGAGAGATTTATGGAGAGTTTACGATCAAATATTTAAAGAAGAAATTGCTAAGCTGAAAAAAAGTTTTCAGGTTGAAAATATTAACAGAATGCTAAACATGGATAAGAGAAGGATCAAAACAAAATAAACAAAGGAAACACATTTTAGAGAAAAATCAAGAAAATAAAAAAATTCTCAATTTTTTATGAAAGCATAAAAGTAAAACTAAAGGCAAACAAAAATGATTAGCTAAGGGAAGCCAGTTAGACTGGGATCAGACTTTTAAAATGCAACATCATTTTCTAGAACAAAATAAAGTAACAAAAATTTAAGATAGAGTTATTTCAGATCAAAAGCTGAATATTATTAAAATGAAGTGAAAAGCTTTTTTGTTGCTTAAACATTGACCATTAATGAATTATTGTCAAAATAAAAAGGTTAATCCCCCAAATGTATATTTTCTAAAAAGTATTATTTTTTATTTTTCTTGCCTTGGGTCAACAATAATGTTTAAAAATGTAGAAAACTGTGAGGTAAAAGAAAAAGAAAGTGTGATTAATACAAAAGGAAAACTGTTTAAAGGAGAGTTTTTGATAGAGAGAAAGAGTGACAAAAACTTTAGTTACTAATTCCAATGTAACCCCCCCAAAGAAAAAGATCAAATCTTACATTGTAAAACAGTATTATCGACAAAGCAGAGTTATTTTAAGAAAGAAAAAAGTGCCAAGAAACAAAAACTTTCTAAATACTAAACCTTTTTCAGACTTTAAGAAATAGGTCACAGCTATTATTAATCTAGGAGAGGGAGCCCTTTGATTTGATAAAATCAGTGATAAAAGGAAAGTAAAAGAAACCTAAATGCTCTCGCAACTTCTCTGTAAGTGTGAAGTTATAAACTTAATAACCTTTTTTAAAAGAGAGCTAAGCAGAAACTACCCTACTGTTGAAATATTGAAAGTAGTTGCATTTCTTTTAATGATGAATATCTTAGACAAGTCTATCACTCTCTGTGGTTATCAATAACACTTTTGAAACTTTATTATGTGCCAAACATTGAAAGTGGTTGCATTTCTCTTAATGCTGAATATCCTAGACAAGCCTATCAGCCTCAGTGGTTATTAATAACACTTATTAAAACTTTATGGCCAGGTGCAATGGCTCACACCTATAATCCCAACATTTTGGGAGGCTGAGGCGGGTGGATCATCTGAGGTTAGGAGTTCAGGACCAGCCTGGCCAACATGGTGAAACCTCGTCTCTACTAAAAATACAAAAATTAGCCAGGCATGGTGGCAGGTGCCTGTAGTCCCAGTTACTTGGGAGGCTGAGGCAGGAGAATCGCTTGAACCGGGAGGTGGAGGTTGCAGTGAGCTGAGATTGCGCCACTGCACTCTAGCCTGAGAGAAAATACTGAGACTCAGTCTCAAAAAACAAAACAAGACAAAACAAACTTTATTATGTGTCAGACTGTATGAAGGGTTCATATGGAGGATTTTATTTTATCCCGTGGTAGTAGCTATTGCACACTTTCATTAATGGGAATATTGAAGCTTATAAAAATTAAATAATTAGGCCAAATCACAAAACTAGTAGATGGGAAAAACTGGGTTTGAACCTAGATAGTTAAACCACAGAAAGTTATAACTTAAAAATTTTTTAAAATACCAAGCAAAAATCACAAGTTGTGGACAAATACATTCAGTTATGCTGTTTTGTTAAATACATAGAAGTATATAAAGCACATGTATATTTATATATGTACATATGTATATGTATGTATATGTGTATCTCATTGTCTTTCCTGTTTGCAGAGACAAGTAATTAACATGAGCAAGCCCATCTGGGATCAGTAAAGTTAGCAAAATTACCATCAAAGCCTGAGAAATATTTATTATTTTACCCCACTGTGTTTGGTAGTGGTTAATTATGCAGCAATAGTTACCTGATACAAGACAATTGCACTTAGTGATTGGAGGCCAGGAATTCTAAACAATGGAGAATTGTCCCATCCATGTACCTATAATATTCATTGAAAAATAATGAATGACTCCTATCTATGTCAAAGTGGTAAGAAAGAAAGTTTCCCTGATGGCTAATGGTTCACACTTGAATTCTAGAATTCAAGATACATAATTTGCAGTTAGTACATGGTAATCTTTACTTAGGAATTGGCAACTGAGATTTTTCAAACCAAAGGGCACTTAAGGAACTCTTATTCCAAAGCTCAGGCCAATCTCTCTCTTTTTTTATTTTTTATTTTTATTTTATTTTGTTTTATTTTATTTTAGATGGAGTCTCTCAATGTCACCCAGGCTATAGTGTGGTGGTGCGATCTTGGCTCACTGCAACTTTCAACTCCTGGGTTCAAGTAAGTCTCCTGCGTCATCCTCCTGAGTAGCTGGGATTAGAGGCATGTGCCACCGCACCCAGCTAATTTTTGTGTTTTTAGTAGAGATGGGGTTTCACCATGGTGGCCAGGCTGGTCTTGAAGCCGTGACCTCAAGTGATCCACCCGCCTCCACTCCCAAAGTGTTGTGATTACAGACATGAGACACTGCACCCGGCCTCTCACGCTGTTCTCTAAAGAGGAAAAAATAAATAAACATGCTTCTCTGTTCTCCCCAGTTTTTACGTCACTAGCTAGTAGTAATTCGGGCTCAAGAAAACTCATTGGTTTAGAGCTGTGCAACTGTAATGCAATAAAGAAATAGTCATGGACTTGAAAAGGGCAAAGTGTCTGATAGCTAAGGGCTCATATTGGGTATTCTGCAGCTGTCAGGAAATGCAATGACTGAGAGTAGATTGTAGATTTCCCACCAGAGCTTCAGTGGTAGAACCAGGTTCAGAATTTCAGAACTGAAAATCCCCCTCCCAACACCCTCTGGCTTACTGTGGGTCTTTGGGCTGCATATTTTAAAACCTTTTAAAGAGATAGTTAATTAAGACCTCATAAGTATTTATAAGAAGAAGATAATAAAAGGAATATAAGGTTCCCATAGTTGAAAAAGAGAGGAGCAATATGCTGGTTATTATTACTACAATTTAAGGGTCCAAGGCTTGCAGATTGCTTTTACTCCACTGAGGAGAATCTTGTTTCTCAGCTCTACAGGTTTAGAAACTTTATGTTGGACAGATTGATTTGGTTTCCTCAAATGCACTGGTATTAAATTCACAGAAACAGAAACACTAGAGAAGTAAACGGATTAAAGTACAATGAAGACATAACAAGGTCAAAAGGAATTAATCCCATCAATGGTCCGTGCATTTTTTTGTCCAGTAGAGAAATATATGTGGGAAACCAGAGTAGTTCAAATAGGTTACTTGATTAATATGAAATACAGTGAATATTGTAAATGCTTGTTAGTTCCAGTCAGTGTTTTAATGCCCAACGTGTATACATCTAATCATTCCTCATAACAACACCATGAGCCAGGTTCTATTATTATTTTTAAAAGTGAGAAAGTCAGGTTAAATACCTTGTCCAAAGTCACAGGGCTACGAAATGGCAAAGCTAGGGTCTTAACTCATAAGTCAGATTCCTGAATCTGCACTTCTAACCATTCTTAAATAAGACTTCGTTGACATGGATAATTATTTAATTAGGTTAGACCAGCTCATGGAACTACTTTATTTTTGCTAGGTTCTTATCTCCACAATGGTGATATGTGATGTGACAGAAACTGCTAGTTGTCTACGCACTATCAACTATCTCTATCTTATTAAAGTAAATCTAGTTATCTTTGGAATAGCACTGTGCCCAGCTGAAACACTACATTCCCAGCATCCCTTGCAGCATCCCTTGCAGTGACACATTTTGACAAATGAGAATTAAATCTATATGCTGGGCCTTTTTCAGAAAGTTTTGCTTTCCTCATGTAGCTTCCTTTTCTTGTAATTCTTCTTTTTCTCCTACCTGAAATGGAGAAGTAAAATGGAAGTTGGAAAAGCTGTCTTAAGAAAATGAGAATACTTCTTCAACTTGTCTGTCTTGAATAGTATTGCAATGAAGATAGGAGTGCAGACATCTCCTGGATACAGACTTCAGGTCTTTGGGTAAATAGCCAGAAGTGGGATTGCTGGATCATATGGCAGTTCTATTTTTTGTTTTTGAGAAACCTTCACACAGTTTTCCATAATGGCTGTACTGATTTACATTCAATACAAGGGCCCCCTTCTCTCCATATTTACACTAACCAGTATCTTTTTTTCTTTCTGACAATAGCCATTTTTATAGGCGTGAGGTGATATTTCATTGTGCTTTTAGTTTACATTTTCCCACTGACTAGGGATATTGAACAGTGTTTTCATGTATCTGTTGGCCATTTGTATGTCTTCTTTGGGGAAATGTCTATTCAGGTTTCTTGCTCACTTTTTAATCAAATTATTTGTTTTTTTAATAAGGTTGTTTGAGAACAGATGAATGAATAGAGAAAATGTGGTATATATACACAATGGATTAGTAGTCAGACTTAAAAAAAGAAAAAAATGTATAAATTGCAACAACATGTTTGGTATTGGAGAACATTATTCTAAATGAAATAAGCCAAATACTGCATGTTCTCACTTATATATATGGAATCTAAAACAATCAAACTCAAAGAAGCAGAATGATGGTTATCAGAGTCTGAGTGAGTAGGGAAATTGGGGAGATGATTGTCAAAAGGTAAAAAGCCTCAGCTAGACAGAAGGTTTTTTTTTTTTATTTGAGATATATTATACAGCATGATGAATATAGTAAACAATAATGAATTGTACATTTCTAAATCACTAAGTTTCAAATGTTCTCCCCACAGAAATGATAAGTATTTGAAGTAATGCATATGATAATTAGCTTTATTTAATTATTGCACATTGTATTATAAATTATAACATCACTTTGTACCCCATAAATATATGCAACTATAATTTGTCAATTTATAATTAAAAATAAAAATAAACAAAATGAGGATAAAAACCATACTATAACAATGACATAGATGGAGAACAGGATGACCTGGGACATTAATGACAGGATAAACGTGCTATAAAGGCCTCTTCTGCTTTTGTTTTTGAATACCTGATATGTAAAAATTAAGTAACTTCAAATTTAGTTATTACTTTATAGGCAGATAATGTTGGCTCCCTCACTTGACTGTGAAGAGTTAAAACTCTGCTTGCTTTTATTACTATTGCATCTTCTGAATCTAAAACTCTACCAGAACAATATAAATTGATCAAATACATTTTGAGCATTTCAAGGTATAAATGAGTTTGAATGGAGATTGTCACAAAAAGAACCCAGTTCCATGAATACTGTGGTCGCTAAAAACAACCACTGACAGAGAAGAGGCACAGTTCTGCATATCACTGGATCCATTGCCAAGGTCAGCTGTGGTTACCATCGGGAGCCACGGTTATTGAGAGAACAATAGGGAAAGCCTGTTAGCAGTAAGAGATAGCAAAAAACAGGGCTGTTGATTTTTAGTGGGAGGATCTTTTAGTGTTAAGCTGGATAGTATTTTTGTCTGGGATTTTTTTGGGGAGTTCTACTATTTCAAAAGCAGTCACCTTTGTCATTTAGAGGGAGGAACAGATATTTAATCCTTTAATATATTTCATACTTACCTAGGGTAAGAAAAACCACACCTTATTTTGCAACTAATATGCCTCATGCACTTTTCTTGTGTCCTCTTTTATAATCTTCATAAGGCAGATTATGTACTTTTCAGTTTATTGATTAGGAATTTGAGGCTCCAAGTTAAGCTCATATGGCTAGTAGGAGGAGTGCCTTGATGTGAAACCCACACTGTGGGATTTAATACCTACATCCTAAAACAGTTTACCTGCATCCTCACAGTTCTTGTGAGATAATCTGTTAGGGCCAAAGGGCCATACACACTGGATATAGACTCAGGACAACCCAAAGGCCTACTTGTGTGAAGCCTGTTCAAGTTCTGTTTGAAATAGTGGGAGAAGACTCATGCACAGACGGCTGCATTTGCTTACCCTGACATACTACTCTATACGTGAAGTACTGTGGGATTGCCAGGAATAATATGTTATACCCAACAAAGGGTAGTCTTTTGTGGTATAGAGACTAATTGAAAACGATTGTGATTTTTCATCAGGGGACCTCTAGAATAATTCTGTCATATTTAATATTTTCCATGTTTTAATTTGATCACCACTACTTATTTATTCTTCAAGTTAGTCTTGTAGTTTTTCCCTCTGTATTTTGTCTTTAACTTTGTATTTAAATTGAATGCTTTCTCACGATATGTCCAAGTAGTCAGTTCTCCATTCTTTTCTCACTACATTTGGACATTTCAACACATCTGAAGATTTAGACCCTCACAAGGCTCTAGGCCAATCCTGACCTTAGAAAAAGAGAAAATAATGAACATCTTATTACAGGGACATCATGGTCAGGTTTCCATGCCTAATAACCATTCAAATTATTGTGACCCAACTTCCACACCTAGGAGACTCTCATATTCTCAAGACCCATTCTAATGTATATTCTACTTTTAATAACTGGACTCTTGCCTAGTTTTTTTTTTTTTTTTTTTTTTTGTCTTTGGTTAATTATTGTGTCTAGGTCCCTACATATGTGTATTAGTAGCCTATTCTGTGATGATGCGGATCTTGTCTTTCTTCCTATTTTCAGTCTATTAGATGGGTGCCCAGGGCCCTGTTATCTGCTGACAGACTACCTGGTCACAGGCATTCGCTGACTGGCTTGTCTCTGTAATTCTGCCTTCTCTGAAGTTCTCCATTGCTTTGCCCTGTCTACCTGTCAGGTCAATCCTTTCCTTGTATTGAACCCTTCAAGATAATTAAGCACCAAACCACAAATGTGCCAGCAATAATAAAGATTAGAACATAAAACCATAGCAGGGTTCAATAATAACAACAGTGTCTCAAAGTACTGCTCTAATAGGAATCTCTGTTTTGTTTTATTTCGTACTCCCTACTTCCAGATCACAAAAAGACAACAGTATAAAGTAAATTGAAAACTCTATTAGAGAAACACAGCACCTGGGGGAAAAACATGCCTTTAAAAGAACAGAGAAAAGGCCATTGAAGTCCGTCTTGCTGACCCCTTTTAGATTATCAGTGTTGCACTTTATTTGAGGACTGTCTTGAGGATACAAAAGAAACATTCACTTTGCATGAGGGACTCTGGGAATTTAGGGGTGCAAAATCAGTCATAAAACCAAACAGCATTACCAAATTAAAGCATAAACATAAAATGAGATATAGTCCAACAGGGAACCCCAAGAAGGAATCTTGGAAATAATTGAAGCCAAACCAGAGGGAAACACAACATAATACCTCAAGTAGAACGGGTTATGTTGTCACTAATAAAATCTGATCAAAATGAAAAACAGAACAAATCACTAACAAGGGTAAAATGTGTTTGTGTTGTCAAATAGCAGGTTAAAGATATCTTAACTCAGGGAAGAAAACAGACTTAGTTCAGCTTTCATGACAAGACCTTTGCTGACGCAGCACTAAAGTAAATGAACAGAGGAGCACAGCAAAAGAAGAAAAGGGAAGGTACGTGTTGTTGGATGATAAAAGGTTGGAAATGGTCTGCAGAATATCCCTTTTATTCTTTGTAAATATATGCATTCATCTTCTAATTTTGTTAGTGCAAATTTATTACTGACTTAGTGGAAACCTAAGTTTCCTTAGAGATTAAATTGATGTACATATGAAAAATGTATTTTTGTGTATAATGTGCATCTCCTTTTATAATATTCATGGAAAAATCCATGACAACATGAAGAAAATTGTCTGATTTCTGTGTGTTTCACAACAGGCTACACTTGCAAGTCACATTTATACTGCCTCATTCTTAGAAAAAAAATGGCATTTCCCCTCAACAAATATTATCTAGCAGAAACGTTCTCAGTACTTTAGAGGTGTAGGAAAAGGCACAGTCAGGTTAAGTGGCAATAAGAAAACAATTCTGGGTATTTCAGGAAATGAAATCTCAGTTTCTTGGCTTCTGCCAGGTTTCTCAAGGGTAATGCTTTTTAGAAAAAAATTAAAGAAAGCTAATTTGAAAAGGTATCAAAACAGAAAACATCCTTGGGCTAAGAACTGGGACTCTACTCTGGTCTCAGCGTTGATTAGGGATGTGACCTTGGGCAAGTTACTGGCCTCTTCTCTCTGAGATTCCTAATTTGCAAAACAAGTGGGGCCACCTCTGAACACTCCCGGGGTTGAAAAGTGTTCCCTGCCTTCTATTCCCATGGAAACTGTCAATTTCATGTCTAGCTTACTATTAATATCTTTCTTAATAGTCTTGTTCCTTGCAAAATTATTTTCCCTGTACATTTTATACCAATTAAATTTCTCCCCATCCTAAATAGTGCCACATTCAATTCTTCTAGTACTGTTTTTATTGCATCATTTCTCTATAAAGAAAAGCATTTGATAACTTCTCATTTCCTAAGTGCTGAAATACAAAGGACATCAACCTTACATTTCAAAGACTCTTCCCACGTGTTTGTACATTTCACCATTCCTACATATGAACACTCTTAAGTGTCAGCTATTGCTTTTTACTCTCTGCCTCTCAAATATGCAATGCAGTTATTAAAATTCTGCATAAGGCATCTGCAATTCCAACCTCCCATCAAATTTTCTCTTTTTTATTTGCCTATCCAAATCTTCTGTATCCTTCAATACCAGTTGAAAACTATCAGAAGTGTCAAACTTTCATCACACTGATGTTTTTCTGAGCACCTAGAGCAATTGCCTATATATTTCCTTCAAGGACTTAATCATGTTTTTCTGTGTGGCATATTATTATTTTATTGTTATTCAAATTATTTTCCATTAAATGAAATCTTTGCTTCTCAAAACCTTTGGGAAATAATCCTGCAAGCTAAGCTGTCTAGCTAACTGAAGATTTATTTTTTAGTATTAAACTTTTTCTTATTTTATCCATTGTGGATAGATATATTAACAAAATAGTATATTTCTGCTACTTTTGAAATAAGCAAATGATAACAATAGTTTTCTTGGTTGCTTAGTATAATCACTACTGATAAAAGTTTTTCTACTGTTAAATTACAGGGTGGCTCTAATAGTGTTAGATTTTTGTTGATAATGGGTTACCTAAAACTACAGTGCTCACCGAAAAATATTTGTCTGATTTGTAATTTTATATGTTGCTTCCATTTGGAGCATATTACTTGCCTCCCTTGAAGGATTTCTATAGATATTTACAGCCAAATTTCAAACAGGTTTGTGTTAGTATTTGTACCGTTTTCACTTCTGTTTTACCTTTCTGACTTTATCGTAAGTGTACATTCCTATAGTTAACTCTAAAAAATTTAGTACAATGTGTTATACTTTTAAGAGAAACTCAAATAGGTCTTTAATTCAAGAATCTTATCACTTGCATAAAGATCTTTACCTGCTTAATCATTGATTTTTTAAAATAGATTGCATGTGAAAAATATTTCTTAGAAAGGTTAATTTAAGGGGAGAAAGAAATATACTGGAAATATGAACCGTTTTTAGGCTGTTCTTCATGTTTACTTTTGTATTGCTTTCAGGCTTTGTTTTTTTTTGTTTTTTGTTTTGTTTTGTTTTGTTTTTGTACTAGGAAAAATGTTTTCAAAGCACACGCGTTTAGATCTCCAATGCTTTCCAATTCTGTATTCAAGGGGTGGATTTCTCCAACTACAAATTTACCCTACTTAGTTGTCAGGTTTGATTTCAGTGCAGTCAAATCAGGCTATGATTTGTATACAATTTCACAACCACTACCTATTCACCTCAAACCTCTACATCAGATTCCTGTTTCCAGAAATCCTCTCACATTTTTCATCTCTGAAATGGGAAGATTTCCCTTATTCTCCTTACAAGGAGTGCAACAGGCCTGTGGTTCCCTTCTTCGGAGCCCCACTGCTCAAACCCTTAGAGGGAGCTGGCAGACGGGCAGGTGGTGGGGAGCGTGGGCTCCGAGGCCATGGGATCCTCGAGGGTTGAGTGTTCACAGCTCTGGAAGCCCCAGTGGGTGTGTATTACAGTGTACTCTTTCAGCGTGGCCATCTGCAGGCGTCTTGTGTTAATCAGCTCAGTTAGACCCTCTGTCCTGTTGTAAGGAGAGTGGGCTTTCTGTATGCCAGGTTCTTGCCCTAGTGTACGGGAAAAATCGGATCACACGTGGGCTTGGAGGACGGGTGCAAGGTTGGACTGAGTGATGGAAATTGCTCTCAGCCAGGTGGATGGGGGGCCCTAAGAGGAATGGTGTGGGAAGGTGGTCTTTCCCTGGAGTTGAGCCGCCCAGCTGCAGGCCTGTCCTCTGACCGCCCGGACCAAATTCCACGTCATCTACATCATCCTGCTGTCGGTGGTCAGCCAGCCTCTGTCGGGGTGCTCTTCTGCTCCTCTGCTCCCCTCCATGTCCAGCCGCTTATGCGTCTGTGCCCGCCAGCGTCTCTCGGGTTTATATGGGCACAATATGGGGGGCATGGCGAGCCAGAGTGGTCTTGGAAAACGCAACATATGGCCGTGAAAATAGGAGTGCCTGTCCTCACTTAGGTCCGTGGGTACAGGCTCCAGGGTGGAGCCCTCGCCAGGGACCCCACCGTTCTCTGCCCAGCACTTGCCTGCCCCTCTCCCGTATCAGTTCTATGGTATGCTATCATTACGACGATATTTTGATGTTATTTGGAAGAGAATTAAACACCTTAACATATGAATTTCTTAGCCATTTTAACTCCTTAGCCATTGAGAAGAATCTTACCTTTGTCATCTAGTTACCTGGGGCTTGGCTGTAGGTGGAGAGAAATGAGACATATCCGGGAACTTTGGATTGAATCACTTTAGAAGAGACAGAGACCTACTGAGGTGATCAATGAATAGATGTAGAACGTGATGAGGAAGTAAAGTCAGTATCAATGCAAGTAGGATTTGGGAGAAAATTTAGAGTAAATGAAGAAAGACACTGTAGAACAAGAGAGAGAAGAAAGAAATAGAACTGAATATTTGCTGTTTGCTGTATTTTAAGAACATAATCTCCATTTACTTGCCAATTATATTTGCTAGAAATTTGAAGAAGTTAGTTTGACTTTAAAAATTATTCAGAAATATGTTATACAAGTCAATGTATTTTTTGTTTTGTTTTGTTTTGTTTTTTGAGACACAGTCTCTCTCTGTCGCCCAGGCTGGAGGGCAGTAGTCCCATCTCGGCTCGTTGCAACCTCCACCTCCTGGGTTCAAGCGATTCTCCAGCCTCAACCTCCGAGTAGCTGGGACTACAGGCCATGCCACCACGCCTGGCTAATTTTTTGTATTTTTAGTAGAGATGGGGTTTCGCCTTGTTAGCCAGGATGGTCTCAAACTCCTGACTTCACGATCTGCGCGCCTCAGCTTCCGAAAGTGCTGGGATTATAGGCGCGAGCCACCATGCCCAACTAAACCAATATATCTTTACAGAGGAAAGACAACGACAACAACCACTAATAGTAATAATAATAAGTAATAAAACGTGTCCATCACCTAGGTAAAGTACGTAACGTTTCAGCATTACTATGATTAGGATGGGAGGAAGTTTCTTATAATGGAAAGTAACCAGAAGAGAAGAATGAATCACAATGAAATCTCAGGAAAAATATAATAGAAGTAAATAATTTGACAAGTGAAGAATATTGTATATGGAAACAGACAGCAATATTCATTATAAAACAAAAGTTGGAAACAACTTAGAGGTCTAGAAATAGGAAATTGGTTATTTAAATACTACAAGATTAATACGGTATAATAAACATAATAATAAAGAGCTCTATTAAAGACACAGCCTCCATAAAAGTAATATGGAGTATATAAAGGAGACTCATTTTTATAAAAATATATTTACTTTATATGTATATATTTGTACAAAAAAGTCTTGGAGGAAATGTAGGTTACTTCATTAGTTTCTTATAGTAGTTATTTTTGGCTGATAACATGATAATTTTTAGTAATTATAAATTTCTTTCTTACATGTTTGTTAACATTTTTCCAAAGATCATGCATTATTAATGTAAAAAATACAATTCTCACATGCATTATGGATGTTTATAAATGCGTAAGTCCCTCTCCAATAAAACCATACCTTTAGAAGTGGTGACTACCTCTACACTAGAAGTGCTTAGTTTCCGAATCTACCCTGTAACAAAGAATTTTTGAACTAAGTGCAAGTATCAGCATTTAAAACTCCAGACAACTGTCCAATAATCATAGAAGTCTGGCATCCCAGTGAGTTATCAAGAGCAAGTCACCTAACTTCTCTGAGCCACATTTATGTCATCTGTAAAGTGATACCTTCAAGTGGGTTGCTGAGGATTAACAGGGACATATGTCTTCTACATAGCGCAAATCAAGGAATTAACAGTGGTAATATTACTCAATTTTTATATACAAAATGCTCAGTTAATGTAAATGGAACAATGCAAAATAATATACATTTAGTTAACAAACTCCACCTCTGATCATCATTTCCCAAAAATGTAATCTCTACCTCTTCTTACGCTACTTTGACAGATTTAGGAAAGGATAGCACTATGGCAGTGTTCCAAGCAGGTAGGAAGTATTCAAGTTAAAGAAGTGTGCCTTGAAAGTCTACTCCTGAGACTATCATATGACCTGCTTTCTCCTTGTTTAAATTATTTCCCATGCCACTTTTCAGAAGGACCTTGCCTTATCTTCCTAAGCTCCACCTCTGTCTTCTTCTTTTTTCTCTGATTTTTTTTCTCCTCTTTTTTTCACTTTGCATTTGCTAAAATATTGTATGCTTTATTTTTGTGATCTGTCTTCTACAAGGTCTCGCGTCTTGCGTCTTGGTGTTGCTCACCCATATGTCATCAAAATCTGGGCACATGGTAGGTGATGAAAAACTATTGAAAAATGCATGAATGTAGATGGAATGATAATAGTTGATTCTAAAAAATGAAATTTAAGGCATGCCATTGTTTATTTCTATCGAAATTGTAAATCTTCTTTCATGTTTATTTATAGCTAGTAATTCTATTTTATTTCCAAAACCCTCATCCATCAGTAATACATCCTTTCCTGATAACACTAAAGACACATTCTTTTGCCATCAGTAGACCTGATAGGTAGGGAGTATGATAATTAGCAAAATCATTTTACTACTATATTAAAAAATAATATAATTTACTTTTGTGTTTTTGTTTGCTGAATGACTTTGTCACTGATAACCTCCACAAGTCAGAACTTCCACATCTATAAAGAGTGATTCCCACGCCATCTGCTCTGTCTGCCTAACTCATTGGGTATTGTGATGAACAAATAAAATAATGCAAGTGAATGTTTTCTGAGAAATGCAACCGGTATACAAACAGAAAACATTCAGGAAAGAAATCTGTAAATTTGAAATATCGAAGTAGTGAAATGTCGATTGTATAATCACAGGCTACAACAATTGAAAACATCAACAGCATTGTACTATCAAACATTTTCATGATAAATAGCAGTGCTATGCCTGTGAAGTGTCTTTTCAGTGGGAAACATGGGGTAATCTTATTGAACAAAACAGAAACACTTGAAGAAATGTAAATTTATTATTCTGGGTGATATATAATCCCACTGTTGACAGAAAAGGACACATTGAAAACTGACAGGATTCAGAAATGAAGTATAAGTTGCAATCAGGTAAAACAGAAAAGAAATGTATGCAAAAGACTCTTGTTCCTCTGACAAGACTGATAAGAAGGAAGGAAAATCTGAACTAATAGATAAAGAATGATTTGGAATTACCCAGCTAACTCATGGTGACAGGCAAAATGGGAAAGACATTGTCAGAAATCTGATTTCAGTTGAATGATGATGTATTTTCCAGAGATTTAGTATTAATAGGAACAAATGCAATATTCGGAGTCACTTTATACAGGAATGGTATCCCTGTGAAAAAAGAATGCAAGTCATTTAAAATAAATCTAAATACATGAAACAAAGTATGTGTGTGTAATTGACTATCTCCTAGTGACAGTGAATACTTTTAAGTTTAAAATACACATCCCCAAGAAATCAACTCCAAGGAAATAGATGAAGATTTATCATGGTATATCAAATGTGCAAAGAAACTCAGTGCTGGTCCTAAGCACTATCATTTGATAGGTCACCTGGCTCAGATTTCTCTGGGTAGCTGTCATGCAGTTTCTCCACCTCAAAAGTGGAAGAACTTCTGACTCCGATGACCTGTATGATCTATGAGTAACGAGATAAGTGAGCTAGGCTAGTGGAGCAGACATGTTCTCAGCCTAGGAGACGGGTGTGCTCTGGAATGGTTACATTGAGGAAAGGTAGGGTGTTTGTGACAAAATGAGCTCACGATGATTTGTCAACAGACCTAGAAACTTAAGACAGTGAAAGAAAACAACACGGAAAGTAGTTGTTTTCTCTCAGGAGAGGCTGGGTGATGGCGATAGTCTGTGTAGGTGCCCTTGTATCAGAAACATAATATAAATGGGTAGAAGTAGCCAGTTGTGTTTCTCTATCTCCCAAGCTGAGGAGTGGGAAGAACTAGAATGATCCACTATTTTTCCTTGGATGGTTAAAATAATCTTTGCTAACTGTGTTGCTGAAAAAGTGTGTCAGTAAAATCCAAAAAGGCAGAAAGAAAATCCGTAACAGACACTCTCTGCCTATTCTTGTCATGGCAGCAGGCTTGACATGGCCTTGTAATTTAACAGTACCATCTTTTTTTTTTTTTTTAAAGTAAAATATTGAGACTTTTTCTCTTTTTTGTCATATTTTAAGTTCTGGGGCACATGTGCACAAAGTGCAATTTTGTTACATAGGTATACATGTGCCATCGTGGTTTGCTGCACGCATCAAACTGTCAATTTTCTTTCGATGTCAATTAAGATGATATTTATGGAAACGACAGCCTGGAATTGGTGAAAAAATCCCTTTCTGAAATCATGACAAAACAATGCAAACCTAATTGAATAAGATTAAAATTTTACTCTGGGTATTTAATAACCACAGCTCCAGCATTGGGTGCGTGCAGCAATAAGAAGACAGCACCAAAATGGTGAATTAATCAACAGAGGGAGTTTTTCATATGGAAAAATCTTCAGACCTCAGCCAGGAGAGGTTTTCTTCCTGAAGACTTTTTGGGTAGAAAGTAGGTGTTTCTTTCTAATACATTTTGACCCTTTTCATCCTACCATTAACATCCTTCACAATTTTTATCAAAAGATATGAGAGAGAGAGAGAGAGAGAGAGAGAGAATGAATATCTGTGATGAGAAACTCATCTGAGAGAAAATGTTTGTCTTACAAACAATGGCATGGTTAATATGCATTGAGAAAAAAATGTCTCAAGAGTAATATTAAAAATCTCGGAGAATGCCAAGGCAATCGAGGTAGTAAGAACACTTATTTCTGGGAGCCAAAAAAATGAAAACAATGATGATTATCAGAGGCTGGGAATGTAGTGGGGAGCTGAGACGAGTGAGGATGGTTAATGGGTACAAAAATATTGTTAGAAAGAATAAATAAGATCCAGTATTTGATAGCTCAATAAATGACTATAGTCAACCATAATTTATTGCACATTTTAAAATAATAGAAAGAGCATAATCTGAAAGGGTTATGAAAGGATAAATCTTTAGGTGATGGATACCCCATTTACCCTGATGGGATTTTTACACATTGTATGCCTGTATCCAAATAGCTCATGTACTTCATAAATATATATATTATACTACTATGTACCTAAAAAATAAAATAAAAAACTAGCAGAAAATCCTTTTGTAATCTCTTATGCTTGGAGCTCTTCTTACTCTAGAGAAGATGATTTTAGAATAGGGAAGGCACATCGCTAAATTAATGTTTATGCATTTCTTCCAGAGACAACTGTATTTTATATGCTGTAGGCATATAGAAGCTATATCTACATATTTGTATATTTATAGTTATAACTATTATTATCTAGCTATACTATAATGGAAAAGGTGGGAGAGAATAAAATTGGATGACATTTATGAAAACAAAATCTCTAGCAAATGAAACCAATTATAAATGTTTCATACACTTTTGTTTCGTGAGTATTTGTTAAGAGAAAAATATAGTCTCTATCAAAATTGTGATTAATCTAAGAAGATGAAAGCATAAACTATGGTGTAAGACAACTGGGTTCAAGATTCAAATTTGTATTTGAGTGTCTGTGACACATTACAAAGCTATTTCAATACTGTAAGCATCTGCTTCTGCATATGTGAAATTAAGTATAATAATAGTACCTATCTCATTAGGATTTTGAGATTTAATGAGAAAATGCATTTTAAACACTGAAAGGTAAGGGTGAGCTTGATTGAGACTGAACCCCTGCAGCTTGACTGCTCAGAACACAAGCTGACCTCCTGCATATATATCTCCGGAAAGCAGCTCCCATCCAGCACTTCAGGCATTCTAGTCTCTACTGTATGATTTGGGTTCCATGATCCCCTCCCCTCCCCTCCATACTCCAGCCTGGACAACAGAGCCAGACTGGAAAGAAAGAAGAGGATCTCTTTCCAGTCTGGCTCTGTTGTCCAGGCTGGAGTATGTGATCTCTGCTCACTGTAACCTCCACCTCCCAGGTTCAAGTGATTCTCCTGCCTCAGCCTCCTGAGTAGCTGGGATTACAGGCACCCACCACCATGCCTGGCTAATTTTTGTATTTTTAGTAGAGGTGGGGTTTCACCATGTTGGCTACGCTGGTCTCAAACTCCTGATCTCAAGGGGGTCTAGGCCCCCTCGGCTTCCCAAAGTGCTGGGTTTACAGACGTGAGCCTTCGTGCCTGGTCTGGGCTCCATGATTTTCTGGAGACGAACATATGTTCAGATGATATGGCAGGTGTGTGGTTTGCATAGCCAGCCCTTAACGCATTGCCTGATAAGGGGTAAAGCACTCAGTAGAGGTTCATCACTATTATTGCTATTGTTAGTTTTGACATTTTATTGTATAAGCACTCAATTTATATTACTATGGTTATTATATTTCATACTTTGGCTTATCTTTTTTTTTTGTCATGCCTGTACAGCAGGTCCTCAAATAACATTTTAAAATTATTATTATTCAATATCTTTTTGCTGAAAAAAAATGTGACTCTTGTCTGGGGGTCACTGTCTGTGTGGAGTTTGCATGTTCTCTCCGGTTCAGCCTGGGTTTTCTCCAGATACTCTGCTTCTTCCCATATCCCAAAGACATGCCGTTAGGGTCTTTAGTATATGTGCATGGTCCCAGTCTGAGTGACCCAGTCTGGGTTGGGGTGTTTGTGGGGTGGCCCTGCAAGGAATTGCAACCTGTCCAGAGCAGGTTCCTTCCTATCACCCTGAGCTGCTGGGAGAGACTCCCACACCTGTGAACCTGAAGTGGAATAAGAAGGTTAGGACATAGATTAATGCGATGTGTGTGGCAGCTCAGGCCTGTAATTCCAGCACTTTGAGAGGCTGAGATAGGAGGATCACTTAAGGCCAGGAATTCAAGACCAAACTGGGCAACATAGCAAGACCCTGTCTCAAAAAAAAGAAAAAAATAGCCAGGTGTGGTGGTGCATGCCTGTATTCCAAGCTGCTCAGGAGGCTGAAGTGGGAGGAGTACTTGAGCCCTGAGGTTGAGGCTGCAGTGAGCCAAGATTGCGCTGCTGCACTCCAGCTTGAGTGACAGAGCAAGACTCTGTCTCAAAAAAAATTAAAAAAATTAAAAAAAATACATATTACTGTAAAATTAAAAAAAAAAAACTGTAAACATACAATCATTGTACATACACGTGACAATGAACCATGCATTCGGGAAAGTTCTCAGTGAATCTACCCTATTTATTCTGTTTGTGTTTGAACTGTGTGGTGGCCTGAGGTGTTCCTGACAATCCTTGTATTGCACACATTAATTCCTTGATTTAACCCGTCACCATTACAACTGGCTTCACTCACTGATTCACCAAAAATTGCGCAAATAGTTATCTTATTTTTATGAATTTTTCTTAAATGTATATATAGCTTGCATTTATTTCAATGCCAATATTTAATATTAAAAGTGTTTGCGTCTTTGTTTCGAAGTTTGGTGATGCTTTTTGTGACCAGAAATATGCCATAGGAACTTAGCTTCTGTTTATATCAATTAGCCTATGGTAAATTTGGTTTCATTATAAATCACTTTGCTTAAAGTCACAGTTTCCAAGAACCTATGAGAACTTATTTTATTGTTGAGAAAGATAGAAGTAATAACATTACACTTCTGTTGACTTTAGGTTATTTAAACCTTGCGATACTGTTCATTTAATACAAGGATAATGAAAACCCAGGAAATACCCTTCTCGACATCAGTCTTGGCAAAGAATTTAGGGCTAAGTTCTCAAAAGCAATTGCAGTTGGTGTACGGTGGCTCACACCTGCAATCCCAGCACTTTGGGAGTTTGAGGTGGGTGGATCACTTGAAGCCAGGAGTTTGAGACTAGCCTGACCAACATGGTGAAACCCCATCCCTACTAAAAAGACAAAAAAATTAGCCAGGCATGGTGGCGCATGGGCCTGTACTCCCTGCTACTTGGGAGTGTGAGGCATAAGAATTATTTGAACCCAGGAGGTGGAGGTTGCAGTGAGCTGAGATCATGCCATTATACTCCAGCCTGGGCTGAGCAACAGAGCAAGACTGTCTCAAAAAAAAAAAAAAAAGGAATTGCAAATTCAACAGAGTAAACAGACAACCTACAGAATGGGAGAAGATATTTGCAAACTATGAAATTGACAAAGATCTAATATCCAGAATCTATGAGAAACTTAAGCAACTCAACAAGCAAAAAACAACCCCATTAAAAAGCGGGCAAAAGACATGAACAGACACTTCTCAAAAGAAGACATGCAAGTGTCCAACAAACATATGCAAAAATGTTCATCATCACTAATCATCAGAGAAATGCAAAGCAAAGCCACAATGAGATACCATCTCACATCAGTCAGACTGGCCATTATTAAAAGGTCAAAAAATAACAGGTGCTGCAAGAATGTGAAACAACAAGAATATTCATCCACTGTTTGTGGGAATGTAAACTAATTCAGCCCCTGTGGAAAGCAGTTTGGAGATTTCTCAAATAACTTTAGAGAGAACTACCATTTGACTCAGCAATCCCATAACTGAGTCTATTCCCAAAGGAAAATGAATTGTTCTGCAGTAAAGATACATGCACTTGTATGTCCATTGTAGCATTATTCACAATGGCAAAGACATGAAATCAACCTTGCTTGGTTCTTATCAACAGTGTATTGGACAAAGAAAATGTAGTACACACACACCATGAAATACTATGCAGCCATAAAAACAACGAAATCATGTTATTTGCAGCAACATGGATACAACTGGAGACTGTTATTCTTATCAAATTAATTGGCTACAGAGTGTCATAAAGATAAAAATAAGAGCCACTGGGAACTACTAGATGTGAGAGAGAGGGAGGGGAAATGATTGAAAAATTACCTACTGGATACTATGCTCAATACCTGGGTGACAGGATCATTCATACCCCGAACCTCAGTGTCATTAAATAAACCCACATAACAAATCTACAAATGTGTTGCCTGAATCTAAAATAAAAGTAAAAATTATTTTTTTAAAACAATTGTGACTGATGGTCCTTGAAATTTGAAAATAGAAATATTGTGTCAGACAAACTTCTACAACAATGGAAGCAAAAAGCATTTTACTAAAGCCAGGCTTGGATTATGACTGGCCTGATGTAAGACAGAATCTTCTCTCAGATCTAAACCAGTACCCAGTTCTTTGCTCCTGGATAATGGCTATAGTTTCTCTGCATTTTACTTTTGCCTAATTGTTCATAAGCTGAGAACACATTTGTAACCATTCTCAGCCTTCTTGAATCCAAAACAGCCTCTCCATTTTGGCTTCTGATGTCCTGCACACAGATGTCTTGGACTTTTCATTCCCTGGCCTACTTCAGGGTTTGCTGACTGTGTGGTGAGGTGCTGCTGTCGGTGTGTTTTTAATGGGTGAATTTTTTAAAAAAAAATATTCCAAAGTTCCATTCTTAGATTCATTGCTAGACCCCACACCTTTGCAGATGTTTTGTTTGAGTCAATATTTTGGTAAAACTTGAAACCACTGGACTGAATTGACCAAATTTGAAATGTACTCTAACTGCTCTTGTGCACAGACATTGAAAGAAGAATAAAGAGAACAATAAAACAACCTTTATATTATTTCAGATAGAGTTTATTTTATAGAAAAAAATTGCAACACATTTATGTCTTGAGAAGCAAATGTTTAAACATTCCCAGTAATACTCTTGACCTTAGATACTACAGATTCACTTAAATAATACAGTGACTCCACAGGCAACTATAATATTGAGATGATTTAATAGACAAAAAAACCCCTAAAACATTAAAATGTGATTGATCTGGCCAAGATAAAGCAGCTAGTTAGGAGCAGAGCTGGGATAATAAACTAAGGCTAATGACTTTCAGTTTAGGGTTCTCTCTAAATAGGCTATGCTGCTTCATGGCAACACACACACACAGATACATACACACACAGACACACACACACATACTTATTTTCAAGTTGAAATACAACCCATTAACAACACATATCACATAGAACAGTATTTTTCTCTACCTACCACAATGTTATTTTTAAAAGACTAAAGATACATAAATCTATATTATACATTACATATTAGGAAATGCTAATAAAATGCAAGCATAACATTAATCTTAGCTATACAAAAATGAATTTTTATTAATTTTTATATATTTACCAGTCACTACAATTCAGACCAATATAAAGTGTAAATTTACTGTATATTGTCATATATAGCATATTTAGAATGAAAATCTAAGTGTATGTCTCAATAGATATGTTTTCCATATGCCATTTGTATTACAAAATGTAATTGTACCATTTACTATATTGTAATATTTTACATTAATACAATTATTTTAATTGCCATATTCTTGCATAAACTATCTGGTCTTCCTGTTTACAAGTGAAAAAATGCATTATTTCTTCCTGTTGTGAAGTCAGAGGAACTCAACATGGTAAAGTAGAGATCATAAGGGGTAAATGTGATACATATTGAGCATCCCTAATCTGAAAATCCAAAGTCTGGAATGATCCAAAATCTGAAACTTTTTGAGCCCTTGGATGATGCCACAAATGGAAAATTCCACAGCTGGCTTTAGGTGATGGGTGTCAGCCAAAATGCAGTCAAAACTTTGTATCACACAAAAAATTATTTAAAATATTTTATAAAATTACTCTCAGGCAATGTATATATAAGCAGCATAAGAAACATTCTGATCTTAGTGTTTAGACTTCGGTTCTGTCCTCAAGATATCTCATTATGTATATGCGAATATTCAAAATACACACACATACACAAATCCAAAATCCAAAATGCTACTAGTTTCAAGCATTTCAAATAAGGGTCACTAAACCTGTATATAACTACTACTTCACTATTAATGAAAACTAGGGATATTAGAATTTAATAATACCTGATACATACTTCCTTTTTCTTTTTCTTTTTTTTTTTTTTATTATACTTTATGTTCTAGGGTATATGTGCACAACGTGCAGGTTTGTTACATATGTATACATGTGCTGTGTTGGTGTGCTGCACCCATTAACTCGTCATTTACATTAGGTATATCTCCTAATGCTATCCCTCCCTGCTGTCCCCTCCCCACAATAGGCCCCGGTGTGTGATGTTCCCCTTCCTGTGTCCAAGTGATCTCATTGTTCAGTTCCCACCTATGAGTGAGAACATGCGGTGTTGGGTTTTCTGTTCTTGCGTACTTTCTTAAAAGAATAAACTTTAAGTATTTGTAAAGAATCAGATTCTTCTGAATGTCACTGACCACCTTGACTCACAAAATTCACCAGCATACATAAGCAAAGTGGAAGTGAGTCCAGACTGCACCTTTAAAGACCAGCAAGTCTCTCAGCTCCTGTCTTCTAGGAATGCAACACTTCCTTACAACATATTTAGAAAATAAAAGGTTCTGTGCTACGGTTTTATGTCTAGTCTATATTAGAAACACTTCCACATTTTTTACCTAGTATACAATTTTACAAGCAAAATTGACTGATAAAATATATAGTTTATGTAAAGTTATATTTATTAATGCACAGTGTGATTCCAAACATTTTCAATTATTCTTCGTATTTTTTAAATTCCCAAGTTAAAGCCTCTTTCAGATATACTGAAGTGAACAAACTGAGTACCAATTGGAAATGATTGCTAAGATTTTCATTGCTAGAGTGGGAAGATCATTAGATAAACAGCACTCTTTTTTTTTTGCTTTATTTTAAACTTCACTAGGTTTGCTGCATTATTATAGGAGCCGAAAGAATCACTGTTTCAATACATTGAACAGTGAAATCAAAAGTATCAACTAGATCAATGGGTCTCTAATCACAGTCACAAAAGTGAAACCAATTATGTGTTTTGTTTTTCATTCAGAATGAGTGTCATTCTGATGACATAGTTTTCATGGCTAAATCATATATTCCCAAAACTAATTAACTAGAGCTATATCTTACTGGGTCTTTAATAGTCTATATAGTATAATGTGTAGATTACTTATAATCAAGCAAAATACCCTATTATTCACATCTGTTTTTTCTTTAAGATTCAGAATAAACATATAAAAACACTTTATCTGTAGGATGCAGCTACTCTGAATAAAAATGCATTCTTAATAGAACTTTTCCTTTTCTATGTACCATTTGGTTAGCAAAACAAATGAAAAATGTTAATTAGCCTTAAAGACACTGACAAACAACATTATCTGTTTTAAAGGATAATGCACTTTGACAGATGAAAATAGTAATAACCCTAAGTTTATTTTACTCTATTTATATTCCATCCATTCAATAAACAAGATCATTTTGCAGAACTTACGCTGCAGATAAAACTCAAATTCCTTGAGTACAACTTAAGACGCACACTAGGGTGACAGCAATCTGCATTCATTTTCTAAGCAAATCACATCTATGAAGCAATGGGGCAGTCAGCCAGAAGTCACTAGGGACAGTGGGGCTATGGCTGATGAAAACACACTAAAATAAGGATAAAAATTTTGGTAAAATAGAAATAAAAAAATCATAAGTAGAATCAGTGCAGACATAGACAATTTATGACTGCCAAGGTTTGTACAAGCTTCTCTGATGATGACTTGGGTGAGGGTCAGGGTGGGGCTACCTTTTGTAAAAATCATTGATGGGGGACCAGTTCTTTAAAGTTAGAATCCATCTGCTCTGGGTACTCAGACATATGCCAATTTCATAGTTCTTATAAATATTGTTGAATAGAGAATTTGTTAATTATTTTAGTACCTATATAGAATTAGAATATCTGAAAGCAGGCTGAGATCAGAAACTGAAAAAGCTCTTGTATTAACAGAGCCTGGGTGGAGGAAGAGCCAATAATAGTTTGAGATTAGGGATTTAGGAAACTGTAACAAACCAAATATGAATAGGGAGCCAGGAAATAAAGATTGAAGCAAATATTTACAAATTCTAATAAATAAGTTAAAAAAAAATCCTACAGTAACAAGCGTATCCTTAAATTCCATCAAAAATTTGTGAATAATATCTGCGTGACATGTACACTTCACTGGGGACTTATAAACTGATCACCAGTAATGTTTCTCCTCTGTATTTTAGAGGAACAATGTTCAAAGCCTAGTGTCTAACACTGATGAGAAAATTGAACAAACACACCAAAGAAATAGTTCAGAGGCATTATAACCCATCCACGTAGTCATATTTTAAGTCTTTGTACTAGAAATGTTTATCCCAGAAAAAGAAAATCAGCATTTTTCAGAACCTAATTGTTGGCTTTCCTACAAGTGCCTTATTGACCTACAGTTGGAGTTAATTAAAATGTCTGACCAGGGTGCTTCCTAAAACAGAATCAGCATGATTTATTCCAAAAAATTCTGGCAATTTCTTAATTGCTTTGGGACTAAAAAGATTGATTCCAACCTGATGATGTTTTACTGGTACTAAATTTTACCTGGGTGATGGGAAGGGGACTCTAAGTTAATGTGCTAAGATTTATTTCCGTAATTACATCAGTTGAATTTGACCCAAACCAGTTTATGATATTGAATCCCCTGATGGAGTATCGTAGATTTAGTTCCCATAAGGAAACTCTTTTGATCATTCTAGGAATTAGTGAAACTGGGAATCTAGCCACATCTGATTAGTTTGCCCAATTCTGATGTCAGTGCATTATAGCCATCCAATAAACCAGTGAAAAGTTGTGTCACACAAGATTCAGAGAGCTACAAATCTTCTTCCTCACATTAACTGTTTAATCTTTGTCCAGTTATTTGAACTTTGTAAATCTGAATTTCTCCTGTGTGAACTGAAGGTCACACCACTTGGCTACAAAGTGTGTCCAGTGTGTGGCAGACTCAGGGAGTGTCATAGATTTTCAAGAGATTGGAGCTAAATCCAGGAAAGCCTATGGAAGCAGTGGGCTCTGTCTTTGGTTGTGCCTGAGAGTGACCTGCGGGGGTGTGCTCATGCACCATTGCTCAGGCTCTCCCTCTGTTACAACATCCTGGCTAGGAATGGTTCCTGCACATCAGCAACCATTCAAAAGCATGCCAGGCTAATGTCCTGCCACGAGCTACCTTAGGAAAGCATTTCATGTTAGTACTAAAAGGGCTCACAAGGACTTTCTCCTTAGTGTTTCTGAAATGCCTGTCTTTAGTCTCGCTGTGTCAGAATCACTTTGGAAACACATTCAGAACATTCATTTTCTTACCTCACTTCAGTTACTGAATCAGCGTCCCTATGGGTTTGCTTTGGAACCTGTACAGTTAACAAGATCCTTGAGCAATTCTACTCAGCTATAGTTAAAAACCACTTAAGCAAAACTGGTTTCCTTGTCTATTAACATTCATACATGAGAAAAGGCAGGCCTAGAGAGGAGAAATGACTTGAGCAAGGTCACCTAGCAGTTAACTCTGTAATGACAGAGTCATTACAGAAATCCAATTCTCCAGATGCTCATTCTAGTGCTATTGCCAAGACACAGCTTTTACTGCCGTGGAGTAAAATAATAAGAGCTGGAAACCAACTCCTGATTTCACTAATATGATGTCATCAAGAAGCACGATTGTGGAAAATAAAGGGGGGTCCTCGGTATTCAACAAAGTTTAAAGTCCTGAAATAAAATAGTACTGGTTTAGAATTACATTTGGCAAGCTAATACATTCTTCTGAATCACAGCCTTCAACTTTACCGGGTCTCTGATAAGACATATGAAGAGACAAAATCACATTTTCTTACTCTGTTGTGCTGAACAATAATTCTCTGTAATATCAGGATTTGGCAGGTGCAGGGGTAAGATTAAAATAAAGGTAGTTGCAGATCTCCTTTCAGTGATCAAAACAAAGTCTTTTGCTTCTTTGAGATCAGCACATCATACCCTCCAGCCAGCTTTGCTGGAAAGATTGACAGGTCACATCATTCAGACCTGCTGTTCAAGAGATAGCCTAATAGCAGTGTATATCAGATCATCTCCAGACTGCAAAGGAGAATAGAGAGTGATTGTGAGCCCTACTGCAATTTGCATTCATCACACATACCAAGGTGCTTAGGAGACAGACACTGGTAAATGAACAAAGATCAGAATATTTAAGATCAGAAGTAATTGCTGTTTGAAGTGTTTTTGTGGGACAGACTAGAGAATTTTATATGTTATTTTACTTAGTATCATCTGCTGGATGAGTGATAATATATTAAAACATTTTTCAGGATGCAGCAGAGTTACTTGGATTAGATTTTTTTCATAAATAACAGGAAGAACATAGTTTTCCTCACCTTTATTAAGACATAATTGACCAATAAGTTGTATTAATTATAGTATATAATGTAACGTTTTGATATGTGATTACATTGTGAAATAATTACATAATCAACCTTCCATCACATCATGTTTGATATGGAAAGATAAACAAACTCATAATTATCTAACTTGTGAGAAGGAAAAATCATTTCAGCAAAAGTTTAATTGATTGTTTTGTTTAAATTAATGCTAGAGAGATTCTATTTGTAGACAAGCAGACTGGACTATAGCTCCAGGTCTACAAAGGACACACACAGTAACCTTTTCTGGTTGACAACAATTTCTCACAAAAAGACTATGATTTTCACTATATAATTATTTCCACCTCAAAATATTATTTTTTTATTAATGATGGACTCATCTTTTACATTAATTGTGATATGGGCCATTTAGTTTATCTAGAAAAATCTTAAATATAATAGAACAGGATATTTATATCTTTGTAATTGAATTTATGAAACATGAGTATATGAATAACTGTGTGACTTGAAGACTCAATTTATAAAATAAAAATAAATTAGTGATATTTAGAAAAGTGTTTATCTTTGTGTATGTATCTATATGTATATATGTATGTGTATATATATAGAAAAATATGTATGTCTTTGTGTATGCCTATATATGTGTGTGTATACATATGCCTATACCAAGAGACAGAAGAAAAAAGACAGCAAACTAAAAATATCTATATTACTATTACAAAATTGAATTATTGAGAGAACTAAAGCACAGAAACATTCAAAAAAACTCTCAATTAAGCATCTTAAATGCCTAAGAGACTGCCATCTAGAAAATAAGTGGATTGCCATCGCAGGCTTGGGCAGCCTGCTTTTATTCCCTTATCTAACCCCACCCACATCCTGCTGATTGGTCAATTTTAGCAGAGTGCTGATTGGTGCGTTTACAAACCCTGAGCTAAACACAGAGTGCTGATTGGTGTGTTTACAATCCTTTAGCTAGACCCAGTGTGCTAGACAGAAAAGTTCTCCAAGTCACCACTAGGTTAGCTAGATACAGAGAATTGATTGGTGTATTTACAAACCTTGAGTTAGACACAGGGTGCTGATTGGTGTATTTACAAACCTTGAGCTAGACACAGGGTGCTGATTGGTGTATTTACAATCCCTTAGCTAGACATAAAGGTTCTCCAAGTCCCTACTAGACTCAGGAGCGCAGCGGGCTTCACCTAGTGGATCCTGCATCAGGGCTGCAGGCGGAGCTGCCCGCCAGTCCCATGCAGTGCGCCGGCCCAGACTCCTCAGCCTTTTTGGGGTCAATGGGAACAGCCGCAGGTGAGGGGGTGGTAGGGGGCGGTGGTGGTCTGGTGGTTGGGGAGGGTCGGGCTGCGCAGGAGCCCATGGCGCGGGCCGGGGAGGCTCGGGCATGGCGGGCTGCAGGTCCCAAGCCCTGCCCCGCGGGGAGTCAACTGAGGCCCAGCGAGATTTCGAGCACAGGGCCAGCAGACTTGGGCACTGCTGGGGGATCTGGCACACCCTCTGCAGCTGCTGGCCCGGGTGCTAAGCCCCTCACTGCCCGGGGCGGCAGCGCTGGCCGCTCCCAGTGCAGGGCCCGCCGAACCCACGCCCATCCGGAACTTGCGCTGGCCCGTGATCGCCGCACGCAGCCCTGGTTCCCGCCCGTGCCTCTCCCTCCACACCTCCCCTCAAGCGGAGGGTGCGGGCTCCGGCCTCGGCCAGCCCAGGGAAGGACTCCCACAGTGCCATGGCGGGCTGAAGGGCTCCTCAAGCGCCGCCAGAGTGGACACCGAGGCCAGGCCGAGGAGGCGCCCAGAGCGAGGGCTGCTAGCATGTTGCCACCTCTCAATTGTATTATGAGAGATGCTTTGGATGGTAGGTATATACACGTGAATAGATGGGACAGATAATGTTGAGTATGACAATTTCTGCGATAGTCTTCCTCAGGGTTCTGGGATTTGAGAGCAATGTTAAATTCTACTTTGGCAATAAGTTTTTGAATAGTGCATTTCTGGTGAACTGTCAAATGACAAGTGACACGAAGTTTCTTTCATGTCCCTATAAGAAGAGATTGTGTGGAACAGTCCAATAAAAGAAGGCAGCCCTGGGCAAGTGGACCCTGTTTTGATGATATAACATCAAGATTCCTTCCACTCTAAATTTAATGAGATACCCACAGAGCCGAAGAGTCAAAGAGGTTTGCAATATTTATGATTTTCATGCAGTCACTCATGGATGCATTTGCTTAATTCACTTTCAACATAATAAGAATAATATAAAATGGTAATTGAAAACAAGCTCCTGGAGGCTGCAGAACTCATAGGCATTGAGATTTGGAGCTTTAATATACAACAAAGCACAGAACACTTGACAGTCTGGTATCCACTAGTTTCCAAGAAAAGAGTCCAAAAAGCTTAAAAACCGTTTGATTTTATTAGTCTATTGTATTAAATTTTCATGTGAAAAAACACAGTTTATCAGTCAAAAATGCCATCAGTCCATTAAAATCTATTAATATGTGGAGGAAGATTATAAAGTTTTCTTCAGCCAACACTTTTCTGCCCATTTTAAGACTCTAAATGCAGACTTTATGTTGTAATTGCTTGAAATTTGCTTAAAAAAAAAAAAAAAAAAGGAAAACAGAGAAGTTACATAAGACTTAAAAATATTTTCATGTATATTTTATTACTGTGATCTGGTCAGGAAATTACTATTGCATAATGTAAGAATCTGAGATTTTCCTATTATCTTTTTCTAGATGCAAAATGCAGAAATCACCTTGGAATCTCAATAATCTAGTTAGCATAGTACTTAGAAGGTATAAGGCCAATAGCATATTTTTAATATAAGCAAGAGTATTTTAATATGTTTAACACATATTATATAATTTATTCTTTATTCCATATTGATTATTAATGAAATTTAGTTAGATGAAAACCATAATATATATTTCAAAAATTCCAAAGTTCTGTTAAGTGGTTTGGATCTATTCCAATATCAAATCAACTCTTGTAATCTATAGTCTTTTCCCTTATTAACAATAAGCAATGTATTTCTAGCCCTGGATATTAGAATTTGTATGCATCCAATTCTTCCGAATTACCTATTTCCAGAAATTAGACCAGCGAATGCCTCTGTGCTCATAAACTAATCATACATCCATGTTAAGGGGTCCACTGTTGTTGAAGGTAACAAGGACTTCAGAGTGAAAGCAAGCTTGCTTGGAATTTTATTCTGCTGCGTACTGGCTGTAGGATTTCTCATGCCTAGTTTTTATTTGTTTGTTTGTTTTTCCCTGAAATTTATTTTTTTTCCCCAGTGTAAATGGTAATTCCATCATTAACACAAAAAATTCTTATTAACCCGTGATTATATACCAGACACCATACTGAACTCTGAAGTACATTAGTTAAAGTCGCTATGTACATAGAATTAGGATTAAAAGAATCAGATAAACAAATAATAAATGGGAAAATGACTTGGTTTATTGAGAAAAAGGAGTGTTTCTATCCCCCAAAATATATTAAGGCTGAGACTTCAAAGCATGAATAAAGATAATCAGGAGTGGGAGTTTGAGAATCTGAAGGAATACAAGTGCAAGGGTTTAGAGGTTTAAGAAGGAATAAACATCTTTATGTTAGTTGGTGCATAGAATTCAGAGAACGATGGGAACATATGGGATGAAAAACATGGCTTCCTTTTATAGTTCTTGGCAGGATTGGATATAATGTATAAAATATTAACCATATAGTAAGAACTGATAAATAATTAATATGGTCATTATATAATCTATTGCCATGAAATCAGAGTTTAAACTAGATTTTCTAATATAATTTTAGAAAATCTATATAAATAATGAGCACTTAAACTCAATTTAATTTGGTCTTGTGACTACAAACCAACATAAATTTGCTTAATATTCTTCATCTATAATTAACTAAAATAACCATTTAAACTTATTTCCCACTTGGAATCACCTTCTTACAAATTAAAAAGGATGAATGAATATAAAACTGAGAAACTGTAATCACTCATTTTACTAATATGTGAATAAAATTATTAAATAGTTTTTATGAACTTCTTAGAACAAATGGCATTATAATTTTCATTTATATAAGAAAAGATGATTGAACCACCAATTAATTCCATTTAAGCAAACATGCAAATATGCAATTGCTGCTGGAACTAAATGAAATACAGTCAATCTGAAATTTTTAAGTGCTTATTTTTTAAAAATCCAGTATAAATGAATAAAACTGTGAGCTTCTTTCCTATACAACTGATTGTACTTTCTAATCTATGTTCATTTTTGTAGCACAGCCCAGGGCTCATAGATACGGATTAATTTGCTTATTTTAAAGAAGTACTTTTATTGATTCTCAGTGGAAACGTATTTGAAAATTCCCTTTTGCACTGTAACATCACTTCTGTTTTTTAATTTGCCAACAAAACTGTTAAAAACAAAACAAAACACTCCTCACAGTATTTCTAACATTTTGGAGGTATTTATAAAGCTATTAATCTTTTAAAATTTCTCCCCATAAAGTGATTCACTTTTATACATCCTTGCAAAAAAAGACATTTTTACAATTAACTTGATTGCCAACAAAGCATCAATACTAACTTAGGCTTTTATAACAGTTACAACTGAGATTACATGTTCTTAAAATAAAGAATTTCAGAAAGAAAATGGATTATTAGACCAGAATCTATTTTTAGTTGTAAACCAAAAAGTATGTGATTGAATGTAAGGAGTCATTTAAGTTGAAATTACTAGGAATGGCTGATTTTACATCTCAAAAAGTTTTGTTGGCTTAACTTTACATTGAAAGTGAAATAAATAATAAAAAATATATTATCGACAACATAAATTATTAAAGTACTAAGCCTGAGAGAGACCAAAGATGTACAAAATGATACTATTTTATAAAAACTATATTCTGTAAACATGAGTAAAGCATAACTTTCAGAAATTAACCTACTTCCAAAAACGTCGGCATTGATAGCTGACATCTTCCAGGCAAGAAGGAAATTTAGAGCAAAAATATTTCTATTAGAGCAATACTGATTAAAATCTTAACTGAAGCAATTGACCTCTGCAAGAAATATTGCCAAGTAAAAAAAACAGTTTGATATATAAAATTGTTTTAACTCCCAAAAAATAAATATAAACAGAATATATATACATACACATACACACATATAAAATGCATACATATTTATGCATAGATGCATTTATATATAAAAGAAATGCAAATTAGGGTGATGAATAATTTGAGACAACAAACATAGCTATATGTGATTTATATAAATTCATTGTTTTAGATCCTTTTGAATGAATTTTTAAAACTTTTTGTCTGGAAATAATTTCAAAGTTATAGAAAATTTGCAAAAATAGGAATAGCCTAAGGACTTGTAATTTTCATGACCCAGAGTAAGTAAATCAAGAAAGAAAATAAGAAAAAAAGTAGGCAAACTAGGTGGCCCAAAGTAAGGAAATGTAGGAAAAGAAAGAAGTGGGGCTGGGGGAGAAAGAATTGAAAGAAAGATCATTCATAAGAGACATATCTAGAAGTGTGAAATTCACCTTTTGTCTTGAACTGGAAAACTATAAAGCAAAATTAACTCTTTTTCTTTTAAACTATACTTCACTTTCGGGCCTTGGTTGCCTCTTCAGTAAAGATTTTTATCTTGAGTTGGACATACTCATAGAGATAGTAACCCTGTCATTGGTCCTCCTACAAAGGCTCTGGCTACAGAAACATTGAGCCAATTTGATTATAACAAACCTGCCCCTCCTACCAAGACTTACTGCTCCAGCTTTCCCATAGACAACTGACATTGGCTACGTGAGTTTGTGTTTTAGCTCTTTCAGTTGCTCATTTCCATTTAATTTAATTTAAATTAATTTTTCTTAAGATAAAAACATGGACAAAAAGAGTTAACATAAATGTTCGGAATTAGTTATGGACGTATAAAATTATTCTTAAATCCTTAAGGAGCAATTTATTATACAGGTATTGCCTGGGAGTTTTCTGGAAATATATTTGCTGGAGTATAGTTGCAATCCTTTGTATAATGAATGAAAGGAATTATGGAGGTTGCCCTGTTTTTTCTCTATGGAATCTTTGAGGCTTCTTATTTGTCGATTTTGTTTTATTTTCCTTTTGAAATTAATTAATTAATTGGTATCAATGAAATAGGAACGTGAGAAATAGTCTGGTAAGAATTACTTGGCTGATTGGGCACAGAAAAATGAATACATACTCACATAAACATGCGCATAGATGTCTTCCTAAATTTCACACACAGTTTATTAAATCACTTTATTGATCAATTACTTTTTAAACCTTCACTTAGGTGTACATGCCTGCCATCTTACTCTGGTCATACGAGTCTACAAAGTTGACATACACAATTAGCAAAGCAGAAGTAGATGATATTCCCTAGAGTGAGCTAATTCTCAATTCTTTCTCTGCTAACTGTGATGTGCTTGTGTGTTCAGGCATGACATGGTTTGGCTGTGTCCCCACCCAAATCTTATCTTGAATTGTAGCTCCCATGATACCCATGTGTTGTGGGAGGGACCCAGTGGAAGATAATCGAATCATGGAGGAGGTTTCCCCCATACAGTTCTCTTGGTGGTGAGTAAGTCTCACGGGGTCTGATGGTTTTATATAGGGTTTCCCCTTTCACTTGGCTCTCATTCTGTCTTGCCTGCTATCATGTAAGTCGTGCCTTTTGCCTTCTATCATGATTGTGAGGCTTCCCCAGCCACATGGAACTGTGTTCCACTAAGCCTCTTTTTCTTTGTAAATTATCCAATCTCATGTATGTCTTTATCAGCAGTGTGAAAATGGACTAATACACAAGTAGACAATGGATTTCTTGAGGACAGAGACTGTGTTCACTGTCCTTTTATGTGTGTGTGTGTATGTGTGTATGCGTGCATACTCTCTATAATAAGAGTACTCTCTGTAGTGTGTAGAACGTGGGAAAAATTCATACTGTATGATTTCTTATCTTCACAATTCTCGATATTTTTGGAAAGATTATACTGAATTAAAACAGGTGTCAAAGGCAGGTTTGAAGACAAAGCTAGTTAAAAACAACTAGGAGGAGGGGGATTAAGATAAGGTCATTCGTGAAGATCGTTCGCTTTTTGTCAGAGAGGATGGTGTTTGCGGTACAGGGCAAATTCAAGCTAAGATTCAGATACAACTCTTCCCTTTCATTTCATAAATGCCAGCAACTCAAGATCCCGCAATACTCAGGGAGTAGAACAATAGGCCTGATTTATCATATTCCAGTGTCTTTAATACATGCTGCCTTGAAGTGAATAATTGTGGTTTGAAGAGATAATGTGTATGTATGGTTTAGCAATTCCAGTTGCTTATTTCTGTTTAACTTAATTTCTCTGAAGATAAAGGACAAAAGGAATTGACACAAATGTTCAGAATTAATTATGGATTTATAAAATCATTTTTAAATCTTTAAAGAGCAATTCAATATACTCATTTGTACTAAAAGAGACAGGTAATTTTTCATTTGACGTATTTATTGGGATTTTGCATACTTGTGCTCCAGGGAGTACATTTATCATAAAAGATGGTATAGTGGTAATCCCTGGATTAGTGTGACATGACAGCCCTGGGGTTTCCAGTGGAGTCAATAAAGAGTTCTTCATTTCCCTGCCTGAGTAAATGAACTCATTATTAAGTAAGGAATGACAACAACAACAACAAAAATTATCAATAGATAGAAAATGAAAATTATGACTCATAACTTGTAAAGACTAAGATAAAAAATGTTACTTGAGGCAGAGTAGATATTCAAAATATTTAACAATCCTGTGGCAAAGTCTTAGAATATTCAAAATGGTAGCATCCAAGCATAACAATTTTAAGGCCATATGAGCATAATATCCACCCTGAGTAGTTTGGACAGAATGACCTCGGTCTCTCCTATCCACAAGAGAAGTCATGTTAAGACAAACCACTTAAAGAAAAGGTTACAAAGCAATTATGTCTCACCCAATTACATCTTGATCTTTGTAAAACTAGCTGAAAAAACAAATTAATCCTCCTGGAATGTTCAATACTATAACTCCACCACTCCACCTACTCACGAAGGAGGGTGGAAATTAACGCCACCCACTCACAAAGGAGGACTTTGATTAACTAACCAGGTAACAAATGTCACATCAATGGGAGGAATAAAGGCTGAGACATGATACAGGCTGAGTTTAGACAGGCTTAGTAAACAACTCTCCTAGAGGAAGAAATATCAAGAGAGGAAGGGAAACATTCCTTGCTGTAAATATCTCATCTTAAATGCCATAAGATATCCATAGCATGGAAAAAACAAATAGAAAAGCTAGAGAAAAACTAAGTCAAATAAATGAAATATTGACCCATAATTATACTTGGCATTCTAAGTTCATCTGACATTTATTTTAAATGAACAAAAAATACTCTAGAAAAAAAAAAAACAGGCTTTGCATTTACTATCCTTAGAAATATACAATTTTATCCATAATTAAAATACCTGGAAATGTTATGCAGCTATAGGTAGCTAGCTATGGATATACACATAGAATTTTGTAACTAACATGTGAAATATACAATGTTAAATAAGCTCCTGCTTTCTTTTGCATCAACATAGAAAGACCACTTTATATATACTTGTATCTTTAAAAAGTTTTAATGACTTAGTGAAGGTCATCCAGCTAATATGAGGCAGAGTCAGGACTAGAAGACACAAGTCCTGTTACCAATAAATTTCAATAACTATAGGATATTTGATATGAGTGAGGTCCTGTACTGAGGGCTTTTATGTTGTTTATTATCCAGTTGGACATACGTGTTCTTCTTCTCTGCCTTCTAGATTTTACAGATTCTAGCACTTTTTAATCTAGTTTCTAAATGTTGATTGACATGTCAGTCTTTTGATTAAGGGTACTGACACTGCATGTCCATTCATATATGCTAGCACCAAGAAGTGTGCCTATGGCCACAGAAGAGCAGAATAGTCATATATGATTAAAGTGAGCAAATGTCACAGTTTTCTCAAACAGTTCAAATCCATGCCTGTTATTTCAACTTTATTTATATTTGCCTTGCTTTCAAAAATCTTCCTGCTTTGGTGTAAATCACTTGACCATCCCGGTAATTAATGTGAGTGTGTGGCTGGTTTATGAAGGATTACTGGAAGAAAGAGGCATATTGGAATCACTTTCATGAATAACCTTGTAGGTCATGCTACGGAGTTTAGACTTGTCTGTAGTTAATAGGAAACCACCCAGAAGCTGAGGAGTATTTTTAAAAATCGTATTGAAAGCTGTTTACCAATTCTGCCTGGATCAAAAGCATGCACTGTTCTGTATACTTGACCATATTATCTAAAGATGGCTGTATAGTTTAGGCTGTATCAATGGATGTATCAACTTAAAAACATTAAAAACTATATCTTCCAGAATACGCTAATAGCTAGCAAAATTTATCCTCAGTAATTTCTTTTTCTTTTTTTTTTTTCATTTTGTGCTGTGAAGTATCCACATAAACAGATAAGAAATCTTATTAGAAGTACACCATGCTTTTGGAGGTTTATTATATATTAATCCATGGTGCCATTTCAAAGTATTAACTTCACTAATGCTTATTTACTGTGGAAAAAAATTTGTAAAGTGGACGCCAAATGGACGCCTTCGAGTTACCTAGAAAATTCCCTTGCTGAGAAACAAAGTGTTACTTCTGTGGACTATATCAATTTGTGAACTTTACAAAAAGGTTTGGTTTGACAGGCAGAGTCCCTCTGAAGAGGCAGTAAACTGCTATACTGAGAAAGCAGCAAATAGCTGAAGTTGAGAGAAAGGTAACAGTCCACTAAACGAAAGGCCATCAGCTTTACTGTGACACCAGCATGATTCTGATCTCCAGAAGGAAAATTATATTGAAAACTCTCTAAAAATGTAAAAGAAGTAATGTCAGAGTCTTTAGTTAAATGATAATTAAAAATCTAAACATACAGTATCAAATGCTGATGAGTATTGTTTCCATGGAAAATGTATTAGAAAGATGATGGAATGAATGAGTCTTCTAATTTTTTTGGATAAGTTGTATGATAGTGTTTACTAATTTAATTGAAGAAATTTACAATTGACAAATTATTCAATATTTATCTTGTTTTATTTTAAAAAACGAACATAAAAAGGGAACATTATAATTTAGTTGATAGACATTATATATATAAGCTTTTACAAAATATATTAATTCCTGCTACTAATTATATTTCATAGGAATAGCATCTATTTTCAACTAATAGAATCCATTTCAGAGGAAAAATTTTGTGACACACAAATGTTTTCGATATATTAATTGTCAACTAGATATCATTGCCAATGTAAGTGACACACATAGTGTTGTCTTTCTTTTCTTTCTTCTTTTCTTCCTTTTTCTTTCTTCCTTTCTTTCCTTCTTTCCTTCCTCCTCCCCTCCTCCCCTTCCCTTCCCTTCCCTATTTCTTTCTCCTCCCGCTCCCCTCTTTTTGCCTCCTCTCCCCTCCTTTTCCCTTTCTTTTATCTGGAGGTCAGTGGTGCAGTCACTGCTCATTGAATGCTCAACCGGCTGGGCTCAAGCCATCCCACGTCAGTCTCCCAAATAGCTGGGACCACAGGTGCATGCCACCATACCTGGTTAACTGTTTAATTTTTGGTAGAAACAGGGTCTCTCCATGTTACCCAGGCTGGTCTTGAACTCCTGACCTCAAGCACTCCTCCCCACCTTGGCCTCTCAAACTGCTGGGATGACAGGTGTGAGCCACTGCGTCTGGCCTGTGTTTTACAACATTCTAAAAAATCTACATGTGGGCCACTTGCATAATGATTAGAGCCCCAAATTAATTCCGCTAATTACATTTGCCTTTGAAATCCTGAACTATGATTGGAATCATGTATTTTGTACCTCTTAACCCATCATCCAATTCAAATCAACTGCTTTGTTTTTAAAGATAATATATCTAAAACACTCATTTAGCTCAAAGGTAGGTATAAAAAGAAAAGAAAAAAGACATTTGGGGCATGCAAATGCATGCGCATCAGTATGCTAATAGTCTGGAAATGACATCATTTAGTTTTATAAAAAAATAGAAGCACAGATTATTTATTTAATGTATGTGTGTATGTTTATATGTACAGGCAATTCTTGTTATAGGTGGTGTGTATGTTCTGCAAAGTTGCCACTGTTAACTGTTGCAGTGAACCATGGTCATGCCAGTGCACTCCAGCCTGGGCAACAGAACAAGACTCTTTTCTCAAAATAATAATAATAATAACTCTCTTGGTCCCTCATCTCCTTTCAGAAACTCCTCTGCTTCTCTGCTACCACTCACTACAGAACTTCCTTAAAATAAGTGGGTTACAGTTTTAAAATATTTCCTCCCTTTCTGTATGCTGTCTCTTCACTTTGTTGTTTCCTTTGATGTGCAGAAGCTTTTTAGTTTGATTTAATCCCATTTGTCTGTCTTTGCTTTTGTTGCCAGTGCTTTTGAGGTCATATAAAAGAATTATTGCACAGACCAATGTCATGAAGCTTTTTCCTTTCTGAAAAATCTAGTAGTTTCATGGTCATGAGATATAAATTGAAGTTTTAAATTCATTTTGAATTGATTTTTGTATATAATGAGAGATGGAGTCTAAAAACTCATAACTCTGTGAGGTAATGCATTTGTTTATTAGCTGGACTTAATCTTTCCATAAGATATATACTTGAAAACATTACTTTGTACAAGATAAATAGGTATGATTTTACCAGTCAATTAGAAAAAAAAAATTAAAAGTGGATTAGACTCACTGTTTCCAATTTCTCTATCACTTTCTCTTTAGATTATTAGACCAATAAGGAGAAAATGATTGCTTTAATCAGTTTTTGCCCCTACCATTTCATTAAAACTCATCTTGACAAGACCCGCAATGACTTCCCCCTTGCTAAGTCAAATGATTCGTTCCCAGTTCCCAGTCCTTATCTTATTTGACTTGTAAGTAGTATTTAAAACCATGAAATTCTGTCCTCTCAAAAATTCTTCCTTAATATGCATTTCCAAATACCATAGTTTAGTTTTTTTTTTTCCTATATATACATTTATCTGAGTCTTTGCTTTTTCCTCCCTTAGCTATGTTCACTAAACATCGGAATTCCCAAGCCTACCCCTTATTTCCCATATACGCTTACTCTGTATATTATTTCATCCAATCTCATGGCTTTAATGTTTATGCCAATGACTGCTAAATTTTTAGTGCCTGGGCCCTCTCTCTTGAACTCCAAGCTCAAATATTCTCAACATCACTACTTGGATGGCATAAGAGATATGCCAAACATTTTTTAAAAATTGAATTAATCTTCCAATCCTCTGTCCCCTCTTTAAGACCAGATACTTAGTCTAAAGCCAAAGGTATTTTCATTCTCTTGTCTTTATTATCAAAAGAAAAATCTTGCAACTTTTCCTCCACTGCCACCATTCTGTGCTAAAGCTACAATGACCTCTTGTTTAATAGCTACTATCCCTGTCTCCCTTTTACTTTCCTATTGTCCATTCTCAATACATAAGCTAGAGTGATATTTTTTAAAACATACCAGACCCTGTCACTCCTCTGCTCACAACCCTCCCACGGTTGTTCATCTCATCAAAAGTAAAAGTGAACTCTCTGGGATGGCTCAAAAAGTTCAGCATTCCTGAACCTTCGTAAATTCCCGAGTCATTTGCTACTATTCACCCCCTTGCTCACTGCATTCGAACTACATGAGGCGTCTCTCTCTCTCTCTCTCTCTTTTTGTTGTTTTTTGAGATGGAATCTTGCTGTGTCACCAGGCTGGAGTGCAGTGGTATGATATTGGCTCACTGCAACCTCTGCCTCCTGGGTGCAAGCAATTCTCCTACCTCAGCCTCCTGAGTAGCTGGGATTACAGGTGTACACCACTATATCTGTCTAATTTTTGTATTTTTACTAGAGACAGGGTTTCACCATCTCGGCCAGGCTGGTCTCGAGCTCCTAGCCTCGTGATTCACCCACCTCGGCCTCCCAGAGTGCTGGGGTTACAGGCATGCGCCACCATGCTCAGATACTTTTTTTCTCTCCGATGCGTAGATCTTTGTTTCACAGATAATCTGCATGCCATCTGCTCCCTCACTTTCTTCAGGTCTTTCCTCTCAAATTACCATTTCAATAAAACTTCATTTACCAACCAATTTACAATGGATAAACAAAACATCTACACTTTCTACAGTTCTTCCTGCTTTATAGTTGTCAACTGAAATTATCATCACCTGAAAAATATCAAATCACTTATTTACTTCATTGGCAACCTGCTGACTAACAGAGCGTAAGCGCTATGAGGTCAGAGATGTCTGTTTTGTTCTCTACAATATATACAGCACTTAGTAAACATGTACTGGATGAAAGAATGAAAAGCAGTTGTTAAAATGATGGTGACTTTCATACTGGAGAGCACTTTGGAATGGAGGAAATAAAGTAAATCTCGCTTTAGAAATTATTATTTTTTTGAACAATTTGTGAACATACTGGCAAATATTCACATTGCAGTAAAAACGGGTCTGGCTATAAGTAACTGTCTCTGATCTAGCTCAGTGCTCAATGGAATTGAAAATGTGTTCTATGACCTTAGTCACATCGCTATTCTTTCCCCAGAGCAGCTATTCTTAATTTATGCTATTACTATTCACTTATGTCTCCTAAATCACCTCACTCTCAGTAGGTGATTGGGATTTAACTTCAAAAAGAAAACAGTTATTAAAAGTGAAAACACTCAATTTTGTAAAATCCTGACCTCCGAAATTAGCGATCCGAATTCATCTTTTGTGTTTTTCATTTCACAGTGCCTTCTCCTCTATTATTTTACCTAATAGAGGATCAGGAAGAAAGTCTTTTCTCCTCTCTAATCAGCAGGCTGTAAGTGTGATAGGCCGGATCTCCTGGTAATCTGAAGCTCTGTCTCAAAAAGGAGCTGGTTTGAAACATTAAAATCAACAGGGAGTTTGAAAAATATAGGCAATAAATATTGGCTTCATAGCACAATGCATGAAGTAGGTGCTATTATTTCCACTGTTTATAAACTTGCAAATTTAGACAGAGAGTCCTTAAGTAACCTGCTAGTAAGTTGTTGAGCTAAAGTTTGAACCCAGGCAGTCTGGCTCTAGAGTACACGTTTTTAACTGTCATACCACACTGCCAAATTTATGCTGCAAGGTCATGAATGAGTTGCCATGCTTGTTTATATATTGGTGCTTTGTAAGTCTGGAACCTCAACCATCTCTGAGTCAGAGCATATCAATATGGAATAACCATTGAGTTTCTGAGATATTATAGTAATTTACCCTCTTCTAGGAATCAAGAGACTTCACTGAAAGGCAGAAACCAAAGCTAAATGTGTAGAATAATTTCAGAATCCTAGATTATGGCTATTAGCATCCAGCAATTCAACTCTGATTTGACAGCAGGAGCCATCCCTTGGGGCCAGGATATGGCCTGAAACCCAATCAGATGTTTTTCATTCAAATAGTCCTACCTTCTTAACTGTGATCATTTCCTTCAGCTACATCTTGCCACAGATGCAGCAATCCTTACTTTGTTTTATCTTTTGGGCAGAGCAGACACTAAATATCATTTCAATATAGCTTGCAGTTTAAACACAGTACAATTCATACTTAATGCAATCTCATTTAATCTGTGTCTATGCCCTTGTTTCTCCTGGCCACAGCATTTCAATATAGTTAGTACTAGGTAGCTTTTCCTGCCTATAATCGTAAAAAGCACAGGGTCTTTTGCAGAGCGGTGAGTAAGGTATTTAAGCTATTGAGGTTTCTCAGTGTTTCACTATTAAACTTTATCCCTATGTTTTAAGGAAAGCTGATAGCTCTCTGGCTGTCATAAGGACAATGTGTATAATAACCTCTTTTGCTTCCCATGGGAGAGTCGTGTTTTTCTTTCCCTCTTTAAAGACTATCATACAATATTATAATTTTATACATTTAAAATTTTAGTATAAAATTATAAGTTATTTTATTGCATAGATCTGTGAACATGATAAAGGCAGAATAATAGTCTATAAAATTCAGCAAAAAGCTTTTGGATACTAAATAGTCTAAACATTGATATGATTTATACTTACAGTTACTTAAGTCAGCACTGCATTTTGCCAGAGTAAAGTTGAGCTTATCTACATAGATTCAATAAAAATTGTTTTTCAAAATGATTAGCTTATCCTTCTTTTCACTTATAAGCATATTTTTGATTATAGTAATCTTTCCAAGTAGTTAATCTTTCTAAAGAAATCATTAAGTGAATTCACACAATATTGTGAATTCAAATGTGATTTTAAAACATTGTTATGTCAGTATACTCTCTTTACCTGTTTAGTGTAATGCTGGGCTGATTTCTGCTCGAGAATCCTTGCTGTAAGAATTGTTTCCTCAGTTCCTTTTATATCTGTATCTCTCTCTCTGTCTCTCTCTGTGTGTGTGTGTGTGTGTGTGTGTGTGTGTGTGTGTAGCTGCTATAGAAGGGAATTGGAAATCAGGATGATTTTTATTACCACCATTATCTCTCATTTGTCTTTTGAAAGGGTTTCTATTACAAGTCAGTTTGACAAGTATTTATGGAGAAACTGTTATGTATAAAGCACTGTGTTCAATAACACATTGTGGTATGAACTGAATTGTGCCCCCAGCCCTGAACTGAATTCATATATGGAAGCCTAATCCTCAGTGTGATAATAGCTGGGGTTCAGGCCTTTGGGAGGTAATTAGGTTTAGATTAGGTCATAAGGATGGGCCCATCAGGATGGGACTGTATTGCTCTTACAGGAAGACACAGCAGGAAGGTTGTTTGGTCTGTCCCCACTATATGAGGACACAGCAAGAAGGCTGCTGTCCACAGGCCAGGAAGAGAGGCTGTACAAAGTACCTAATTGGTGAGCACCTTGGTCTCAGACCTCCTTGATCCCAGAACTATGAGAAATGAATTTCTATTGTCTGCGCCCCCAAGTCTGTGGTTTTTATTGTGACAGCCTGAGCAGACTAATACAGGTGGGACACAACATGGGGCGTAATCTACCTCTGTTCTCAAGGAGCTCATTGGAGCTGTAAGATAAGTGAAAAACATAATAGTATAGGGTTTAAAAATATATAGATAAGATGTTACTGGAATTTATAAATAAAATTAATGTTAGCAAAGGACTTTGAGAACTGGCAGGATTTCATAGGAAGATATAGAGTAAAGTCATTCAGAAAGGAACAGGTAAGTAAAAGCATTCAGATAGGAAAGTAGTGGAGTGCTTCCATAGAAGTAAGTAATCCAAGCTGAGAGCACAATGTGGAGAAAAAAGTCAGTATGAGGATTTTAAGACAAAATAGTGACATTAAAGAATATTCCAAATGGAAATTACTTTTACTTAACTCTGCAGAAAAAAATATTATTGGAAGCTCATAGATGTGTATGTGATATGATTCAAGGTATAGTAGGCACTCATGAATTGATCAAAACATTGAACAAAACAGGAAGAATAAGAAGCAATAGTGCAGTAAGTAAAACGAGAATCTAACTTATGTCAGTGATCGAAGATGCAAGGGAAGAAACATGTTAATAAACATCAAGAAAAATAGACATATAAGACTTGGCAAAAAACTTTTTTTAAAGTGAGAAAAATAAATAAGTAAAGGTGATTTTGTATTTTAGGCCAGAATGTATCCATAATGTCACCATTCCTGTACCATCAGGAGTGTGTCATCTACGGCCTACACAAGTGCACACGTGCATGTATGTGCATGCGTATATGCACGTACACACACACACACACACACACACACACTCACTGTCCTGCCTAGAATGTCAGGATAACAAGAGAAAGACATAGACAAGCCTGCACAAAAGGAACTTTGGAAATTAAATAACGTCATAAGGCTTGATAAAGGAAGGAAGCTGATATAGCATACCAAGCCCAGCTGTAGTTAATACACGGATCTCTGAAGCTTACTTGATTCAGATTCTTCTTTCACAAAGTCATTCTTAAGTGGTGATTTCTTCTCTAAAACAACATACCTATCAGAATGGTTAAATAAGAAATAGTGATAAAACCAAATATTGGTAATGATGCAGAGAAACTGGATTGTGCACACATTGGTGGTGGGGATGAAAAATGATTTAGCCACCCTGGAAAATCATATGATTTTTCTTAAAAAAACCAAACGTATTTTTCATACAATACAACAATTGCACTCTTATGACATTCATCCCTGAAAAGTGAAACCACATGTTCCCACAAAACTTTACGTAAATATTCATAGCAGCTTTATTTATAATAACCCCAAACTGGAAGTATTCCAAATTTCTTTTCACATGTTAATGGTTAACCACACTGTGGTACATACATACCATGGAATACTACTCAACCATAAAAAATAAATGAACTATTGATACACACAACAACTGGAATGGGTCTCCAAGGAATTACACTGAGTGATAAAAGTCAGTCTCAAAAGGTTACATATCGATGATTCTCTTATATAAAATTGTTGAAATGATAATCTTATAGAGCTGAAGAAGAGATTAATTATTATCAAGTATTAGGAAAAGGAGGAGGGAAAGAGGTAATATAGCTATGTAGAGTGGTCTGAGGGATCCTTGTGATGATCTGTTTTGTATTTTGACTCTGGAGGTGGTCTTGTGAGTATACATGTGTGACACAATACATTTGCATAGAACTGAATACACATACAAATAAATACATGCATAAAACTGATAAAATTTTAGTACGTTTGGCAGGTTATATCAATCTTAATATACTGTTTGAATATTGCTTTATAGTTCTAAAATATGTTACTATTAGGAGAACTAGGTACAGGGTACACTGGATCGCTATCTGTTACTTCTTACACGGGCATGTGAATGTACAATGACCTTGAAATAAGGAGCAATTACATATACACACGCATACATATGTATGTATTTACACACACACACATATGTGTGTGTGTGTGTTTGTAAATCCTCAAAACAAACACAAACAGTCAAAGGAACAATCATCGTACAAGGCTCTGACATCTGGGAGTAGCAATTGTCAACGTCTAATGCATCCTGGAATACCTGGCATCTTTTGCCGTGTAAACACTAGATACCTACCTACTTCTGGTCTCTCACAAAGGACATTTTTGTTTGTTTGTTTGGAGGAGACACCAAGATCTTGAAAAACTTTACAACAATTTTGGATCAAAAATGAAAAACAAACTTTAGATTGTTCTTTTCCTTCTATAAATGAAAGAAAGTGCTACAGAAGCAGGGTGTCTTAGTTTGGGCTGCTGTAACAAACTATCATAGATTGGGTGTCTTAAACAACAAACATTTATTTCCCATTGTTCTAGAGGCTGGAAAGTCCATGATCAAGGTACCCACAGCCTTGGTGTCTGGTAAAGGCCTGTTTCCTGGTTCATAAACAGCTGTCTTCTCACTGTGTCCTCATATGGCAGAAGAGGCCTCTCTGTGTCCTCTTTTATAAGGGCACTAATCCCATTAATGAGGGCTCTACTCTCACAACCTTGTCACCTCGTAAAGGACCGCCTCCTAATACCATCACATCGGGGATTAAGATTTCAACATATACATTCTGGGGAAACAAAAATCACTTAATCTATATAAGAGGGCAGAAAAGAGAAGAGGAAAAAAGTGTTATGGTAGATTTTAAAATTCCATTTATTTTACAATTAGCTCATGTGTCATCATATACCAATTGTTTGAGCATCTCTTTACTTCCAGATGTTGTTTTGTTTGAGGATGCATACATGTAAGTAAGGTAATTTCTGGATCTTTGGTAGACTTACAATCTAGTGTGAGATAATCATTACCTAGGCCACTGTATTAGTCTATTCTTGCTGTATTAGTCCATTCTACTATAAAGAAATACTCGAGACTGGGTAATCTATAAAGAAAAGAGACTTAATTGGCAAACGGTTCTACAGGCTGTACAGGAAGCATAGTGGCTTCTGCTTCTGGGGAAGCCTCAGGAAGCTTCCAATCATGGCCGAAGGCAAAGACAGAGCAGGCACATCTTACATGACCACAGCAGGAGGAAGAGGGAATGGAGAGATGTGCTACGTACTTTTAAGCAACCAGATCTTGTGAGAACTCACCCACTGTCAAGAGAACAGCACCAAGAGAATGCTGCTAAATCATTCATGAGAAATCCACCCCCATGATCCAATCATCTCCCCCCAGGCCCCACCTCCAACATAGGGATTACAGTTCAACATGAGATTTGGGTAGGGACACAGATCCAAACCATATCAGTCACACACACAGCTCTGTGGAAAGAACTACAACACAGACTTGAGAAATGTAACATAAAGGCTTATAGAAAAGATTTATTATGGCTTTTGGAGGTTGAGAGAATTTATGCAAGATATGTATTTTTTATGTATCTTGAAGTATTCTTAGGAAATTTCCAGGGGATTGGGAACCAAAAACTGCATTTCAAGGAAAATGAGCACCAGGGAATCATGGAAGAATGGATTAGTGATTGAGCTTAATGTAGTCAAGGATACATAATCACTTCAAATTTGAAGGCGTTATGGAGAAACAAAGCAGTTTTCCCCTCAGCAATTCCGGTGCCTTCACCTCAGAACTAGTGAGGAGCTAGGTCTGCACAGAAAGCTTCAAAGCTGCCAATGTGCAAATGTCCAGTGACTATTGTCTGAGCATGGGATGGATGTTTCTCTCCCCAGTGAGGATAAAACGCTCATCAAAGCTCAAATTTCTCAAGCATGGTCACAAGGATCCTGCTGCCTTTCAAGTCACAACATAGGAGTTGGCAGGGATGTTGTTACCTTCTGGAGCACACCCTCATGGGTTCAGCTGTTCTCAGCCCAAAGATACCTCTTCATGGGATGATGGGAATCTGAGGGATGACGTGTTTCCTGATAAGTGTGTGTACATTTTTGCTTTGAGCCTGCACCTTGTGTTGTAACGGATGGTGTTTATTCTCACTTCTTGCTCAAAAGTCAGCACACAAAGTGGAACAAGCATTTTGTTTTATGGAAGCAGCACAAGGGTTATGTGGGTTTTTCCCATTACTAAAGGCAGGTAAGCTGATGTAGCTGGATGGGCTGTTGTCCAGATTATCTCAATGCTAATGTCCACTGGAAACTGAAGCACTAGAGTAGTAGGAATGTGGTAAAAGGAAGCTTGATCATATGAGTATTCTTAATTATCAGCTACTGAAGCAAATGCTTACCATTTCCAGGGAAAGGGGAATGAGATAATGCTTTTATGATGGCATATGAGTCATCTCAAAAAATTAAGTGGCGATCCAGGACCCCAAGAGGTGGCTAGGTTGCCAGACATAATGAACGAAACAGAGAGAGAAAAAAAAAAAAAAAGGAATAACCAGTTGGCTGAACTCCTCAATGAGGCAGAACCTTGTGGTTATCGTTCATGGAAAATGTGAAGGACAAGAAAAAGTGATACACTGTTAAAGCCTAACTGATGAAGTACAGGGAAGCTGCTGGAGCAACGTGGGGGAAATACTTAAAAAGACTGATAGTAAGTCTTTAGGGGAGAACAGTTTGTGGAAGAAAAAAACAAATGGAGAAGGATGCTGAGAAGGTTGAAAGTCAGAAAAATTGGAAGAGAGATTCGAAGACCCCTGGGGAGGGTCTTTTAGGATCACTTGTTTTCCTTTCCACGTTTTCTCTGAAAAACGTTATACCTCCCTGAATCACTGGAATACAATTCTGGGTGAGGCTGTAGAGAATGGCCAAAGTCCTTGGCGTGATTCTTTGAGACTGATCCTCCCTCCAAACCCAAAGAAGACCAGAGCTGCAGTGAAGCCTTTCTTAACTGCCTTCACTGCCAAGGTGGGCTACCAGCCACCTCCTCCTCTGTGGGCACTCTATGGAGAGGTCTCTGGAGATTTCTTCTGATGCAGACTATTATTTCAGGCTTTTCCTATGGCAAGACTGTACTTTGGAGGATAATTTTAGGAAATAGTGTAATATAGAAATACAAGATCTTAAGACCACTTGCACTCAGATACCAGTTGGAAAGAATTCTTCACCCTAGCAGGTACGCATGCTGCATTGTTACACCACAGGATTGAGGTCGTGTAGCCTTAAGGATGAAACTGAGGTGAGGGGCTATGAGCTTGAGTGTGTTCAATTTTCTTTTCAAATATAATAATCTAAAATGTATTGATCAATTCTACCTTTATATTCTAATTTATTCCATCAATCTCCTTTTCTTCTATATTATTACCAGCCAATATTCTGTAGCACGGTATTCTCCTCCACCACCCCTTTAAGGTTGAACTGAATGTTTACTCCATTATTTTTCAGTTTTATTGGTATGAGGAAGATCGCAATGAAAAAAATACTGGAAAATATTATGAGAATATTTTACAGAGAGAGTGCACACTGCTTTTAATTGTGCTTACATGCAAAATAGAAGAATATTGATGCAGATGCAGAAGCAAAGGCATTTTTCTTGTTTTGTTTATGACAAGAAAAGTGATGGTAGCAAATCAACCCAAAGTAAAATGTCTTTATTTCTTGTTCTTAACAATCCTTGTGGCTGGTTGGGTGCCTCTTCTCAGAAAGATACTTGAAGAAACCAGTCTCCTTCATTATCATAGCCACGCCATCTTCTAGATCAGCAGTCCCCAACCTTTTTGGCACCAGGAACAGGTTTCGTGGAAGACAATTTTTCCACAGATGGGAGCAGAGATGGTTTCAGAATAACTCAAGTGCATTACATTTATTGTGCACTTTATTTCTATTATTATTACATTGCAATATATAAGAAAATAATTACACAACTCCCCATAATGTAGTATCAGTGGGAGCCATGAGATTGTTTTTTCGCAGCTGGATAGTCCCATCTGGGAGTGATGGGAGACAGTGAGAGATCATCAGGCATTAGACTGTCATAGGGAGTGTGCAACCGAGATCCCTTGCATGTGCGGTTCACAATAGGGTTCGCACTGCTGAGAGAATCTAATGCCACCACTGATCTGACAGGAGGCAGAGCTCAGGCAATAATGTAAGAGATGCGGAGTGGCTGTAAATACCGATAAAGCTTTGCTCGCTTGCCTGCTGCTAACGTCCTGTTGTGTGGCCAGGTTCCTAACAGACCATGGATCATTACTGGTCTGTGGCCCAGGGGTTGCGGACCCCTGCTCTAGATTCTTGTGTGTCTGGAGACATTTATCCTGTTGTTGATCGCCACTTTCCTAGGTAATTAGCACATCAAAGACTTTGCATCCCTTTCTGCTAAATCAGGTTGTTGCTAGACTAGCTAAGAGAGGATCCCTTGGATTATCCAGGACACAGCAAGGAATAAAGCAAGCCAACACATACCAATGATCAGAGTGTCTGTGTGTGTGTGTTTGTGAATATCCAATAATAATTACATTTAGCATTTTCCTATGCCATTGAAACTAGCAATAAATGAAATGGGCATTCAACTCAAGATAGCAAGGGAAGTATATCTCTTTGATGAAGGGAAAATTATATGGATAAAACATAAACGATTACATTAAAAGACAGAATATACAGATAGAATGGAAAAAAGCTTTAAAGATCACGATTTTTGCAACAAAGTTTAATTGAGTACATTGAAATTTATGACTACTCCATTGATTAACACTGTTGGAAGTTGGATCATCCTGCATTTCCCAGATTCTGTGGTTTTCCTGTGCATGGTGCATGCCCCTCAGGGAATAGGGTATCTTGCAAAGAGATACTTAATCATGGATAGTCTTTAAATCCTCTACTCCCACATGTACTAGTTCCTGAAACTAATCTACTAAAAAGATGATTGCAGTTATGGCCATTCTCCTGTCCCCTTCACAAACAGTCTTTTTTCCAACTTACAAAAGAAAGGCTTACCTCTCACAAATCATAAATGTTAGTAGAGTGTAAAAACCTCTGGGAATCCAAACAAATTTATAGTTCAAGAGTTGGTGTCAGGAGAGCCTTATCGAATAAAGAAATGGCATTAATAAAAAAATTGTCTTATAAACATTCCTCTTAAAAGCAACTCACAGCATCAGACACTGAACATTTTAGATCATTTAAATAATGTTCCAAGTTCACTCTGATTCTAGAACCGGGTGAAGCGAGTGATAATATTTTATTTAGTGAAATTGCCCCTTCTATTCCCCGTTTATTGACATAGTTACTGGAAGACAAGTCCTGAGAGAACAAGCAAAGGAGACATGCAGAGGAACCCTGCCGTCAGCCGTGCTGGTGTTCATATAAACTCACAGCCAGGCATCGAATTCACTTTCTACCTCAGAATTAGGGCATTCAGGAATTGTAAAAACTATGTTGAGAAATATCCGTCTGCGAAGAAATTTTCCTCTCTGCAGCTAAGTAATGAGAAAACCTTGGAGAATGCACTCGTTCAACCCATGATTAAGTCTGTGTTGCAACTGCATATTTTTCACGATTTTTAAAAGGAGGTGAAACTTCCAGTAAGTCAGTGTTGCAATTTTGAAAAATAATGTATATTAGCCAGTTGTAAGTAATTATTCCATAGTTTCCAGAACAGTTATTCAAATGTTAGAAGGAACATTCCCTCTCACATTTACAAAAAATGTATAGTGGAAAATCTTACCCATTGATTTACTTGGATCTAAGCCTTCTGCTCACTCTCTCTCATTAGTTACTTCTCTCCTAGTTATTTAATTCCCATAATAAGTACAATGTTGTGGCCTGCTTTCTAAATAAAGCATTGTATGTTTATCTTTTGTAAGCTTCATTTATTAGACGCTCAACATATGTTTTTCCTCATGCTTTTAATTTTCAATGAAGGCTTTCTAATTCAAGCAGTAAGCAATCTTTATTCACAATGTAAATGAACTAATTGAAAAGAATAAACATCTAATTGGGATGCAGTTTCAGTAAATATTTGCTTTTGCTTAATGATTATTTTTTAAGTATAAAATACTTTGGTGTTTACGTTTTCAATTTTATAATAATAATAGTAATAAGTCCAGAAAATACTAGAAAAATATTTTCATTCTTATTAGAAGATTAGAACAGTTAGAACTTTATGGTCACAGGAGATAAATAAAATGTAATTCAAGTAATATATTTTATTTTTATAGAGAGATATGATGCAGTAGCAAACATAGAAAGAAAATACAAGTTCAAGGTATAAAAAGAAAAATGTTACTTTTTAATTGTTAAACATGACTATTCACATATTTTTAAAATAGCTATTGTCTTAGTCTTTTCTTCTAGTTCCTTCTAATCTCTCAATATCTAAATAGTGGTGTTTAAAAAATTTAACCACTGGATTGCTTCACTCCTCAGTCTTCACAAATTCATTGTAGACTCATCTAGTATAAATGTTAAAAAATACCATAAAACATAAACGTAGAAACTTATGTCTCCAGCCTGAATCTCCTCTGTACGCCACATTTATTTACACAACTTGCTTATTTACTTACATATCCAAGTAACTTGGAAGTCTAACACATACAACTTTACATGTCCCAAACTGAGTATACTAAACATCTTATCCTGCCCCAGGTTTTCCCCAATTTTGCCTGTAATATGAACTTAATTCTTCCAGGAACTCAAGCCAAAATACTTGGGGTAATCTTTGAGTTATTTCTTTTTGTCACAGTCCATACCCAAACTATTAGAATGACTTGTTGACTCTGCTTTGAAATATATTTAAATTTCAGACCTTTCCAACAACATTTGCACTATGACCATAGTCACAGCTAAGACCCCGATTCAAGGAACACACAATTTTACTTTGTTGTAATTTGTCCTGATTGGTCTCCCTGCATCTGCCTTACCTTCCTATAGTCTAGTTTCAACAGAGTGGCCAAAGCACTCCTTTTATGATATAAGTTGACTTATGTTTCTTTGTTCTAGTCCTTTTAATGATTATCTCCAAGTATTTCGAGTGAAATCCCTTAAGGTAACTAGCAAATATAGCAGATATTCTAAAATCTAATACAGAGTAATATTAAGATTAGAAAAATGAACTGGGCTGGGCACGGTGGCTCATGCCTGTATTTCCAGCACTCTAGGAGGCCGAAGCTGGCAGATCATCTGAGGTCAGGAGTTCGAGACCAGCCTGGCCAACATGGTAAAACCCCGTCTCTACTAAAAATACAAAAACTAGCCTGGTGTGGTGGCCAGTGCCTGTAATCCCAGCTACTCAGGAGGCTGAGGCAGGAGAATCACTTGAACCTGAGAGGCAGAAGTTGCAGTGAGCAGAGACTGCGCCGTTGCACTCCAGCCTGGGCAACTAAAGTGAAACTCTGTCTCAAAAAAAAGAAAAAATGAACTGGACCCTGTTTGTTTTCTGACCACATCTCCTGCAACTCTCACTCTTATTCTCTCTTGTGATTCTTCCTTGTTATTCCTCAGTTGTGTCAGGAATGTTGCTTCCTCAGGGAATTTGAACTTCTCATTCCTACTGCTCCTAGATAATCCCATCTTCCAACCTCATTTCTTACTGGTCTGTGTTATTTGACCAAAAGCCAAGGTTTTATAACAAGGATATCCTAAGTAAAATACATTAAATGAAATAGGCATTTATATCTGCCTGTGTACATTCTTTCAGTCTAGGCTCCTGTAGTGACTTTGCTCCACATGGTTTTTGATGGCTCCATCTCCCATTTTAATTATCTTCCTTCCCTTTGAGCACTGTTGGCATCTGCATGAATGGATATGAATAAAAAGAAAAGTCTAGGTCAAAGGTATTTCCTTTAAAATAAATTAGAGTTAAATTTTCACAGATTGCTTCCACTTATATTTCATGGCAAACAGTTGAAAGGTGTTACCAGGGTAGTTAGAAAAGGTAGCCTATAGTTGGACAACCATGTGTGCAGAAATGAGGGAGAAATGAGTACAGGGAGCAGGTAAAAAGGAGCTGCCTGCCACAGGATCTTCATTTAAATGGTACCTTTGGGGTGAGGTTTTCTTTGACTATCCTATTTAAAATTAACACTTTTCCCTTACTCTTTCAGTTTGTTTGTCATTGTGTGCTTACTCCCACGAGACTATAAGTTATCTGAAGGCAGTGATTTTGTGATTTTAGAATCTCCTACATGTCCCAAATGAATACATATAGGTAATCAGAGTAGATAAGTAATTTTTCAATAAAAAGAAAATAGTCAAACTATTACCTCAAAAAAGTTCAGTAGCCAAAAATTTTACACTGTTTTCTATTAATACCAGATCATACTTACCTTAATGGAATTATTCTAGAGTTTCAACAATTTGAAATTTAGTAAAGTCAAAAATGTGTGGTTACAAACTTGAAGATAACACAAATTCTACCAGAGGCTATTTAATGAATAACAGGCACGTAAGCACACTCCTAAAAAACTAAGAGGAGAGACTTACTTATTCAGTGGGAAGAAAGTACCTTGAATCCTCTTCACTTTCCCGATAATGTGGGATGTGGGGTCCTACTGAGGGTGAGAGGGGGATCTGGCTGCAGAGTGAGCAGTTGTATAAACCAGAGTAAGTCTAAAAGAATGTGGAGAGGAGGACTTAATGGATTTTTCTGGCAGCATCAACTTTGAATATAGAACTTTATTGAATCATAGATACATGATTCCTAGTATCTCGTCTGAAATATCAGAATTTGGATGATTCTTACATCACTTTTGATTTGACCTAACTCTACAAGCTAACGTACCACCTTCTGAAGGGGTGAGCAGCTTGTGAATTCATGCCAGATGAATGTGATTAATTACAAACTGGTTCAAGGGCAAGAGTGTGGGTACAACCTTAACATACAATTCAGAGCACCTACCCATGCTTGAACTATGTTATTCATTTATGAGCATTTTGTGTTGTAGTTAGAATTCTTGTATTAGACTTGTTTTTAATAATGCAGGATTTTTTTGTGTCAGATAATTTAACATACTTGTCTTAAAAAGGCAAAATTTTCCATTGACAGTGTAACATTTTAAGTAAAAAGGAACTATTAATAATTAAATAATTTTATTCCATATTCCAATTGAAACAATATTCCAATTCAAAACAAAATGAATGAATTATAAACTTAGAATGGCAGAAACAGATCTACAACAATATCTATGCTTTTTCATATAGGAGTAATTGTTTTTAATATCTAAAATCTTAAAAGATTTTGACCCTTCCCTAACCCTTTCACTATTTTTAAAAAATTAATGATTTTCCAGCCATTACTTTTTTCTTCAGTTTAACACTATGAATGGGATTGTAAATACAGTGATACAGTAAAATAATGAATAAAACATGAAACATCAAAGAATAGTTTCTGTAGCCCATTTGACAGTTATACACAATTCTAAACCATTTTAGCTGGGCAATGTTACTGGGAAATACTTTAGAATATTTCCAAAAATCAGATGTTTAAGCTAAAAGGAGCAAACTAAAAATATGAAATAAAGATGGTGATGATAATGATGGTAATCATCATCATTATTTCCCAGTAAGCATTTGAAAATAATTTTAAATCTAATGTGCCCCCTCCCTCATGTTTGTATGCATTATACACAGAAGCCTGCTTGCAATGAGGACAGCAAACACATATGGTGCAAGGAAGTCCACTCTAGCTTAATGTTTCTAAAATTTGGCTGTGAGTGCAAATTTTCTAGGGAAATTTTCTTTGTTATATGTTTTAATATTGGCCCCAGAGCCCTCTTTCAGATATTTTGAGTCAGTGAGATTAAGAAGGAGCTGGGAAAAAAATATCTATAAAAACTGCTGAGAAGATTCAAAGTTGAATAGTCAGTTTTGGAAACCACTAACTTAAGAACCACCTCGGGCCGGGCGCGGTGGCTCAAGCCTGTAATCCCAGCACTTTGGGAGGCCGAGACGGGCGGATCATGAGGTCAGGAGATCGAGACCATCCTGGCTAACACGGTGAAACCCCGTCTCTACTAAAAAATACAGAAAACTAGCCGGGCGAGGTGGCGGGCGCCTGTAGTCCCAGCTACTCGGGAGGCTGAGGCAGGAGAATGGCGTGAACCCGGGAGGCGGAGTTTGCAGTGAACTGAGATCCGGCCACTGCACTCCAGCCTGGGTGACAGAGCGAGACTCCGTCTCAAAAAAAAAAAAAAAAAAAAAAAGAACCACCTCTTCTGTAATCTGCCACTAAATCTCCTGTAAGTGTTTTATTCGGAATATAAATAAAAACAATATCAATCACACATAATAATTTGAATACAAACAACATGTAATGCGAGTTCATGGCCTCAGCTCTAGGACTTAAGATCACTAACTTGTACAAGAACTACTTTCATTGTAGTACAGTACTACCATATACAACATACAATACTACTACTACAAAAATACGACATTATTTGATTAGTTGTATTGATGGTAACTGCTTGCTGACTCAAGAACTGTCCAAATTACTTCAGATCCTACAAATCACTTCCTTCTATCTATGTGGCCATCCCAGACATCTGTCCTCGATTGCTGCCGATCTAAATGATACAGTAAGATGTCAAGGGAGTCAACATGTGCCCTACTTAGAATTTCTCATTGGTGTTGAATATTTTCTCAGTGGCAATTGATAGTCACAATTCCAGATAACTGTTTTGTGTTTTACGCTGATACTTAAATCAGCATTTTAATATTTGTGTAAAATTTATATTATTTTGTAGCATTCAGTATTTTGACAATGTCTAGGTGATTCTGGAAATGGAAACATATTTATTTTAACCATGCCAGAAAAAAGGCAGTTAAATATCTTCTGCATCATACTGAAAACAAAGAAGTTACTTAAAGTTTTCTTCTTTAAATAAATTTTACCATTCTGAAAACATAATCTTCTCTATGTGTTTTGCCTCAAAATTCTTTTAATATTTTAATTAATAGTTTATGCATATAGTTTGTGTCTTTTTTAATACATACATACATATATAGCTTCTACAGACATTGTCCAGCTTCTGCATATTAATTCTAAGAATCTTATAGACCGACTTATAAAATATTTAAAATGTCTTTACAGGTTCAATATATTTTAACAAAATCTTTTATGTTTGTTATTCAGAGTTTGTATGCATATGCTAATGTCATTAAAGTAAGCCTTGATTGAAAATGTACTTGCTGTTTAGTTAGTGGAATAAAAATCCCAAGACATCTGATTTTACAATTGCGAAATTAGAAACAAGGAGTATTGATTTCATTTCAACACATTTAAATAAGCCTTACTTACTTTAATAAAATGCCACCCACTAAACTATTATCAGGCAGTGAGCTGTTCTAGAAGAAGAAAACTACATATATATATATACACACACAGATTTAGATAAAATATTTTTCTTTCTTAAATTTATTTTATTCCTGGACAGATTTGTTTTTTCTTGTTTGTTTTGTTTTTTTAGTTTTGTAAGTTGCCAGTGTTTCTTGAAAACAGCATATGTTTTCATATGCTCACAAATCAAAGTTAATATTGATTTGTGAGGTTCTTTCCTTGTCATAATGTTGTTACCTAGTTGCTTTGTAGTTTCAATTGTGTAATTGTTTAATGATTCCTGTGAATTTCATATACTTTTTTGTGTTTATATGATGATTAGTATTGACCTTTTATTTTCATATTTAGAGTTCCCTGGAGCATTTGTTCTAGTTCAGGTCTCATGATGATGAATTCCTTTAATGTTTGCTTATCTAGAAAATACTTTATTTCTCCTTCATTTATGAAGCTTAGTTAAACTGTATACAATATTCCGCATTGAGAGTTTTTTTCTTTAAGAGATCTGAAAATAGGACCACTATCTCTTCTGGCTGGTAAGGATATTGCTTAGTAGTCCTCTCTTAATTTAATGTGATTTTCTTTATAGATGGTTGGACATTTTGGGTGATTTTGGAATTTTTTCCTTGAGGGTGACTTAATTAGTCTAATGACAATATGTCTTGGTGACAATTCTTCTTGCAAGCTATCTTTCTTGAGTTCTCTGACCTTCTTGTATCTTTAAGTCTAAATCTCTAGAAAGCCTAGGAAAGTTTTCCTCAATTATCTCCTCAAACAGATTTTTTCAAACATTTTACTCATTTTTCTCCCTTAGGAATACATACAACTTGCAGGTTTGTATGTTTTAAATATTCCCATAATCCTCAAAGACTTTTTAAAAAATTTATCTAACTGGTCAGACACTTACAGACTAAAGGCTAAGGGGTGTAAAAGATATTCCACTTAAACAGAAACAGACAGTGAACAGGCGTAGCTATACTTGTGTCAGAAAAAAAAAAAACTAGCTTTAAAATAATAATAGTAAAAAAAGATAAAGAAGTTCATTATTTAATGATAAAGAGATAAATTCAAAAAGAAAATATAACAACCCTCAATATATATTCACCCAACACTAAAGCACCTAAATTCATAAAACAAATACTACTGGAATCAAGAGACAAACAGCAAAACAATAATAGTAGGGGACTTCAACATCCCACTCACAGCACTAGAGAGATCATTGAGACAGAAAATGAACATAGAAACACTGTACTTAAATTGAACTCTAGAGCAAATGGACTTGACAGACATTTACAGAGCATTCTACCCAGCAACCACAGAATATGCGTTTGTCTCATCAGTGAATGAAGCATTTTCCAAGATAGACAATATTTTAGGCCACAAAATAAGTCTCAATAATTTTTTTCTTTTTTTTTTTTTTGAGATGGAGTCTTACTCCGTTACCAGGCTGGAGTGCAGTGGCTGCAGTGGCTGAATCTCGGCTCATTGCAACCTCTGCTTCCCAGGTTCAAGCATTCTCTTGCCTCAGCCTCCCGAGTAGCTGGGGTTATAGGCGCCCACCACCACATCCACCTAATTTCTGTATTTTTAGTAGGGATGGGATTTCACCATATTTGCCAGGATGGTCTCGAACTCGTGACGCCATGATCCACCCGCCTCTGCCTCCCAAAGTGCTGGGATTACAGGCGTGAGCCACCACACCTGGCCAAGTCTCAATACATTTTTAAAAAATCAAATCATATTAAGTATCTTCTAGGACCACAGTAGGATAAAAATAAAAATAAATTCCAAGATGAACTAAGAAACTATAAAATTTTATGGAAGTGATATAATCTACTCCTGAATGATCCTTGGGTTAATGCAAAATTAAAATGGAAATTAAAAATATATATTTTATAATTTTATATTTTAATATAATTTTATATTTTTTATAATTTTATTTTTATAATTTTATTCATTTTTGAAATGAATTAAAATAGAGACACAACATACCAGTCCTCTGAGATGTAGTAAAAGCAGTGCTGAGAGGGAAGTTAATAGCATTAAATATCAAAAAGATAGATGTAAAATTAACACCCTAATGTCACATCCCAAGGAACTTGAAAAATAAGAACAAACCAAACACAAAGCTAGCAGAAGAAAAGAAATAACAAAGATCAGAGCAAAACTAAAATACATTTGCGACTAAGAAAATGATACAAAGAATCAGTGAAATGAAAATTTGGTTATTTGAAAAGATCAACAAAATTGATAGACCACTAGCTAGATTAACCAAGAAAAGATTCAAATAAGCACAGAAATTAAAAGGAAACATTACAATTGACACCACAGAAATATGAAAGATTAGCAGAGACTGTATGAATCTCTATACTCAGAAACTAGAAAACCTAGAGAAAGTGTATAAATTTCTGGAAACATACAACCTCCCAAGATTTAATCAGGAAGAAATAGAAGTTCTTAACAGACTAATAACAAGTAGTGATATTTAATCAGTAATAATAATAAAAAAATCCCTCCAAAAAGCAACCCAGAACCTGCAGGATTCAGAGCGAAATTCTACCAACTGTATAAAGACAAAGTGGTACCAGTTCTACTGAAATTAATCCAAAAAGTTGAGGAGAAATAAATTTTCCTAACTCGTCCTATGAAATCAGCATCAACCTCATACCAAAGCCAGGCAAAGACATAACAAACAAAGGAAACAAATATTCTCAACAAAATACTAACAAACCAAACCCAATATCACATCAAAAGATAATATGCCATGATTAGGCAGGTTTTATTTCAGGGATTCAAGGATTATTTAACATACACAAATCAATAAATGTGATTTACCACATAAACACAATTAAAAATGAAAACATTATGATCATCTCAATAGATACAGAAAAAAGCTTTTGACAAAATTTAGTAACCCTTTATGATAAAAATTCTCAACAAACGACATAGAAGAAGCATATCCTAAGATCATAAAAGTCATATCTGACAAACTCACAGCCAATATCACACTGAATGGGGAATAGTTGAAAGCATTACCCCTGAGAACTGGAACAAGACAATGATTCCCACTTTCAGCACTCCTATTCAACATAGTACTGGAATTCCTCTCCAGAACAATCTAGCAAGAGAAAGAAATAAAAGCCATCCAAATTGGGAGAGAGGAAGTCAAATTATTGTTTTTTCCTTATATGATCTTATACCTAGAAAACCTCAAAGATTCCCCAGAAGACTCCTATATTTGATAAGTGAATTTAGCAAAATTTTGGCATACAAAAATCAATGTACAAAAATCAGTAACATTTGACCAATAATGATCAAGCTGAGAATCAAATTAAGAACTGAATCCCATTTACAATAACTACCAAAACAAAACAATACAAAACCCTAGCAATCCATTTAACCAAGGAGTTGAGAGATCTCTACAAGGAATGCTATTAACTCCCATATTCATAGATTGGCAGAAGTAGCATCATTACAATACTATACTGCCCAAAGCAATCTAAAGATTCAATTCAGTTTCTATGAAAATACAAATGTCATATACTTATTTTTTTACATAACTAGAAAAACAATCCTAAAATACACATGGAACAAAAACAAAAAGCACAAATAGCCAATGCAATTCTAAGCAAAAAGATCAAAGGGGGAGACATCACATTATGGGGTTTCAAATTATACTACAAGTTGATAGTAACCAAAACCGCATGGTAATGGTATAAAAATAGACATGTGTATATCAATGGAATGGAACAGATAATCCAGAAATAAAGCCACATACCTACAACCAACTGATCTGCAAAAAAGTTGATAAGAAAATAAAAAATAAAATAAAAACATGAGGAAAGGACACTCTATTGAATAAATAGTTCTGGGAAAATTGGCTAGCTATATTCAGAAGAATAAAATTGGACCCATATCTCTCACCATGTACAACAATTAAGATAGATTAAAGTCTTCAATATGAATCCTAAAACTATAAAAACTCATGAAAAAAAAAACTAAGAAAAACTCTTCTGTACATTGGCCTTGGCAAATAATTTATGACTAAGAATACAAAAGCAAATTCAACAGCAATAAAAAAAAATAGGCAAACCAGACTTTGTTAAATTAGAAACTTCTGCACAGCAAAAAGAAATAACCAATGGAGTAAACAGACAATCTACATCGCAAACTATGCATTTGACAAAGGACTAATAGAATCTTCAGGGAACTTAATGAGAGAAAAAAATAACCCTGTTAAAAAGTGGGCGAAGGGCATGAACACTTTTCAAAAGAAGCAGCCAACAAACATAAAATATTTGCTCAACATCACTAATCATTAGATAAATGCAAATTAAAACCACAATGAGATACAATCTTACAACAGTCAGAATAGAAAAGTCAGAAAACAACACGTTGAGAATACAAAAAGACAAAAAAAGAATGCTTATACTGTTGGTGGAAATGTAAATTACTACAATCTCTATGGAAAGCAGTATGGAGATTTCTCAAATAATTGAGAATAGAACTACCATTCAATCCAGTGATTCCACTAGTGGGTATCCATCCAAAGGAAAAGAAAGCATTTTATATATATATACCTGCACTCATATGTTTATTGCAGCATTGTTTACAATAGCAAAGATATGGAATCAACCCAAGTGTCCATCATGACTGAATAAAGAAAATGTGGGGTGTGTGTGTGTGTCCATATATATATGTATATATATACTTCTTAGCCATTAGAAAAGGATGAAATCATGTATTTTGCAGCAACATGGGTAGAACTGGAGGACATTATATTAAGAAACTAACTCAGAAACAGAATGTCATATACCACATAGTCTCACTTATAAGTGGGAGTTAAATAATTTGTAGATATGGACATGGACAGTGAAATAATAGACACTGGAAATTCAGAAAGGTGAGTGGGTGGAGGAAGAGTGAGGGATGAGAAATTACCCAATGAATATGATGTATACTATTCAGGTGAGGGTTCTACTAAAAGCTCAGACTTCAGCACTACACAATATATTCATGTTAGAAACCTGCACTTGTATCTCCTTCAATATGTAAAAATTTTTTAAAAGTACTAATGTTACAAAGTCTGCATGTTTTATCAGGAAATACAGCAGTAAAAATAGAATCTTTGTCTATATTCATTGTCTCCAACAACCCTTTGCTCTAAATCGCAATTTTGAAAAATTTATAACCTATGAAAATTGAAGAAATGTAAACATGTATAAATTGATAAAAGAAAATCTGATTTTACTGAGAGTACTAAGTGATATTCTTTTTTTTTTTTTTGAGACAGAGTTTCACTCTTGTTGACCAGGCTGGAGTGCAATGGCACCATCTCAGCTCACAGCAACCTCCACCTCCTGGGTTCAAGCGATTCTCCTATCTCAGCCTCCCGAGTAGCTGGGTCTACAGGATCCCGCCACCACGCTTGGCTAATTTTTTTGTATTTTTAGTAGAGACGGGGTTTCTCCATGTTGGTCAGGCTGGTCTCGAACCCCCAGCGCCAGGTAATCCACCCACCTCGGCCTCCCAAAGTGCTGGGATAACAGGCTTAAACCACCGTGCCTGACCGGGATATTCCATTTAAAAAATAAACTTTATCGTATATATTTAAGGCATAAAACATTATTTATAGGATTCATATAAATAGTAAAATGGTTACTGTAGTGAAACAACATGTCCATGATCCCCCATAGTTAACCATTTTCCCAAACCAGTGTCAAGATCAGCCATAATCTACTCATATAGCAAAAATCCTGAATATAAGACAGAGATGATTTTTAAGATATTGGGATTTAATAGAGTTTTACAAGTAATTCTTATTTAATCTTATATTAGTTTTGATTTACACACTGGTTTTAGAAACGTTCTCATGCCAGGGGTCTCCATTTTCCTTTGTAATTAGACAATTATATAAATTAGCTAGAACTAATAGACAATTCAGTCTAACGGTACTTTTTTGGAAAAAAATATGAAAAAATACTTTGAGAAATTTTCTAAATGACTAAATTGTACTCTGTGACATTATTAGACAATTGAGAACTGAAACTTTCTCATTGTTTCACAGTTAAATTACTGTATTACTCTATGTTAGGATCTAGTTTTTTGTAACATTTCATGGCTCATAGGTAAACAACTTTAGAATAATCTTCTTAGAAAAAAGAATCTCTAAGAAGGCAACTGCTCAATTGCAGTTTGTCTAATAAATATCAGAATTTTCAGGAGACACTGTCTGTAGAAATTTATATGATTCCTGCATATGATCTATTTGTATCATGATGAATATTATCTCTCATAACTTCAAAGTAAAAATGCTGTGAAGTGATTAACTTCCATTGTAATTTCAGTTAGTATTGAGTAATATTCATATTCAAAACTCAATTTTCTTCAAAGTTATTGCCCTAGTTTAAGTAATTTTTATATGGGAATTAATTAAATTTAGACACTAACAGTTAAGGGGCTATGGAGTTTTAAAAATTCTAACTAGATAAACTTTACTACTCTAAATTATTGAGTTTGTGTGAGCCACTTATACCTCTTTACTTTTTTCTTATTAAAAATAATAAATGTTATTATGGAAAATTTCAAATATATGCAAAATTAAAGATAATTTTATCATAAAACCTTATGTACCCAAAACCATCTTAAGTAATTATCAGCTCTTGACAATTTAGTTCATCAATTCTTCTGCCAACCTTCTCCCATCTTTTTGACATATTTTGAGGTAAAACCACACATGACACATGTGATATTTTATTCTCATGTAATTCACTATGTGTATTTTTAAATATACTTGTTTTGCCAAGGAGAGTGGCTCACACCTGTAATTCTAGGGTTTTGGTAGGATAGTGCAGGAGGATCACTTGAGCCCAGGAGTTTGAGACCAGCCTGGGAAGCATAGTGAGACCTGGTACCTGTATTCCCAGCTACTTGGGAGGCTGAGGCAGGAGGATTGCTTGAGCCTAGGAGCTAGAGTCTGCAACTGAGCCATGATCAGGCCACTGCACTCTAGCCTAGGCAACAGAGTGAGACCCTCTTTCAATAAATAAATAACCTTGTTTTTATATTACTTAACCATATATCACATAAAACTAACGTTAATTCCTTAATGACAACAAATATCCAGTAAATGCTGAAATTTCCTTGATTGAATAAGGATGTAAATTAGACATTCCAACTGGTTGATTTATCAATTGCTACTGAGCGACCCAGATCACCCACAACTTCTTCAGAATGTACCCAAAATATCTAAATCCCATCCCCTTAGTCTTTGGGGACTTTCTCTCGCCACTGTGGTCCTTTACGCTGCCCATTTGGCCAGACCAATATTCCAGGAAATTAGACCCCTTCCAAGAATTGTTTGGAAATTTAGTAGATTACCTCTGAGACACTTTTTTATCTGACTCTTAAGAGTTTCCCAGTGGAATTTATCTCCATTCATACAACCTAACAAAGAGCTTTAAAAACACATTATTAACTTCCTCTCTTTTTAATCTCACCTCTGAGTTTTCTAGCTTTACCTCCCAAATAAAGCACCTGCTCTAGAATCCTAATATCAGAATGTGCTTTTGGGGAAATCCAACTAAGACAGTTGATTTTCAGAGTTCTTTTCATGTATATTTGTAAATTCTATTCATTCTATTCCAGAAAAAGAAAAGGAAAAGATCTTTCCCAGTTTATTTTTTGAAGTTGGTATTACCTTACATTAAAAACCAGACAAAGACAGTACAAAAAAATAATACTAAAGGCCAATATCTTTCATGAATACAAGCGCACTTTTTGATGGGATTATTTGCTTTTTTCTTGCTGATTCCTTTGAATTCGTTGTAGATTCTGGCTATGATTTTTGTATGCAGGTTATCAGGGAAGTGGGGGAAAGCCGGCAGTCACAGGCCTCACCCAGCTCCCATGCAAACCGAAGGGCCGGTCTCACTCCCACCATGTCCCCCACCCCCAACAACTATGAGTCTGTTTCCAGGTGGTGGGCGAGCTGGAGCTTGAGAACTTGCTCCAGCTACCTGCATCCCAGCTGTGAAAGAAAAGGGCTTGGTTCTTCCCCTGCCTGGAGTATGCACACCGGATTGACTCCCCCGAGTTCTGGCCAGGAGGCTTCTCACCCTGTTGAAATTGTTACCAAGTTCAGCTGGAGATTTCCTTCTGTCTGTCATCTTTTTCCCCAATTCCTCTGGCCACCCTCCCGATGGATCCCTGTTTACCCGGGAGAAATGACCTGCTTGGGGGCTCAGCTAGCTCCCAGGGCCTTTCTGCTGCTTCCTCTACCCCTGTATTCCTCTCGACCCTCTAAATTGACTCAGCTCCAGGTCAGGCTGGAAACTTCTTCCACAAATAGACCTTCAGTTTCTGCAGTGGGGGTGTGTGTTCGGGAGAGGAGGCCCTCCCTTTCCCACTTGTGCAGTTGGGGCACTCACAGTATTTGGGGTGTCTCCCCGGTCCTGTAGGAACAGTCTGAGAGTCTGTGGGTCCTCCTGAGTCCGTTAAACCTCTCATTTATAAATTACTCAGTCTTGGGTATGTCTTCATTAGCGTAAGAACAGACTAATACAGTGATGGAACTGTTGTCTATATCCTGATTGTAATGTGTATTTTACTCTTTTTTCTTTTTTGAGACGGTGTCTCAGTCTGATGTCCAGACTGGAGTGCATTGGCACAATTACAGCTCACTGTAATTTTTTTTTTTTTTTTTTTTAATATGGAGTCTTGCTCTGTCACCCAGGCTGGAGTGTAGTAGTGTGATCCCAGCTCACTGCAACCTCCACCTCCTGGGTTCAAGCAATTCTCCTGCCTCAGTCTCCCGAGTAGCTGGGATTACAGGCATCTGCTACCATGCCTGGCTAAATTTTGTATTTTAGTAGAGATGAGTTTTCGCATTGTAGGCAAGGCTGGTCTCGAACTCCTGACCACAAGAAATCCATCCGCCTCAGCCTCCCAAAGTGCGGGGATTGCAGGTGTGAGCCACTGCAGCCGGCCTGTAATCTTCAACTTGTGGACTCAAGCGATCCTCCCACCTCCATCTCCTGAGGAGTTGAGACTAGGCATTGGCCACCATGCCTAGCACATTTATTTAAAAAAAAATCACTGTGTATAGTTGGGGTCTTGGCTATGTTGACCTTGTCTCAAACTCTTGGCCTTGAATGTTTCTTTTACCTTGGCCTCCCAGTGTGCTGGGAATACAGGCATGAGCCACAGTGCCCGGCCTCCCTGGTTGTAATATTATACTATAGTTTTGTTAGATGTCACATTGTGAAATACTGAAAAGACTTCAAGGGTTCTTTCTGTATTATTTCTTACAATTGCACGTGAACTTACAATGTACTCAACATATAAAGCTTAATTTAAAAAATCAAGGCTATCAACCTTTTTTCATTGCAGGATATCCAGGCAAACTTGCTCAAGAAGAGTCTCCCATCTTGTTAACTTAAACATACTAGAAAGCTATGCTGAAATGTGGAACTAAACAAAAGCAATCAAGTGCTAAAATGAACTTGTTCTTTCTGAGGTTTGCCTCTCATGTTTCCTTTTTAACTTTTATATGGGCATTCACTTCTCTTTGCCCCTAATGCTTCTGTCTCTTTCAATTTATTTTCTACTCTTTGTACATATTATTTTGTTTTCTTTCTTTGTTTTTTCATTTCAGGTTTTGCCTTAGAAGAAGGTTTGATTTCGGAGTATGCAAAATTCATAGGGCTCAGATTGCATCCTTTTCTTTCAAGCTTTCAAAGACTTTCTTTATTCTCCCAGCAAACTGCATAGTGAAATTCTCTCCTACTTTTACTTGCTATTCCCAGAATAGCCAGCTATACTTTCAGACTGAGTTAAAATTTCTTCTATTTGGGGTACTTGCTTTGAATATTTGTTTTCTTAGTTCTCCAGGTCTTCAATTCACTTGTCTGCTCTCTACTTGCTGTAACATAGTTGCCAAAATTATGTGGTTTTGCCCTTGCTAGTTGTTTAACACTACCCACTCCTCTCCTCCAAACACATGTGCCTCACAGGTGGAGTTGGTGTGGATATCTGGTAATGTCATTTTGGGATTAGGTACTGAATATTTTTGTTCTCGTAGCTCCATCTACATTCGAGGAAAAGCTGTTTGGAAAGATTCAAAATGATACTACTGCCATGACTGCCATCTTTTCTGATTTATAACTTGTGGCATTTTTCTATGATGCTTACATTCTCTTTTGCTTGTTAACATCCTATATGACTAAAAAATGAGATTAAGTATAATTTTCATCTGCCTTCAACAATGAGTTCAATTTTAAGATAAAGCTGAATCTGATATATTACGAGACCACCTGTTAGGAAAAGAATATACAGAGAGCCCAACACTGTGAAAATATTGTATTCCTGATTTATATACACTTTTAGCTCTAAGCTATCTAAAACATTTGAAAATCCTCATCCACATCATGGGGAAAATGGCTTTGGAGTTTGTTACCAAATACTGTTTTCTGAAAATAACACATTTTCAATCACCCTCTAATGTAATTGTTTGATAATATTAAGTCCTATAGAATAAAACTGTGTTTCAAACATGCTAATCTATTCCTTGATTCTCTTACACCCATTAGGAGATTTAAATAGTTAACAGGGAATCTGAGTCAACAGGTTTATGTTGCTGTCAGTGTGAAGAAATTGTTACATTTTCAGAGTTGACTTCATGAAATGTAGAAAATTAGTTGAAGTTAGCCAAGAAGAAGAAATGAACCTTGACAAAAGGGATATTTCCAAGAAAAGTAAAATCCCAGAACAAATTACAGTACAGAGAGCATGGCGGGATGTTTCCCCCTTTTCATTTCACTTGCTGTCCCTTCCACATTATTTTTAACCAAAGTAAAATGTTTTGGAAAAAAAATCCTTCAAATAAAATGTTAAATATTACAACTCAAAGTGTAGACATCAAGAACAGTGGACTATTTGAACACAAAAGATTTTCCAAGCTGGTTTTAATTATATTTTGTCTGCTACCTTATAAATTTTTCTTTCTTTTCTGCCTGTTTCAGACTCAAATTCCCCAATACCACTGAACTATATCTCAAACAGTTCTGCCTAAGTGTAAACTTTCTTTTCCTTTACCTTCCAAATTCAACAAAATGCTATTGTCAATTTTAAATTCTGAAACTTTCTAAAAGTTTGATAAGTCTGCCTCATTTTTTCCTGCACTGTGATAGTATAATGTACCATTGCTTACTATGAGGTACATGTACTTATGAGTGAATAAGTATGTTCTATAAATAATGTTGTAAGATAAGATATTATGATGCCTTTCAGTGAATGTGTATCAGCTGACATTCTAAAACACTGGTAGCTCAAGCAATTCTGTCTTTAATAAGGCCTTAAAACATAAGTGGTGAAAAGTTTAAGTGGATATACGTATCCTTCTATGACACAGAGAAAGAAGCTAGAATTCTTTGTTTTTATCCTTTTGTGCCAAGGTACAGATGCCTATAAGACTACCTGCTGTAGCGTTAGCATAATGTCTCCTGAAACCGGACAACATGTAAAATAATTAAATATATACAAGAAAATAACTGTTCCTCTTTAAACTTGGTAATTTACAGGGGTTAAGAGTGTTGCTATATAAATTAATTTCCGAATCATTTCCATTCCTCGGGATATTTTACCAAATACAGTTTTTAAATTTTCTCCTTATGTTAATGCACTATTGATGGAGTGCTTTTCTATTTAAATGTGGATTTTGTTATTGGAAGGGAATAAGGAAAATTAATTTTTATGAAGTGCTTATTATGTGCCAAATACATTGCTATTATAATACTGTCTAACAAGTCTCTCAGGACAAAACTTTAATGTAAATATTATCTACTTTTCTCAGATGATAAAACCAGGGCTCAATGATTTTAAATAGCATAGTCTAATTCATCATGCAGAACAAGAATTCAGAAGGCTATCCCTAAAAGTCATGCTTTTTCTGTTCTGCCATAGTATTTCATTTCATCCATAAGGTCTCCGAAAAAATAATCTGAAGTCAGGCAACTGAAAATTACCTTCGTGTTAATTACAATGTTTGAATATGATACAATGCAATACCTTGTTTCATGATTTTTAAATTATATGTGGAACAAAGTCCAAGATCAGCAACATTTAAAGAGTTTTGAACAGCACCGTGATTAGTATATAGAAATGATTCAGAACTATTTTTGAGTCACACGCTTACATTATAAGTGGTGTAGCTATGTTACAGCACCGTAGATTTTTGCATAGTATATCAGCAGATACACTGCTTCAAAATTAAAGAACCTTGAAATAAATGAGTGGTGCCTGGAAGCCTTTTTAAAAAATAAATTGCTAATTTATCTTGTCTTTCTTGAAAGATCAAGATCCTTCCTAGTCACAGTTTAAATACTCACTATATTCAGCACAATCTGTAGAAATATATATGTATATATCGCTCAACGTGTATTTTCTGCATGGTTCATCAACAGTCATTTATTTGTTTTTGGTTTGTCTTTGTTGTTCACCTTTGGTTCCTGACATTGTTTATTAATAGGCTGGGAAGGGAAGTGGGACTCTTCTCTGCTCAATAATAGTATTAAATAATTTTTATGGTTTCTTATGAAGTTGAGGTATAGGAGGTGGTTGAAACTAATGGTTAAAATAAAGTTTGACGGTTTCTCTGTGGATTTCATCAATCCCATATTTTAATAGCATTTGTACAGATAATTGGGGGCTGTATAAATATCCTTTTTTGTAAATGCATTTAAGTCTTAGAGTTTTTAGAGCTATCAGGAATTACACACATCTTACAACCCACCAATAGGTACTGAGGTCATAGAGGAAGGTGAGTTCATGGTTGCAAAATATTAAATAAAAGACAAAAAGGACAGTTTTTTCAGGCTTATGAAGATGCACTACTGTTTGATTATTAGCATACTAAGTGAAATATTAACCCATCTCAAGTCTAAAAATACCATCACCATTATCACAGCTTAGACCCGTCTTCTGGCTTCTGCTGTAGTATCCAAACAGTTCTGCCAGTGCTGTCTTGGCTGGGCAGCACAGAGAAGCCGGGCGTAAGACAGACTCCGTAAATGAAGGATACTGACTGCTCTCATGCTTTTCAGCACAATCTGTGGTCTCTCCATCACATAGAAATATGCCTGTGCTGTTTCTTTTGCCAGCTTCCCTACTGACTATCACTAATATTTGATAATACATTTAACAACTTAATGAAGTATCTAGAACCTTATTTCTTAAACTATAGATACAAATGTTGAACCTTTTAAAAACGGTTTTAAAATTGAGTGTATTATACTATGTTTTATAACTTACTGTTTCGTACTCTTTTTTTTTTTTTCTTTCATTTTTCTTTTTTTTGGACGGAGTTTCACTCTTGTTGCACTGGCTGAAGTGCAACAGTGGCGTGATCTCGGCTCACCACAACCTCTGCCTCCCGGGTTCAAGCGATTCTCCTGCCTCAGCCTCCCGAGTAGCTGGGATTGCAGGCATGCGCCACCGTGCCCAGCTAATTTTTGTAGTTTTAGTAGAATCGGGATTTCTCCATGTTGGTCAGGCTGGTCTTGAACTCTTGACCTCAGATGATCCGCCCTCCTCAGCCTCCCAAAGTGCTGGGATTACAGGCATGAGCCAACCACGCCGGGCGCATAACTTATTGTTTCTGTAAGTAGTTTGCATGTGTGGTGTTGTAGAAAGACCTGATGACTTTTTTTTCTTTTTTTTTTTTGGATATGTAGTTTTGCTCTGTCACCCAGGCTGGAGTGCAGTGGCCTGATCTCGACTCACTGCAAGCTCTGCCTCCAGGGTTCAAGCGATTCTCTGGCCTCAGCCTCCCGAGTAGCTGGGACTACAGGCGCCCGCCACCATGCCCAGCTAATTTTTTTGTATTTTTAGTAGAGACAGGGTTTCACCATGTTAGCCAGGATGGTCTCAATCTCCTGACCTTGTGATCTGCCTGCCTTGGCCTCCCAAAGTGCTGGGATTACAGGCATGAGGCACCGGGCCCGGCCAGAAAGATCTGATGACTTCTGTGACTGATGGAAAGAATTTGACTTGTGGTAGATGTGTTCTTACTCTGCTATTAACATTTTCGTCTCTGTAATTCAGTGGAAGTATACTTATCAAGATTATAAACCCCAAGTAGTACTGGAAGGCAAACTTTCATTCACTTCTTGCTCTCCTTTTCTTTTCTTCTTTTTCTTGTGCTCTTAAAAAAATCATACAAATATAGTATTTTAGGAAAAATAAGTGCAAAGAAAATCTTATACTCTATTTTCTTGGTGAACAACAAAGTATTAATGAGACAAGCAGCCATTTTTCTCTTTTATCTTAAAACTTGATTGCCACAGGTGACATTGTCCTGGTCTCTCTTCCACTTTGGTGTAGCATCACAGCTCCATGCTGTTTCATACAGATCATGGAGCATTTTATTTTTTTCCACATTCATTCGTTTCACATGATCTCATTCTATGTTCTAAATATTGATTAATTAACACTATCTGTTTTTTAAAAACAATAGACACGGTGATTTGAAGACCCTGCAAAAGGAGCTTTTTTTTCTTCAGAGAGAAGAGTAAAACACCATCCAGATTACATGACTTTATATATACAGGGCCGTATACTGAGAGTGAATGTACAAGGTGAATTAGCAAGATCTTGCAAATAAAGGAATAAGAGAAAAAAATATTGTAAAAATATCATGACTTGCTTATTATGGAAATTATTTCAGGGTCCATAAAATATTGTATGTAATATGAAGAAAACATAATTTATATGGGCCATGTTCTTTTATCTGAAGAAAAGCAAAATGCCCTTTACCTAAAAATATCTGTGTACCTAAAGTTAGTCAATTGTTGAATGCAAACATTTATCACTTTTGAAACTCAAGAAATGAAAAGTGAAAAGATTTATGTTTCAAATGGCAATTTCAAGTTGTTTGCCTTTCACTAAGGTTTTCCATCTCCTTTAACGTGGATATGAAGTAATACTTATATTTGGATATGAGAAAAAAGAGCCAAAACATTAATATATTTGAGTTTTAACAGCACTAAACAAAAGCATATATCCAGAGGTCAATCCAGCTTTCTTGGAACTTGGAGCTCATACATATCAGAGGCTCTCTTTAAGAAAAACAAAATAACATATGGAGATAAAATTATATTCAAAAGGGAATGTATGTTTAAAAGAGAGAAGAAATTAAATAGTAAAAAGAAGACAACACAAACATTACAAAATTAGAATGTACATGTAAATATATACAGCTCTATAAAACATTTTTTTCTTTTATCTTTTACTACATATACTTTGATTATCTCATTTTATAAATCTTTTTTTTAATATAATGCCAGGCATGGTGGCTCATGCCTATAATCTTAGCACTTTGGGTCGCTAAGGCAGGAAGATTACTTGAGACCAAGAGTTCAAGACCCTGTCTCTACAAAAAATACAGTAAAATAAAATAGGTTGGCAAGGTGGCATGAACCTGTAGTCCCAGCTATTTGAGAGGCTGAGAGAGGAGGACCTTTTGAGCCCAGGATGTTGACGTTGTAGTAAGCTATGATCTCGCCACTGCACTCCAGGCTGGGTGACAAAGTGAGACCCTGTCTCAAGAAAAATAAATAAAAAATAAATAAGTAAAATAAAAGTTATTGTAAAGAAAGTTTTAAAAATCCAATACTGTAGGCATTGTAAATTGAGTGTTCTATTTATTATTGTTAGCTGAAATTCTTAAAACATGAAACTATAAACCCGAAAGTACTTGGTGTTTGTAGGAATACTAAATATTTGTTTCCTAGAAATGTGAGAACTCTGATAAGTTCTATTTTGTATGGTTCCACTAAAAATAAATGAAGCAAATGCATAGTGCATTTTTAAACAAAGATGCTGTATTACTATGTACATTCCTAACGAGAGGATTTCTGTTTTGACTAGGTGTCTATAAGGACCAAATGCTCTACGTAAGATTTTACATGTCTGTTGGATGGCAGACTACTCTACAAAATAGTTAACATTTCAAACATTATTTCTCCTATATTCTCCACCTACTTCTGATTCAGGTGCACCGTGAACTCACCTCTCCAAAATTCTAATTTAATGCATCACACATTCATCCACTATCTCTGGAGCTGCTTGATTATTCTGAATAACCAGCTTTTGGCATCACTCATTTCTTTAACAAATTACCACCTTTTCACTTTCCTTTACCTGTTTCATTTTCTTATTCATCTTTAACCAGCTTAAATGCCATAGTAAATCTTTTAAATTATCCTTTTTTGTATGTCCTTGACTCATTTGCTCTTTCCTTGCTTTGCTATATTCAATAGAAAAATGTTTTCTAAGTTACATCAAAACTCTGCTAATTCCTCATCTACCCATTTAGCTGAACTTGAATAGAAAACAGAAAATCAGTGTCATTCATCTTTCTTTCAATTCTGATCTGGAATGCGAGGAATTCCAGTATGATGCCAGGCAATTATACTCTACTTCCCCAGGCTTTTACTCTTTCTGTGTAGTTGATAGCCATTTTCCAACTTCTTTCTCCTCAAAATCCCAGCTCTTCAACATTAGTGGATGCCTTTATTTTCTATATTGAAGAAAATTAAAGTTATTGATAGAAATGGTTCCCAAATTCTCACAGCCTTATCTACCCACCTAATAACATTTATACCTACATCCCTGCCTCCCTTCCTATGACTTTGGTGATGAACGTTTATGTTCCTGTATAATCTACATACCCCTAATTGTGTAGTATACAGCTGTGTTTGTCACCAAATCAATGGCATTGCTCCAAATGCTTTTCTTTCCTCGTACAACTGTGTGTGTGTATGTGTGCGTGTGTTGCTCTGTAATGCAACATTCCTATTAATTGTCATTTCTTCCTGCACAATGTCACCCATTATTGACAGTCTGCTTCCCCCCTACCCCCTTTTTTTTTTTTTTTTTTTTTTTTTTTGGTCAGGTACTGCCTATTTCTTTGCTACAAAACTTCTTATAAATATGTCAACAATGTCTCCAATTTCTTTCTTCCCATTATCTCAATCCCATTTCTATCACTTTTTTTGTCTCCACAATTCCACAGAAGCTACTCTTATAAATGTCACCTATCACCTCATGCTATTAAATCCAATGGCAATGTTCAGTTCTCATCTTACATGACCTATCAACAATATTTGACAGATTTTCTCTTTCTCTCTTTTTGATTCATTTCCTGTCCTGGACATTATTTGGTGTTGTCTGCCCTCCTGCATCACCTTTTACTTTCTTTCCTTCCTTTATTCCCACGTTCTTAATTTTGGAGAGCTCCATATCTCAACTTAACTTTTGGTGATTGTATATAGTAATAACATCCTAGCTTTTAATAATGTTAATGTGCAGTTACCTGCTACACATTTCCATTTGGATTTCCAGGAGACATATGACACTCAAAAGAGCAAAACTTGATTTTTAATATTTCTTTCACAATCTTACTGTATTCACTGCCTTTGTCATCTTATTTGAATGGATTTCCATCATTTCAGTTTCTTAAACATACCTTCTGATATGGTTTTGATGTTTATCATCTCCAAAGCTTATATTGAAACGTGATCCCTAATGATGGAGGTGAGGTCTGGTGGGAAATGTTTGGGTTAAGGGGGCAGCTCCATCATGAATGGCTTGGTGCCCTCCCCATGGTGATGATTGAGTTCTTGCTCTGTGAGTTCAGTGGACAGCTGATTGTTTAAAAGAGCCTGGTATCTCTCTCTTGCTTCCTGTCTTCCCACGTGACACGCTGGCACCTCTGCTCTTCCATCATGACTAAAAGCTTCCTGAAGCCTCATCAGAATGTGAGCAGATGCTGATGCTATGCGGGTCAGCCTGCAAAACTGTGAGCCAAATAAACCTCTTTTACTTATAAATTACCCAGCCTCAGGTATTCCTGTATGGCCATATAAAATGAACTAACCACCTTTCAATCTTTCTCATGTTATACAACATAAAGATATCCTGTTGAGTCTACATTTTAAAGACATTCAGAACATAGATACTTATCCCCATACAAATTCTTAACTCTCTTGTTTGACTCACCATCATCTGTTAAATGAATTACTGCAATCTTCTCCTAAAAATGGTTTTTGATTTTTAAAATTTCACCCCCACAGTCTATACCCCCCACAAAGGAAGTAGTCCTTTAAAAACGTAAATCAGACCAAGTCACTCCTTTGGTCCAATCTGTACAGCTTCTGCTTTAACTCCAAGTAAAAAGCAGATTTCTTACATCGTCCTTGAAAGCCTAATGTGGAACCCCACACCTTAACTTTTATCCTTATATCCTATTGTTATCTCTTTTCTCCCACTGTCTCAGCTACTCTGGTCAACTTGGAGTTCCTGATGTATTCCAGCCTGGAAACACAGAGCATTGTTTTTCCCAGTGATTAGCTCCTGGAACTCCCCATTGCCTAACTTCCCCCATTATTTAAAGTATATTCTCAAATGTCACCTCAATGAGTCCTACCCTCAACATCATATTTAATATCAAGATTTCACTCCATATTAACATAGCACATACCCAATCACCCTTATTCTACTCAATCTTCCACAGAATTAATTACTTCAAATATACTATATGTACTTATTATAATTTATTATAATATTTATTGTAAGTTTGCTGTTATTTTCCAGCATAACCTCACCAACTCTAATATAAGCTTCACAGGAGTAAAAGTTATTGTGTATTTTGTATCCTGAGAACATTTAAGAGAGTTGGTGTATAATACATGACTAAAACAATTTGTTGAATTACCATAATTGTTAGGAGTTTCCAATTTTTTCAAGGACCAATCTATATATTCAGTATTGGTTTCTTACATTTTAAAAGTAAAATTTGTATATCTCTAGTAACTTCACCAGCTCTAATATAAGCTTCACAGGAGTAAAAGTTATTGTCTACTTTCCATCCTGAGAACGTTTAAGAGAACTGGTACATAATACATGACTAAAACAATTTGTTGAATTACCATAATTGTTAGGAGTTTCCCATTTTTTCAAGGACCAATCTATATATTCAGTATTGGTTTCTTACATTTTTAAAGTAAAATTTGTATACCTCTAGTCATATTTCATATCTTATTAACTTTAAAAGTCATTGATGAATAAAAAAATACTGGTAAGACACAAGAGGAGAATCAAATTATTTTCAGCATCCAATGAGTAGAGTCAACTTTAGGAGACCCAAGCAGTATATGATGCTAGTCAGTTACACTGTGCGTCCTCATTACAGAAGTTGAGGAATATTTAACTCGTATTTTTTTCCTTTGAAAGTCATACTTTAATTAAGTAGATGATAGTGATTGATATTGAACTATTTATAAACTCACATATTCTTTGTTTATTGAGAAGATAGCTATCTAAATCAATGTTGATATGCACGTTTTAATTATTTGCATCAGTCTACCAAATCAGAAACATTTGAGATTGACAGAGGATTCTTATGAGGTGTAAGTATGTTTTCTTCCTCTGTTACCTTGATTAATAAAACCAATGAAAGATTTGAAGATGCTTGCATTTTGAGTGCTCTCTTGCCATATAAGTGAGTTGGTATAAATAAATTAATCTTAGACACTTTGTAATGAGTTTGTATTTTGTCTTCTTATAGAGGGTAGGGTTGTTATTGGCTATGCATTTTTATAAAAATTGATATATTTATTTAAAATATATTGTTGTAGATATGCATATATGTTCCATTGTTTTTCTGTGGCATAGAACATTACTTTTGTTTTCATCTTTTACTGCTTGAAAACTGGAAAACTATAACCCATAATATGTATTTGATGGAGAGCTGTTATGCTAGTGAAGATTTAGGTAAGATGGTGTTTTATGTTTATTATTATTCATCTTTCCGAACAGACTTACTAAACTTTTCTCAGTAAGCTTTGAGGATGATGTTCCAAATTTCTGTCATGTTTTTATATGCAGCTATTTGAACTATAATATATATAATCAAGGTTACATGAATGGACTACACATTTGTTTTTGGCTAGGCATAGCATTTTACTGTACTAATTTTTCTTCAGTAAAATGTAAGTGTACTTAGATTCATTCTGGACTTTCTCAGTGATTGCATATTTTTATGATTCTGGTGGAAATTAAGTTAGATTAGAATTACTCAGAAGAGTGATATTTGCGGATATTTTTCTTCTCTGAATATATAATTTTATACCCATAGCCTATCTGTATCTAAGTAGACATCCTTTCTTAATTTGGACACCATTTTCAGATTCTTAAAAATCTGGTCCATAGAGTCATCAAGATAAAACTCAGTGAATAAAATAATTATTCTTTTATATGATCTCAGTTCTAAAAGTCAGTAATAAGTAATAATATAAATAAAATTATTAGTATAGAAAGTTTTAACTGCAGATAATTTTCTATTTCTATTTATGTGCATTTCTTATTAAATTATCTAGGAATATTTTACTTCTTCCTATTAGTTCACAGAGGGAAACATACAAATATAATTTTTGAAGCAAGAGAAATATGGCAAATGTCAAGATTCACCATTATTGTTAGACATATTATCATGAGACTCCACATTTGAAGTGACTAATTAATGACAAGAAGTTACTATATAGAGAGATAAGTGTAAGATAGTGGTGAAGGCAACAGAAGTATTGCAGACTGCACTGCCTTCCAGGTGGGACTGCCTAAGAAAAATTTTAAAACAAAAGTTTTGCTGGACGGTGGAACAGTGCTGGTATAATAGAATAGATTCCATTCCATATATCTATTAAGACTTCTAGAGTTTCATAGAGTATTTCTATTCTATGAGTGTACTCAGTCAACCATGTATAGTGGCTTTCAGCTAACTTTAAGGTCTAGGTCTAAATAAAATGACAGATCAAATTCTGAAAATGTACTGAATTGTTTTAAAATTACCCCAACCTCATATTTATTCATCCACCAAGAAATAAGAACATACTGGTTTGTTATTTTTTCAAATTTTGTTTTATTTTTTCAACTTCTATCATGGTTTCAGGGGGAAGATGTGCAGGTATGTTACATGAGGAAAGTGTGTGTTGCTGAAGTTTGGTGCACAGATGATCCAGTCACCCAGCTAGTGAGCATCGTACCCAATAAGTAGTTATTCAGCCCTTGCCCGTCTCCCTCTGTCACCACCCTTGTATTCCCCAGTGTCTATTGTTCCCATCTTTATGTCCACATGTACTCATCATTTAGCACCCATTTGTAAGTGAGAATATACAGTATTTGGTTTTCTGTTCCCACAGTAATTTGCTTAGGATGATGAATGCCTCAAAAAATAAAAATAAAAACCATTTAGGGTTTATATGGCACCAAATCAAGCACCCAATGTATCAGCTCTTGCAAAAATATGCATTTGACAGAATGAATTACATCCATAGAATTTTGGCAACATACCTCACAATTATGTGGCAAATAAAACTAATGCTCCTCTTCCTGATCCCTGTTGGTTTAATCCAAAAGATTTAAAAATAGCAAAAGTTCTGCAAATCTTGGAAGGATGGTTGGCCCACCAAAAACCTTAAGAAATACATGCTAGCATGCAGATGTAAGAGGGTTGAAGGAACTGATCCAGAGTCTACTAAGTATCTAAGAGAAAACAGTGTACAATTGTAGAAAATAAGCAGGTGATTTCATATTGAACTATATTACACCCTATGTATGTTCTAGAAGCTGCTCTGATAAACCCTAGACTTATGAAACAATCACCCCAACACTACGATTTGCCTAGGAGGAAGGCTGGGCACTTCCGCAATCTATACCTAGCGTGGAGACCATGTAAATAAGAATGCTATGTGAAGAATAATAACCCCTCCAGCACAGCTGTGACACCAAAGTTCAGACTCTTCTAAAATCAAAGACTGAAACAGCACAACTAGAAGAGCAATGAAAAAGGAAATGTAAGTTAAATATGAACAGAGACATTGCAGATTATAGATTAACTGATGCTCCTGAATGGAAGACCAGAATTATAATAAGAGATGTAACTAATAAAAACCATGTTAGTCTGAAAAAAGAATATTTAACAGCAGATCTAAAGACTTAACATATAGCAAAGCAAATTATTATTATTTTTGTAAATGATCAATCCCTAGACCAGATCTTAAAAATCTGAAAATGGTGATCAAATTGTAAAAAGATATCCACTTAAATATAGATAGGTTATGGGTATACAGTTATATATTCAGAAAAGAAAAATGGTTTCAAATCTTCACTGTTCTCAGTAATTCCAATCTATCTTAATAATTCATAAAATTATTGAACATCATGGATGCCACTGCCACCATCTGGAACAAATTGGTTGAACTGTAATGGAAGAAGTGGCTGGATGGCACTACACTTCATCATATCAAATGCAATGAGTTGATTACTACAAAATACTGAGAAAAATAATAGCTTGTGATTCCTGAATTCTATATTCACATTTTACTTATGTGTACAGGTAACAAATGTATTTTCAAATATGCAAGTATTCAGTAATTATGCATTACATACAATCTGCCTGAAATGTCTTCTATATAGTAAAATAATCTGAAGCTTTAGAGAAACCATTGTTAGAAATACATAGCGGAATGAAGAAAGAAGCAATCATGTTAAAGGTTTTCATCTCAATCTCTCTTTGTTTTTACACATATGACAAGAGAAATTAAAGATAAAGTAAAATAATTTAACTATTTTGATTAATCATATACTCGTATATGTCATTGCATATATAATATGCTATACATCTCACATAATTTTTACAATTAAATCATTAAATATAACAAGCATTTTTCTAATAAATTTGAAAATCAGAATGATTATTAATTGATTTTCTAGGTTAACTATTATAATTATCTTAAGAAGCATAAAAGGGGGTCCAAGGACTTTTCATTTACTCAATAATTATTTATCAAGTACCTATTATGTCTTAGTCATGTTTCCAGGTGCACAGGACGCATCATTAAATAAACAAAGACTATGCCATGGATCTTACATCTCATTGACAGGAAATTGACGGGAATGAATAGACATCTGAACAGAGTTTATAATGGCAGAAGGTTTTAAGTGATGTGGATTTAAAAAAGAAAATATAAAAAAGTCTTAGAGGGTACAGTGAGAGGAAATGGGCATGAGTTTTCAGTATTAAGCGTAGTCAAATTAGGACTTGCAGAGGAGATGAGATTTGTGCACACACTTGTAGTAAGTGGAAGAGTTAGCTAGGGGACAGATGAGGGATAGCATTCTATGTAGGAAGAGCAGCTACGGTGAAGAGACTGCCTTGGGAGCTTGTCCGGCATGTTCCAGGTAGACCAAGGAGGCCAGTATGGTAGCAGTAGAGTTAGTAAGGAGGACACGAGGTGTGGAGGTAACAGAAAGCCAGACCATGTAAGGTCTGCTCAGCCATGGTAGGGGCTTTGCATTACTTTCAGTGAAATGCGTAGACTTTGCAGATTTGAGCAGGGGAGTGACATGATCTGGCTGGTTTAATAGGACAGATCTTTCTACTCCAGGAAAAATCAAGTGAAATGAGAGAAGCAAGAATGGAAACAGGGAAACTTACTCAAAAGCCTGCTACAGGAAGGCAAGCAAGAGGATGGTGGTCAGACCAGGGAAGTGGTGAGCAGTGATGGCTGCTGGATTAATACATCCCATAAGACCTGTAGGGTTTCCTACATATGAAGTATCAGGGGAGAATAGGCAGATCATTGTTAGTTTTTTTTTTAATCTCTGAAAGTCACTTTGTCAGATTTAAACGTTTATTTTATATATATATAATTTTCAAGAAATTAATCACCCCCATGCAACATATCCTATTTGAAGATGTGGAGAAAGTGATACTTCACAGTTCATTTTATGAAGAGTATAACCTTGAAAATAAATGTGAAGATGATAGTTTTAGAAAATAACCAACTGACTGAATGCAGATTAAAACAATGCAATTAAGTGTTAGCAAATTTACCCTGGAGGTATAATATTGCATCTTAGCTAAGTGGTTTTTATTTCAGAGTGAAGAATTTGGTAAAATGCTAGAAAATGAATGACTCAAATTCTTCCTATTACAGTATCAAAAGGGTTTATTTTTATTCTTTTTACTTTTTTAAAAAATAAAATATAATAGGTGGTCTTTATTCTGTAGTTTAAATAAAATAGCCCCACACTCGACACTTGCTTTTTCTCTTCTGACCTTGTTATTCTTTAAATATTCATCAACAGAGCAAATTTCTCCCAATAGCGTATGCAGTTGGATCCTCATCGGGGGAGCTTGTAAGCCCTTAGAGATTCAGGCCCCCAAACACTTGGGCCCTCCCATTTGACTGCAACCAGGTCTGCTAGTACTGAGGCTGGGCTCTGGTCCTGTCACCCCTCAGATGTCCTTAGGGCAGGATTGCCAGACAGGTTCCATGTGCTGTGGCAACTCAGTGTAAACATGAAAGGCTGCTTGGAGCTCCAAGCTGAGGGTTGAGACAAGCTGTGTCTGGGCTCCATTAAAAATAAAGGTGTGACCATTTAGCTCTGTCTTCCATGGCAATACCCATTAGAAGTGTCTGGAAGGAGGATTTCCATGTAACAGACTCAGTAAGGAGTAAGATGAATGTTCCATCCTCGCTTTAAGTGGTTGTTTTGCTACCCAGGCTGAGCTGTCCACTGGCCAGGTGGCCGAGGAGGTAGTCTGAGGGCCACAGAGCTGCAGGTGCCTTCCCAGGACCTACAAGAAACAGCATAAACCCTAAGCTGGAGGGACAGTGGAAGGGCACTCACATGGGGTCTCAACGGGGTCTGCACATTATAGGCCAGGATGGCATTAGCTCCTTATTCTCAGGAGCCGCTCTCGTTCAGGCGAAGATAGCTGGCTGGCCTCGGATGGTTAGATGGGAATGGGGTTAAAGACGTTTTTACATGACAACAGCCTTTACTCCTATATAAACTTTGAAAGCTTTTCATCTAAACTAAAATAGCGTATTTTCCATGAGTTACCAAGAACTCTAAACTGAGCAAAAGGACAGTCTTAATTTAATCAAGCTCCAGAATGAGGGGACACAGCTTCGAAAAACACTGTTGCAGCAGAAGATATAAAGGCCTGTAAAAAAGCAATGTTTGCAGAAAATAAAAAAGGGAAGAAGCATAACCTGGACATGGCCTTCTGCTCCTGGTACATAAATGCCTCTCCACACCCAGGGTGAGGAGGGACTTGGTTCAAATGACTTGGAATTTTGAAGGCTCCCTGAGTGTATTCAGCTGTCTGTTGAAGTCCTCCACACTTGCTGGTGCATGGTGGATGCTTTCTCCTGGAACCTTTCCATTTGCTGCTGCTTCTGCATTTTCTCCTAGGCCTCCCGGGTCCGGGTCCACTTGTCTAGGCTGTGTCGCTTCTCTTCCTCGTTTTTGCTCATCCCCACCGTCTCAGATAGTTTCACCACATCTTTGTCCTTCTTTTCTCTTCTGCTTGGTCACACTGAGCTCTGCAATGTTTTTCAATTTCAGGGATACCTTTGGATCTGCTTGTGGGCTACCATGGAACTTCCTGCAGTTCGGTATGTAGATTGCAAAGGAGTGTTAACATTGGAAATGGATTTGATGAAATTCAGGACTTATTCATTATCTCTGTGCAAATACAAATATAAAAATATGGCCAAATGCATAAAGCATATCCCTTTATGTGAACAGGAAGCAATGAATTACACTGAAGTTATTACAGAATTTTCAGAAAAATTAGATCAAAGCAAGAGTATATGCTTGTTAGCATGAGAAATTCTATTCCCAGTAAGGAAGCAAGGGGAAAAATAACAACTATTGGAAGAAAAGATAAACTGTTTGCAAATATATGATTGTCTAACTGAAAAACTCAAGGAAATCAACTGAAAATTGTTTTTAGAATCAATAATAGAATCCAGTAAAATGAGAGAGCTTCAAACTACATGGAAAAAATCAGTATTCTGTAGACAAATGAGAATGTGATCTTGAAAAAAAAAATGATACTAAAAAGCACTTATAATTTTCAAAGTTTTGTTTAGTTTAAACATTTATGGTTAAAATGATTCATAAATTTGGAAATGACTTTCATTATAGCAGCTATTTAAAATATTACAAAGCAAACAATAAGACACACAAGCATTTTGCATGAAATGTAATTTTACATATAAGTCCACATAATTGCACAAAGTCCTAGAATATTGTGCTGATACATTTTGAAAAACACCTAATTTTCTTTAATATTTACTGAGAATCCATTTTATACCTAGCATTTGAATCATCATTTATTTGAGAGGAAGTTGGATGAACTGTATTTTAACTGGTTTACGTACAAGAAATATGTTAACTTTAATAAAAAATAGATGCAACATTTTGCTAATTCTCGAGCTTTTTGATAAGCATCTAAATCCACATTATTTTGAAAGACTGAAACTATGTGGAAAAGGTCATACATTTACATATTAATTAATGGTATATAAATAAGTAATACTATAATGAAACATTTATGATACCACGCATAGCATGAAATTATAACAATTGCTTTGCTTTCCTCAGTGAAGTAGAAATCAAGTTTACCAGGAGGCAGTGATAAAGGGGTGAGGAGTGGAGTATAGGTAATTTGAGAAGACGCAAGAAAACAAATATAATCATCTGGGAGAGAGGAGAAATAATAGACTGCAATATATACTATTCTTCCCAAGCAGTAGTAGAGACTCTTTGCAGTCAGAACATTTTTATTTGGTTAATTTTGGTTTTGTTTTATTTTGTTTCCCTAGCCAGATTCAGTTTCATGGTGTAGATATGGAACAAGAGAAAATTTCAAGTTAAAAAGGTTGCATTAGAACAAAATAAGGGTAACAAGAAAAGCAGGGCAAAAATTGGAGAGTTTATGCAAGAAAGTGGCAAGAATGATTGTAAAAATTTAAGATGTTAAGAGTATATGTGGGCAAGGGTGGGGAGATGAGAGATTGTAAGAATTATGTATGGTAAAAAGATTTACATCCTGGTGGCACTGAAAGATGGTTGCAGCCAGAGAACCAGAGTACCTGAGCTATTAGAAACAGAAGAGAAAATTGGGAGTGCTGGGATCATGGCAGGTTACCTTGGATGTAAATTCCATGAGAATGGCCCTGACAGGGAAGGGCTGCTGCGTATTGGGAGACCCCATTATTGGAGAAGAAGGGGTTGAAGAATTCATAGTGCAGGATACTAGGAGATCCTCAACATGGATATTAAAATCACCAAAAAATTATGAAAAGGGTCATATTGAAGAGAATCACAAAGAATCAGAACTAAAAGACAGATGAGAAATCTCCTGGGAATGTGATAGTTCACTGCATCAAAGAGAGACAATGAGGGTTGCTGAGGAAACCAGCCCTTCTTTAATTATTCCTATTTTATACCATTAAGTCTGAAAGCTAAAAAATCTCCACTCACAAAAAGTTCCCTTATGTTTTAAATCCCCTGAACAAGCCTTTTGACATCCTTGTGGATCTTTAATATTTGATTTCCCTGGATACATACAAGTAATTTCTTTACAGGTCTTAAATGCTTTTTGTTTCAAGGCAAACACCATGGGTGTCAATGATCCTTTTGAATATTCTTACTGAAGTTGCCAGCCGATGGCACTGAAGTCCAACCTCCAGCCTCTCCACCTCACTAACTACCACAGTGCCTCATCTTTCCTTTCACATTGCTGATGCTCACACCCTGGAGGCCATGGGAATATCACAGAACGGGTCTTGGCAGGGCCAGCAAGAGCATCTACTACATTAGGGGACACAGTAAAAAGTAGTCAGGATGGACATGATGCTAATGGTTTCCAGAAAAAAAGTGATGTACAGAGTCACAGGGAAATTGGAATGCCAAAACTTTCTTTGGTGCCTGAAAGGAGCATGGACAAAGGAACATAATTAGATATATCCTGATATCCTTAAAGAAGACAGAATTGGAGAGGCTATGATTATGTGGGGAAGTAGAAGAGAAAGGACTGCCAGAAGCAGGCGTTTTGGGGCTCCCCTGGACTCCTGCTGACAGAGTCTTGCAGAAGAGCAGCATTACTCCTAGTGCCTTATTGATCCCTGCTGCGTGGTGTCCTACTGAGTGTGACTCCTTTAGGCTTGTATTCCAAGCTCAACATTACCCTTTCTGGTGATGAATGGCATGGTCGCTTTTTTTCTTTGCACGTTCTAGCATTCATTTAACTGATTTTAATAATTTAATGAAGTTGAATTAAATTATCTGGTGTTTGTAAAGATGTCTATATTATTTAGGGTCATCTAAACAGGTGTAATAAATATACCTCAAAATCAGAAAGTTCACAAAAAATAGAAAGCTATTTCTCGCTCATATACCAGGACGGTTGTTGCTGGTTGAGGGTGGCTTTTTCCACCCCCTGTTTCAGGTACCCAGGTGTGGTGTTTCCTGCCATCTTTAAGAGATTACTTCTTAAAACCACACATCTACAACCATGTGATCTTCAACAAACCTGACAGAAACATGCAATGGGGAAAGGACTCCCTATTTAATAAATGGTGCTGCGAGAATTGGCTAGCAATATGCAGAACATTGAAATTGGATCCCTTTCTTACACCTTATGCAAAAATTAACTCAAGATGGATTAAAGACTTAAATGTGAAACCCAAAACTGTAAAAACCCTAGAAGAAAATCTAGGCAATACCATTTAGGACATAGGCATGGGCAAAGATTTTACGATGAAATCACCAAAAGCAATCGCAACAAAAGCAAAACTGGGAAAATGGTATCTAATTAAACTAAAGAGCTTCTGCTCAGCAAAAGGAACTGCCCTCAGAGCGGACAGACAACCTACAGAAAGGGAGAATTTTTTTGCAAGTTATCCATCTGAAAAAGGTCTAATATCCAGAATCTACAAGGATCTTAAGCAAATTTGCAAGAAAAAAACAACCCCATTAAAAAGTGGGCAAAGGATATGAATAGACACTTCTCAAAAAAAGACATACATCTGGCCAAAAAACATACAAGAAAAGGCTCAACATCACTGATCATTAGAGAAATGCAAATCAAAACCACAATGAGATACCAGCTCACACCAGTCAGAATGGCGATTATTAATTAAAAAGTCAAGAAGCAACAGATGCTGGTGAGGTTGCAGAGAAGCACAAATGCTTTTACACTGTTGGTGGGAATGTAAACTAGTTCAACCATTGTGGAAGACAGTGTGGCAATTCCTCAAAGATTTAGAACCGGAAATACCATTTGATCCAGCGATATGATAACTAGGTATACACCCAAAGGAATATAGACCATTCTATTATAAGTGTATATCCACGTGTATATTCATTGCAACACTGTTCACAATAGTAAAGACATGGAACCAACCCAAATACCCATCAATGATAGACTGAATAAAGAAAATGTGGCACATATACACCATCAAATACCATGCAGCCATAAAAAGGAATGAGATCATGTCCTTTGCAGGGACATGGATGAAGCTGGAAACCATTATCCTTAGCAAACTAATGCAGGAATAGAAAACCAAACACCGCGTGTTCTCTCTTACAAGTGGGAGCTGGACAATGAGAACACATGGATACTGGCAGGGGAAAAGCACTTATGGGGGCCTGTTGAGGGAGGGTGGGTGGGGAGAGAGCATTAGGGAAAAGAGCTAATGCCTGCTGGGCCTAATACCTAGGTGATGGGTTGATAGGTGCAGCAAACCACCATGGCATATATTTACCTATGTAACAAACCTGCACATCCTGCACACATACCTCAGAACTTAAAAAAATATTAAATAATAAAATAATTTAAAAAATAATTATGAAACAAACAAACAAACAAACAAAACCAGCTCATTTCTAAATTTTCTAGAGTCATCACACTTCCAGCCTGCATTAAGCAGGAAAAGTGCCGGGTAGAGGATGCTGGGAAAATTGTACAAGTATGTTTAGAAATAGCGGTGTTTCTATCGCTGAATACATAGTTATATGGGTGTCTATGTCTAATTGTAGGGAAATCTGAATAATGTAGTCTAGCTCAAGGAGAAAGCCTTCAAGAAGAAAGAGAAATTTCTTTGGTGGAGAGCAATCTGCAAAGATATTTCTGAGAAGTTCTTATTAGCCTGTTTCATCATTTTCTTACCTAACTGAAATAATAAACCTGTTTAAAGAATATAAAAAATGCCAGTCTACAATTAATACATTTCATCTTCACTATATTCTTTTGAAATGAATCTCTTTAGAGATTTACTGAATAAATGTAGATTTCATTTCTAACATCTACATTTTTTGTTTATTTTATTCAGAGGAAGGAACTGTAATGATGTTTCTTCAGCATATGCCTTTTCTTCTTAATATAATTAAGTGGCTTTTGAAAAGAAGATGATGTTAGTGATTTGAGAGTATTTATAATTCCTTGATATGGTTTTGAACTTAAGATGCTTCTGGTGAAATTAGAATTTAACTCAATAATCATCACAGAAAACGTTTCAGTCATTAAAACATTACTTTTAATGGAAATATTGCTACTGAAGGAATAAATCACAATGCAGCAGAAACAATTCAGTCATTAAAAGAATCAAATAACTGCATCATGAAAGTTGACTATGCTGTTAAGCTGAACAGTTTATTCTGAAACTTCGTAATGGACCCTGTGAAGTCCGGGACAGAGATACTTGGACATGTCACATCTTGGCACACAGAGATGATAATATTTTCATGGAATTCTGGTGTAAATGGTAAAGCTCTTTATGTCCACCCCAAGTCTTGCCAAGGTGCCCTGAGGTTTGCATAGTCAACATTTTAGTAATGTAGATGGAAACCTGTGGTCTAGAGAACAGTTCCAAATCACTTTCTATTGTGATGCTGCATAGATATCACCACAAAGATGCTTGGATGCTATTTCATAATTAAAAAAAAAACAACTTACACTGACATATATTGTCTTAGCTTGCTGAGTGAGTGATAACAATGGAGAAACAAATTCAACTCTATTTTTATATAGTAAGCCATAACATTTAATCATAGAATAAAATAAAACCTAAACTTAGTTTAAGTTCATTGTCGTAGGATAATTTGATAACTATTAATAAATTATGGTCATGCTTTTGCATGAATTATTTGTTAAAAAGTTCCAGGCATAGTTTCACCATCTTAAAAATCCTCTGCTCTTTATGTTACTGCAATGGTGGATACATATCATTTTACTTTTTCCAAATTCTAGAATGTACAAAACCAAAAATGAACTCTAATGTAAACTGTGGGCTTTGAGTGATGATGATGTGTCAATGCAGTTCATCGATTGTAACAAATGTACAGCCCTAGTAGAGAATATTGATAGCTGGGGAGGCTACGCATGTGTGAGGGCAGGGAGTATTTTGAAAATCTTTATTTTCAAAAAGTGGGACTATATCGAACTAATACATTTCTGCACAGCAAAATAACAAACAACAAAAGGCAAAGGCAAACTGGGGAATGAGATAATATGTTTGCAAACCATATACCTGATATGGGGTTAATATTCAGAGAACTCATACAACTCAGTAGCAAAAAATGAAAATCCCACCTCAGCTCAATTTTGCTGTGAACCTAAAACTGCTGTGAAAAATAAAGCCCACTGTTTTTTAAAAAAGGTTGCAGGCATAATGATCAAGTTTAGGAAGATTTTTAAAAATGTAATTGTTGTCTTAGCAGAAATGAAGAGATAAGTTCAGATAATAAACAATACTGTTGGTGATAAAACAAATCTCCTTACTGAAAATATAAGTCACTTTAGCTAATGGTGTCATGCTGTTGACATGCTGGTTACAGGCTGGCACTGACACCAGATTAGATGCATGAGCCCCTGCGGGCTCCAGCTCAGGCTCTCCAGGACCTGAACATGTGAAAGCAGCAGATTGTCGGTATATACAGTGGCCTTTTGGTGAGATGGGTGGACACCAGTCCCAGCTCTTCTCCTGCCTTGAATCTCATGTTGGTCAAGAAGGAGGAAGCTATTGAAAGACTTGGTACAGATCTCTGTGACAAATTAAAGCTCAGGAAAGGGTGTCATTAAGTTACTGGCAGTCACATCAAAGGAAAAGCGTATTAGCAATTCTTCCGGTTAGGTAAATTATACCCAAATATTAGAATGGATTATGAATTATTTGCACGAAAATGTATGCCTAACATTTGGGAAGCGATTTTGTAACATATATTTTAGTTTATATTGAGAACAAAAGAAACACACACACATATATATATATATATCTTTATTTGATTATACCAGGTATAAAGGCATAAATAGGGATTTAAAGGGACAAATACCATCCCTGTGAATAAACTTGTATATATTAAATAAGATTATTCTATTTACATATTTTGTACATGAAAATGCAGCCTGCCTGTTCCCCTGAGTTAAAAAGTATAGACGTCATTAACTTTTGGAAGCATAGCATGACATGTCATTGTATAGACTGCATTCAGTCCATTCCTTTATTGAACCATATTTTACTTTTTTTTCTGTATTTTTATATTCTAGCACTTTTCTGTCTTTCAGTAAGCGTCTTCAAATAGAATGTACCGCTCCAGATTCTAATCAAGTATAGTTATCAGTCTTCGAAAAATTGTGGCAAGCTGGTCGATAAAAACATAATCTCATTTTTATTTTATTTTGAAGTATCCGTTTTATGTAAGGAAGCTAGGAACATTTTGTGTATGTATTATTTATTTTGATCAACTCTTAGGAGACTTACATAGTCAACAGCTTATTTTAAAAAATATTCTACTTTTTGGTAATATTTTTACAAACTTTCTGTAAAGAGGAATGTATAAGATGTGCTAGTCTAATGCATATTTTTTCTCTTTTACATTGTTTATAATATATTTTTCTCAAAATATACTATAGTATAATTTGTGTTTATCACAATTTGGGGATTTTTTCTCCCTCTGATTGTTCTCTCACTTGTTTGGGATCCCCAGTCCCACAGTGTTATACAAATGTTCTTTTAAACAATTTTGGATTTTTGTTATAATTTTTATATTTAATCAATAGTCCACAGAAAACTTATTTTTTGAAAAATATTATTTACTGTTCAGGGCTATTGTTTCTTTTGCTTATTTTTTATCAGCTACTTTTAACCACGTCTTTTATTTAATAAGTTTTTCCCTCACTGAATTGAAATGCAACTTATCCTACATAATGTCTCTATACTATGTTTGGATCATTTTCCAGACTTTCTGTCCTTTTCAAATAATCCATGCATTATTATTAAAAATGCCATCTGATTTAAATAAGGCACTTATAATATATTTTGATATCTTTTAAAAATACACCTATTCCATTAAAAAATTGATGTGTCAGAGGATTCTGACTAGAATTTTAATAAATTTATAAGCACATCGAATTCATTAAAGTCATGACTTTTCTATTCAGAACTTCTATTGCTCTATACTCATTGCATAAGAGTGGATAGCTCTCTTTGTCTGCATATAGGTCCTGTATTTGTTCTGTTTAATTTATTTAATGCTATTTCACATATATTTTTCCATTTTCATTAAAATGCATTTTTATTTGCAATTTAAATTTATTCTAGTTTATAAAAAATATTGATTTATATATGCATATAGTATTCAGCCATACTAAAAATATGGAATTCATCATAACATGTTTATAGCAAAATCTTTTCAAAATATGTAAACATAAAATGAAGCTAAACTTATTTTGCTGAACATTTAGTTTTTTTAATTTATTGTATTAGTTAGACCTCTCCAAGGCCATATTGAAAATGTCTACTTATAGTTTTATTTTTGATTTTAATGAAAATAGAAATTAGAAGTTATCATTTTAGTATGCTGACTTTTGAAAATTTTGACCAATAGTCTTCAGAGGGTTCCATTATTTTTTCTATATTCTGATTCTATCCATTTTTAATTAAGATTAACTTTTTTGTATACATGATGTAAATATTACTTTAATGATCATATAAACAGATAATGTAGTTACATGAAAAGTTTAGAAGTTACATGGATGTGCATGTATAGAAAACTAATCAAAAGAAAATACACATAGGAGAAAAAAATTTTATACAACTTAAGCCAAACCTATTTAGATTTTAACTCAGGATGATAAATCTCTGAACAATCTAAGTAGATAAAGCTTTTGGTCTCCTCACATGGTTTTTGTGTTGAGGTACAAAATCACTGAGCTTGTGAGTTATTTAAAACATTAAAAGCCACAATATGATTTAAAGTAAATAAAGGTTTATAACCTCATCCCACAAAATAACTCTTAGGTTTTGAGTAATTTTAAGCAGTATTCAACCTTCAGCAACTAGCAGAAGATTCGCCATGCTATTAAAAGGTATTGGAGAATTTTGCTAAGGCTTTAAAAATTTGTTTTAGATTTGCTTCCGTTATTCTGAAAAGATATTTTTGTATTAAATAATTGAATATTACTGTCTTACTTTTTATAACAAAATGTACTTCAATATATATGTACTTTTTAAAGGAAATTGATTACAAACTCAATATGTTTTTCAAAACTTTAAAACTTTTAACTTAAAAGTGAAGGACCACGGAAGAATTGTCTTAGCAGAAGAGAGGTAGGTGCTTTTCTCCGTTATATAGTTTTTTTTTTCAATACCCAGTGTTCTGTCCTGTTTTAAGAATCCTTTCTTGAAACTCTTTCTCAAATTTTTATTGCTCTTTCAAAAATGAGACTCTCTAAAGGTGGCTACATTTTAAGTCATACTTCAGAAGAGCAGACATTTATTAAAGTGTGAGCAGTTTCTCTGAAGAAAGCCCTGGACTCAGTGAAACCATTTTAGTGATCCATCTGGATTGATGCTTAGAGACTACAGCTGGATAGAGGAGGTCAAACTGTTTTTAACCCTGTTATACATATCTCTAAGTAAATCACTGATAAGAGCTTTATGAAAAAAATGAGCGCATTGCTATTGGCTAAGTACAATTTTCTTTATTAAGTATAATATAAATATTCAGGGTACTGTAGTTTCCTTAATGTTTAGCCTAATTCCCTGGCTAAGGAAACATGACAAGTTGCAATTTGAGATTTTGAAAACACTGTTTTCACTGGCTTAGGCCACTTTTGTGAACCAATTTTTCTTTTTCTTTTTTTTTTTTTTGATTCAGCGGGTACATGGTCAGGCTTGTTACATTTATTCCTTATTTTATTTTATTTTATTTTTTTGGAGACAGGGTCTCCTCTGTGATATCCGTATTTCCCACTAAGTGTGAAGTGTGTATTACAATAATTTTTCAAGAAAGAGAAAAAAAGTAATTAAGCACTTAAATGATTTTGTTTTTCCTAATTCACAGGTTTGGAAGTTGGAAGAAAAAAAGTCAAAATCATTGTTAGTTGTGATGTTTAACAGTTATCTAAACAAAATTGTTTGCCTTGAGTCTTAACCTCCATTTCCTGGTACACATAGCAAAGTCAATTACTCATGAACACTTCACATTATTTGATATTCACTCCTCAAAATCTTAACTCTGAACATTCTTCTTTAGAAATAAATGTAATGGCTGGGTGCAGTGATTTATGCCTGTAATCCCAGCACTTTGGGAGGCCGAGGTGGTCAGATCACTTGAGGTTAGGCGTTCGAGACCAGCCTGGCCAATATGGTGAAACCCCATCTTGACAAAAAGTAAAAAAATTAGCTGAGCGTGGTTATGTGCACCTGTAATCACAGGTATTCGCGAGGCTAAAGCAAGAGGATCACTTGAAACTGAGAGGCAGAGGTTGCTGTGAGTGGAGATTGCACCACTGCACTCCATCCTGCGCAACAGAGTGAGACTCTGTCTCCAAAACAAACAAACAACAACAACAAAAAAAATGGAATAAATGTAACAACCCTACCTATGTACCCACTGAATGAAAAAAGAAGAAAAATTCATTCAAAAAAGTGGCCGAAACCACGGGAGCACTTTTTTTTTTTTTTTGGTAGAACTATTAAAATGCTGTACTAAGTCAATTGAATAATGTAAAGATAATAGCATATTGCTACTATCATTTGTTACTCTAATTGTTCTACATTTATGGAGTTCTGCCCTGGGTAGTTTTAATAGCAGTTGTTAACCATTGTCATTTATCAGCCACCTTATTACAGTTCAAAATGGAATTGTAATTGAAACACTTGAACAAGTTAAAATTGACAATAAACCTATAGTCCGATAGGATTTGCTTAATGAACTTGATGCAATAAAATTTTAATTGTTGTTAAGCATTTGTAGAATATATTGCCCAAAAGTTTTAAGTTTTATAATTAACACATAACAATTCAAGGGAGTAAGTTCACATGAAGAAGCAAGAGACAAGTGAAAATTAAACATAGCATTTTTCTTTAGATTATGGAAGTAGTAATGATTTTACTTTTCTTGGATTCTTTAACACTTTTTTTCCTTCCTCCCTGAATCTCTTCCTGTGAGATATAAAATATAGGACAAGAGTAAGTTTTGCTTAACCCGAAACATATTATTCCCTGGTCACCACACCTGAAGTTTTATGCTAACAAATTACATCCAAATCATTGGATAATGTATTGCATATATTTTACCACATACCCCTTTCAGTTTCCTTGTCAATAAAGCAACAGAGGCTATTTATTTATGTTGTTGTGAGAATTAAAGCAGATAGTAGGCAGGTAATCTATGTTAATTGTTTATTTTCTTAATTTTTACAGTATCTATTAAACTCATTGAATCATTAACATTTATTAAATTGGAGTATGCATTTTCAGAATGATTGGCAAGAAACTAGTTAATTAACTGGGTAAGGATTTATGTTAGGTAGCTGATGACCAAGAAGGATTGAGAGATAAATTGTGAATCTAAATATTTTTTATCTTTCGAGTATGAAGTATTAGGTTTGTCCATGTACAGCATTGCAAAATTGCTCCTTGTTAACTGGGTGGAAAGTGAAGTTAATAAGCAGCAAAAGAGTAAGGAATGGCTGTGAGACAAAAATGTCTGAAAATAAGGTAAATACTGAAAGTTAAAGATATTCATTCATCTGTTCATTCATTATTTTGCAATGCCCTCTACCTTCTTCGTGGAACACAAAAACTCATCCGACCTTAATAATAAGGGAAACATAAATTTTCTTGGGCAAGAAAGGTAAAACAGATAAATACTCAGACTAAGATTTGGGATTATGTTTCTTAAGTACCTCGCTGAATTCTCCATAATCTAGAAAAAAAGACTTTCTTAGAAGGCCGTACTTAATATGTCACTTTTAATTTAATTTACGAAGTTAAATTATGTAAAGTATGCCTCTTCACAGAGATACATCTGTATCCTAGCTCCATCTCCTATGGCAGTAGCAAATGTTGAGGGCTTGTTCAACAATGGACTTTCCATCTCAGTCATTTAGGAGATTCTTTCCATCTCTGACGTTGTCTGCATATGTACTAGTTTTTACTCTTAAACATATGTTTTGGGAAGCATTCATGTCAACACACCGTTTGTTTTTAATATGTTGTGTCTCTGCATATTTATGTACGATATTGTGTAACTTAGTTTTTCAAAGCACTCCAATAGAGAAGGACACTAACTCTGCTCTCACTTTTTTGGTTGCTACCGATTACTATCTTTAAATATACATCTCTGAGTTCAGATGCAAACATTTCTGTAGGATAGACTTTCAGAAGCAGAAATACTGATTTCAAAGGTATTTATACTTTACTTTTGACAGCTACAATCATATTCCGTTCAAAAGTTATTAGCAGTTCACAGTCCCACAAAGCATATCAGTGCTCATTTCACTAACAACAATATTACTTTAATAATTGCAATCCAATAAACAGAAAATGATTTTAATAGATGCTTAATTTGTGCTTTTGTAATTATCAATGGCATTAAGCTTTTGTTCATATTTGTTGATTATTTTATTTAATCTTTCATAAATACTGTTACGATCATATCCTATATTTTATTTTGCTTTTTTGTTCTTTTCTTGATATTTAGTACCTTTCTATATAGTTACATATATTATAAAAATATTTTTCTTTTTAAGTCAATAATTATTTTGCAATTTTTATTTTTATTCATTTACAACTTTTATGTTTAGATGTTTAATTTAATTCATCTAAAAGTATACTTCTGGTTGCCGAAGATAGCATATTATTAGTCAACTGTGCCAGATTTGATGATCAAATAATTCATTTTTCACCAATAAAAGAAAGGACACTTTAATCACATACTAATTCCCATGGATTATACATTATGCTACGTCTCTTTAGACATTTATGAATAAAAATTGTCTTAATTCATGTAGATTTGTGGTTATTTCATAGGTAACTACTCTAGTTAATTTCTGTTTTCCAAGTTTTCATAGTTGTTAGTATTCATTATATATTCCTAGTGAATTTTAGTATAAACTTACTGAATTAGTGGTAAATTATTTTTGATTTATTTAATTTGTTTGGAAATAATTGATCTCATCATTTCTGTGTGTGTGTGTTCAAAAGATTTGGAATTTTCTCTTGCAGTTAGGTGTGCAAAAGTATTTGCAGGTTTTGTCATTGAAAGTAATAGTAAAACCCACAATTGCTTTTGCAGTATCCCAATATTTTGAAACATATAAATTCTTAACTCTAGTCACCTAACTGTGTTATCAAACACTAGACCTTATTCCTCTTATCTAACTGTATTTCTCTACCCATTATTTTTCCCCTCTTTTCTTTTTCTCCCCACTACCCTTCCAAACCTCTGGTACCCACTTTTCTACTCACTAACTCTATGTGATCTTTTTTTCAAACTCCCATTTATAAGTGCGAATATACATTTGTCTTTCTGTGCTCCACTTATTTCACTTCACTTATCATCCTCCAAGCTCATCCATGTTGCCACAAATGACAGAATTTCATTCTTTTTTATGGTTGAATAATATTCCATTGTATTCTTTATATTCATGTTTACTTTATCCATTCATTTATTGATGAACATTTAAGTTGATTTCAAATCTTGGCTATTGTGAATAGTGCTGCAATAAACATGGAAGTGCAGGTATCTCTTCAATATTCTGATTTCCCTTCTTTTTAATATATTTATATATACCCAGTAGTGGGATTGCTGGATCATATGGTAGTTTTATTTTTAGTTTATTGAGGAACCTCCGTTTTATTTTCTATAATGGGTGTACTAATTTACATTCCCATTAACAGTGTATATGGGTTCCTTTTTCCCCATATCTTTGCAAACATTTATCATTTTACCTTTAGGTAGTAGCCATTTTCACCAGTAGAACATAGTATCTCATTGTGGTTTTGATTTGAATTTCCCTGATTATTAGTGATGTTGAACATTTTTTCATGTATCTATTGTCTGTTTGCATGCATTCTTTCGAGAAATGTCTAGTTACATCATTTTTAAATTGGATTATTGGTGGGATTTGCTTTGCTATTGAGTTGTTCAAGTTCCTTATATATGCTGGTTATTAATCTCTTGTCGGATAGGTAGTTTGCAAATATTTTCTTCACTTTCTTGATAGTTTCCTTTGCAGCACAGCTTTTTAGCTTAATATTATCCCATTTGTCAATGTTTGCTGTTGTTGCCTGTGCTTTTAAAGTCTCACTGAAAAAATGCTTTGCCCAGACCAATTCTCTGAAGGATTTTTCCAATGTTTTCTTCTAGTAATTTCATAGTTTCAGGTCTTACATTTAAGTTTTTAATTCACTTTGATTTGATTTTTGTATATGGTGAGATATAGGTTCTAGTTTCGTTTTTCTGCATATGAATATCCAGTATTCCCAGTAGCATTTATTAGAGACTGCCCTTCCCCCAATGTACATCTCATGATTTTCAATGACACTTTATATTTAATTTCTATGGGTATTTCGCAGTTCTTGTGAGGCATGTTGCAAATTACTAAAGAATGATCTGTGTGCTACAGTGTCTCTTTCTCCTTAGAGGTTAGTTTTCTCATTTGTGGATATTTGAACTTTATTTTATGGCGTGTGTTTCCTCCCAACTATTAGATGGATTTTGATTGTTTGCTCATCTTTTCATTTATCTCTGTGTGAATATTGCTTCTATTTGTTTAATACTCACCCTGGTGATTGTAGGGGAGAGAAGTGATATTCTACTAGGTGAGATAATTGGATTACTTCATATTAGACATTTTTTCTACTACCAAAAATGTTTATTTGGACATGCATTTTAATTTTTTCTACATTATTTCTTAATAGATAGCTTTATTTTACTTTCAAATGTTTTCTTTTATTCTCAATATTGAAGCACATATAATATAAAAACTACTTTTCATTTTCTTTAATGCTCCTATAAGTACTGTACACAATTTATTCATATTTTTAAAGAAGATGCACTTCTGTATCTTTAATGCTATTTTTAATCCCTTCTATGTTTTGCAAAAAAAACATTTTTTAAAAAATTACACTTTAAGTTCTGGAATACATGTGCTAACCATCATCTACATTAGGTATATCTCTTAATGCTATCCCTCCCCTAATCCCCCAGTCCTCACAGGCCCCAATGTGTGATGTTCCCCTCCCTGTGTCCATGTATTCTCATTGTTCAACTCCCACTTATGAGTGAGAACATGCGGTGTTTGGTTTTCTGTTCCTATGTTAGTTTGCTGAGAATGATGATTTCCAGCTTCATCCATGTCCCTGCAAAGGACATGAATTCATCCTTTTTATGGCTGCATAGTATTCTATGGTATATATGTGTCACATTTTCTTTATCCAGGCTATCATTGATGAGCATTTGGGTTGGTTCCAAGCCTTTGCTATTGTGAACAGTGCTGCAATAAACATATGTGTGCATGTGTCTTTATAGTAGAATGATTTATAATCTTTTGGGTATATACCCAGTAATGGGATCGCTGGATCAAATGTTATTTCTGGTTCTAGATCCTCGAGGAATCGTCACACTGTCTTCCACAATGGTTGAACTAGTTTACACTCCCACCAACAGTGTAAAAATGTTCCTATTTCTTCACATCCTCTCCAGCATCTGTTGTTTCCTGACTTTTTAATGATCACTATTCTAACTGTCATGAGATGGTATCTCATTTTGGTTTTGATTTGCATTTCTCTAAAGAACAGTGATGATGAGCTTTTTAAAAAAATGTTTGTTGGCCACGTAAATGTCTTATTTGAGAATATCTGTTCATATCCTTCGTTCACTTTTTGATGGGGTTGTTTTTTTCTTGTAAATTTGTTTAAGTTCCTTGTTAGCCCTTTGTCAGGTGGATCAATTGCAAACATTTTCTCCCATTCTGAAGGTTGCCTGTTCACTCTGATGATAGTTTATTTTGCTGTGCAGAAGCTCTTTAGTTTAATTAGATCCCATTTGTCAATTTTGGCTTTTATTGTCATTGCTTTTGGTGTTTTAGTCATGAAGTCTTTGCCCATGCCTATGTCTTGAATGGTATTGCCTATGTTTTCTTGTAGGGTTTTTTATGGTTTTAGGTCTTACATTTAAGGCTTTAATCTGTCTTGAGTTAATTTTTGTATAAGTTGTAAGGAAAGGGTCCGGTTTCAATTTTCTGCATATGGCTAGCCAGTTTTCCCAACACAATTTATTAAACAGGGAATCCTTTCCCCATTGTTTGTTTTTGTAAGGTTTGTCAAAAATCAGATGGTTGTATATTTGCGGCGTTATTTCTGAGGCCTCTGTTATGTTCCATTGTTCTATATGTCTGTTTTGATACCAGTATCGTGGTGTTTTGGTTACTGTAGTATAGTTTCATCTGTTCCTTTTCTCATTTCAGAAATGAGATTCAAATTATACTTTAGTATAGTTTGAAGTCAGGTAGCGTGATGCCTCCATCTTTGTTCTTTTTGCTTAGAATTGTCTTGGCTATACAGGCTCTTTTTGGTTCCATATGAAATTTAAGGTCTTTTTTTCTAATTCTGTGAAGAAAGTCAATGATAGCTTGATGAGGATAGCATTGAATCTATAAATGACTTTGGACAGTATGGCTATTTTCACGATTATTGATTCTTCCTATCCATGAGCATGGAATGTTTTTCTATTTTTTGTGTCCTCTTTTATTTCCTTGAACAATGGGTTGTAGTTCTTCTTGAAGAGGTCTTTCACATCCATTGTCCCAGAGGGGCACCTGCCAGATGACAGGGAAATTTATAGCACTAAATGCCCACAAGAGAAAGCAAGAAAGATCTAAAATCAACACCCTAACATCACAATTAAAAGAACTAGAGAAACAAGAGCAAACAAATTCAAAAGCTAGCAGAAGACAAGAAGTAACTAAGAGCAGAGCAGAAATGGAGATAGAGACACGAAAAACCCTTCAAAAAAATCAATGAACCCAGGAGCTGGTTTTTTGAAAAGATCAACAAAATAGATAGACTGCTAGCTAGACTAATAAAGAAGAAAAGAGAGAAGAATCAAATACAGCCCTGCTGGGAAGTGTCTACCAGTCAGGAGGCACAGGTGTCAGGGACCCACTTGCAGAGGCAGTCTGTCCCTTAGCAGAATTCAAGTGTTGTGCTGGGAGATCTGCTACTGTCTTCAGAACTGGCAGGCAGAAACTTTTAAGTCTGCTGAAGCTGCATCCGCAGCTGCCCCTTTCCCCAGGTGCTCTGTCCCAGGGAGATGGAAGTTTTATCTACAAGCCCCTGACTGGGGCTGCTGCCTTTCTTTCAGAGATGCCCTGCCCAGAGAGGAGGAACCTAGAGAGGCAGTCTGGCTACAGTGGCTTTGTGTAGCTGCTGTGGGCTTTCTGCAGTTAGAACTTCTCAGTGTCTTTGTGAGGGGAAAACCACCTACTCAATCCTCAGTAATGGCGGATACCTCTCCCTGCACCAAGCTCAAGCCCTTCAGACTGCTGTGCTGGCAGTGAGAATTTCAAACCAGTGGCTCTTAGCTTGCTGGACTCCATGGGGGTGGGATCCACTGAGCTAGACCCCTTGGCTCCCTGGCTTCAGCCCCCTTTCCAGGGGAGTGAATGGTTCTATTTCACTGGCGTTCCAGGCACCACTGGGGTGTGAGCAAAAACTCCTGCAGCTAGTTCGGTGTCTACCCAAATGGGTGCCGTGCTTTGTGCTTGACACCCAGGACCCTGGTGACATAGGCACCCAAGGAAATCTGGTCTGTGGGTTGAGAAGACCGTGGGAGAAGCATAGTATCTGGGCCGGAGTGCACCTTTCTTCATGGCAATCTCTCATGGCTTCCCTCTGCTAGGGGAGGGAGTTCCCCGACCTCTTGTACTTCCCAGGTGAGGCGATGCCCCAACTTGCTTCTACTTGCCCACTGTGGGCTGTACCGACTGTCTAACAAGTCCCAATGAGATGAGCTGGGTACCTTAGTTGGAAATGCAGAAATTACCTGCCTTCTTCATTGATCTCACGGGGAGCCTCAGACTGGAGCTATTCCTATTCAGTCATCTTCAGAGCCACTAAATGTTTAAAGGCTTCATGTTTTCTTTGGTTTATTTTATTTTGTACTGCTCTAAGTACATTTTAGCCTGAGTTTTTAATGCGTATTTTGGACGGCTTTTACTTAGATTCCATTTTATTTTACCCTTCATCATTACAGCTGTAACAACCGTTCACTATTTATCAGATGATATAAGAAACTTATTTCTCAGAGACGAGATTTGAGGACTGCATTATGTGGATTTTTATTGCCAATTTAGGCAATTAGTAGTGAGAAGAGAACTAACCTGGGTTTATGGGATATTCTGAGAAAGTCATTTACTATACAGTGAAACTGCTGTAGCAGAGGCAAATTTTGAATATGTTCTTTTTTTTTTTTCCTAGTCAAGGTGTAGGCTTAGATGTTGTTATTCAATTTTGGCTTTTTAAAAATTGTATGCTCAGGAAAATGAGTAGATGTATTGATATTTTACCTTCTGGCAACCAAAGCACTTCTGTGCTAGGATAAATGTGTGATAGCAGTCAGAAACTATAAATGAGAGTTTCTGTGCCTACAAGTTTTCTTTTGGTGGAGCTGCACACCCAGCAGAGCACATCTGTTACTGGTTTACAAAGTCAACATCACCACAAATGTGCTTTGTTTATCCTTCCTTTGTCTCCATCTGTCACACCTAAAAATAAGTTAAGATGTCCATCTTTTCGGGAAAGTGGTGTCCTTGACTGGAATAATCCAAGTGACATGACTACATTAGTTAGGTGCTGAGCTCTTCATTGGTTTAGTACTTGTTATGCTTATGCTTAGTTTTTCATACTTGACACAGTAAACTCTGAGAGCTTCTGATCTAAATAAAACAGTCTAAAAATAGATTCAGCTTTTATTTCCTTGATTCACCTTTTCCTCTACCTCTTGTTTCTCAAATAGCAGTACTTAGAGTTATTCTGCATGAGTCTCTTTACTTTCTTCCACAGCACACTCAGGTATACACACTTTGTTTCTTGACTTAACCCTTTCAATTATATGCCATCTATAACGTATTTAGAAAATACACACATACAAAAACACACACAGCAACAGGGAAATTGTCTAATAATAAAGGGCAATAAGTCAAAGGTGAGATAATGAATACGTTTTATATCACATGTGCACAAAAAAATAAAGAAAGGAAAAATGAATAAAGACATGTTTGTAAAGCAGAGATAGGGCCGGGTGTGGTAGCTCATGCATGTAATCCCAGCACTTTGGGGGTCAAGGCGGGTGGATGATGACGTCAGGAGGTTGAGACCATTCTGGCTAACATGGTGAAACCCCGTCTCTACTAAAAATACAAAAAATTAGCCAGGCCAGATGGAGATCGGCTATAGTCCCAGCTACTCGGGAGGCTGAGGCAGGAGAATGGTATGAACCCAGGGCATGGAGCTTGCAGTGAGCTGAGATTGTGCCACTGCACTCCAGCCTGGGCGACAGAGTGAGACTCCGTCTCGGGGGGGGAAAAAAAAAAAGCAGACATAGATAGATGGATGGATAGATACACAGATGACAAGGGATGAATGCAAATGGATTTGAAAAATCTTTGTGGGATGACTGAAATGTTCCAAAATTAGATTTCAGTGATATTTGCACATCACTGTAAATCGACTAAAAAGAATTAATGTTTATACTTAAAATGACTGATCTTTATGGCATGCAAATTATTCCTTAATACATCTCTTTTTAAAAGATTATTTGACATCTTGCAATTAATATTTTAAAAATAATAAGTCTATTCATTAAAGGTATTTATTGAATGCATAGTTCATGCCAAACCCTGTGCCAACAGTTTTAGTCTTAGATAAGAATAAAAGTGGTTATTGATTTAAAAGTTTTCAGTACAACAGAAGATTACTGACGAGCCTATCAAAAATATTCCCTAATTTTATTTTATTTTTTTAATCAAGTATTTCCATTTACTTATTTTCACCTCTGGTGAAATTCCTCACATGTTATACACATTTTCCACATTTTCTGCTATTACCTTTAACATATTAATCATCATTATTTTAAATTTCCTTGCTGATAGTTCCAGCATCTGAGTCATGTCTGAGTCAGGTCCTATTGATTGTTTTGTCTATTGATAGTAGATTTTCCTTTATGTTTTCCTCCTTGGTTTTGTATCTGTCTGAAAATTTTTGTTGATAGTCAGATATTGTGTGTATTTGTGCTTGAAAATGGACATGTCTTTTTTCTGCTATGTCTTTAAAAGGTGTGGGGTACAGATTTGAGTTCAATCACGAGTTGAGCTATGAGTTATGTTGTTGTGATGGGTTCCTCCAATAAACTAGTAGCTTCAAATTCTTCTAATATTATATTGTTCCTGGAGTGGTATGTGTTTATCACATAATTTTTCTTATAGTCAGTTTCACCTTCAGCTTGTGACCATCCCTTTGAGCTTATAACTAAGAGAAAGTCTCTCTTTATGCTCTTGTCCCCTTTTTAGCAGTAAACTGTTGTTGCTTGTTTTTTCAGTGCTTGCTAGTATGGCAGGGTAAGACAAAGAGGCTCTCTGTTGTCATGCTTCAGCCTCAGGCTTAGGAAGGTCCTAAATCTTGGAGGAGATACTTTTTCAGTAATCTTGAGCAGCCCCCAGTGACAGGGTATCTCTAATAGTATCTACTCGATATGGTATTCTTTTTCTTACCCAGGGCTAGATATTTTTCTTCCCTGTTCTCTTTTTTGTTCCTGGAGGTGGTAATGTTTTCTTTTCTTCCTTAACAAAACTAAAACTTTTGATCTATATTCTACTAGTAGAAGAATATATGTAAGATATCTTATTTTTATCATTATGATATCCACTATTTTCTTCAAACTTTAATTATAGAGAGAAACGTTTTCTAATCTTTTGCTGTAAGTACAGTAATCTCTTGGATTCTCAGCCATTCAGGGTTGGCTCCAGGACCCCCACAGATGACAAAATCTATGGATGTCCAAGTCTCCTAGCAAGCCCTCAGTATCAATAGGTCCCTGCATCTGCAGATTCAACCATGATTGAAAAGTTGGCCATCTGTATCCACAGGTTTTTCACTGGCAAGTACAAAGGGCTGATTCTACCATGTGACGATCCATAGAGAAGAGTACATGAATGGATGCCAACTTCACTTTTGCCTGCAACTCCCTAGGGTTCTGTACTCTCATTGTTGCTTCTATTTAGCTTTTGGTAATTTGGTAAAAAATAAATAAATAAAAATTTACTGAATTATTTGTAGTTGTTCATAGGGCAGCCTGTCTTCCTCTCATGTTTGTCTCATGTGAATCACTATTGATGTCCCCATCTCTCCCTAGAGGTACGTATCTTTAATATCAGGGTGGGTGGCTACCCTGATACCTCAGTTCTCTGGGTGCACTGACAAAAGAAAAATTAAAGGATGTTCAGCAGAGTAGATTATCTAGCTGAATATGAAGTCCTTGAAACTGTTTTGCCATTACTAGACATGATGTATACTATTCTCTAGCAGTTCTTAGTTTTTTTAGTATAAAATCTACACTATATATAGTTAAAACTATATGTAAAACTTTATATAACATATATAAACCAGATATATAATAGTTTCTATAAAAGCTATACTATATATACTTTTTATAGTATAAAAATGTTATATGATAGCACTCCTTAGTGTTGTAATCAAAGCTATGGTTTTTCTTGGTTGATATTTTGAAATAATAGCTCAAAAGAAAATTGTGGTGGGAGAAAATTAACTATGACTAACTGTAGTCTAGGGAAAAAAGTAAAAGAAGAAAGAAGTTGCTTAGAAATTAGGAAATAAATAGAAATATGAAAAGATTAGGCAAAAGTCAAGATTGAAAAGCAGATGCATATATAGAGAAGACACAACGTAAGAAAACCCAGTGGACAGAATTTGTTGGGATAGGTAAAAAAATGTGTAAGTTAAAGATCTTATTCACAGATGTGTTTGATGTTTATGATCTCGAGTACTGTTTTGGTTATAAATGTTAGCTAAAGTTGAGTGCAGGGTAACATCTTTGGGATTAAGAAGTTCTAGGTATTTGGCCAGGTGGTGGTGGTTGGTGGTGGTGGTGGTGGTGGTGGCTCACGCCTGTAATCCCAGCACTTTGGGAGGCCAAGGAGGGCAGATCACGAGGTCAGGAGATTGAGGCCATCCTGGCTAACACAGTGAAACCCCATCTCTACTAAAAATACAAAAAATTAGCTGGGTGTGGTGGTGGATGCCTGTAATCTCAGCTACTCAGGAGGTTGAAGCAGGAGAATCGCTTGAACTCGGGAGGCAGAGGTTGCAGTGAGCGGAGATCGTGCCACTGCACTCCAGCCTGGGCGACAAGAGCGAGACTCCATCTCCATTAGGAGATATACCTAATGTAAATGACGAGTTAATGGGTACAGCACACCAACATGGCACATGTATACATAGGTAACAAACCTGCACGTTGTGCACATGTACCCTAGAACTTAAAATATAATAAAAATAAACAAATTAATTATTTAGATAAAAACAACTAAGTTTTAGGTATTTGTAGAATTAAGTAGAGAATGAATGGTGTGCCTAGACAACTGTACATTCTAAACATCAACAAACCTAGGATAGAGAATGACTGCTGAAAGCCAGGCATTAAAATCATGAGCAAACAATTTTGGAGTGAGTGTGATATTAACAATACAAGGAATAAAGTGATTTGGTTTGCTGACTTGAGTCATAAGATCAGGAGGGTGCTATGGACTCGGGAGTTCTGAATCAACAGAATGTTATTCATCTCCTGGTTTTTATGAGTGTCATGCTTGAAATAATGAGTAATTCTGTCAAGAGGGTTTGAGAGAAGTGAAATTTCAAGGGAGGAATTAAGTTTTGATAGAATTTCTTCAACTTTGGAATCAAAAGTGAACCAGCGAACTTTCCCCCGGATAGGTTACATGAAGTGTCAAGGTCTCTGCCTTTTCTTATAACACAGAAAGATGGGAAAAATAAATGTAGGAACAACAAAAATATTAAACTCAATATTAGCAAATTGAAGTTTATTCAATGATTAATAATGGGGATAAAAATAATTTAAAGGTAAGAAAAAATAACTAACAAATTAATTGGAGTGGTACCATATGTGAGAAAATAATTTCAAAAGGCAACAGGGAACTCGTGTATGCAAAGTGCATTATACTCATGTCGTCAAATAGAATAGAACAAAATCCATAAATTTAAAATTGTGAGTATATTTTAACTAAACATGAAGAATAATCTTCTAAGGATGAATTGCCTAACAATTAAAATAAATGTCTTAAAATTTCCTTACTGTGTATTAATACATTTTGGGCAAGTACTTGTTAACTGTTAACTTGTGGAAAGAGAGGCAAGATTTGAATTTGGTAATTAATTTTCAGATAAAATGACAGAGTATTAAAGTATTTATGACCATATTACCAATTAGTAGTCTATTTGCCTCTAATTCTAGTAAGTAGCCTTACATTTTATATACATTATTATATTGCACAAATATATTAAGGATAGAGTCTTATATTACAAGGCAAATATCTACAAATAAAGCAATTTTGCCTGTCATTTTAATCTACTGAAAGCACAGTGGAATTTCCTGTTATGTTTTCTTACAATGTAATTTTAGCATAACCTTGGATTATTAGGACATCCATCAAGAACAGGATGATAATTGCTCTGAGCTCCAACTCATTAGGTCATCAGTTCTGACTAATCAGATTGTTTTTGTAAAAAATATTTTGCTGATGAGCATTGAACATTACTTTTTATTGACCATGATGGAATATTTATGTAATTACAACTTAATCTAAAATGTCACCTACAATTTTCTTTAACATAATCTATTCTCTTCTTGAATAATGCAATGCTTTGAAAACTAAACTTTATAATTCAACTAAATACTGCATTTCAACATTTTATTTACCCTTGAATGTTTTGGTTCAGGTTAGTGACCATGAGGCTCTATTTCTGTACAACTGAGCATGTTCTCACAACGACGTCTATGTTATCAGTTCAACCATCGATATTTGAAATAAAGATCGTTAATACAGTTTGGTTTCAACAAGTTCTCAAATTATGCTAGGTAAATTTACTGATGATTTATTTAAACATGAATATCAAATCCAAGTATTCCAGAGTGATATAATCAACTTGTTAAATGTCCCTATAAGATGGGTGTAGTGCACATAAAAGTCAGAAACCCAGTACATTTGAGTTTAATACATATGTACTTGTTAGGTTTTACTATCAAAATTTTATTGACATTTAGTGTAATTTTGCCAAAACAAATAGCCCACTCTTTCTTATTTTTTTTTTAAATTTTTTAAAATTATACTTTAAGTTCTAGGGTACATGCGCACAACGTGCAGGTTTGTTACATATGTATACATGTGCCATGTTGGTGTGCTGCACCCATTAACTCGTCATTTACATTAGGTATATCTCCTAATGCTATAACCCCCCCCCCGTCTCCCCACCCCACGACAGGCCCCGATGTGTGATGTTCCACTTCCTGTATCCAAGTGTTCTCATTGTTCAATTACCACCTATGAGTGAGAACATGCGGTGTTTGGTTTTTTGTTCTTGTGATAGTTTGCTGAGAATGATGGTTTCCAACTGCATCCATGTCCCTACAAAGGACATGAACTCATTGTTTTTTATGGCTGCATAGTATTCCATGATGTATATGTGCCATATTTTCTTAATCCAGTCTATCATTGATGGACAAGTGAGTTGATTCCAAGTCTTTGCTATTGTGAATAGTGCCACAATAAACATGTGTGTGCATGTGTCATTATAGCAGCACGATTTATAATCCTTTGGGTATATCCCCAGTAATGGGATGGCTGGGTCAAATGGTATTTCTAGTTCTAGATCCTTGAGGAATCACCACACACACTGTCTTCCACAATGTTTGAACTAGTTTACATCCCCACCAACAGTGTAAAAGTGTTCCTATTTCTCCCCATCTTCTCCAGCACCTGTTGTTTCCTAACTTTTTAATAATTGCCATTCTAACTGGTGTGAACTGGTATCTCATTGTGGTTTTGATTTGCATTTCTTTGATGGCCAGTGATGATGAGCATTTTTTCATGTATCTGTTGGCTGCATAAATGTCTTCTTTTGAGAAGTGTCTGTTCATATCCTTTGCCCACTTTTTGATGGGGTCGTTTGATTTTTTCTTGTAATTTGTTTAAGTTCTTTGTAGATTCTGGATTTTAACCCTTTGTCAGATTGGTAGATTGCAAAACTTTTCTCCCATTCTGTAGGTTGCCTGTTCACTCTGATGGTAGTTTCTTTTGCTGTGCAGAAGCTCTTTGGTTTAATTAGATCCCATTTGTCAATTTTAGCTGTTGTTGCCATTGCTTTTGGTGTTTTAGACATGAAGTCCTTGCCCATGCCTATGTCCTGAATGGTATTGCCTAGGTTTTCTTCTAGGGTTTTTATGGTTTTAGGTCTAACATTTAAGGCTTTAATCTATCTTGAATTAATTTTTGTATAAGGTGTAAGGAAAGCATCCAGTTTCAGCTTTCTACATATGACTAGCCTGTCTTCCCAGTACCATTTATTAAATAGGGAATCCTTTCCCCATTTCTTGTTTTTGTCAGGGTTGTCAAAGATCAGATGGTTGTAAATGTGTGGTATTGTTTCTGAGTGCTCTGTTCTGTTCCATTGGTCTATATCTCTGTTTTGGTACCAGTACCATGCTGTTTGGGTTACTGTAGCCTTGTAGCATAGTTTGAAGTCAGGTAGCGTGATGCCTCCAGCTTTGTTCGTTTGGCTTAGGATTGTCTTGGCAATGTGGGCTCTTTTTTGATTCCATATGAACTTTAAAGTAGGCTTTTCCAGTTCTGTGAAGAAAGTCGTTGGTAGCTTGATGGGGATGGCATTGAATCTATAAATTACCTTGGGCAATGTGGCCATTTTCATGATATTGATTCTTCCTATCCATGAGCATGGAATGTTCTTCCATTTGTTTGTGTGCTCATTTATTTTGTTGAGCAGGCATTTGTAGTTCTCTTTGAAGAGGTCCTTCATATCCCTTGTAAGTTGTATTCCTAGGTATTTTATTCTCTTTGAAGCAATTGTGAATGGGAGTTCACTCATGATTTGTCTATCTGTTTGTCTGTTGTTCGTGTAGAGGAATGCTTGTGATTTTTGCACATTAATTTCGTATCCTGAGACTCTGCTGAAGTTTCTTATCAGCTTATGGAGATTTTGGGCTGTGATGATGGGATTTTCTAAATATACAATCATGTCATCTGCAAACAGGGACAGTTTGACTTCCTCTTTTCCTAATTGAATATCCTTTATTTCTTTCTCACGCCTGATTTCGCTGGCCAGAACTTCCAACACTGTGTTGAATAGGAGTGGTGAGAGAGGGCATCCCTGTCTTGTGCCAGTTTTCAAACGGAATGCTTCTAGTTTTTGCCCATTCAGTATGATATTGGCTGTGGGTTTGTCATAAATAGCTCTTATTATTTTGAGATATGTCCCATCAATACCTAATTTATTGAGAGTTTTTAGCATGAAGGCTGTTGAATTTTGTCAAAGACCTTTTCTGCATCTATTGAAATAATCATGTGGTTTTTGTCTTTGGTTCTGTTTATATGTGGATTACGTTTATTGATTTGTGTATGTTGAACACAACTTGTATCCCAGGGGTGAAGCCAACTTGATCATGGTGGATAAGCTTTTTGATGTGCTGCTGGATTTGGTTTGCTAGTATTTTATTGAGGATTTTTGCATCAATGTTCATCAGGGATATGGGTCTAAACTTCTCTTTTTTTGTTATGTCTCTACTAGACTTTGGCTGGTCTCATAAAATGAGTTAGGGAGGATTCCCTCTTTTTCTATTGATTGGAATAGTTTCAGAAGGAATGGTACCAGCTCCTTCTTGTACCTCTGGTAGAATTCGTCTGTGAATCCATCTGGTCCTGGACTTTATTTGGTTGGTAGGCTCTTAATTATTGCCTTAGCTTCAGAGTCTATTATTGGTCTATTCGGGGATTCAGTTTCTTCCTGGTTTAGTCTTGGGAAGGTGTATGTGTCCAGGAATTTATTCATTTCTTCTAAATTTTCTATTTTATTCATGTAGAGGTGTTTCTAGTATTCTCTGATGGTAGTTTGTATCTCTGTAGGATCGGTGGTGATATCCCCTTTATGATTTTTTTATTGTATCTCTTTGATTCTTCTCTCTTTTCTTCTTTATTAGTCTTTGTTGTGGGAAGTCACGGACCCCGAACAGAGGGACTGGCTGAAGCCACGGCAGAAGAATGCAAATTGTGAAGATTTCATGGACATTTATCACTTCCCCAATCAATACTCTTATAATTTCCTATGCCTATCTTTACTTTAATCTCTGAATCCCGTCATCTTCGTAAGCTGAGAATGTATGTTGCCCAAGGACCCTGTGATGATTGGTTTAACTGCACAAATTGTTGTTAAAGCATGTATGTTTGAACAATATGAAATCTGGGCACCTTGAAAAAAGAACAGGATAACAGCGATGTTCAGGGAACAAGGGAGATAACCTTAAAGTCTGGTTGCCTGGGGGCCAGGCAGGATAGAGTCATATTTCTCTTATTACCAAAAACAGGTAAGAGAAATATCACTGAATTCTTTCCCCAGTAAGGAATGTTAATAATTAACAGTCTTGGGAAAAGAATGCATTCCCAGGACTCTAAAATGGCCACTCTGGGGTTGTCTGTCTTATACGGTTGCAGAAAAGGGATGAAATAAACCTGGTCTCCTGTAGTGCTCCTAGGCCTATTAAGACAAGGAAATTCCTACCTACTAAATTTTAGTCAGACTGGTTGTCTGCTCTCAAACCCTCTCTCCTGATAAGATGTTATCAATGACAATGCATGCCCAAAACTTCATTAGCAATTTTAATTTTGTCCCGATGCTCTGCCCCCATTTGCCTTGTGATATTTTATTGCCTTGTGAAGCATGTGATCTCTGTGACCCACACCCTATTCATACACTCCCTCCCCTTTGAACATCACTCATAAAAACTTGCTAGTTTTGCTGCTTGAGGGGCATGATGGAACCTGCCGACATGTGATGTCTCCCCCAGACACTCAGCTTTAAAATTTCTCTCTTTTGTACTCTTTCCCTCTATTTCTCAGACTGGCCAACACTTAGGGAAATAGAAAAGAACCTACGTGAAATATTGGGGGTGGTTCCCCCGATAAGTCTTGCTAGCGGTCTATCTCCAGCAAACTCAAACAGACCTGCAGCTGAGGGTCCTGACTGTTAGAAGGAAAACTAACAAACAGGAAGGACATCCACATCAAAATTCAATCTGTATGTCACCATCATCAAAGACCAAAGGTAGATAAAACCACAAAGATGGGGAGAAACCAGTCTAGAAAAGCTGAAAATTCTAAAAATCAGAGCACCTTTTGTCCTCCAAAGGAACTCAACTCCTCGCCAGCAACAGAACAAAGCTGGATGGAGAATGACTTTGATGAGTTGAGAGAAGAGACTTCAGATGATCAGTAATAACAAACTTCTCCAAGCTAAAGGAGGACGTTCAAACCCATTGCAAAGAAGCTGAAAACCTTGAGAAAAGATTAGACAAATGACTACCTAGAATAACCAGTGTAGAGAAGACCTTAAATAACCTGGTGGAGCTGAAAACCATGGCATGAGAACTATGTGATGCATGCACAAGCTTCAGTAGCTGATTCGATCAACTGGAAGAAAGGGTATCACTGATTGAAGATTAAATGAATGAAATGAAGTGAGAAGAGAAGTGTAGAGAAAAAAGAGTACAAAGAAAGTAACAAAACCTCCAAGAAATATGGGACTTTCTGAAAAGACCAAATCTACATCTAATTGGTGTACCTGAAAGTGACGGGGAGAATGGAACCAAGTTGGAAAACACACTGCAGGATATTATCCAGGAGAACTTCCTCAACCTAGCAAGGCAGGGCAACATTCAAATTCAGGGAATACACAGAATGCCACAAAGATACTCCTCGAGAAGAGCAACTCCAAGACACATAACTGTCAGACTCACTAAAGCTGAAACTAAAAATGTTAAGTGAAGCCAGAGAGAAAGGTTGGGTTACGCACAAAGGAAAGCCCATCAGACTAACAGCAGATCTCTCAGCAGAAACTCTACAAACCAGAAGAGAGTGGGGGGGCAATATTCAACATTCTTAAAGAAAATAATTTTCAACCCAGAATTTCATATCTAGCCAAAGTAAGCTTCACAAGTGAAGGAGAAATAAAATCCTTTACAGACAAGCAAATGCTGAGAGATTTTGTCACCATCAGGGCTGCCTTACAAGAGCTCCTGAAGGAAGCACTAAACATGGAAAGGAACAACTGGTACCAGCCACTGCAAAAACATGCCAAATTGTAAAGATCATCGATGCTAGGAAGAAACTGCATAAACTAATGAGCAAAATAACCAGCTAACATCATAATGACAGGATCAAATTCACACATGACAATATTAACCTTAAATATAAATGGGCTAAATGCTCCAATTAAAAGACACAGACTAGCAAATTGGATAAAGAATCAAGACTCATCGGTGTGCTATATTCAGGAGACCCATCTCTGTGCAGAGACACACATAGGCTCAAAATAAAGGGATGGAGGAAGATCTACCAAGCAAATGGAAAAAAAAAACACAAAAAACAAACTTTAAACCAACAAAGATCAGAAGAGACAAAGAAGGCCATTAAATAATGGTAAAGGGATCAATTCAACAAGAAGAGCTAACTATCCTAAGTATATACACACCCATTACAGGAGCACCCAGATCCATAAAGCAAGTCCTTAGAGACTTACAAAGAGACTTATATTCCCACACAATAATTATGGGAGAGTTTAACACACCACTGTCAACATTAGACAGATCAAAGAGACAGAAAGTTAAAAATGATATCCAGGCATTAAACTCAACTCTGCACCAAGCAGACCTAATAGATATCTAGAGAACTCTCCACCCCAAATCAGCAGAATATACATTCTTCTCAGCACCACATCGCATTTATTCCAAAACTGACCACATAGTTGGAAGTAAAGCACACCTCAGCAAATGTAAAAGAACAGAAATTATAACAAAGTGTCTCTCAGACCACAGTGCAATCAAACTAGAACCCAGTACTAAGAAACTCACTCAAAACTGCTCAACTACATGGAAACTGAACAACCTGCTCCTGAATGACTACTGGGCACATAACAAAATGAAGGCAGAAATAAAGATGTTCTTTGAAAACAATGAGAACAAAGACACAACATACCAGAATCTCTGACACATTTAAAGCAGAGTGTAGAGGGAAATTTATAGCACTAAATGCCCACAAGAGAAAGCAGGAATGAACTAAAATTGACATCCTAGCATCACAATTAAAAGAACTAGAGAAACAAGAGCAAGCACATTCAAAAGCTAGCAGAAGGCAAGAAATAACTAAGACAAGAGCAGAACTGAAGGAGATAGAGACACAAAAAACCCGTGCAAAAATCAATGAATCCAGGAGCTATTTTTTTTTTTAAAAAAAGATCTTTTTTGCCTCCTTCTTCTATCGCATCTCTCCTGTCCCTCTGTTTTGGCAAACACCTAAAATCGTGTTTACTTAGCATACTCCTCTTTCAAGTAGACAACCTGTTCTGAGTCGTTTTGAAACTATTTTGCGGGGAAAAACTAACTCAAACAAAACAAAACAAAACAAAAAAAAAGGAAAAACAAAACAAAACAAAAAACACATGGACGCATCTCTGGTAAACCATTTTTTCAATCTGTTGTCTGAAAAGGGTTATGATATATCATACAGGCTGAAGTACCTTGCTCTGAAAAAGTCTGCTAATTGCCTTTATACTAAAATAATTTTAAAAGACATTCAGATCATAAAATATGTATGCGGTTATATACCGTATAAAAATAAAACATGCAAAATTCAGAGGACAGTAACACACGTTCTGTGATTCTCCTGGATTTTTGATTCAAGTCCAGAATCTCTTTCTAATATCAGTTCTCCTCACTCTTGCCTTGCCCTCTATGCCTCAAACTACCCAAATTCTTGCAGCCGCTGATCTCTCCATTCTCTTTGCTTGGTGCTTTCACACACCCCTTTGCTTGGAACAACCCTTCTTAATTCTTTCTTAGGTTTTTTAATGATCTGTACTTCTGCAGGAAGAGTGTGTCGAAACTTTCCAAGTTTTAGGATACTTGTATAGGTCTTTTCAATAGGGAGGATAGGAGGAGATCCCATAGGCCACTCCCTCAGCTCTCTCCAAAGAAACCTCCCTACCAATCTCCAAGATTTGACCATTTTTGCCATCTTTATCTATTTGAGGGTTTCGGTAATCACATACGAGTAGTTTTCCTTTCCTGTTGTAAAATCTGCATATTTTTGGGTATTATGGGTATAATAGTTTTGTTTCGTAGTCAGGCGTTCATCTGCTGTGTCTCATACTGGCACCTGAGTCAAAATAACTCAGATAAGGTCACATCCTAATATGCTCTTGCATATATTGATTTTAGGAAGCTGGAATTTTATTATAGCAATTCAGCCCATCTTAGAACATGGTGTACATATCCTTTAGTTCAGATCTTGTTTCATCTCCTTCAATAGTGTTTTATAGTTTTCCATGTAAGGTTTAATTATTAAATATATATTTTAATTATATCCTTTCATATTCTAATTGTATTTCTCTCTCTTCCTCTCTCTCTCTGAATCACCCTCACCCCACCCTCTTTTTCTCTGTCTCTCTCTTTGCAGTTCTATGCTGTATCCATGGCTGACTTAAAACAAAACACTGTATTATATTGCTTTGTGTTTCCTTTAGATAGCATATAGAATTTTTCCCTTTGTTTTTCTTAAAGTATTTTCCATTCACTTATGATTTTTCAAATAACATATAGCTCGATTTAATTTTCACCAAATCTTCACTTCTCTGCATTTGAGCTTTGTAAAAGAAAAATTCCATTGTACACTTGTTGAAAAGAGTAAGGAAAACTTAATTCAAAACTATGGCTGAAAATTCTGGGATTTTAATTGATTGTATTGAATCCATAGATTTATTTAGAAAAATATACTTTTCATAATATTGAATATTCCATACATAAATTTGTCTCCTAAATTATTTTAATATTTTATATTTTTCTGTGCAGAATTCTTGCAGATCTCTTAATAAAATTATTTCCAAATATTGGCCTGCCTGTTTTGATGTTCTTGTAAATTTTGAATTTTTGAAGATTCTATTTCTCTGTGGTAATTTGAATAATTCATTTAGAGTTTGCTGGATATTTTAAATGTATTATCATATTTTCTTTCAATGAGAAATTTTCTTTCAATGAGAAATTTCTTTCAGTGAGAAATTTCAATGAGAAATATTTTTAAAAATATTTTTAAAAAAATAAAAAAATTTGTTTTTTTAAAAAATCCTCAAAATTTTTTCTCACTCAACGAAACTTCTAGGGCCACCAACACATTGCCATCTAGATGTAATAATATCATATCCTTGTCCTTTCAATATTTTGTAGTCAATTAAGATATTTCTATAGATTTTCTGTGGATATCATTTAATAGATTAAGATTTTTTTCTAGTCCTACTATACTGATAGTTTTTTTATTATTATAAAAATACTTCAATTTTATTAGTTTTTTATCTGATAATTCATTAGACTTTTATTTATTTTGTTGATACAATGATATGCATTAAATGCTTCCTAAATATTGAACAACCCTGCATTTCGTGGGTGGATCACGAGGTCAGGAGATTGAGACCATCCTGGCTAACATGGTGAAACCCTGTCGCTACTTTAAAAAAAAAAAAAAAAAATTAGCTGGGCGTGGTGGCGGGCACCTGTAGTCCCAGCTACTTGGGAGGCTGAGGCAGGAGAATGACGTGAACCCAGGAGGCAGAGTTTGCAGTGAGCCGAGATCACGCCAGTGCACTCCAGCCTGGGGGACAGAGTGAGACTCTGTCTCAAAAAAAAAAAAAAAAAAAAAAAGAAATATTTTATGATAACGTGTTCAATTAATGTATTGTATTCACCTTTAATGTAATGTATTCACCTTTGTGGTTATGTAAAGTCACAGAAAGCTCTGATTGCTAATATTTTTTGATCTTATCTATGTTCATGATGACATTGATCTGGGAATTTTCATTCTATTGACATTTGTGTCAAATTTTGGTGTTAAATTTATGCCGGCATCATGTATCAGTCCACAAAATGTCTCTTTTCATTGTTTTCTATGGAAGATTTAATTCATTTATTCCATAAATTATTTGTTAAAATTTACTTTTCAGGCTATCTGTGTTTGTAGACTGGTATGTTGTTGTTCTATTTTTTTTCCTGATGTTTGGTATCCTCCCTCTTTTCCTTTTTATTATTCTTCTCAAATAATGTTCCCATGGTTTTATCAGTTATATTGGTCTATTTAAAGTAATAAATTTAGGTTTCATTGATTCTCTTTACTGTATGTTTTACACAAAGAATTTCTACTGTTATTTCATTCTTCCATTATCTCTACTAATTTTGCCATTCTATATCTAGTCTCTAGAAAGAGAATTTTAGGTCACTGATTTTCAGACTATCCTTTCTAATTGTGTGTGTGTGTGTGTGTGTGTGTGTGTGTGTATTCCTCTAAGCACAGATAGAGCTTCTTCTCACACATTTTCACATACTGTATTTTCATTGTAAACTGATTTCAATCTACTTTCTCATTTCCAATGCATTTCCTTGTTGATGCATGGGTTGTTTAATTTCCAAAGATATATTTTAATCTTTTGTTTTGTTTTAAATTGATTTCTGGCTTAATTTCAAGTCAGGAAGATAAATTACTGTGTATAATTGCGGTACTGGGAAACTCACTGACTTCCTTTAGGGCCTAACATAGGATCAATTTTTATAAACAGTCCATCTGAACTTGGAAAAGAAAACTGTGTGTTCTTCAGTTGTTGGGTTCAATGCTCTAAAGACCCATCCATTCATATTGTTAATTATGTTTTACAAATTTTTTACAAATTTACTGCTTATCTTTGTTTTTCTTTTATCCATCAATGAGAGAGAGATGTTAAAAATCTTCTATTATAATTGAGAGTATTCTATTTGTATTTTTAAGTCCCTTATTCTTACTTTATAACATTTTGGGTCATTTCATTATGCATATACATATAAAAAATTGCCATTTCCTCATGGCAAATTGAACACGTTATCATAAAATATTTCTTTTTTTTTTTTTTTTTTTTTTTTGAGACAGAGTCTCACTCTGTCCCCCAGGCTGGAGTGCACTGGCGTGATCTCGGCTCACTGCAAACTCTGCCTCCTGGGTTCACGTCATTCTCCTGCCTCAGCCTCCCGAGTAGCTGGGACTACAGGTGCCCGCCACCACACCCAGCTAATTTTTTTTTTTTTTTTTTTTTTTAAGTAGCGACAGGGTTTCACCATGTTAGCCAGGATGGTCTCAATCTCCTGACCTCGTGATCCGCCCACCTTGGGCCTTGGCCTCCCAAAGTGCTGGGATTACAGGCATGAGCCACCGTGACCAGCCTAAAATATTTCTATTTATAATCTCTTATATGGCCTTTTACCTTATAATATAATGTTGTTGATATTTATAAAGGTATGCCAGTTTTCTTTTTATGAATGTTTTCTATCATTTTACTTTCAATATTTGTAATCTTCCTCACCCGCTATTATATATGAGTCTTTTAAAATAAGTATACAGCTAAGTTTTATTTATTGAGATAATCTGGTAACTTTTGTATTTTAGAAACAAGGTGAATGCTCATTTGTTTGTCTATTGTCTATTTATCCTCACTTTTTAATATTTCTTTTCTCACCTTTCATGCCATCTTTTGCATCAATTATTTTATTTATTATATACATCTATTTCTTTGTTAGTCATATCTCATTATTTCCTTTGGTCATAGAGCTGTAGATTATAACATGCATTAGTGATTAACTACATACTCTTTACATTATGATATTTATGACTTCTTGGTTAATTTATAGATCTGTGCTTCTAAGGAAACTTTTTATTACAAAATGTATCCCACCTCTGATTTCCTTGGAATTGTGGTTGAATATTTTATTTTTGTGTTTATTTATAACACCACAAGATTTTTTTTGTATTTTAGTATTAATTGCAGTAAGACAAGTTTTTACTGTTACAATTTTTGTTTATTTATTTCTATATCTCTCCACTTCTATCTAGAAAAATTTCCCTTATTTTCTGATGATATCCTTTCATCTTTCCTCTATTGCAGTTTTTTAAATTTTTATTTTAAGTTCAGGGGTACATGTGCAGGATGCGCATGTTTGTAACACAGGTAAATACGTGTCATGGGGGTTTGTTATACGTATTATTTCATCACTTAGGTATTAAACCTAGTATCCATTAGTTATTTTTCTTGATCCTCTCCCTCCTCCCATCTTCCACCTTCTTTTTTTTTTTTTTTTTTGTTTTTTGTTGTTGTTGTTGTTGTTGTTTTTTGAGACGGAGTCTCGCTCTGTCCCCCAGGCTGGAGTGCAGTGGCCGGATCTCAGCTCACTGCAAGCTCCGCCTCCCAGGTTCACGCCATTCTCCTGCCTCAGCCTCCCGAGTAGCTGGGACTACAGGCGCCCGCCACCTCACCTGGCTAGATTTTTGTATTTTTTAGTAGAGACGGGGTTTCACCGTGTTCGCCAGGATGGTCTCGATCTCCTGACCTCGTGATCCACCCATCTCGGCCTCCCAAAGTGCTGGGATTACAGGTTTGAGCCACCGCGCCCGGCCCCATCTTCCACCTTCTAATAGGCCCTGGTGTGTGTTGTTCCCCTCCATGTGTTCTCATCTTTATTGCAGTTTTGCTGGCATATTCTCACAAGTAATTTTGTCTACAAACATATTCATTTCACTGAGAGGTAGGTGTTGTTTCGAAACTATGTAGAATAGGCTACCAGCAAAGTGTTAATGTCTGTAAAGCTGCATAGAAACTGTTTAAGGTCCAGTGTGAAGGCACAAATTTTGGCCAAACTTAGGCTTAGACTCAAACTTCTCTATCTAGCTAGGGTGCTTTATGAACCATGAATGCTGATGGCTTTTATGTAACAGAGTTGCAATCACATGACTTGAACATCCAAGCCTCTGTGGATAGCCAGGCAGGGATTGTGTTTAGCCCTACATATGAAAATTGAGCTATGACAATAGAGACACTGTTGTAAGTTCTGTCCTATCATATTCTTGTTGAACCCTGGACAGGAAGGATCAATATTTTCCTAATCATGCAATGCAAAGCCCCCAATCCAACACTGGGACAATACTCCTAGACTCTGACATCCGCTCCGTTAGATGCTGCATGATTCCCTCTCCGTGTGCTACGAAAATGAGGACCACGACCATGCCATTGGTTCTTTCTCTACAGTATTTCCTGATAAGCATGCTCTAGCTGCTTTAATGCATGTAGTGATGTGCTACTTAGGTAGCTGCCCTTGCCTTCATAATATTCACTTTCATTGTTAAAGATTTTCCTGGTTATAGAATTCTGAGCTAGCAGTCATTTTCTGTTCTACTTTAAAGATATGCTTCCATTATTCCATTATTTCTTGATACCCACTGTTTCTCTTGAGATATCTGCTCAAAGATATTGTTGTTCTTCTAAAGTTAATCTCTCTTTATCCTCTGTCTGCCTTTATGATTTTCTTTTATTTACTTTTTGCTTTTTTTTTTTTTTTTTTTTTGCAGTTGACTGAGATATGCCCAATTAAGGTTTTCTTTGAATTTGTCTTCCTTTTTGTAGATTTTGCTTTAAATCTCTGCCTTAATATTTTTCATCACTCTTGGAAAATTATCAATCATTTGTTCTTCAGATGTTACACTGACTTGCTTCTGTCCTTGCTGATCTATTTTGAGTAATCTCTTAATCCTAAGGTTTAACCACTGGGCTCCTAATTAAATGTCTGGGTTGTTGGAGAGAACTTATTGTGACCTTCTTGGTCCCTGATACCCAGTTTTCTTCTTAATAACCCTGGGCATAAAATGGCTTCATAACTTCTCACGTTCTCTGTTTATTTTCCTTTATTTGAAAAGTGGATTCAAAAGCTGAGTTCTTCCTCAGTTTACTTCTTTGTCAGATCACGTGACCTTTTAATATTGCCATACTAATTTTAAAACATTTTATTAAGAGTTGTTCTCTGGGGGAAGGGCCAAGATGGCTGAGTAGAAACAGCTCTGGTCTGCAGCTCCCAACGAGATGAACGCAAAAGGCAAGGGATTTCTGCATTTCCAACTGAGATACCCAGATTTTCTAACTGGGAACTAACTAGGCAGTTGGCACGAACCATGAAGAGCAAGAAAGCGCAGGGTGGGGTGACGCTTCACCTGGGAGCTACACAGGGAAAAGGGGCCTCCCTCCCCCAGCCAAGACAGGCAGTGAGGGACTGTGCTAACTACCTGGGGTTCTACAATTTCCCCATGGTGTTTTGCAATCTGCGGATCAGAAGATTCCCTTGTGTGCTTACATCACCAGGGACTTGGGTCTCAAGGACAAAAGTGGACAGACCCACAACAGTTGCACAAGTTGGCAGCCCTTGGGGACGGCACTGAGCTGCAGGAGTTTTAACGTGCTCCTGCGGCTCCCAGAACTCCATAGCGGCAGGAAAGCCGTCCACTCCTGTGGAAAGGGGGCTGAAGCCAGGGATCCAAGCAACTTCACACAACAGGCCCCACCCCCATGGAACTGTGCAAGTTAAGACCCACTGGCTTGGAATCCCTGCAGGCCAGCACAATAGCCTGGAGTCTGCCTAAGACAACTGATTTCCCGGTGGGAGAGGTGACTGCCATTACTGCGGCTCTCGTCAGCAGTGTTCCCCTGCCAGTGCTAGGGAGGCTCAGTGGTTTAGACCGGGTAGTGTTACCCACAGCACAGCACAGTAGCTGTGGCAGATCGTGGCCAGACTGCTTCTTTATGTGGGACCTGGATCCGTCCCTCCTCAATGGGCATGGCCTCCCTGCAGGAATTCCCGCAACTCTAGCCGGGTTTTACAGACATAACTCTCATCTCTCTGGGACAGAGCACCTGTGGGGAGGGGTGGCCACTGTCTCAGGTTCAGTGGACTTAATATTTTCTACCAGTCAGCTCTGAAGAGTTCAGTTGAGCTGGACGAGGGGGATTCCCCCAGCACAGCACATCAGCTCCACTAAGGGGCAGCCAGACTGCTTCCCCCTGACACCCCGCCTTCTATCTGAATGAGGCCTCCCAACAGGGGTCAGCAGAGACCTCATACAGGACAGCTACAGCTGGCATCAGGTGGTTGCCCTTATGGGAGGAAGCTTCAGGAGGAAGTAGCAGGCAGCAATCTTTACTGCTTGTCAGCCTCCACTGATGATACCCAGGCAAACGGGATCTGGAGTGGACCCCCAGCAAACTGTAGCAGACCTGCAGAAGAGAAGCCTGAAAAACAAAAACAAAAACAAAAACAAACCCAGAAAGCAACAACATCAAAAAAAAAAGGCCCCACAAAAACCCCATCCAAAGGTCAACAACCTCAAAGAGCAAAGGTAGATAAATCCATGAAGATGAGAAAAAACCAATGCAAACATGCTGACAATTCCAAAAGCCAGAAAGCCTATTTTCTGCCAAATGATTGTAACACCTCTCCAGCAAGGGCACAGAACTAGGATGAAGCTGAGATGGATGAACTAACAGAAGTAGGCTTCAGAACGTGGATAACAACAAACTTCACTGAGCTAAAGTATTATGTCCTAACCCAATGCAAAGAAGCTAAGAACCATGCTAAAAGGCTATAGGGGCTGTTAACTAGAAAAACGAAATGACCCGATGGAGCTGAAAAACACAGCACAAGAACTTCATGACAGAAACACAAGCATCAATAGCCGAATCAATCAAGTGGAAGAATATCAGTGACTGAAGACTATCTTGCTGAAATAAGGCAGGCAGACAAGATTAGAGAAAAAAGAATGAAACAAAATGAACAAAACCTCAGAAAATTATGGAACTATATAAAAAGGTCAAACATATGACTGATTGGAGTACCTGTAAGAGATGTGGAGAAGGGAACCAAGTTGGAAAACACACTTCAGGATATAATCCAGGAGAACTTCCCCAACCTAATAGGACAAGCCAACATTCAAATTCAGGAAATCCATAGAACCCCAATAAGATATTCCATGAGAAGATCAACCCTAAGACACATGATCATCAGATTCACCAAAGTCAAAATGAAGGAAAAAATGTTAAGGACAGCTAGAGAGAAAGACCAGGTCACCTACAAAGGGAAGTCCATCAGACTAACAGCAGACCTCTCACCAGAAAGCCTACAAGCCAGATGAGATTTGGGGCCAGTATTAAACATTCTTAAGGAAAATAATTTTCAAACCAAAATTTTATATCCAGTCAAACTAAGCTTCATAAGCAAAGGAGACAGAAAATTCTTTTCAGAAAAGCAAATGCTGAGGCATTTTATTACCATCATGCCTGCCTTGCAAGAGCTCCTGAAGGAAGCACTAAACATGGAAAGGAAAAATCATTATCAGCCAGTACAAAAACACACTGAAGTACACAGACCAATGACACGATGAAACACCTACATTAACAAGTCTGCAAAATTTACCAATCAACATTGTGATGAGAGTATCAAATTCACACATAACAATATAAACCTTAAATGTAAATGGGCTAAATGCCCCAATTAAAAGACACAGAATGGCAAACTAGATGAAAATACAGGATCCATCAGTGTGCTGTATTCAAACTACACATCTCACGGGCAAAGACACCCACAGGCTCAAAGTAAAGGAATGCAGGAAAATTACCAAGCAAATGGAAAGCAGAAAAAAGCAGGGGTTGCAATCCTAGTTTCCAACAAAATAGACTTTAAACCAACAAAATTTAGAAAAGATAAAAAACGGCATTATATCCTAAATATATATGCACCCAATGCAGGAGCACCCAGATTTATAAAAGAAGTTCTTAGAGACCTATGAAGAGACTTAGACCCCCCCAACAATAATAGTGGGAGATTTTAATACTCACTGTCAGTATTAGACAGATCATTAAGACAGAAAATTAACAAAGCTATTCAAGACTTGAACTCAGCTGTGGACCAAGTGGACCTGATAGTTATCTACAGAACTCTCCACCCTGAAACAACAGAATATACATTATTCTCAGAGCCACATGGCACTTACTCTGAAATTGACCACATCATTGGAAGTACAACACTCCTAAGCAAATGCAAAAACCTGAAATCATAACAGTCCCTCAGACCACAGTGCAATCAAATTAGAACTTAAGATTTAGAAACCCACTCAAAACCATGAAACAACATGGAAATTTAACAAGTTGCTGCTGAATGACTTTTGGTAAATAATCAAATTAAGGCAAAAATCGAGAAGTTCTTTGAAACTAATGAGAACAAAGAGACAATGTACCAGAATCTCCAGGATGGCATCTTAAGCAGTGTTAAGAGGGAAATTTATATCACTAAATGCCCACATCAAAAATCTAGAAAGATCTCAAATGTGCACACCCTTACATCACAACTGAAAGAACTAGAGAACCAAGAGCAAATAAATCCCAGAGCCAGCAGAAGATAAGAAATAACCAAGCTCAGAGCAGAACTGAAAGAGATAGACACACACACACACACACACACACACACACACACACACAACAACCCTTCAAAAAAATCCACGAATCCGGGAGCAGGTTTTAAAAAAAATCAATAAAATAGATAGAATGCCAGCTAGACTAATAAGGAAGAAAAGAGAGAAGATTCAAATAAACACAATCAGAAATGATAAGGGGATAACACCACTAACCCCACAGAAATACAACTATCAGAGAATACTATAAACACCTCTATGCAAATAAACTGAAAAACCTATAAGAAATGGATAAATTCCTGGACACATACACCCTTCCAAGAATGAAACAGCAAGAAGTTGCAAACCTGAATAGACCAATAACAAGTTCTGAAATTAAGGCAGTAATAAATAGCATACCAACTAAAAAAACAAAAATCCAAGACCAGATGGATTTATAGCTGAATTCTACCAGAAGTACAAAGAGGAGTTGGTACCATTTCTTCTGAAATTATTCCAAACAATTGAAAAATAACGACTCCTCCCTAAGTCATTTTATGAGGCCAGCATCATTCTGATACCAAAACTTGACAGAGATACAACAAAAAAAATAAACTTCAGACCAATATCCTTGATCAACAGCAATGCAAAAATCCCCAATAAAATGCTGGCACACCGAATCCAGCAACACATCATAAAGCTTATCTATCATGATCAAGTCAGCTTCATCCTAGGATTCAAGACTGGTTCAACCTATGCGAATCAATAGACATAATTCATCATATAAACAGAACTAAAGACCAAAACCACATGATTATCCCAATAGATGCAGAAAAGACCAACATCTTTTCACGTTAAAAACTGTCAATAAACTAGGTTTTGAAGAAACATAGATCAAAATAATAAGAGCCATTTATGACAAACCCACAGCCAATATCATACTGAATGGGCAAAAGCTGGAAGCATTCCCTTTGAAAACTGGCACAAGACAAGGATGCCTTCTCTCACCACCCTTATTCAACACAGTATTGGAAGTTCTGGCCAGGGCAATTAGGCAACATAAAGGAACAAAGGGTATTCAAATAGGAAGAGAGGAAGTCAAATTATTTTTGTTTGCAGATGACGTGATTCTATATCTGGAAAACTCCAAAAGCTTCTTAAGCTGATAGGCAACTTCAGCAAAGTCTCAGGATACAAAATAAATGTGCAGAAATTACATGCTTTCTTATATAATAACAACAGACAAGCAGAGAGCCAAATAATGAATGAACTCCTATTCACAAATGCCACAAAGAGAATAAAATACCTAGGAATACAGTTAATAAGGAAGGTAAAGGACCTCTTCAAGGAGAACTACAAACCACTGCTCAAGGAAATCAGAAAGGACACCAGCAGATGGAAAAACATTCCATGATCATGGATAGGAAGAATCAATATCATAAAAATGGCCATACCACCCAAAGCAATTAATAGATTCAATGCTATTCCCATTAAACTACCACTGACATTCTTCACAGAATTAGAAAAAAAACTATTTTAAAATTTATATGGAACCAAGAAAAATTTCATATAGCCAAGACAATCCTATGCAAAAAGAACAAAGCTGGAGGCATCTCAGTACCGAACTTCAAATTACAATGTAAGGCTACGGTAACCAAAACTGCAGGGTACTGATACAAAAATGAGCACATAGACCATTGTAACAGAATAGAGAACTCAGAAATAAAACCATGGATCTACAACCATCTGATCTTTGACAAGCCTGACAAAAACAAGTAATTGGGAAATGATTCCCTATTTAACAAATGATGTTGGGAGAACTGGCTAGTCATATGCAGAAGATTTAAACTGGACCCCTTCCTTACACCTTATACAAAAATTATTTCAAGATGGATTAAAGACTTAAGTATAAAACTCAACACTATAAAAATCCTAGAGGAAAATCTAGGCAACATCATTCAGGACATAGGCATGGGCAAATAGTTTGTGAGGAAATTGCCAAAAGCAATTGCAATAAAAGCAAAAATTCACAAATGGGATCTAATTGAACTAAACACCTTGTGCACAGCAAATGAAACTATCATCAGAGAGAACAGACAACCTACGGAATGGGAGAAAAGTTTTGCAATCTATCCATCTGACAAAGGTCTCATATCTAAAATCTACAAGGACTTAAGCAAATTTACAAAAAAACAAAAACAAAAACAAACAAAAAAACAAGCCCATTAAAAAGTGATCAAAGTATATGAACAGACAGTTTTCAAAAGAAGACATGCATGAGGCCAACTAACACATGAAAAAAATGCTCAACATCACTGATTATTAGAGAAATCCAAATCAAAGCCACAATGAGATACCATCTCACACCATTCAAAATGGTGATTATTAAAAAGTCAAGAAACAAAAGCTGCTGACGAGGTTGCAGAGGAATAGGAACACTTTTACACAGTTGATGGGAATGAAATTAGTTCAAACATTGTGGAAGACAGTGTGGCAATTCCTCAAAGATTTAGAAGCGGAAATACCATTTGACCCAGGAATTCCGTTACTGGGTATATACCCAAAAGAATATAAATCTTTCTATTATAAGGATACATGCACGTGTATGTTCATTGCAGCACTACTCACAATAGCAAAGACGTGAAATCAAACCAGATGCCCATCAATGATAGACCGGATAAAGAAAATGTGGTACACATACACCATGGAATGCTATGCAGCCATACAAAGGAAAAAGATCACATCCTTTTCAGGGACATGGATGGAGCTGGAAGCCATTATCCACCTCAGCAAACTAACACAAGAACAGAAAACCAAACACTGCATTTTCTCATGTATATGTGGGAGTTGAATGATGAGAACACATGGACACAGGGAGGGGAACATCACAGACTGGGTGCTGTTGGGGGAGGCCCAGGGTGGGGCGGGGGAGACCATTAGGAAACAGAGTTAATGCATGCCAGGCTTAATACCTAGGTGATGGATTGATAGGTGCAGCATACCACAGTGGCATATGTGTACCTGTATAACAAACCTGCACATGTACCCTGGAACTTAAAAAGTAGAATAATAATAATAATAAAAGAGTTGTTTTCAGTAGGTAATTTAGTTCAAATGAATTAGCATCCCAATACAAGCAACATATAGCCTTTTGGCTTTAATAATCTATAATTTGTACTTTACTATTCATTTCAAGATAATCTATTTATATTCCTTCAATCTAATAAACAAGATACTTTTTTACCAGGACTGCATTTTCCTTCTCCTTGACAAAAGCATGATACCTAGTCTGTATGTAGTTTCCTGTGATTTTAGTTCTTTACTCCTAGTGGACAACAAGTGAAGTTATTGATCTGTCTTTGATATCCAAAGGCTGTACACAACACTAGTGGGAATATTATCCTTTTTAAAATTTTGTGTTTTATATATTTCCTATTTGTTTTTAGATACCAGAAATTTTACAAAAATACACCTAGGAGTATAACATTTCTTATTAATCTTTCTCTGAATACAAATCTGTAGACTCAGCTATTTCTTCAGCTAAAGGAAATAGTGTTCCGTGATTTATTTAATTATGTACTGTCATCCATCCATTCTCTTTTTCAGGAATTTCTGCTATTTGAATGTTAAGTCTTCTGGATATGTCTTTTGAATCTCTTATCTTTTCCCTGATGACATCCTTCTGACGTATTTCTTCTATGTTTTCTTCCAAGACACTGATTCACTTCTTTTCATTGGACTTATGCTTCATCTATTTACTAAATTATTTATTTTAGTGATCATGTTTCATGTAGGTTCAGAAAATAATTTTTTGCTGCTCTTGAATCTCCTCAATTGGTCTTATTAAATGTTTACCCATAGGTTTCCTTTGTGTTTCTTTATTTTAAATAATCAACTATTTATCTGAATGCTGACCCCTTTAAATGTATTTCATTTCCTATCATTTATTGGAGCATAGGTCTATATTGGAAGTGTGTATACACACACACAAGCATGATCTATTTCAGAGGACTTCAAAGATCTCTTTGGGTTACGTCATTTCCAAGACATATCACTTTTTTTTTTCCAAGTCTTTATGCAAATGACTTCAAGGTTAGTTTTCCTCTTATGGAATTTGGGGGAATGAGATATGCTCTGGCTTTCTGTAGAGAATCTCAAGAGATCCTCAATCCAAATTTTCACTGAACTACCCCAAATATTCCAGCTGTCATTTGTCAGAGACAAAAGCAAGAGAAACATGTAAATCAGAAGTGAAAATTGAGGAGAACAAAATTCTACCATACCGCCATGTTTTCAAAATCTGCCATTTTAGTTTAAGAAGCAAAAGAACAAAACAGCAAAGTCAGGTTTTGTGACTGTATAATATAACTCATGCATATAATTAGATATAAGATACATTTACGTAGTAGATAATTATGATGATGAAAACATTAGTAGCATAATTACTCAAGTCAAGAAATAATACATACTGAACACTACAGAAAGCTCCAAGATGTATTTTCAACCACAATTACTATACTGACATAGATTCAATCACTTTTATTATTTTTAATTTTTGCTTTTTTAAAAAAAAATTGCAAATATTCCTTAATTTCACAGTTTACCTCTGCAGGTTTAGGTTTCTTTACATTTATCTTCTTTGGGGTTCACTGGTACTTTTGAATCTGTGGATCAATAACTTTAATTATTACTGGCAAATTTTCAGCCATTATCACCTCAGATATTCCCTCTGTCCCTTCACTTGTTCCATAGTACTAATTAGGAATTTACTGAATCACTTTTGGGTCTTACACTCATTTTGATGTTTTCTATTTTTTAGGCTGTCTCTTAGGTATTCCAGAAAATTTCTTCCACTTATTTTCCAATCAACTAATTCACTCTTTATCCGTGTTGGTTACTGTAAAGCTACTAATTGAATTCTTAATTTTAGTTATTTTATTTATTATTGTTAGAAAATTTCAATTTTTTTCCTGAATCTACTGATGCCAACTTTTATATCTTCCAACCAAAATTGTAAACTTCATTTCTGTGCTGAAATTTGGTTGATTGCAGTAGGTATGAGATAATTATAATGTCAGCTTAAATGGTGTGTGGACCTTGATAAGCATTTTCATTCCTGTTTCCCCAGTAAGCTGCCTAAACCTTGGCAGTGTTCACAGTTGTTTATCCAGTCAGTAAATGTGCTCTGGGCAAAAGTGTCTTTCAGTTCTGGGTTTACAGTTTTGAGTTCTTGCCTTCTCCCAGATGTTGCTGTGGTAAAAGTTGTCTCACCTGCTTATTAGTTCTAAAAGACATTTTTATTTTATTCAGTAGTAAGACTGTTTGAGAGACCATGATTACTAAAAGTGAAATGTTTTCTTACTTTATATGCTTTTTTCCTAACTCTATTTTGTAGGCTATATTTCTAGAAGCAATTCCAGTAGATTAATTTTGAAATCTGAATCCTGAGACATTGGTATTTTGATCACAGTGATAAGATCCAACTGTAAAACATATATTAAAAATACAACAGTCAAAAGGATATTAATTATATTAAAATATATTAGAATATTAATGATTGTCAATATAAATGTCAATACTTTTATAGAAATATCTAATTAGCACTACAACATGGATTATCTAACTTAATATTGCCTGTAGAGCTTTTTTGGTTTTCATACAATGTAGTATTTAAGCATAATGTAGATTAGACTGTTAGATACAGGTGGAACATAGAGTTGCTTTAATTGTCATTAACTTATTATTCATGGTCCTTCAGTTGTCCAAGCTTCTGTTGAGGACCTTAAGAAAATTTGTATATTTTTTTTCTCAGAGAGAATTCTCAAAATTTTGTAAATCTTAATTCCCAAAAAATCTAGAGCCATCTTGTATATATTCAAATTATGTATGGAAACAAACATGTTAGTTTAATTATTCAACATTTAAGGCATGTAAATATGGACTATGTTACTATTTCTCATTATTTTGTTGTCATGGATAAAGATAGATACTATGATTGTAAGTATACTTCTATCACTATGGGAGTATTTGAGTGGGGAGACTCTGATAGTGCATCAAGTGTTTAAAAATTAAGAGAAAAAAGGTGGATAAAGCAGTGTTTGTTTTTATACCTGCTTTCAACTAATTTTCATAACTGTATTTCTGAAACTATATTTATGTTATATAGTTGAATATCTCTGTGTGTGTGTGTGTGTGTGTGTGTGTGTGTGTTTGTGTATGAAAACATTAGCTTGGACACTTGTCTCTTTCACCTATTCTTAGAAAGGGATTCTTTCACTATCCAGCCTTGTAGGGATTTGAAACATTCTCTGTTCTATTCTTCATCCCCACATGCCTGTCTGAACTGTATCTTATCACCCACTTCTCTTTCCTTGAACCATAGAAAGGCCCTGGGATTTTGTGGATTATATCTATAAAGCCAAGAGGATTTATAAAAATATATATTTAAATGTATCTAGAATATTAAATTTTAAAGTGACTATAATAATATTTAATGCAGAATTTATTCAGAAGCAAAAGTAATATCATAACGTGTATTAGAACATCAGTTTTTTGGAAATATGTCCATTAAATATTTAGATATCAACTAGACCAAATTATTTTCAGTGTTGCCAAGATTATTAAATTAAATGCCCTAGTAAGAATATAACCTACTTGAGTTCCATTTTTGCATTTCTTAATATTAGTCAAAACAACTGAATATAGTAAAAGAAGTTATGTAGGATGAAGCCTATATTTAAAAAGTGAATATTAAAATATTTCCATATCTCAAATTTGAATTCATTATTCAATTTAATGAGTTTTATTAATTTCTTAAGATACAACTGCTTTAAGTCATGATAAGCTGCTTTAATTTTAATTGTGCCACTTGGAATAGGTCTTTCCAGTTATTATTGAAATGATAGTAGATTAAAATACAATCGCAACATTTTTATCTTCTTTATTTGAGCCATTTTATTTATTTATTTATTTATCTATTTATTTATTATTTATTTATTTTTGAGACAGAGTTTTGCTCTTGTCACCCAGGCTGGAGTCCAGTAGCGTGATCTCGGCTCACTGCAACCTCCGCTTCCCCAGTTCAATGAATTCTCCTGCCTCAGCCTCCTGACTAGCTGGGATTACAGGTGCCTGCTGCCACACCTGGTTAGTTTTTCTATTTTTAGTAGAGACGGGGTTTCACCATGTTGACCAGGCTGGTCTCCATCTCCTGACCTCAGGTGATCTGCTGGCTGCGGCCTCCCAAAGTGCTGGGATTACAGACGTGAGGCACCGTGCCTGGCCTATTTGAGCCATTTTAAATAGAATTTATATGCCAAATTAATATGCAATCTCAAATTTAAAGATAATTGCATCACAATCTGCAATTTGTGAAAGAAAATGAAAGAAGTTAACGATTATTTGGAAAACTGCTGAGAAGGAATTAACCTAACCACAGCAAATATAAGATAATATTTTCACGACCCTTCTTGTAGACATTTGAAATCTAGATAGGTCAAGGTCATTAACCTTATAAATTCTAAATACATTATCTAAATTATTTGTTAGCAAATGAAAATTTGTTCTCAATGAACATTAGAACGTGCAGTTCAGATACACTTACATAGATTCAGTTTTGTAGGTTTTAAAAAGAATTCATAGTTTAATATTAACTGTATTTATTTTAAAATTAGAAATTTTACTTAGGAATCTAATGATACCTTGTGCCTTGTAAATATAAGGGTATAATACTATATTCAAAGTCCTACAAATCATAGAATCAGAAAAGTTGCATATGATAAATAATTTGTTTTCAATAATCATAGTTGTATAAATTACACAATTAACAGTGCTAATCACCTTATTCATTACCGATGTCTTCGGTGAAGCTTATAATGAATGTCCAGAAACATTGCACATCAATATTATTTGTGAGTATGGGAAAATAGTTGTCATATCACTGGTCATTTTGCTGCAGAAAAGTAGCAAGTTGGAAAGACACTGTTGCTAATAGATATATCCAATAATAAATAACTTCTGTTATTTTTCTTTCCTCTGGTCTTAGGCCTCAATCAAAGATTTGACTCAAAAATTTACATGGCGGCTGGGCCTGGTGGCTCATGTCTGTAATGCCAGCACTTTGGGAGTTCGAGATGGGTGAATCACCTGAGGTCAGGAGTTTGAGACCAGCCTGGCCAACATGGCAAAACCCATCTCTCCTAAAAATAGAAAAATCAGCCAGGCATGGTGGCATGTGCCTGTAATCCCAGCTACTTGGCAGGCTGAGGCAACAGAATCATTTGAACCCGGGAGGCAGAGGTTGCACTGAGCCAAGATGGCACCACTGCACTCCAGCCTGGGCAGCCGAGTGACATTGTTTTCAAAAAAAATATAAAAATAAAATAATAAAATAAAATAAAGTAATTTACATGACAACTTTGATCCAATGTGTAATTTATCCAGAATTTAGTTGTGGGTCCTGTGAATTTTCAGATAGTAAGCTGACTGTACGTATCCTTAATTTAAATAACATGAGACATTGGGATAGATATAGATGGGTTTTTCAAAAATAGGAGGTAAATGATAATAGCAAACAGTTACAGAATGTACACTATAAAACAGGCACTCTTTAAGGAGTCTCCACATATTAACACATAATACAAATTGTTACTCGAAACGCTTTGATACAAAAATAATACCCCATAATAAGGGATTGTTTACTTATGCATAAATATAAGAACTTTTTACATCCATGAAAATCGATAGCATTATTAAGCATCAATTATGTGCAGAAATTGTACATATAACTCTAATTATACAAAATAAACTCTCTAGGGAACCTTTGATTTCAGTTGTGGAGATTAAAAATATGATGTATATTAAAACAGTATGACTCAGTGAATACAATATTCCAGGTAAATTGTTTAAAATGATATTTCAGATATTTCAGGCTTAATCTCCAGACATCCTCTTTGCCTAGAATGTAATCAAGCTATATAGTGGTACTGTTAGTTCAGAAGAACACGCAGAATTCCGGATAATCCAATTCAGTTGAAAACACTGATTACCTGATACATAACAAGAAATGTATGTCCCAAGTAAATAAATAGGTCATAATTCATATGCATTATGATCTGATTCTAGAGATAACTTCATACAGAGAAACAATTGGAAAATGTAATTAAAACCTAAGAATTTGGAGTGAGAAGAGATTTCTGGGTTCAGAGCAAGGAGAATAATGTTAGGGTGAATGAACACAACTCCTGTAAACAGGGAGCATGTGGCAAGACCACCTGGGAAAGCTGAGTGGCTCGGTAAATATCCAAAGCAGCACTTGGCAGGATATACTGTGTTCCATGAAGATATGAGCAGTGGTTGCATATTTTTTGTTTGGTTTACAAATATTTTTAAATTTTTACATTGTTAATTTGTTATGCATATGTAATAGTTGTACATATTTATGGAGTACATGTGATATTTTGATGTAGGCTTACAATGTGTAATGATCGAATCTGAGTAAATGGGATATCTAATACCTCAAATATTTATTGTTTGTGTTGGGAACACTCCAACTCTACTCTTCTAGTTATTTTAAGATGTACAATAAATTATTAACTGTAGTTGCCCTATCATGCTACTGACTGCTGGATATTAATCCATTGATCTAACCTTATTTTGGTATTCATCCACCGATCTCTTTTTGCTCCACCTCCCTACTACCCTTCCCAGATGCATATTTTTAGCTAGCAATGCATTCCATGAAAAAAAAAAAGAAAATAAGAGTTATAGGAATTTTTTTAAAAAATCACAACATACAATTTTTATTTGCTCTGACTCTTAAAATGCTAGGAAGGGGAACATCACACACCAGGGCCTATTGTGGGGAGGGGGGATGAGGGAGGGATAGCATTAGAAGATATACCTAATGTAAACGACGAGTCAATGGGTGCAGCACACCAACATGGCACATGTATACATATGTAACAAACCTACGTGTTGTGCACATGTACCCTAGAACCTAAAGTATAATTTAAAAATTAAATTAAAAAATTTTAAAAAGCATTTAAAATTTTTATTTAGTGACAATTCTAAAAATGTGAAAATAGTAAGACAATAATTTCTCATTTTGTTAAATTGAAGCCATCAAAGATGGCCTTTACAATTTTTACTTTGGGGTATTTGTGTAGGGATTGTTTTTTAGTTTCATATACAAATATAATCCTACATTCCACTGGAAAAAAAATGCTGTAGTTGATGTCTGGTGGATTTATCGTATATTTTATTAAATAATTGTAATATATTCTCCATGTTAGATTTATAGCTAGCATAATCTTCAAACAGAAAAGGGCAACATTTATTACCTCAGTCAGAGTTACCCAGCCTACCAAAACTTAGAATGGAGAAAGAATTTCAATCATTTTTTTCCATTTAATTTGTATTGGACATAAAAATAATCAAAACTCCTTGAAAGATTGTTAATTTTATCCTCTAAAAACGTGGTCTTTCTTTATATGTGGTAAATGGTAACTCAAATCCCTGAGTGTTTTGGTTGTGAGAATATAATAGATAAGACACTTAAAAACTTCCCTGGAACTCTTCCTCCCCTCCTCTTGTATTAAAATGTAAGAAAATAGAAGAATGGAAAAAAATATCTACTACATCATAGCAAAACAGGATGACTATAGTCAATAATAACTCTACATTTTCATATCAATTAAAGAGTGCAATTGGATTGTTTGCAATTCAATGAATAAATGCTTGGGGGGATGGATACCCCATTTTTCCTGATGTACTTATTTCGTATTACATATCTGTATCAAAACATCTTATGTACCCCATAAAGACATATACACCTGCTATGTAACAAAAAATTAAAATTAAAAAACTGCAATCAGAAAAAAAAAAGTAAGGTTCAATATAGCAAATGTACTCATGAGTGAGCTCATATAAATAAGGGAAATTCCACCGAGCCAAAAATAAAGGGAACACTAAACCTTAGGCATTACAAGTTCTGTCATAGATGGATGTGATTTATAATGTTGATTATGCAGAAGCCATGAGTTTAAGGCACATATAGGGACAGAATATGAGGGTTCAGGGCAGCACAGGGCTGTTTTGGAGGTGAGACCGATGCACAAAAGCCAGACACTTGAAAAGCTATATCATTAGTAAAATGGCAAACTAAAAAATGTGAAATAAACATTTCCAACTGTCAAAAGGAGAAAGCAAAGAAGACTTACTATTTTGTCTTGTTCTCTGTTATGGATTAAATTGTGTCCCCCAAATCTCATATGTTGAAGTCCTAAGAGATAGTACCTCAGAAAATAACCTTAATTAAAGACATGATTTTTACAGTTAATAAAGTTAACATTAGATTGCTAGTGTGGATCCCAATCTAATATGACTAGTGTCTTCTAAGAAGAAGAAATTTGTGTCAGAGGCATTAGAACCAGAGAGACACCATCTTGAGTGACGGCGAGGAAAATGAGGTTGGGTCTTGGTGAGCTGCATTCCCAGAAAGTTAGGTTATTCCTAGCTTCTAGATGTTTACAGTTAAGGGAACAGATTGATAATGTTTTCTCAATAGACCCAGACTTGGGAGTGTCCAGATACCCCGATATCTTGAGAACAGAAGCATTCCTAATTTTTTTTCAAAGAGAATAATATTGATTCTTGCAAAATATAATAATTAGGAAAATTAATCCTTTATCACAAACCACTGCAACAGAGCACATGTCCCTAAGAAGACATCCTTTTTTTACCCTATATATAAACAAGTTTTGTACCTAGGGTGGACGCGTTTCACCTCTTACTTTTGGGAACGCCCTACTCTGTCTCTGAAGTAGCTATACTTTCACCACATTACTTTCTTAATAAACCTGCTTTTGCTTTGCACTGTGGACTCGCCCTGAATTATTTCCTGTGCAAAATCCAAGAACCCTCTCTTGGGGTCTGGATCAGGACCCCTGTCCTGTAACATTTGGACACTTGTATATATGGGGAAAATGCTATGGGAACATGAAGACAGCCATTTATAAGCCAGGAGAAAAAAGTGGAATAAATCTTCCCCTTGAACTCTTAGAAGAAATGAATCCTGCCAATACCTTGATTTCAACTTTTAGCCCTCAGGCTTGTGAGAAAATACATTTTTCTCATTTAAACTACTCAGCTTGTGGTACTTTGTTATGGCAGTCCCAAAAAATGTATAAACCCTCCAAGAGGAAAACACTCATCCTCTGAGGATTTTTAATCATGGGCCTGTACCATGCGCAAATTTGACATTCAAGTTTACACTGTCCCTGTGATCTTGAAATCTATTATGTAAAATATTAGAATAAGATACGAATATAGTATTTTGATGCTTCTTGAATGAGATAGGATCTTACAAGTCTCACCGTAGTTTATAGCATTCCACAGATGAAGTCCTATGAACTCTATGAACTCACAATCCAAAAATGCAAACCCTAGTAGGTACAATCCTTCATGAGCAAAAGACATAAGCAAAAGAAACCACAAGCAGAAAAATTAAATTCCCAAGGAATTAATGCATCAGTATAAAAATAAGTTTAAAATGATTCAATAAATAAACACAGATAGTAAAAACATAATAAATATACATGATATCAGAAGTCATTTTGAGAATAAAACAAATTTTCTATCAATAAGAAAACAGGAGGAACAGATTAAATTTTGTTAAACTTCACGTTACATGTATTTGAATGATGAAGAGTAAACTTACCTTTACAATCTGTGTTAGGTTTGACTAATGGATTCCCAGATGTGACTTCTTTTTCTTTTAAAAAACAATCTGAACTATAAAATAAGTTGTTTGCTCCAATCATACTCAACTGGCAATGCAAAGAAGCGTAAAGATGACTGCAATAGATTTTTATTTAAAAATGGGAAGAACAGAAAGCACGTGTCCATCACTAGTTCTAAAGGAGTGCTGAAATTCCATGGGGTAAAAAGTGACCAGTCCCCTACTTCTGAGGAGAAAAATTTTCCTTGATTATTTCCTGCTACTGAGTTTGGAAGTAGAAACCTAACATAAGAGTAAAGATAAGAACAAACGTTAATTAAATACAGAAGAATTTCAATAGAGAAAATATGCAGATCTTTATTTGGAATTGAGTGGCTTTTTTAGCTTGCTTTAGGTCTCTACAAATTGGGGTGTAGCCTCTTTGAGATTTCATGTATCTTGCTCGCTTTTGTTTCATGTTGGTGGCCCTTTTGGTTTACAAGTGTGTGTGTGTATCGGAACTTCTGGTTTTGAAAAGATGGAACAGATATAGTTTTCCCTTTTCTCCAGCTAAGTACAACGAAAGTTCCTAGACACTATGTAGAAAACAAACATAGAATTCTGAAGGGTAGAGAGAAGGCTACCTGGGTAGAGACCTTGGGACTCCAGGAATGACAGTGAGATGAGTTCCCAAATTTTCTTTTAATTTTACACAATCTGAATTTGGAGCTAAAGAACTTGATAACTGAAATGTCAGAAGGTTCAGACTCAAAAAGTCCCCAAAGGCCTACTCCTTGTAGCCAAATAACCCCTTCCCTGCTCCAACCTGGCAGTAACAAGTATTCCTTCCCCTCAGTGTCGAAGAAGCAAAGTGGGGAACCTGGGCTTCTCCCTTTACTTGGCAGGAGCAAGGTGCCGGCCCACCAGACCCCTCTCAAAATGTTCAGATTTCAATCTCAAATCACTTACCACAACAGAAACCAGAAAATCACAATTTAAATGTGATTAGAGGTGACTTAGCAAGACAGTACACGTCTAGAAAATAAACCACCATGGTTAATCAATCCTCCAAGACAAAATTGTGGCCCTATTCCTCCTCGCTCATGCAAGGGCCAAGAGGCCCACGATTTTGCCTCTTGCCAGACTGTAACAAGTTGCAAGAAAAACCCATGCCTGGGTGGTCTTCAGAAAAGGCCAAAGAGAGAGCCCAGACATTCACTGTCATCCTCCCCGTTCCCTGCAGTGTCACTGAGCATGTGAAGATCCAGGACTTCCACCTCCACCAGGCAGTACTGAGGGTAATGAGGCTTCCCTTACCTGTCCTGCTGGGGTGGTGTCAGAGGAGGCAGAATGGATGTTCAAAACTTTCACCAACCCCAGCAGCAAGACAGCCCCACTGTGGTGTCAGAAGAGGCCACATTAGGAGAAGTAGGTAGACGCGCCTCCTCATGCCACTCAGGTATATGCAAAAGTCTAGAAGAAAGCTGTGAACCCCTGCCCTGCTCCAAACCAGCAGTAACAAGTATTCCTTCCCCTCAGTGTCAAAGAGGTGAAGTGGGGAACCTGGGCTTCTCCCTTTACTTGGCAGGAGCAAGGTGGCAGCCCACCAAACCCCTCTCAAAATGTTTAGATTTCAATCTCAAATCAGTTATCACAACAGAAACCAGAAAATCACAACTTAAAGGAAAAGGGACAACTGTTGCACACCAACTCGGAGGGAACAGAGATGTTAGATTATCTGGAAAAGATTTCAAAGCAGCCATCATGAAAATCCTTCAATGAGTAATTTAAAAAAAAAACCTAAACTTGAAACCAATTAAAAAATACCCAAGCTCAGCAAAGAAATAGAAGAGACATAAAGAATAACCAAGTGAAAATATTAGTACAAAATAAAACCTTAATAGAGGCTTCTCTTTCTGTTAGGGTTTCTCAAGTAACATCATTAGAGCCCATCAAGTTCATCAAAGTCAAAACCCAACTAATTCCTCTCCTTCACTGTACTTAATATGTTTTTGTATTTTAATTGGGAGTTTAAAAATATGTATTTTAAAACGTAAACTTCTAGTGAAGTGTATCATTGATAGAAAAAACACCTAAATACTGTAGTTTGATAAATTATAACAAAAGGAACATATCTATGTAAACAAGCAAACAAGTCTTGAAATTCAACATTATCAGACCCTAAGCATGATCACTTCTCTCCTTCCCCCAAATAACCAATATTCTGACTTCTCCCAAAAGGAATTAAATTTATATTCTTTCTAAATAGACATATTGAGAGGGAAAGCATTATTCTTTTAATATAAACAAAATCTGGCCTGGCGCCGTGACTCACACCCAGTAATCTCAGCACTTTGGGAGGTCAAGGCAGGTGGATTACCTGAGATCAGGAGTTTGAGACCAGCCTGGCCAACATGGGGAAACCCTGTCTCTACTAAAAAAAATACAAAAATTAGCCAGGCATGGAAGCACATGCTTGTAATCTCAGCTACTCGGGAGGCTGAGGCGGGAGAATCACTTGAAACCAGGTGGTGGAGGTTACGGTTAGCCGAGATTGCGTCGCTGCACTCCAGCCTGGGCAACAGAGCAAGACTTTGTCTCTAAATATATTTAAAATTTATGCGCGTGAATGTGTGTGTGTGTGTGTGTGTAAATCAAAAGAAACGTTTGTGAGATCAGTGTTATAGAACGAAGCAGTAGTTCATAATTTGTAACGCTTAATATTATTTTACTCTATATAACAAATTCATTTTTTTCTTTAATTGCTGGTGAAAATTTTATGGATACCAATTTTCAGCAATTAAGGGTAATGTTGCCATCATAACATGAAATTAAATATCTTAGAGTGCATACATTTTGGGGCACAGAACAAGAAAAGGAATCTCTCGGTCTTAGGTTGTGTTTATATTCAACTTTGACAGACACTGGTAAAAATTTTCCAAACGATTTGTGCCAATTACCATATGCAAGAGCGGTGTCATTGCAGGGCCAAATAATGAGATATGCTTGCTTTTGTTAGTCTTTAAATTTAGCAATTCACTTTGGTGTGTATAGGCATCCGTTGCTTTATTGTTCTTCACATGACTGTGCTTCCCAGATACAGCACATTTTACAAACTGTAGGTTTGTGGCAACACTGCATTGAGCAAGACTATCAGCACCATTTTCCCAAAAATATGTGCTCACCCTTGCCTGTGTGTTCCATTTTGGCAATGTTCTCAGTATTTCAAACTTTTAAATTGTTAATATATCTGTTATAGTGATCTGTGATCAGTGATCTTTGGTGTTACTATTGTAACTGGGGGCACCATGAACCACTTCCAAATAAAATGGCAAACTTAATTGACAAACGTGTGTGTTCCAACCGCTTCACTGATCAGTCATTCCTCCCATCTCTCCTTCCTCTCCTAGAACCTCCCTTTTCCCTCAGACACAACAATATTGCAATTAGGCCCATTTATAACCATACTGTGACCCCCAAGTATTCAAGTGAAAAGAAGAATCACACACCTCTCACTTTAAATCAAAATGATGAAGCTTAGTAAGGAAGGCAGGTCAAAAGCCAAGATAGGCTGAAAGCTGGGCCTCTTTTGCCGAAAAGTTAGCTAAGATGTGAATGCAAAAGAAAAGTTATTGAAGGAAATTAAAATGCTACTCCAGTGAACGCATGAATGAAAAGAAAGTGAAAGAGACTTATTGCTGATATGCAGCAAGTTTGAGCAGTCTGGATAAAAGATGAAACCAGCAACAGCATTCCCTTAAACCAAAGTCTAATTCAGTGCAAGGTCCTAGCTCTCTTCAATTCTATCAAGGGTAAGAGAGGTGAGGAGGCTGCGGAAGAAAAGTGAAGCAATTATAGGTTGGTTCTTGAGGTTTAAATACAGAAGCCATGTCCATAACATGTAAGTTCAAGGTAAAGCAGCAAGCGCTGATGGAGAAGCTGCAAGTCATCCAGAAGATCAAGCTAAGATCAATGATGAAGGTGACTGCACTAACCAACAGATTTTCAATGCGGAGGAAACAGTCTTATATTTGAAAAAGCTTCCGTCTAGGACTTTCATAGCTGGAGGGAAAAGGGCAATGCTTGTCTTCAAAGCTTCAAAGAGAGGCCTACTGACTTGTTAGGGATTGATGCAGCTGGTGACTTTTGCTTGAAGCCAATGCTCATTTACCATTGATGAAATCCTAGGATCTTGAAGAATTATGTCAAATCTATTCTGCCTATATCCTATAAATGGAATAACAGAACTTTGATGAAAGCACATCTGTTTATGAAGTGATTTACTGAATATTTTAAGACCACTGATGAGCTCTGCTGTCCAGAAAAAAAAAAAAAGATTCCTCTCAAAATATTACTGCTCATTGGCAATGCATCTGGTCACCCAAGAGCTCTGATAGAGACATGTAAGGAGAGTCATGTTCTTTTCCTCCCTGCTAACACAACATGAATTCTGCAGAATGTGGATCAAGGAGTCATTTCAACTCTCAAGTCTTAATATTTTAAGAATTCCATTTTGTAAGGTAGTAACTGCCATAGATAGTGATTAGTCTGGTGGATCTGGTCAAAGTAACTTGAAGGCCTTCTGGAAGAAATTCACCATTCTAGATGCCATTAGGAACATTTGTGATTCATGGGAGGATGCCAAAATATGGACAGTAATGGGAGTTTAGAAAACGTTGATTCCAATCCCTACAGTTGAGTTTGAGTTTCTTCCAGACTTCAGTGGAGAAAGCAGCTGCAGATGTGGTAGAAATAGCAAGAGAATTAGTATGAGAAGTCAGACCTGAAGATATGATTGAATTGCTGCAATCTCACTATAAAATTTTAACAGATGAGGAGTTGCTTTTATGGCTAAGCAAAGAAAGTGCTTCTTTGAGATGAAATCTACACATGGTGAAGATGCTGCGAACATTGTTGAGATCATAAAGGATTTAGAATGTCACATAAACTTATTTGATAAAACAGTGTCCGAGTTTGAAAAGATTGACCCAAATTTTGAATGAAATTCTACTATGGGTAAAATGCTCTCCAACAGTACCGTATGCTACCGAGAAATCATTCATGAAAGGAAGAGTGAATTGATGCAGCAAAATTCATTGTTGTCAATTTTATAAAATTATTGTTAATTCTAATAAATTGCCACAGCAACCTCAACCTAAAGCAAATACCACCCTAAATAATCGGCAGCCATCAGCATCTAGGAAAGACCCTCCATTAGCAAACTATATTAATACTTGATGGAGGTCCAGATGATCATTAGCATTTATTAGCAACAAATTATTTTTAAATTAAGACGTGCACTTTTTTTAGACATAATGCGATGGCATACTTAATAGACTCTAGAGTACAGCATAAACATAATTTTATATGTACTGGGAAACCAAAAAAGTTGTGTGACCTGCTTTATTGTGATATTTTCCTTATTGTGGTGGCCTCGAACTGAACCTCCAATATTTCCAAGGTAGGCCTGTAGTAATATTTCCTTGTGGTTGAATTTGCACTTCGTTGAAGACATACAAAATTGAGCATACATTCATGTATTTTTCTGATTTTGTTCTAGTTTGAAGTGCTGTATTTCCTTGATAATTTTTAAAGTAAATTATACCATTTGTAACTGATTTATAGAAGTTCTTCATATTTTATGGATATAAGCCCAGTATCAGGTATATAATTTTCTTTTTTTCTTTGTTAATATCACTTTTTTGATGAATGAATGTTATTAATATCAAAATAGTCCAATTTGTTATTCTTTTTATTATTGCTAAAGTATTTCAGGCCCTATTTTTGAATTATTTCTGTTCTCTAGGTTCGTGAAGATATTGTACTGTTTTATAATGATACGTCATACTCTTAAATCATCCCAAAATGCACTTACAATTGATGTTTATGCAGGCTGTACAATAGGGATACATTTTTTAAAATTTTCCATTTGGAAGTGTAATTTGACCACCACGTCCCCTTTCTTACAGAACTAAGTTTGAATAAAAAGCTTTGCTCCTCTGCCTTGTACTGTGAGGGAACATCTCAGATAGGAGCTGCTTTTCAGCATAGCCCAAAAGCTCCATGGTTCTGCCCTAAAGACGATTTAAAACAATTGACAGCAGTCAACTCACAGTTGTCAACATGTTACAGCCACAAATAACATGGTATAAAAGCCATTGTATTAGGGTTCTCCAGAGAAACAAAACCAGTTGTGTGTGTGTGTGTGTGTGTGTGTGTTATTTATTGTAAGGAATTAGCTCATGCATCATGTAGTCAGGGAAACTGAGAAGTCCCAGTCAGCTACCTGAAACCTGGAGACCAAGGAATGCTGACGGTTTAGTTCTAATAACTGAAGGGCATATAATGTAAGTCACAGTCAAGGACAGGGAAGACTGATGTTCTGGTTTTAGCAGCCAGGTAGAGACAGCAAATTATTTTATCTCTTGCTCTTTTGTTCTATTTAGGCTTGCAGTGGATTGGAGGATGCCCACTCAGATTGGGGAGGACAATCTATTTTGTGAATTCTATAGATTCAAATGGTAATCTCATCAGGAAATACCCTCACAGACACACTCAGAAATAGTGTGTAATCTAGTCACCCATGTTTAATGTTTAATGTAGGTCCCAGCCAAGTTGACATATAAAATTGAACATCACATCCATTAAGGATTTTAGGTTGTTAAGCGGAATCCCTTAGTAAAAACTGCCTGATATTTAATTTGGGGTCTGCAGGTGTGGTGTTGTTGAGACAAAAATGTATGTCCTTAACTTCATGGCTGGCTGTTCAGCACCGTGGAAGCTGTAAATATGGTAAACTATATTTGCAGTGGTGAAGCATTTGATGAAAGTCATTCTAATATTCTTGTAGCAAAATATTGTACAAAAAGTTTTCTATTTTTAAAGAAGTGTTTATTAATATTGCTTGACTTGTAACAATGATTTCAAGTCTATGCATTTTCTTGTAAGACTATTTTCCTTGCATCCTATATTTAATATATAAGTATATAGTTTAAAGAAAAACTTCAGCTGAATTAAATTTAAAGGATTTTAATTGAGCAATGAAAGATTTATGAACAGGGCAGCCCCCAGACTCACAGAAGATTCAGACATTCCACCACAGTCACGTGGTGGAAGAAGATTTATAGACGAAGAAAAGGGAGGTGATGTACAGAAATGGGAAATGAGGTCCAGAAACAACTGGATTGGGTACAGCTCGGCATTTGTCTTACTTGAACGCAATTTGAACACTCAGCAGTATGTGAGTGGCTGAAGTACGGCTGCTGAGATTGGCCAAGGCTCAGCTATTGTTATAGGCACATGCTCCTAAGTTAGGTTTTCAGTCTTGTCTACCTATTGGGTAAGGTTGCAGTTCATCCACAACGACTCAAATACAGAGTCCTTCTCAGGCTATATTTCGTTCACTTTGACAATATATACAGTCATGCATTACTTGGTGATGGGGGTAAGTCCTGAGAAATGTGCCATTAGCCAATTTTGCCCTTTCATGAACATCACCGAGTGAACTTACACAAACCGTGATGGTAGAGCCTACTACACACCTGACTACAGGGTTTAGTCTGTTGCTCCTTGGCTACAAACCTACACAGCACGTGACTGTACTGAATACTGTAGGCAATTGTAACATAATAGTGTCCGTGAATCTAAACATGTCTAAACCTAGAAGAGGTAGAGTAAAAACAGGGTATAAAAGATTAAAAATAAATGGCACATATGTGTAGGGCATTTACCTTGAATAGGGTTTACAGGACTGGAAGTTGCTCTAGGTGAGTCAGGGAGTGAGTAGTGAATGTGTGTGAAGGCCTAGGATGCTACCTCACACTACCATAGAATTTATAAGAACTGGTCTATATTTAGCCTACACTCAATTTAAAAAAACAGATTTCTCTTTCTTCAATTATAAGTTAACCTTAATTTACTGTAGTGTTTTTACTTTACATTTTTTTTTTTTTTTTTTTTTGAGACGGAGTCTCGCTCTGTTGCCCAGGCTGGAGTGCAGTGGCCAGATCTCAGCTCACTGCAAGCTCAGCCTCCCGGGTTCACACCCTTCTCCTGCTTCAGCCTCCCGAGTAGCTGGAACTACAGGCGCCCGCCACCTCGCCCAGCTAACTTTTTTTTTCTTTTTCTTTTTCCTTTTTTGTATTTTTTGGTAGAGACGGGGTTTCACCGTGTTAGCCAGGATGGTCTCGATCTCCTGACCTCATGATCCGCCCGCCTCGGCCTCCCAAAGTGCTGGGATTACAGGTCTGAGCCACCGCACCCAGCCAACCTTTAATTTTTAACTTTCTGACTCTTTTTTTTTTTTTTAAACAATGCTTAGCTTAAAACACAAGTATATTGCATAGTTGTGCAAAAATATTTTATTTTGATTTTTATTATATAAGATTTTGTCGATTTTTAATTGTTTTTCCTTTTAAACGTTTTTGTTAAAAATAAACGCATACATTATCCTAGACCTACACAGTGTCAGAATAACCAATTTCTCTGTCTTCCACCTCCACATGTTGTCCCAGTGGAAGGTCTTCAGGGACAATAACATTCATTGTCTCCTATGATAACAATGCCCTCTGAAATACCTTCTGAAGGACCTGCCTGAGACTGATTTACAGTTAACTTTATACACACACATATATATGTATGTAATTGATCTTATCTATATGGCAGTGGTCCCATGAGATTATAATGGAGTTGAAAAATTCCTATGACTTTGTGAACTCATAGCCTCTGTAACATTGTATTGCGATGCATTACTTATGTGTTTGTAGTTACCTGGATGTAAAAGGAAATGTGTGTATATATATATATATATAGAGAGAGAGAGAGAGAGCAAATACCTCACTTTTAGCATATACTTCATAGTACAATAAACACATAAACCAGTAAGAGTTACTTATTATTATCAAGTGTTACTGTTCACAATGGTGTGCGCTCTCCTTTTATACAACGGGCAGCTCAGGTTTCTTTACATCAGCATTACTACAAACATATGAGTAATGCATTGCACTGCAATGTTACAATAGCTATGAGGTCATCACTAAGCTATAGGAATTTTCAGCTTTGTTATAATCCCATGAGACCACCGTCAAGTAGGCAGACTGTATCTTAACTGGTACTCTTTTTCATTTAGCTTCTAATTTCTGTTCTTGTTACTCTGTGATCCAAGTGAAAACATCAAAGTGAAGAAATTCTTTTAGTGGGGAAGTGCTAAAAATTTTTATTATTTGCAGTGTTATTAGACGGTAAAAAGCACAATGTCAACTATATATTTTCTTCTATTTGGAATGTATTGAAATTTTAGTTGAGGACAAATAAATGGTCAATTACTAAATGAACTCTTAAAAACTCCATGTTTTTGGACATAGAGGGGAACAATACACACTGGGGCCTTTTGGAGGGTGGGTGATGAGAGGAAGGACAGGATTGTGAAAAATAACTAATGAGTACTAGGCTTAATACTTGAGTGACAACACAATCTGTACAACAAACCCCCATGACACAATATACCTATGTAATAAACTTGTACCCTTGAACTTACAATAAAAGTTTTTTAGAAAACATCGCAAAACTCCATGTTCTAATCTCAGCACTGTGAGTCCAAGAGCATTGCTTGAATGCAGGAGTTCAAGGTGGCAGTGAGCTATGGATAGGGCCATTGCATTCCAGCCTCTCAAAAAACAAACACACAAACAAACAAACCTATTACATGTTCTTTCTTATATTTATAAGATACACATAATATGAATAATATACAAATATAGTAACCTATTAACTATGTTCTTAAAATAATTTATTTCTTCAGTTATCTATTTGTCTACTTAATCGGTTGGTATTTGAACACTATATAGAAGTTTTGAAATGTTATTATAGCTCATTACCTTTGCCTGCATATCTAATGTTTTTTGGTGTATATATTTTGATCCTGGTTTTTAAGTACATATAAGATGATGGCCTTACATATTCTTGGAAACCACCGTTTTCAACAAAATTCCTCTTTTACATGTTTAACATTTTGGATTAAATTCTGAATGAATATTTTCAGGCCAACTTAACCTATCACAGAAATTGTGTAGTACATCTTTGTCCCCTGCTTATTTTTCATCTTTATGTCTAGTTATATTTTGTGTTGGTCTCGCAGTTTTAGCTTATAACTGGTTCTGTGCTACTGTTATTTAATCTAAATTTTATACTGTTTACTTTTTAACAAGGAAATAGTCTTCATCCACATTCGTTGTACATACTATGATGTTAGAATTTTTCTGTCATCATTTTATAAAAGCTTTTTAGTAGTATGCTTTAAAAAATTTTTGTATTTGTTTTTTCAATTTTTGTGGAATTGTGATTTATTTTGTTATATTTATCTTGAATAATACATTTAATAAATGCTTTTTACTGACTTTTTAAAAAGATTTATCAGGAATAATTAAACTAGTTTTCTCTCAACTTTAAAAGTCAAGTGTAATTTTATTTATATATGTCCATACACACACATATTTAAAACTGCAGATGAATTTAGTGCATGTGTATGTGTTTGAGGTTTTTTGTATTTATTGCCTATCTAAGAGCAGAAGATGACAGTGAAATGTCATGGGATTGGGAAATAGAAATTGAGATTGATTACATTTGCTGGTTATTAATATAGTTGATAGGACTATCCATAAAATGTTTATTTAATAAGAAAGGAGAGACCACCATCAATTTGTAGCAGCTTTGAGTACCAATAATGATTTATTCTAATAAACATGTATGAGAAATGCATGGTCAATATCAATGGTTCACAAAATACAGAAAATTATCTATATGTAGATTTTGTTGATCATGTAAAATGTTGATTCATTTTACCTTCCAAAATAAATTATTGCTAAACATTCTGAATTTTAAAATATATTTTCTATTTTATTTTTAAAGAGTATACACAATCTATTTCAATCTTCTTTTAATACTAATTGTACTTAAACCTCTTAAGTGTAATTAGCAGGAGATTATAACTTTAATAAATAAAACCACATTAACATTTAGATAAGACAAAAATGATTTTACAAAATGTAAATATGTACCTAATTTAAATAAAATAATTTATATTTTTATTCTTAGAGAAAATAGTGTTGTAAATGTATTATGCAAAGTATGTGCTTCATAATACAGTAAAATCATGAACATTCTAAACACATTTAAGAATATTTTAAAAAGTAACCTTGAAAAAAACACAGTACAGTAAGCTTTCTTAAAATATAGTTAATAATATCTGTTATTTTCTTCAGGCTATTTTTTAAAGTTTTAAAAGGTCAGTTTATCAGAGTACCCAGAAAATTTCATGGAATTTGGTGTTTCAAGGATTTGACAGTATTTTTTTTTTCTTATTGAGCATGGCTGTATAAAATCTAAATTGACCTAAGCTATTTTGTCTCTGAATGAAGCTATTTATTGCAAGTATTTTTCTCTTTTTTTGACATCTCTCTGCCTAACAGAAAAATCCACTCTACAGAAGTAATAGAAATAAACATTACTTCCAGAAAAATAATTATAAGCCATGGTTTAAATATAAACACCACGTTTGACCTGAAAAAAGATAGAAATCTAAAGTTGACCTTTAAAATAAGATTCAAATTATTTTAATATAACTAAAACACCAAAAATAGTTATTTTCTTACTAATTTTAAGTACAATTTTAATTTGTTAACATTTTTAATGCACCAAAGGAGATAGTTTATTTAATGAAAGGAGATAGTAGATACCGAGATAGAAGACACAGATCTCGGAAGGTTATAAGGTGTGCAATTATTTAGTTTTCTTGAAAACTGTAATGTCATATCTCTAAAGGAAAAGAACAGCTCAGTACTCTATGTTTACTTAGAACATGCATTTCATCAAATAAAAATGTCACTATCACTTATCCCCAATTCTTTTGAAGTTGTAGAAATTATGTGTTTATTTACAGTGAAAATATTAGTAACAGACAAAGCAAAATTTTAAGTGTAATGATCGTATTATAAATCTGTATTACTTACATAAAGTACCATAATTAATTAAACCAAAAAATGTTTAGAAATTATGATAGCTGTGGATTCAGATTACATCCCCTGAGAAAATGCCAAAATATAAATTTTCATTAAAGTCACATTTGGATTCATATAAGTATTTTCACACTGGAAGTTATGTCACTTTCTTGAAAACGATGAAAAAGATGTCTGCATATTTCTGTGTCCTCTTCATGAGCAGCTTTGTCCTTTGTGCTGAGTGCTGCATGACAACAATCTCCGTTTTTAGCAGGTCATTTGCCCCAATTTTGTGGTTTAGAGCAAGAGTCCCATTATTATATTACTTAAGTGTGGTTTATATCCTGTCATATCGTCTTTGCTTCCCCTTGAAATCAGAGCTGCGGAAATTGTGGGTTGAACCTTGGGGAGACAGGGACAGCATTTGTGGCAAAGGAGCAACTTACTAAAACAAACAAAAAAGATGTTCTTTTGTCCTTCAGGAAGATACACCTTGAAGTACTGCAAGGAATGTTAAAAACAAACAAACAAACAAACTGGTCTGACATGGTGGCTCACGCCTGTAATCCTAGCACTTTGGGAGAC